>NC_086450.1:92004906-92749906 GCF_028390025.1 Pseudophryne corroboree | reverse complement strand
CCCTGAAGCACTTTGTGTAGTGGCCGGACCCCTTTTTGGTTCCCCAAGGAACCCTGCTCTTCCCCCCTATACAACTCTCAGTCTGTGGCTTCTTGCTGCCTCCATTATCCTCCTCATATCATGTCAGTGCCCCTGTGAAATAATCGATTTATTTACAGTTTCTTATATAGCACAGCACATTATCTCCTGATATACTCTGTGCTGCTGGGGGACCCTGCTACTTCCACTATATAACTCTCAGTGTTTGTGTGTTCGTGCTACCTCCATTCCCCTCCTCACATCATGTCACTGCCCCTGTCACATGCAGCCCTGTCCTGCCTGACATATCATGCATCTCCTAATATACTCTGTGCTGCTAGGGACTCTGCTCCTCCTACTATAAAACTCTTAGCGTGTGTCTTCCTGCTACTTCCATTCCCCTCCTCACATCATGTCACTGCCACTGTCACCTGCAGCCCTGTCGTCACTGACATACCATGCATGTCCTGATATAGTCTGTGCTGCCTGCCCACCCCTAGGGGTGCTAGGGTGTGTTACCCACACAATGTTTGTTACCTTATGTTATACGTGTACCAGGTTTGGTGTAAATTGCACCAGGCATTCCAGAGTTATGCTGTCCGTGTGAATACTCTGTGCTGCTGCCTCACCCCTAGGAGTGCTAGGAGTGTCTTGCCCGCACAGTGTTTGTTCTCAAATTGTAAGTCATGTGTAGCAAGTTTGGTGTAAATTGGTCCAGACATTCCGGAGTCATGCTGTCTTACCCCCACAGTGTTTGTTTCCAGATTGTAAATCATATGTGTACCAAGTGTGGTGTAAATAGGTCCAGGCATTCCACAGTTATGCTGTCTACTGAAATACTCTGTGCTGCTGCCTCACCCCTAGGGGTGCTAGGAGTGTCTTACACCCACAGTGTTTGTTCCCAGATTGTAAGTCATAGGTGTACCAAGTGTGGTGTAAATTGGTCCAGGCATTCCAGAGTTATGCTGTCTCCTGTGCTGCTGCTTCACCCATAGGGGTGCTAGGGGTGTCTTCCCCCACAGTGTTTGTTCCCGGATTGTAAGTCATAGGTGTACCAAGTTTGGTGTAAATTGCTGCAGGCATTGCGGAGTTATGCTGGAACATACATATACACATGCAATGACCGCGCTGAGCAAAAAAAAAAAAAGATGTGGGTCCCAGGGACCCCTCACTTTAAAAAATTGGGGTCCTACTCCACTATTTCTGGGGTTGGTGAGGGCAGTCACATATTATGGGGGTGGTGAGGGCAGGCAGCAGTTGGGACAATGTTGAGGGAAAAGGAGGGTATTAGGGACACACACACACACACACACACACACACACACACACACACACACACACACACACACACACACACACACACACACACACACACACACACACACACACACACTGTGTTCTTCCTAGAATTTTTTTCCAGCTGGGTGGCATCAAGAAATCACCGGGTGGGGACCTTCGCACGTTTTTTTAAGTGCTTCCACTTGCTATGTGGATGCAAATTATTTTTTTACTAGCTCCCAGATACTTCCCCCACTTTCTGGATACACAGAACGCTCCCCCAGTAACAAACAAATGATGTGTCTGAAAGTCATGCCATGCTGACATCAGTGTGTCCTGAGAGTGGGCCGAATTCAATTGAATTCAATTGTTTTTACCGCGGCCGCCACTAGAGGGCGTCCAACGGCAGCAATTCAATTGTTCTGCAGTTCGGGCGCCGGGCGACCGTGGGGGAACCCTTTTTTTTTTTGCATCCTCCTGAGGTGCAAGTAAACATGTGTCCAAACCTGGCACTGAGCGTCCACATGGGCGTATAGACGCCCAAAGTAGGAGTTTAGACGGGTTTAGCCGTTTTACGCACCTAAACCCTGTCTGTTTGGCCACGACATGCGCAAAGTGTATGGGCGCCCAAACAACAATTGATTTGTGACAAATGTTTGGGCGTCTAAACAGTCCTGTTTAGACGGGATTTTTAGACGCCCAAAACAATTGAATTCCCCCCAATGTGCCAGGATGGGAGAGTGCCGGTGCCTGCCAGAAAAATAGCGCCTCCGGAGAACACTGCCTGGTGACCCCTACCAACAGGCCAGGGTTACTGCTCTGACAGCATGCCTCTCCCACCACCACCACCACCACCACAGGAGAAGGGGGATGGATGGACAGTAAGACACAAGAGAAATCCGGGAACGGGGGGGGCGGTGTTATAGGGGATAGTGAGTTGAGGGAGGGGTGATGTGGGTACAGAGTAGGATGAGGGGGGTCATAATGTGGAGGTGGTCACAGAGAGGGGTGAGTTGGGCACAGGTAATGATGCATTCAGGGGGTATGGGGAGGGGTGAGGTGTGCAAAGGGAAGGGTGAGGGGACACAAGGAGGAGTAAGGAGGGCACAGGGTAGGATGAGGGGGGGTCATAGGGTGGAGGTGGTCACAGAGAGGGGTGAGGTGGGCACAGGTAATGATGTGTTCAGGGGGCACGGAGAGGGGTAAGGGTGTGCGCAGTATAGGGCGAGGGGACACAAGGAGGAGTGAGGTAGGCACAGGGTAGGATGAGGGGGGTCATAGGGTGGAGGTGGTCACAGAGAGGGGTGAGGTGGGCACAGGTAATGATGCATTCAGGAGGCATGGGGAGTGGTGAGGTGTGCACAGTATAGGGTGAGGGGACACAAGGAGGAGTGAGGTGGGCACAGGGTAGGATGAGGGGGGTCATAGGGTGGAGGTGGTCACAGAGTGGAGGTGGTCACAGAGAGGGGTGAGGTGGGCACAGGTAATGATGCATTCAGGGGGCATGGGGAGGGGTGAGGTGTGCACAGTATAGGGTGAGGGGACACAAGGAGGAGTGAGGTGGGCACAGGGTAGGATGAGGGGGGTCATAGGGTGGAGGTGGTCACAGAGAGGGGTGAGGTGGGCACAGGTAATGATGCGTTCAGGGGGCATGGGGAGGGATGAGGTGTGCACAGTGTAGGGTGAGAGGACACAAGGAGGAGTGAGGTGGGCACAGAAAAAGGTAAGAGGGAGTACATGGAAGGGGTGAGGGGAGTCACAGGGAGTGGTATGGTTTGTTATTTGTCAGGTGACCCTGGTGGTTGATGCTCATCACTGGGAACAATACTGTGACCCCCCAGGATTAGGGGACACACCCTATTTTCCAGCAATGTACAGCAGCATCACCCAGCGGTACTCACCACTGTGCATGGCCAGGTGTGGCAGCGAGGGAGAGAACAGCAGCCGGGACCCCTGGACGCACCAGTGTCATACCGCTCCCCCTCCCCCCGGCCATACTCCGTTACCTCTGGGTCCTGACCCTTACTGACTGCCTGCAAGATCTCCCTCCTCAGCCCCTGTGTACTCGATCAGCTCCTGAGCCAGACTCCGCTTGCAGTGCTGCCCATACACCCCGAACTTCTGCAGAACCTTTTCCAACTCCTGTTCCACGGTGACACATTGCTCCATATCCGCGGGTGGCAGGGCTTGGGAGTCCAGGTGTCTTCTCTTTGTCAGACAGGAGCAGAAGCAGCTCCTCAGCTGGGGCCAATTCCTCCCCCACCAATGTAACCTGTGCACTCCCCGGGTGCCACTGCCCGCCAGCACTGACACAGCTACAGCGATCGGGGGTGCCACTGCCGCACCACTCTGTGGGCAGGGTTTCGATGCTGCTCAAACTGGCATTGGAGCAGCGCGCTGGTAGACGGGAGGTCTCGGGAGGCACCTGGATGGGGATTGGCTGCGGTGGAACTCGGAGCCGAGCGCGTCCTGCAGGACCCGCTCATTTAAAAAAAATTAGTCCCTTGCTGCCTATAGCGCATAAAAACGTGTTATGGCGCGTATTTTGCGATCACTGCACATGCATGCATGCATACATACACACATTAATTTTTGGCGATTTACGTGGATGGACAGTGACATTTGTAAAACCGGTTCTTAGCAAGCACCTGGAGAAGGAGAAGCTACCTGGAGTAGGAGAAGCTACCTGCCAAGTTTCAAGATTGTAGGCCTTGTGGTTTAAGAGATTTTGTGATGAGTCAATCTCCTTTTTTGCCGCACGCACGCACGCACGCACGCACGCACGCACACACACACACACACACACACACACACACACGCACGCAAGCCCCTTTGTCAAGGTGAGCCAAATACAGAGTGAAGTGAAGAAAAAATAAACCGTTACCTTTATGGTGAAAGAGACCCGCAAGCGGGAAGAACAGCAGCGTCCGGGGGAACGTGGTGCTTCCGTCCCGGATGGTATGACGTGTATGCGCCGCGATCACGTGATCCTCCTGCGTGTCGTTGGATGCCCGCGTTGCCATGGCAGCCTGACATACTGCTGTTGTCATGAATGCCTAGGGTTGACGTGGTCTCCCGATCGCGGAGGTGGAGTGACCCGGGCTGCAAGAGGTGACAAGTGTGTAAACAATATAAGTGATATATAAATATTACAAGAGGATAAATAAAAATCAAATACTGTAGCAAGACATTGAACATAGCTGTATGCAGCGATCTAGAAGTGACAGCAAATATCACATAAATAATATATAGGTAATAACGAAACACTTCTGGCACACTGCTTTGGAAGTGGCAGATGTATAGACGGGCTGGTATGCAAATAAGGGAAGGACACTATTACTCTAGCAGGAACAGCCAAATGGGAGACAAGAATACATCATGCGACTAAATTACTTGGGAGTTTCCAATGTTGCTAAGCTGGGACATGTGTGAAAAAATGTCTCGACATCCACCAGTTGTGGGCATTACCAATAGTCCGTATTGTAATGGGCCCCATTCATAACGAGACTGTGGCTTAGAATACACTCCATTGTATTCTGTCGTTGAGACCCTTCGGTTTCACGGTATCCAGTTTGAACATCCAGCTGGCCTCGCGTCTGAGCAGAGTGCCGGCCCTGTCGCCACCTCTCAAGTTATGGGGTATATGATCGATGATTTGGAACTGTAGATCCTTCAGAGAGTGTTGTTTTTCCACATAGTGTCTGGCAACGGGTTGTTCAGACTTCTTCAATGTTAGTGCTGCCTTTAGCGCAGATCTGTGCAACGCAAGGCGTTCCCTGGCATTGCGTATGGTTTTGCCCACATATTGGTACTTGCATGGACAGGTGATTAGATAGACAATATGTGTCGTTGTGCATGTAAGCACATGTTTGATGTTGTATGTTACACCTGTCGAGGTAGAAGTGAAGGTCGGGCCAGTAATCATAAGTTTACATGTCTCACAGCCTAGGCATTTATAGCAGCCTGCTGATTTTGTTAAGAAATTGAAGCTGGTGTTGAGTCGAAACCTGTGATGTCAGAGTGGACCACAAAGTCTTTGATGCTTCTTCCTTTGGTGTGACACATCATGGGCCTCTTATTCCGTAACCCGGTGAGATTTTTGTCTGTCGTGACTATGGGCCACAGTGCATTGAGGGCCCGTGGAACCACTGGACTGGAGGTGTTGTATCGTGAGACGAACGGTATAATGGCCTGGTCATTCTTGGTCTTAGATTTCAAGAGGTCATCTCTATTCATGGCTGTTACTTGTTGTTCATATTCCTGTAGTGGTCCATTCTTGTAGCCTCTGTTCTTGAACCTTTCGGTTACGTTCTTTAAAGCCACTTTAAGTTTGGCAGGGTCACTTGTAATTCTAGCTGCCCTGATGTATTGTGACTTGGGTAGCCCCCTTTTTAGAGCTGTGGGATGATGGCTGTTATAGCGCAAAAGGGTGTTTTTGTCAGTGGGCTTGTGCTATACCTCGGTATGTATTATACCGTCCCTGATGGTGACATTCACATCCAGGTAGTTTAGCATACTGGGGTCACATTGAAATGTGACTTTGATGGGAGACCGTCTATTATTGATGCTTGTAATAAAAGTTTCAAATTTTTCTTTACCGCCAGTCCATAATAGAAAGACGTCATCTATATATCTGGAGTAATGTAAGATATACTTTGTGAATTCGCCACTGTTGAAGAACATTGCCTGTTCTTCCATCAGCATGAACACGTTGGCAAATGAGGGGGATACATTGCTTCCCATGGAGCAGCCATTTAATTGGCGGTAAAATTTCCCGTCGAATAAAAAATAGTTGCGGGTCAATGTTAGTTCAAGTAATTGGAGAAATAAGCTGTGGTCCAGATTTTTCATATTAGTTTGGACCAAGAACGACTTCATCGCAGCTAACCACTGATCGTGCGGGATGCTCGTGTAGAGACTGCAAATGTCTACGGTGCAGATGATAGTCTCTGTGGGTACCGTGCCAACAGTTTTAAGCTGATTCAGGAAACTGGTGGTGTCCTTGATGTAATTTGGTTGTTGACCAATGAGTGGCTGGAGAATGCTATCCAGAAAAATGGAAATAGGTTGGTAAAGTGCATTGTGCGCAGAGATTATGGGCCTACCAGGTGGATGATCCATGCTCTTATGAATTTTGGGGACTAGGAATAGTAGTGGCACTACAGGAAACTCTTGTTTAAGAGCGTTGCATAATTTGCTGGATATGAAACCTGATGTACGTGCTACATCCAGTATGTTATCAACTTCAGCCTTATATTGTTTGGTCGGATCTGTGGCCAGTGCTTCGTATACTGTCATGTCATCCAACTGCCGGTATGTCTCGCGTTTATAGTCGGTCAAATTCATGATGACTATCCCGCCCCCTTTGTCGGCGGGGCGGATTATGATGTCTCTGTAGGTTCCCATTTTCTTTAACGCTTTAAATTCAGATCGTGACATGTTATAATGATGATTTTGATCAGCATGGGTGTATTTCATTATGGACTCATCCAACAGTCTTTATCGATGAATTGGACGAAGTCGGATCAAATTTGGAATTCCGAACAGAATTAATAAAACTTTGGTGTGGTTCAGGTGTAGTGACGGGTGCATAGTCGTGGAAGAACTCTTGTAAGCGGAGTTTGCAGGTGAACTTATTAAGTTCAGTTTGCCAGGTTAGTTCGTCAAACCTACTTGTGGGGACAAATGACAGGCCGTGATTGAGAACTTGAATTTCTAGTTTGGTGAGTACACGGTCTGAAAGGTTGTAGATCATGTTGTCTTCTTGCTGTTTTTGGAGCCTTTTGTTTTGTTGTCCCCTGCGGGTGGGCGTCCTCAGTACTTATCTGCATGAACTCTTCCAGAAGGCACCTGAGCAATCTACCCATATTCAGGAGAGTGCCGATCCGATACCAGTTGATATATATATATATATATATATATATGTGTGGTAAAAGAAGGGGGGGAATAGGGGTACCAGCGACTTACAGTGTCTACCAAATTAATATATCTATGAAGAATATAGCAGGATACGGTTTTAAAAAAGGGGTAACAATATATTTATTTATACAATTTATAACATAATGATGGGATAAAAAAGTAGGTAAAAACTTGATATGCAGTAAAAAAGACTTTTTTATCCCATCATTATGTTATAAATTGTATAAATAAATATATTGTTACCCCTTTTTTAAAACCGTATCCTGCTATATTCTTCATAGATATATTAATTTGGTAGACACTGTAAGTCGCTGGTACCCCTATTCCCCCCCTTTTTTTACCACATTTTTAAGGCAGCTTATCACTGCTGATTATTTAGGGGTTAGCTGACACCTTACATCCTCAAAAGGAGTGTCTATAAATAACATATTATATATTGTTTTAATAAGTATCTGCTCACACATACCTGTGGCGCCATACCCCCACTACCCAATATATATATATATATATATATATATATATATATATTGCAACAAGAAGAAAAAATACTGCACCACAGGTGGAAATAAAATCCTTTTTAACCCAACAGGTATGGCTAGGCTATATTAACACTCCCTATATATAGGGCGTCAGCTGGTCCCCAAAATAAAATCGGGATGGTAAACCCCTGAAATAATTTACGTTTTATAAAAGAAAGGGATGGGGGTGGCAACCAATGGTGTCTATAAATAATTATAAGATACTTAAAAAAATATAAACATTTATTTTTAACAAAACTTTTTCTAAAAATGGGCTAAAAAGCAAATATACATTCATATAAGAATAATAAAGTGCAAAAGTATTAAAGTGCTTATCTGAGTCAGAGGTCAATTGGATTCCCAATGCGTTTCGTCACACAGACTTCATCAAGGGGTAAAGGCAGACTGGGACAGGGCTTACATTTATACTGGTACTACTCATAACTCAATTGTGACATCACTTCCTGCTATTTAGAAGAGCCTTAATGCTGGATTACTGAATTCTCATAATATACAACATTCTCCCTATTAGGGCATATGCTATATCTAAACATATGAAAAACTAGTGTTTTTTAATATGAAAAAGTGTATAAAACAACTTAAAATGTCCATTAGGTGTAAATTTGTGGAACTTCCGCCACACTTCCGGTATCCGAGTGAATTGGAGTCCCGGGCGTTTCACTTCCGCCCCACTTCCGTTTGGTACTGCGCATGTGCACACTGTTATCTGGTACTTCAATTGGAGCTCAAAGTTTCCCAGAGGGTCCGTATGCTGCTGCGGCGGCCATTTTTCATTAGATATCCCTATACAGTTCATAGTGGCGGCCATTTTATTGTAGCTTGCGGTGACTATAACATGGGACATATTTCATTATTCATAAGCGGTTTCCATGGAGATTAAAGAGAAAGAAAAAACTCGATTTAAGCCTTTGTATGAACAGTTGCTGGTGCAATTCTTATATCAGATATTAACATTACATTAGATCAAAATGTATATATATAAAAATAATATGAATTTAGTTAGAACATAAATCCTGGTATGTACAAATATATGTAAAGAAAAAAATAAATATATATCATACTTGCCTACCTGACCCTCTCCATGAGGGAGAAAATGCTCTGTTGCTGGTCTTTCCTGGTAATGTGTGATTGCCATCACCTGTGGTGAGCTAGTTAATTGACAAGCAAGGTGTTTCACCACAGGTGATGGCAATCATACATTACCAGGAAAGACCAGCAACAGAGCATTTTCTCCCTCATGGAGAGGGTCAGGTAGGCAAGTATGATATATATATACAAAGATAAAGGGGGAGGGGAAATTGCAGTATCTATAAGGTAAGTATAAAAAAATATATGTATGAATAAAATAGAATATAAATATATATATATATTTGTATATACATACATAAATAAATAAATATATGTATAGAGAAATACTACCATGCACGAGAAATGATTTTTTTTTTTAAATAAATGGTGGTATCATAAGAAGTATTGTGGTTTTTAATCCAATAATATAGTGAATAGGACCTACTACTCATGTGTCTATGGGTGTTATGCAGTGTATTAGTGCATATATATAGCTTGTCTAGGACATAAAGACCGCTCATATGGTATTTTGGGTTTCATTTACAGTACCTGATCTTCCCAGGTGGTCTCTCTCGCTGGTACTGATCAGGCCCAACACTGCTTCGCTTCCAAGTTCGGGCGAGATTGGGCCTTTCCAGTGTGGTATGACTGTAGAGAAATTCTTTAACCGTGTCTATATCGTCCTCTAATAAACTGAAATGTATATACTAAAAAATATAGTGATTTATTAACCATATCTGTGTCTTGGGATATAGTATTGTGATGCGGGATAGGATAATTGGTGAGGAGTGAGGGTGAAGAAGGTGGGGTAAGGAAGTTAAGATGGGGTATATAATACTGTACATTTTTCTTCATAAAAACGGAGCAATTTCGTAGCTTTCATTAAATCCCATCGGGTTTAGTGTCCGTAGCTGGAATATCCAGAACATCTCTCTTCGTGAGAGTTTATTGGTTAAATCGCCGCCTCTTTCTCCCAGTTTCACCAATTCAATGGCCTTGAAGGTAAGAGATTCTGGATTGGACTCGTGCATGAGGTTGAAGTGCTTTGAAACAGCATGAGATTCCACCTTGTTCTTTATATTTCGGATATGTTCTTGTATCCTCAATTTCAAGGGTCTTTTAGTTTTTCCGACATACTGCTTTCCACACTCGCATTCCAGTAAATAGATGACAGATTGAATATTACAGTTAATAAAGTCTTTAATTTTGTATTCCTTCTTTTTTTCTGAATCCGTAAATGTCCTCCTAACTGGATGTAGAAACCTGCAAACATTGCATCTACCACATTTATGTGAACCTGTGCATTTAAGAAATGACCGACCCTCCTCTTCTTCATTGGATAACATACTTGGGCCCAAGATGTCTTTTAAATTTCGCGATTTTCTAAAAATAATTTCAGGACGCGGAGGTAAAAGTTCTTTAAAAATTGGGTCCAGGCTTTTATACCGGATCTACGTTTGACACCTTTGTAAGAAGAGCTCTTATTTAACCAATGTAAATCCGTTGTTTATAATAATTTTGATGTTTTTTGTTAGAAAATGGAAAATGTGAGGTCCTCCTCTAGGCCCCACCACCCTTGTGATTAGTTACTATATGACTCAATTTGTTTTGTATAATAGCGGGGTCTTATGCGTTCTCCTGCTATCATTTCTTGTATTTTGTGAACCTCAATAAAATATATATTGAAAAAAAAAAAAAAAAAGAATTGGGTCCATTAGTAAAATACCCCAATGGTTATTGAGTGAATTCCTAATAGACGCCTTGTGCCGGTTGTATGTTGTAATGAACGCCGTACAGTCTTTCTTTTTATTTTCTCTCTGTTTGTACTCCAGGAGTTTTGATCTTTCCAAGGCTTTAGCTTTATTCATGGCCTCTTCTAAAATTGGGACTGGATATTCTTTTTCCTTGAATCGATTGCTATATAGTTCCAGTTGTTCATCACATTCTGTCTGGTTACTAGTTCCTTTTTATTCTATTGAATTGAGAAAAGGGGATATTGTTTTTCCAGCGTTTGAAATGGTTGCTTTTGTAGTGGAGGTAGCTGTTTGTATCAACTTGTTTTACAAAGTTCTTGGTTGCAATAGAACCGTTTGCCCCCGTCAGAACCAGATCTAAAAATTCTATTGACTCTTTATTTATGCTAGATGTAAATGCAAGATTCATCTCATTATTGCCAAGGAAGTCTAAAAAGTTATAAAAACACTCAGCCGTACTATCCCAAATTATTAAAATATCATCTATATAACGATAAAAAATAATGTGACTCTTAAAATCTTGGTTATTATATATATATATATATGTTTCCTCCCAACATCCATATATATATATATATATATATATATATTTAAAAAACAAAAGTTGTCTACGGTCAATGCAGATTATGACCTGAACAGAGTGTACCAATGGGCCAGTAGTACTCGCAATGAGCGCATGCGCACATTCAAACAGCGCAATTATAAACAACTATGGCAATCTGATTCATCACAAGAAGGAACATCTCACAGTGGTATTGATGGACCGAGTGAAGGTCAAGTACGAGGAACAAGATCCCCTTTAGGGACACGGACCCGCCATGGAGGAGGAGATGGACGAGGAGGGCCAGCCAATGCAAAAGAACGAGGCCGTGGCAAGAGAGGACGCCCGCCACTACGGGGGAGGAGATAGTGTTTAATCTCTCCTCACATCTCCTTACACCAACTGAAATCCGGGTTTTGTCGAAAGGACTTTCCTTTGTTCCCACTGTATGCTTCAATTCCATGCAATGGGAAATAGAAAAGTATAGCTTAAATAGAAAATTGAAATTGCATGAATACTTTAGAGGGTCTAAAGCTAGCTCTACTTCTCAAGGACAGCAAGAGTTACCGTCCCAGTTGAAGAAATTACAGAAAAGATCCAGATTTGATCCAGTTTCCAATAGCGCTGCTATTAAGACCTTTAGTCGCATGCTGGACAGTTCTGTGAATAGTGCTGTTTTGCCTGATACCATAGCAGCTAAACATAATAAATTTGTGGCTAATAACATGACTAAGGATGAGTATGAGGCTTTACGGGATCTTTCATCATATACTGATATCACGATACGCCCCGCTGATAAAGGCGGGGCTATCGTGATACAGGATATTGGGGAATACAAGGCTGAGTTGGAGCGTCAGTTAGGTGATCACAATGTATACAGATTACTTAAGGGAGATCCCACTAAGATCTTTTGTAAACGATTAAGGGATACACTCCAAATTGCTGTGGATGCGGGTGTCATTACCAGTGAGTTGATGTTGGCATTATTTACTGAATCACCAGTGGTACAGGTTCTTTACTCATTACCTAAAATCCACAAGAGTGTAATAGACCCCCCCAGAAGACCCATTATTTCTGCCCGAGGTGGTTTATTTCAGAAGGTATCTACGTACCTTGACGCATTACTTCAGCCTTGTATAATTAACCATCCAAGATATTTGCTGGATACTACTATGTTTCTCAATAAGTTAGAGTCATTAGGTGACATTAAATCTGGTAGCTTGTTGAGTAGCATTGACATCTCTAGCCTTTATACTGTGATTCCTAACAAACAGGGTTTATTGGCTGTTAAAAAATTGATTACTGGTAATGCTTTGTACAAAGGTCCTGATGTTGAATTTTTTTTGGAACTGTTAGAAATGGTTCTGACGTGCAATTTTTTTCTCTTTGATGGGAAATTCTATTTGCAAACGTCGGGATGTGCGATGGGGTCCAGTGTGGCCCCATCGTACGCAAACGCATATATGTTTATGGTCGAACAAGACATATTTTTCAACAATTACCTCTTTAATGATCATATCTATTTTTATGTAAGATATATCGATGATCTGTTCATTATCTGGTCAGGGGGGCAGGATGCCCTGGTTAAATTATTGGAAGAGCATAACGGATCAGATCATCCAGTTAAATTCACGTACGACATCAGTCCCGATACAGTCAATTATTTAGATGTTAAAGTCACGATTAGACATGGTAAAGTGAATATTGAATTATACAGCAAGTTGACCGATAGAAACACATTGCTCCATGCACAAAGTTTTCATCCTAGACCCCTGAAGTTTAGCCTGCCCTACTCGCAGTTTCTGCGTGCTATCAGGATCTGTAGTGATCATGAGCAGGCGGAAGTTCAGATAGACGATATGATTTGCAAATTCAACAGTAGAGGATACGATATGGATCTATTATTGAAGGCTAAAGCACGAGCATTGGGCTGTAGTAGAGAGTCTCTGTTACATTCCAGGGTGGACAATCAAGGACCTGATAGGATTCCTTGGGTTAATCATTACAGCACTGCGAGTGGAGCTATTATTAATTCAGCAAAAAAATTGTGGCCTATAGTTGCTACTGATCAAGATCTTAATCTGGGCGATACCTCTATTATGCCATGTTATACACGTGGACGTAATATTAGGGATTGGGTTATGAAGACCGATATTACGGGCCTTCAGACACATCAGAGTGTGCAAAGTAGCTTTATGACTCTCAAAAAAGGATGCTTTAGGTGCCTTAATTGTGTTACATGCAGTGCGTTGATGGTGGGAAAATTCTTTTCCCATCCACACAGCGGTAAGAAGTATGAGATCAGACATAGAGTTACATGCACCACGAAATTCAAAATATATATGATTATATGCCCTTGTGGTAAAAATTATATAGGAAAGACTGACCGTACTCTCAGAGAACGTATGGCCAACCATAAACTAGCCATTCGTAATGCACTAACTACTGGCAGTAGTGACAAATCTGTGGCACGTCACTTTTTAAGTGCTGGCCACAGTTTGGCATTACTTAAGTACATTATAATAGACCATGAACCGGCTAAGCTCAGAGGTGGGGACCGGTCTCTACGCCTTCTGCAGAAGGAAGCACGGTGGATCCATGAGCTAGGAACTCTTTCACCTAGAGGTCTTAATGAAACTCCTGGTCTACATTGTTTTTTGTAGATTGTTATGTTTTGATTATTGTGAATTTTTTGTATTGTTGTGGAGTTTGTATGTACTCTAGTGGTTTATAGCTTTATTTTTTGATTGAAGTGATATAAGACATTATGCGTGATATCCAGGTGCTTTCAGCTATACTGTATTTATGGGGTGGGTTTTGCTAAGTGTCCTTGACACAGGTTCTGTCATGTTCCTTGCCAGGCCACCATTCCTTGCTAAATCCAGCTGCCTAGGGTGTCCGGACCAGGACTGGGACACTGAACCCACAAAGAACCAATTCATCTGGAATACCACTCATCCTTTCAGAACAGGAGGATACCGCAATGCAGTGAGGATCCCACAACACCCTCGCCTGGGTCTGAGATCAATAAAGGAACAATCTCAAGGGACTACACCTCCAGCGGCTTAAAGTGGTAACAACCTATGTGGGACTGTATATTTGGTTCATTCAGTGGTATACCAAAAAATACCTTGCCAGTCCATATATCATTAGGAACGGACTACACCCAAACGGCAGCAGTTAAATACTATTGATTTAGCATATGTGTGGCCATAATATGGTTTATTATACGGTCTATTATATGGTTTAATATGTGTTTTTTAGAATTATGTTTTATTAAATTGTGATAATTTTTTCACTCAAACCTTCAATTTTATTCATTCCATTGAGCGCTGCTCTCTTATCTGTATATTCTTTCTTGTGGTTTTTGGGTGTGACTACCCCAATTTATAGCAGCAGCATTAGAAACGCAACATCCAATAAGCGCCTGAACCTTTTTTACCTTGGTAGAAAACAAACTGCTATGTTCCTCCGTTTTTAAATGTAATGTATTTTCCTTTTTTGATTACAGTGGTTGCTATGGTGACATCAATGAGCGTCCGCCCTCTGACATCGCACGCTGGGTCACACGTGGGCCTTTGCGGGAATGGGCTGAGTGCGGACGTCATCAGCGGGCGCCCGCCACCGGACCGGCGTGCCAAGCATCACTCGTGGTGGGGATTCTATTTAGGGTATGTTTTTTAAATGCTTGTCTTACCTGATGACGGAGTGGAAATAAAGTTCTCAGAAACGTTGTACTTTCTGCCTTAAAACGTATTTATATCCGAGTGCCGCCGTACCTGGTAGTATATATATATATATATATATATATATATATATATACACACACTAGATGGCTCATCGCTCTTCACACCGTCGGAAGGGGCTACTCCCCCTTAACCCTTGCACGCCCTAGGGGCATGCAACATTTTTATTATATGGAGTATTACCGCCAATCACAATTATGTGAGTCGTGAAATATTGCACGGACAAAGGGCATGCGATGGTTAAGGGGCCGAAGACCCTTGCGACGACGTGAACAGCGCACGCAGGGCATGATGAATCACCTAGTAGGTGCTGTGGTTGGGGGAGTGGCGGGCACGGGGGAGACGCAGATGGGGGAGGGGGGCCGGGGGTGCCGCGGATGGGGGAGGGGGTCCGAAGGTGCTATGGTTGGGGGAGGGGCAGGTTGGGGGGGTGCACGGATGGTGGAGAGGGTTGGGAGGTGCTGCGGGTACACATATTACACCAGGTAGGTCTCCATTTACACATTGTGCTAGGTAGAGCCCCTGTCACACATTACTGCAGGCAGAGCCCCCTTTTACACATTGCGGCAGGCAGAGCCCCCTTTTACACATTACGGCAGGAAGGGTCCCACTTTTTACACATAAGGCAGGCAGTTTGCCCCTTTTTACACATTTGGCAGGGTTAGAGCAGGTGAGAGGAACGTGGGGGGAGAGCGAGGTTTAGAGCTGGTGAGAGGAACGTGGGGGGAGAGCGAGGGTTAGAGCAGGTGAGGACCACGCTGTGGGGAGGGCTAGGGTTAGAGCAGGTGAGAAGAATGCAGAGGGAGGTTTAGGGAGAGAGCGAGTGAGAGGAACGTGGGGGGAAGATTAGGGAGAGAGCGAGTGAGAGGAATGTGGGGGAGGATTAGGGAGAGAGCGAGTGAGAGGAATGCGGGGGGGGATTAGGGAGAGAGCGAGTGAGAGGAACGCGGGGGGAGGATTAGGGAGAGAGCGAGTGAGAGGAATGCGGGGGGGGGGGGGATTAGGGAGAGAGCGAGTGAGAGGAACGCGGGGGGAGGATTAGGGAGAGAGCGAGTGAGAGGAACGCGGGGGGAGGATTAGGGACAGAGCGAATGAGCGGAACGCGGGGGGAGGATTAGAGAGAGAGCGAGTGAGAGGAACGCGGGGGGAAGATTAGGGAGAGAGCGAGTGAGAGGAACGCGGGGGGAGGATTAGGGAGAGAGCGAGTGAGAGGAACGCGGGGGGAGGTTTAGGGGGTAAGAGGAACACAGGTGGAGGTTAAGGGGGTGAGAGGAATGCAGGGGGAGGTTTAGAGAGTGAGTGAGAGGAATGCGAGGGGGGAGGGCTTGGGATAGAGGTGAGCTATGGAGGGGAGAGCTATGAAAGGAGCAGGTGAGAGGCACACCGGGGGTTGGAAGGGGGGGCTTTAATAAGTCCCTAACCTGTGGTGGTGGTGTGTGCTGGTGTAAGTCTGACTCCTGGATGGATGAATCCAGCGCTGACAGGCGCTGGTGTAGGGTCTCCGCTCCATGTCTTCCCTGGCTCCCCGTGTCAGGTGCCGAACGCTGGCTGGCTAAGAGGAAGAGGATTCCTGGCTGCTCTGGGTGCACATGATGACGTCACACCTGGCGTTGAGTAGCGCAGCTGAGGGGAGAAGGGATTGCTGAAGAGCATGTTCAGCGCCTCAGCCTCCTCCACTCAAGATCAGCTGCTGCCGGGTGACGCCTCCAGTCCTCCACAGTAGCAACGCTGGTGCAGCAGCAGTGCAGCCGGGGGGGGGGACGGGGACGAAGAAGGATTGATAAGGGGGATTAGGGAGACGTAGAGGCGAACAAGGCACCCATCAAACTAGCAGTTCTCTCCACCCGGCGGGTGCATGCAGAGTTGTTCCTGCTCACAGCGCATTGCGCTGTGTGCAATGCCCCTCTCGCCCATAGCTAGTTACGGTACTGGGGCGGTGTCACGGTGTGATCGGTACCGGCAGCCTCGATCAGAATGTGACCTGAACCGGGCGCAGATGGTGGAACCGAGCGACGCAGTGACCCGGAGGAAGCGGCCAGTGCAGCGACTACATAGTGCTAGCCAGAGGCCGGAGGAAGTGACAAACCCCCGGGGGAACTTGGCCAGATCTGAGACTCTGCCCAGCATTGTGACTCCGCCCAGTGTTATACACACAGGCACAGAGTCACAGATCTGGGCTATTATATAGGAGATATAGATTGTAACAAAGCGACCTTCAACCAGACAAGACAAGACACAGTTGTATAGGGAAAGCAGTCTGTTTAGTTCCACAGCACAGCAAACAGGTCTTTATCACGGCAAGTTTACTGGGTACCTTAACCAGGCACCGGCCCACAAACAGCATGTACACAAATCTCAGGTTCCCTGTCTCTAACCCACTGGCCCGCCCTCTATCTCCTGGCCACTTGTTGGCATCAGGAGCCCTGAGCCCTTGCCCAACGAGCTTTATAAAAGTGTGGCACAGGTGTGCCTGATTGCTGGGATTGCTGACCCTAAACATTGAGTACCTATACAAGTGGTGTGTAAATTAATTGTATGTAACAAACTGTATATTTTGTCTCATTACCTGTACATATGCTGTTTTGCCTTGGTATATTTGCACACACAGGTCACCACACTTCCATGCCTACCAGTATGGTTGATCACAAATCCCTTGTATATCACCAGGGCTGTAACTAGGTGTATGCCGATGGTGCCAAATGCACTGAAGGCGCACTATATGCCAGCACACCCGCTGGTACACTGACACTCTCGCCGGCCGTCGCTCTGCAAGGAAGCCCTACCGCTCTGCCGCCGCCAGCTTCTCAAAGTATGCCGCTCGGCCTGCGGCCAGAACAGAGACATTTTGTCAACATGAGACATCATCTGGCTCAGAGTTGATGTCACAGCCTGCTCCCCGCCAGGGATCTGACACGGCGATCTCTCGTTCCCGGTGACTGCTGCAGGTCTCAGGAGGAGCCAGGGGTGGGGAGGGGTAGGGGGGAGAGGATCCCCCTCCTCCTCTCATGCTGACAAAAGGTCTCAGTTCTGCCTGCAGGCCGAGCAGCATACTTTGAGAAGCTGGCGGCGGCAGAGCGGGATCCCAGCAAAAACAGGCAGCTGGTCTGGCGGATTAGGGGGAGGAGGATCTGGCTAGGGGATCCAACACACACACTCACTCTCATTCTCTCTCTAAACCCCCTCCTCCCTCCCCATGGGCACTGCTGCCATAATGTGTAAAAATGGGGACTCTGCTGCTGTAATGTGTACAAAGAGGACCATACTTCTCTAATGTGTACAAAGAGGACTCTGCTGCTGTAATGTGTAAAAGGGGGACTGCTGCCGTAATGTGTAAAAATGGGGACTCTGCTGCTGTAATGTGTACAAAGAGGACCATACTTCTCTAATGTGCACAAAGAGGACTCTGCTGCTGTAATGTGTAAAAGGGGGACTGCTGCCGTAATGTGTAAAAATGGGGACTCTGCTGCAGTAATGTGTAAAAAGGGGCCATGCTGCCGTAATGTGTAAAAAGTGGACTCTGCTGCTGTAGTGTGTAAAAAGGGGACTCTGCCTGTCTTAATGTTTAAGAAGGGGGACTCTGCTGCCGTAATGTGTAAAAAGGTGACCATGATGCCGTAATGGGTAAGAGGGGACTGTGCTGACGTAAGTAATGTATAAAGAGGGACCTCTGCTGCTGTAACGTGTAAAAAGGGGGATTCTGCTGCTGTAATGTGTAAAAAGGGGGACTCTGCGGCTGTAATGTGTAAAAATGGGGACTCTGCGGCTATAATGTGTAAAAATGGGGACTCTGCTGCTGTAATGTGCATAAAGAGGACCATGCAGCTCTAATGTGTACAAAGAGGACTCTGCTGCTGTAATGTGTAAAAAGGGGGACTGCTGCCTTAATGTGTAAAAATGGGGACTCCGCTACAGTAATGTTTAAAAAGGGACCATGCTGCCGTAATGTTTAAAAATGGGGACTCTGCTGCTGTAATGTGTAAAAAGGGGACCATGCTGCCGTAATGTGCAAAAAGGGGACTCTACTGCTGCAATGTGTTAAAAGGGGGTCTCTGCTGCTGCAATGTGTAAAAAGGGGGACTCTGCTGCTGTAATGTGTAAAAAGGGTACTCTGCTGCCGTAACATGTAAAAAGGGGGACTCTACCTGCCGTAATGTGTAAAAGGGGGCTCTGCCTGCCGTAATGTGTAAAAGGGGCCCTGCCTGGTGTAATGTGTCTAAGTGGACTACTGTGCTGCGTAATAGGAATTGGTATTATTTTGTGGCAATGACCCTTCCCTGTGAAGCCACTCCCCTATATTTTCCGCACACAGTGATCCTGTTTTAAATATCTGGGGGGGGTCGATGCTGCTTCTTGCACACAGCGCTAAAATGTCTAATTGCAGCACTGTATGTCACATACACACTATACTTTATTACTACTCTACCCAGCACATATACTATAGTGAGACTTGCACACACTTTTTTTTGTACAATTTTTAGAAACAGGAAATATCTTCAAAATCTAGAAATAGCGATGGACAAACTTCTCCTTTGTGTTACTTACTCAGGCTGATTGCAGAGAAGTTCTGTTTTTGGGGTAAGTATGGACTGCTATTGTAGGGGGTAATTCAGAATTGATCGCAGTAGCAAATTTGTTAGCAGTTAGGCAAAACCATGTGCACTGCAGGGGGGGGGGGGCAGATATAACATTTGCAGAGAGAGTTAGATGTGGGTGGGTAATTTTGTTTCTGTGCAGGGTAAATACTGGCTGCTTTATTTTTACACTACAATTTAGATTTCAGTTTGAACACACCCCACCCAAATCTAACTCTCTCTGCACATGTTATATCTGCTCCCACACCGGCAGTGCACATGGGTGGTCATTCCGAGTTGATTGCTCGCTAGCAGTTTTTAGCAGCCGTGCAAACGCTATGCCGCCGCCCACTGGGAGTGTACTTTAGCTTAGCAGAAGTGCGAACGAATGTATCGCAGAGCGGCTACAAAGTTTTTTTGTGCAGTTTCAGAGTAGCTCAAAACCTACTCAACGCTTGCGATCACTTCAGACTGTTCAGTTCCTGTTTTGACGTCACAAACCCGCCCAGCGTTCGCCCAGCCACGCCAGCGTTTTTTCTGGCATGCCTGCGTTTTTCCAAACACTCCCAGAAAACGGTCAGTTGACACCCAGAAACGCCCCCTTCATATCAATCACACTGCGGCCACCAGTGCGACTAAAATGCTTCGCTAGACCCTGTGCAAAACTACCTCGTTCACTGTACTCGTACGACGCGCATTGCGCAGCATATGCATGCGCAGAACAGCCGCTTTTTAGCCTGATCGCTGCGCTGCGAACAAATGCAGCTAGCGATCAACTCGGAATGACCACCATGGTTTTGCCCATCTGCTAACAAATTTGCTGCTGCGATCAACTCTGAATTAGGCCTGTAGTGCAGTACCTTATATTCTGATGTCAGTGGATGTAATTTATGCAGCACATAATGTCTACTGCGCTTTATCGGCTTTGGTCCTTCTATATGACTTAAATTGTACAGGTGTGCATAAATATCAGCCAAGGCTTATGGGTTTGTAGCATTTGCAAACGAACAGAAGTCTGCACAGGTAGATGGCAGGAGTTTTGCAGAGCAAAAATATTCCTTACAAATTACAAATTTGATGCCTTGCAATGCCAAAACAATTTTCCTTTTGTGGGGTGAGAATAAGTGCGGAGAGGGTGCATTGTTAGGTGTAGTCTTTGCTGAGCAAAATATGTGCCTGGCCACGGTATGAAGTTATGTGACCGGTGGTCTCACAATACCTCCCCCTACATCCCCGAAGCCTCACAAGCCCGACAGTTGGCTTGCCGACTAAAAGGGACTATTCCCACTCGTGGGTGTCCGGACGCTGGTAAAACATTCCCAACCCATGACCACTTACACTTTGGGAAAAGGCTTGTGTAACCTCCTGTCACTGTGCACATGTTGTGAGGTGACTATGATGGTAGTGCCTCTCTCCTCTGCCACTTTCTTCTACCCAGGCTAGCTCATTGGTGTGGCGCAGGGACAAACGCAGGATTTGTTGGGGGAAGGGGGTTCCATTAAAGATGTGCACCGGAAATTTTTCGGGATTTTGGTTTTTGGTTTTGGATTCGGTTCCGCGGCCGTGTTTTGGATTCGGACGTGTTTTGGCAAAACCTCCCTGAAAATTTTTTGTCGGATTCGGGTGTGTTTTGGATTCGGGTGTTTAAAAAAAAAAAAAAACCTCAAAAACAGCTTAAATCATAGAATTTGGGGGTAATTTTGATCCCATAGTATTATTAACCTCAATAACCATCATTTCCACTCATTTCCAGTCTATTCTGAACACCTCACAATATTATTTTTAGTCCTAAAATTTGCACCAAGGTCGCTGGATGACTTAAGCTAAGCACCCAAGTGGGCGGCACAAACACCTGGCCCATCTAGGAGTGGCACTGCTGTGTCAGACAGGATGACACTTAAAAAAATTTGCCCCAAACATCACATGATGCAGAGATAAATAAAACAAAAAAGAGGTGCAAGATGGAATTGTCCTTGGGCCCTCCCACCCACCCTTATGTTGTATAAACAGGACATGCACACTTTAACAACCCATCATTTCAGCCACAGGGTCTGCCACACGACTGTGGCTGAAATGACTGGTTGGTTTGGGCCCCCACCAAAAAAGAAGCAATCAATCTCTCCTTGCACAAACTGGCTCTACAGAGGCAAGATGTCCACCTCCTCCTCATCGTCCGATTCATCACTTCTTTCACTGTGTACATACCCCTCCTCACAGAGTATTAATTCGCCCCCCCTGGAATCCACCATCTCAGGTCCCTGTGTACTTTCTGGAGGCAATTGCTGGTGAATGTCTCTATGGAGGAATTGATTATAATTAATTTTGCTGAACATCATCTTCTCCACATTTTGTGGAAGTAACCTCGTACGCCGATCGCTGACAAGGTGAGCGGCTGCACTAAACACTCTTTCGGAGTAAACACTGGAGGGGGGGGGGGGGGCAACTTAGGTAAAATAAAGCCAGTTTGTGCAAGGGCCTCCAAATTGCCTCTTTTTCCTGCCAGTATACGTACGGACTGTCTGACGTGCCTACTTGGATGCTGTCACTCATATAATCCTCCACCATTCTTTCAATGGTGAGAGAATCATATGCAGTGACAGTAGACGACATGTCAGTAATCGTTGGCAGGTCCTTCAGTCCGGACCAGATGTCAGCACTCGCTCCAGACTGCCCTGCATCACCGCCAGCGGGTGGGCTCGGAATTCTTAGCCTTTTCCTAGCAGCCCCAGTTGTGGGAGAATGTGAAGGAGGAGCTGTTGACGGGTCACGTTCCGCTTGACTTGACAAGTGTCTCACCAGCAGGTCTTTGAACCTCTGCAGACTTGTGTCTGCCGGAAAGAGAGATACAACGTAGGCTTTAAACCTAGGATCGAGCACGGTGGCCAAAATGTAGTGCTCTGATTTCAACAGATTGACCACCCGTGAATCCTTGTTAAGCGAATGAAGGGCTCCATCCACAAGTCCCACATGCCTAGCGGAATCGCTCCGTTTTAGCTCCTCCTTCAATTTCTCCAGCTGCTTCTGCAAAAGCCTGATGAGGGGAATGACCTGACTCAGGCTGGCAGTGTCTGAACTGACTTCACGTGTGGCAAGTTCAAAGGGTTGGAGAACCTTGCACAACGTTGAAATCATTCTCCACTGCGCTTGAGTCAGGTGCATTCCACCTCGTTACCACCTCTTGCTTCAGCTGATGGCAGGGCAGCTTCAGGAGTGTTTGCTGGTGCTCCAGTCTTCGGCACGCGGTGGCTGAATGCTGAAAGTGTCCTGCAATTCTTCAGGCCACCGACAGCATCTCTTGCACGCCCCTGTCAATTTTTAAATAATTCTGCACCACCAAATTCAATGTATGTGCAAAACATGGACTTGCTGGAATTTGCCCACATGTAATGCACGCACAATATTGGTGGCGTTGTCCGATATCACAAATCCCAGGAGAGTCCCAATTGGGGTAAGCCATTCTGCAATGATGTTCCTCAGTTTCCGTAAGAGGTTGTCAGCTGTGTGCCTCTTATGGAAGCGGTGATACAAAGCGTAACCTGTCTAGGAACGAGTTGGCGTTTGCGAGATGCTGCTACTGGTGCCGCCGCTGCTGTTCTTGCTGCGGGAGGCAATACATCTACCCAGTGGGCTGTCACTGTCATATAGTCCTGAGTCTGCCCTGCTCCACTTGTCCAAATGTCCGTGGTTAAGTGGACATTAGGTACAACTGCATTTTTTAGGACACTGGTGACTCTATTCTGACGTCTGTGTACATTCTCGGTATCGCCTGCCTAGAGAAATGGAACCTAGATGGTATTGGTACCGGGACACAGTACCTCAATCATTTCTTTAGTTCCCTGTGAATTAACGATGGATACCGAAACACATTTAACACCACCCAGGCTGCCAAGGCCTGAGTTATCCGCTTGCAGCAGGATGACTGCTGTGATATTTCATCTTCCTCGCAAAGGACTGTTGGACAGTCAATTGCTTACTGGAAGTAGTACAAGTGTCTTCCGACTTCCCCTCTGGATGACAATCGACTTCAGCAGCAACACAGCAGCGCCAGCAGCAGTAGGCGTTACACTCAAGGATGCATTGGCGAATCCCAGGCAGGAGAGGACTTGTCAGACTTGCCAGTGACATGGCCTGCAGACTATTGGCTTTCCTGTCTAAGGAGGAAATTGACACTGAGGGAGTTGGTGGTGTGGTTTGCAGAAGCTTGGGTACAAGAGGAAGAAGGGATTTAGTTGTCAGTGGACTGCTTCAGCTGTCACCCAAAGTTTTAAACTTGTCAATGACTTCTGATGAATGCGCTCCAGGTGACGTATAAGGGAGGATGTTCCTAGGTGGTTAACGTCCTTACCCCTACTTATTACAGCTTGACAAAGGCAAACACATGGCTTGACAAATGTTGTCCGCATTTCTGTTAAAATAATTCCACACCGACGAAGTGATTTTTTTTGTAATTTGACCAGGCATGTCAATTGCCATATTTGTCCCACGGACAACAGGTGTCTCCCCGGGTGCCTGACTTAAACAAACCACCTCACCATCAGAATCCTCCTTGTCAATTTCCTCCTCAGCGCTAGCAACACCATATCCTCATCCTGGTGTACTTCAACACAATTTACTATCAAGAACTGGACTGCGGGTGCTCCTTCAGCACTTGCAGGGGGTGTGCAAATGGTGGAAGGCGCCATCTCTTCCCGTCCAGTGTTGGGAAGGTCAGGCATCACAAACCGACACAATTGGACTCTCCTTGGGGATTTGTGATTTAGAAGAACACACAGTTCTTTGCTGTGCTTTGCCAGCTTAAGTCTTTTCATTTTCTAGCGAGAGGATGAGTGCTTCCATCCTCATGTGAATCTGAAGCACTAGCCATGACATAGGCCAGGCCTCAGCCATTCCTTGCCACTCCGTGTCGTAAATGGCATATTGGCAAGTTTATGCTTCTCATCAGACGCTTTTAATTTTGATTTTTGGGGTCATTTTACTGAACTTTTGTTTTTTGGATTTTACATGCTCTCTACTATGACATTGGGCATCGGCCTTGGCAGACGACGTTGATGGCATTTCATCGTCTCAGCCATGACTAGTGACTAGTGGCAGCAGCTTCAACACGAGGTGGAAGTGGATCTTGATCTTTCCCTATTTTACCCTCCACATTTTTGTTCTCCATTTTTTAATGTGTGGAATTATATGCCAGTAATATATCAATAGCAATGGCCTACTGTACCGTACTGCTATATATTATATACTGGTGGTCAGCAAAATTCTGCACTGTCCTCCTACTATATATACTGCGCACAACTAAAATGCACCACAGGTATGGATGGATAGTATACTTGATGACACAGAGGTGGGTAGAGCAGTGGCCTACTGTACCGTACTGCTATATATTATATACTGGTGGTCAGCAAAATTCTGCACTGTCCTCCTACTATATATTCTGTGCACAACTAAACTGTGCACAACTAAAATGCACCACAGGTATGGATGGATAGTATACTTGACGACACAGAGGTAGGTAGAGCAGTGGACTACTGTACCGTACTGCTATATATTATATACTGGTGGTCAGCAAAATTCTGCACTGTCCTCCTACTATATATACTGCGCACAACTAAAATGCACCACAGGTATGGATGGATAGTATACTTGATGACACAGAGGTGGGTAGAGCAGTGGCCTACTGTACCGTACTGCTATATATTATATACTGGTGGTCAGCAAAATTCTGCACTGTCCTCCTACTATATATTCTGTGCACAACTAAAATGCACCACAGGTATGGATGGATAGTATACTTGACGACACAGAGGTAGGTAGAGCAGTGGACTACTGTACCGTACTGCTATATATTATATACTGGTGGTCAGCAAAATTCTGCACTGTCCTCCTACTATATATACTGCGCACAACTAAAATGCACCACAGGTATGGATGGATAGTATACTTGACGACACAGAGGTAGGTAGAGCAGTGGCCTACTGTACCATACTGCTATATATTATATACTGGTGGTCAGCAAAATTCTGCGCTGTCCTCCTACTATATATACTGCGCACAACTAAAATGCACCACAGGTATGGATGGATAGTATACTTGATGACACAGAGGTAGGTAGAGCAGTGGACTACTGTACCGTACTGCTATATATTATATACTGGTGGTCAGCAAAATTCTGCAGTGTACTCCTACTATATATACTGCGCACAACTAAAATGCACCACAGGTATGGATGGATAGTATACTTGACGACACAGAGGTAGGTAGAGCAGTGGCCTACTGTACCGTAGTGCTATATATTATATACTGGTGGTCAGCAAAAATTCTGCACTGTCCTATTATATATACTGCGCACAACTAAAATGCACCACAGGTATGGATGGATAGTATACTTGACAACACAGAGGTAGGTAGAGCAGTGGACTACTGTACCGTACTGCTATATATTATATACTGGTGGTCAGCAAAATTATGCACTGTCCTCCTACTATATATACTGCGCACAACTAAAATGCACCACAGGTATGGATGGATAGTATACTTGATGACACAGAGGTAGGTGGATCAGTGGACTACTGTACCGTACTGCTATATATTATATACTGGTGGTCAGCAAAATTCTGCACTGTCCTCCTACTATATATACTGCGCACAACTAAAATGCATCACAGGTATGGATGGATAGTATACTTGACAACACAGAGGTAGGTAGAGCAGTGGACTACTGTACCATACTGCTATATATTATATACTGGTGGTCAGCAAAATTATGCACTGTCCTCCTACTATATATACTGCGCACAACTAAAATGCACCACAGGTATGGATGGATAGTATACTTGATGACACAGAGGTAGGTGGATCAGTGGACTACTGTACCGTACTGCTATATATTATATACTGGTGGTCAGCAAAATTCTGCACTGTCCTCCTACTATATATACTGCGCACAACTAAAATGCATCACAGGTATGGATGGATAGTATACTTGACGACACAGAGGTAGGTAGAGCAGTGGACTACTGTACCATACTGCTATATATTATATACTGGTGGTCAGCAAAATTCTGCACTGTCCTCCTACTACATATACTGCGCACAACTAAAATGCACCACAGGTATGGATGGATAGTATACTTGACGACACAGAGGTAGGTAGAGCAGTGGCCTACTGTACCGTAGTGCTATATATTATATACTGGTGATCAGCAAAATTCTGCACTGTCCTCCTACTATATATACTGCGCACAACTAAAATGCACCACAGGTATGGATGGATAGTATTCTTGACAACACAGAGGTAGGTAGAGCAGTGGCCTACTGTACCGTACTGCTATATATTATATACTGGTGGTCAGCAAAATTCTGCACTGTCCTCCTACTACAGTGCCGTAACTAGGTAGGTGCGCTGTGTGCCTTGCACACAGCGCAGGATGACCTGGGGCGCAATCAGTCGGCCTCACAATTTACTCTCATGAGCTGTACTGCTAGCTCCGCCTCCCCCCGCCCCAAAGCCGGAGCTAGCAGTACAGCTCATGAAGCCGCGAGTAATGCCCGCCTCCCGCCTCCGTGATGATCTCCGCCTCCTCCCCCAGCCAAGCCAAGTGCAGCTGGAGCTCTCAAGCAGCGGCGGATTGCTACGCCGGGATGCTTTGCAGGTATGCTGAGGCTGAGCACTGATGGTGGCTGTGCTATCCCTCCCCCACCTCCCCCTCAACGCTGGCCCGATTCTTCTATGTACCGCTGCCACACTGGAGCCACGGCTATGAGAAGTTGCTGGATGCCATAACCCATACGCAGCCAGCGCAGTGAGAGACCGCCAGCCCGGATATGTGTGATGCCGGGGCTCTCACTGCGCTGGCTGCGTATGGGTTATGGCATCCAGCAACTTCTCATAGCCGTGGCTCCAGCGAGTACCTGCTGCTGACCTCAGCTCTCCCGGACACAAGCAGGATCCTTGTAAGCGGGAGGGGGGCTGGCCGCCATTGCTGGTAGGAGTATGCCCCTCTATTACTACCCTAGCTCTCTCCAACCCCACACTGACACACAGTCCCTATACATACACAGACACATACACACTGACAGACACACAGCCCCCTATACACACACTGACACACACTAACACACAGTCCCTATATACACACTGACACACACACACACTAACACACAGTCCCTATACACACACTGACACACACACACTAACACACAGTCCCTATATACACACTGACACACACACACTAACACACAGTCCCTATACACACACTGACACACACACACTAACACACAGTCCCTATACACACACTGACACACACACACTAACACACAGTCCCTATACACACACTGACACACACACACTAACACACAGTCCCTATACACACACTGACACACACACACTAACACACAGTCCCTATACACACACTGACACACACACACTAACACACAGTCCCTATACACACACTGACACACACACACTAACACACAGTCCCTATACACACACTGACAGACACACACACACTGACACACAGCCCCATGCACCCAGCCTCTCACTAGCATCTCACACACTGCCCCCTATACCCAGCACCACACCCACTGCCCCCTGTACCCTGCACCTCACACACACTGCCCCCTGTACCCTGCACCTCACACACACTGCCCCCTGTACCCTGCACCTAACACACACTGCCCCCTGTACCCTGCACCTCACACACACACTGTCCCCTGTACCCAGCACCACACATACTGCCCCCTGTACCCAGCACCACACACACTTCCCCCTGTACCCAGCACCACACACACTGCTCCATTTACCCTGCACCTCCCACACATTGCCCCCTGTACCCTGCACCAGTGCCGTAACTAGGTAGGTGCGCTGCCTGCCGTAACGTGTAAAAGGGGGACTCTGCCTGCCGTAACGTGTAAAAGGTGGACGCTGTCTGCCGTAATGTGTAAAAATGGGGACGCTGTCTGCCGTAATGTGTAAAAAAGGTGACGCTGTCTGCCGTAATGTGTGAAAAGGGGACGCTGTCTGCCGTAATGTGTGAAAAGAAGAATCTGTCCGCCGTAATGTGAAAAAGGGGCACTACCTGGTGTACTGGCGCTACTGTGCGGCATAATTTGAATAATGGAGACTACTGTGCACCATTGTATGAATTGGTATTATTTTGTGGCCACACCCCTTTCCCGCGAAGCCATGCCCCTATGTATTTTTGCGCGCGCCTACGGCGCGCACTGCCGCTAGTCTACGTTAAGGGGGGGGGGGGGGGGGGGGGGCGCGACGATGCCATTTCTTGCACACAGCGCTAAAATGTCTAGTTACGGCACTGTCCTACTATATATACTGCGCACAACTAAAATGCACCACAGGTATGGATGGATAGTATACTTAACGACACAGAGGTAGGTAGAGCAGTGGCCTACTGTACCGTACTGCTATATATTATATACTGGTGGTCAGCAAAATTATGCACTGTCCTCCTACTATATATACTGCGTACAACTAAAATGCACCACAGGTATGGATGGATAGTATACTTGATGACACAGAGGTAGGTAGAGCAGTGGCCTACTGTACCGTACTGCTATATATTATATACTGGTGGTCAGCAAAATTCTGCACTGTCCTCCTACTATATATACTGGGCACAACTAAAATGCACCACAGGTATGGATGGATAGTATACTTGACGACACAGAGGTAGGTAGAGCAGTGGACTACTGTACCGTACTGCTATATATTATATACTGGTGGTCAGCAAAATTCTGTACTGTCCTCCTACTATATATACTGCGCACAACTAAAATGCACCACAGGTATGGATGGATAGTATACTTGACGACACAGAGGTAGGTAGAGCAGTGGCCTACTGTACCGTACTGCTATATATTATATACTGGTGGTCAGCAAAATTCTGCACTGTCCTCCTACTATATATACTGCGCACAACTAAAATGCACCACAGGTATGGATGGAAAGTATACTTGACGACACAGAGGTAGGTAGAGCAGTGGCCTACTGTACCGTACTGCTATATATTATATACTGGTGGTCATCAAAATTCTGCACTGTCCTCCTACTATATATACTGCGCACAACTAAAATGCACCACAGGTATGGATGGATAGTATACTTGACGACACAGAGGTAGGTAGAGCAGTGGACTACTGTACCGTACTGCTATATAATACTGGTGGTCACTGGTCACCAAAATTCTGCACTGTCCTCCTACTGTATACTACAGTGCAGCACAGATATGGAGCGTTTTTCAGGCAGAGAAAGTAGATATTTTCAGCACACTCAGCACAGATATTTGCAAGCACACTGAGCACAGATATTTGCAGCACACTGAGCACAGATATTTGCAGCACACTGAACACAGAAACTGAGAGAACACTGCAGTCCTCTCCCTATCATCTCCAATGCACGAGTGAAAATGGCGGCGACGCGCGGCTCCTTATATAGAATACGAATCTCGCGAGAAACTGACAGCGGGATGATGACTTTCGTGCGTGCTCGGGTTAACCGAGCTAGGCGGGAGGATCCGAGTCTGCCTCGGAACCGTGTAAAATGGGTGAAGTTCGGGGGGGTTCGGATTCCGAGGAACCGAACCCGGTCATCACTAATTATATTTATATATAAATATATATATATATAAAACTATATATTCCATACAGCAATATGTTGGTGCCCTCAGGTGCCCACCAGCCTGAAGGTGTAAATTATGTAAACTTACTGTGGCTTTGAGAACAGATGCATGCAGCACATGAGGTGTGTGAACGGGGACCCAGCACACTGTAGTAGTAGGCTCCGCCTACTCGCGATCCCGCGATTCGCGGGTGAGTGAGGGGGCGGGGCCAAAAATGATGCACTCCAGATAGTTTTGTCTCGTATTAGCCCCTCCTAATCACCATACACCCACTACTCGCGGCATTTTGCCGCGAGAGGTGGGGCTTAGATAGGGGCCAGCAGGCAGCTATTTAAAAGAAAATCGGCCTGTCAGGGGGGGGGGTGGTTCTGGGAACTCAGAAACCCCCCCTGTTACGTTCCTGATGCTCAGAACTAGAGAGATGTTGTGTAGTGTGTCCTGAGCACCAGGACGTGATGCTGAAATAAGGGGTGGTACGGGAATAGCCCCTAGCACCCTACCTCCATTGTTTTACCCGTGTGGTCAGTTCACGCCTGAGTGACTATGGTTTCTTGGGCCCACGGCAGCCGCGTTTGAAGGGCGGATTAAGTCTGCCCAACTCCGATGCCCCCAGGTCTTAGAGTGAGACAAGGCGTGAACCGAGACAGAAAAATAACAAGGGGACCTCTAACTAAAGCAAACAGAAAGCTAGGGGCTACTAACTACCCTAAAACTAAATATATGTGCGGCACGCCGCCAAAGGAAAAGAACAACAAAAGATACCACTGTCCACTCCCCCACACGGCACCGCCGAGTTCCGGGGAGGACAGTGAAAAGTGGAAACCTCCGCAAAAACCACCAATACAAAATTAACACAAGGACTAAGCGGCCTAGGCCGCAACACGCGGCAGAAGCCGCTACTCACGAAACCGGGAGAGAACCCCAACAAGCGAGAACCCCCAGATGACTGCAACAGGTTCACTTGGACAGGAAGGATTCCCAGGACCCGCTTCAGAACTCCAGAACTCCGGAGCACAGGGAGCAGGATCGACCAGATACAGCTGACCAGGAATAGACGTTTGCAAGGCAGGAACAGCATACAGGAAGCTATCACCGGCGAGGCTGCAGTGTGCTGGCTCCCATAAAAAGACCCTGCTGGCCAATGACAGGAGGGCCAGCAAAACCAGCCCCCAGACCCTAATTACTAGTTGCCGTGCAGCTGCCCTGCTGCACGAGCAACTAATCAATCCTATCTGGCAACGGGGAATGCGGTCCGGCAAAGGCGTCCCCGTTGCTATGGACCCAGCGGCTGAGGACGCCCGGCGTCCTAGCATTGCCAGGGACCCGGCGGCTACAGTACGCACGGCGTCCTGGCGTTGCTAGGCGCCGGGCGGGCAGGGAGGAAGGTGCGGCGGCCGTGAGCATCGCTCAGAAGCAGACCGAGTGGCGCCGCGGACCGCGGCACCTTACATTACCCCCCCTTGAGGAGGGGTTAAAGAACCCCTAAAGCCGGGTTTCTGAGGAAATTCCTGAAAGAATAATCTCTTAAGTTTAGGGGCATGTAAATCGTTATCCAGGACCCAAGACCTTTCTTCCGGGCCATAGCCTTTCCAGTGAACCAAAAAATAAAGCCGGCCCCGAGAAACTTTGGAATCTAAAACCTTCTCCACCAAGAACTCTTGTTGCCCCTGAACATCCACCGGAGGTCTACCCTGGGAAGTCTTCCGAGGGAATCTCCTGGAAGAAAAATACTGCTTCAGAAGGGAACAGTGAAAAGTATTGCCAATTTTGAGTGATTTAGGCAAGCGTAGCCGAAAAGCAACTGGGTTGACCTTCTTAACGATAAGGACCGGTCCAATAAATTTGGGTCTCAATCTAGCCGAGGGTTGTCGAAGCTTGATGTTGCGGGTTGACAACTACACCTTATCTCCCACCTTAAAAGTGCATGGGCGTCGGAACCTATCAGAATTTTTTTTTTCTCGGAAGGAAGCCTTCTTAAGGGCAAGGTGCACCTTTTTCCAAATCATTCTGAGACGGGAAGTTAAGGTCAACGAGGAGACTGGAAAATGAGGGTAAAAAGAATTGGCTCTAGGATGAAAGCCCAAGACCGAAAAGAATGGGGACTCCTTGGTGGAAGAATGACAAGAGTTATTATAGGCAAACTCGGCCAAAGGAAGAAATTCAGACCAATCATTCTGAAGTTTGGCCGAATATAGCCGTAAATACTGTTTTAACGACTGATTAACTCCAAGGTCTTAGTGATACCCGCATGACCAGAAACCTTATTATCATGAAACTCAGCTAGAACAGTGCTTCTCAGAAATTCAGGGACGAAGAGACGATCTGCAGGAGTGACTTTGGGAGCCTGCTGCTGAAGCTGGACTAGCTGTGTAAATAAATCCTGTGTGAGGCCAGCCCGGATGACAGACGAGGGGACTATGGGGGTGGTTATTGTGAACCGGAAGAAAACAACGTGACAGGGCATCGGCTTTTGTATTCTTGGAACCGGGCCTGAAGGTGATAATAAACCTGAAACGAGTAAAAAACAGCGCCCAACGTGCCTGTCGAGCATTAAGCCGTTTAGCCGACTCAATATACTGCAGGTTCTTGTGGTCAGTAAACACCGTAATGGTATGCCTTGCTCCTTCCAGCCAGTGCCTCCACTCCTCGAAAGCCCATTTAACTTCCAACAATTCTCGATTACCAACATCATAGTTGGATTCTGCGGAGGAGAATTTTCTGGACATGAAGGCACATGGGTGTAATTCCTGAGACAGGATAGCCCCCACTCCAACCTCTGAGGCATCTACCTCGACAATAAAGGGGAGATCCGGGTTAGGGTGTCTGAGTACTGGTGCTGAGACAAAGGCCTGCTTTAAGGCCAGGAAGGCAGACTTGGCTTCAGGCGACCAATTGGAAGGGTCCGCTCCTTTTTTAGTCAATGCCACAATAGGAGCAACCAAATCTGAGAAGGTATGAATAAAACGCCTATAGTAATTTGCAAACCCTAAAAAGCGCTGAATTGCTTTTAAGTTCGTGGGTTGTGCCCAATTTAGGATGGCCTGGAGTTTTTTTGGTTCCATGAAAAAGAGAAATAATGTACCCCAGGAAGGACACTTCTGTGATGTGGAAATCACATTTCTCCAGTTTGGCGTATAAATGATTTTCCCGTAACTTCTGTAGGACCAATCGCACATGGGTAATATGTTGTTCAAAAGACTCAGAGTAAATCAAAATGTCGTCTAAATAAACGACTACGAACTTTCCTAGAAAGTCGTGAAGGACGTCGTTAATGAGATCTTGAAATACAGCAGGAGCATTAGACAGCCCAAACGGCATCACCAAGTATTCATAATGTCCCGACTGTGTGCTGAAAGCCGTCTTCCACTCATCCCCAGATTTTATTCGGATGAGATTGTAAGCCCCTCTAAGATCGATCTTGGAAAAGACAACGGCAGTCCGGAGCTAATCAAATAGTACTGAAATCAGTGGCAAGGGGTAGGTGTTTTTAACAGAAATTTTATTCAGAGCCCGATAATCAATACATGGTCTGAGCAACCCATCTTTTTTCTCAACAAAAAAGAACCCTGCACTCAATGGAGATTTCGAGGGCCTAATGAAGCCTTTTTTTAGGCTCTCCTGTACATAATCATTCATTGCCGTAGTTTCCGGCCCAGACAGGGCATATAGTCTCCCTTTAGGCAAAGAGGCACCGGGAACTAAGTCAATAGCGCAGTCATAGGACCGATGAGGAGGCAGAATATCCGCATTACCCTTGGAGAAAACATCGGCAAAGTCCTGATATTCCAAAGGAATAAGTTCTGGGGTAACTGCCGCAACCCGGACTGGACGGGAAATACATTCCTTAACACAAAAGGGACCCCATCGGGAAATCTCCCCAGACCGCCAATCTATGGTGGGATTATGAAAGGCAAGCCAGGGGTGACCCAAAACTACGGGGACAGCCGGACAATGGGTAAGGTAAAATTCGATTTTCTCCGAATGTAGGGCCCCCACTGTCAGTTGTACTGGAGGTGTGCGGTGAGTGATTACCCCATTAGAAAGCGGACCACCATCCAAGCCGTGCATGGTGATACGTTTATCCAAAGGTATCTGTGGAACGCCCAAAGCCTGAGCCCAACCAAGATCCATGAAATTTCCCGCAGCTCCACTGTCGACGAAGGCCGACACCAACGAACTGAGACTACCAAAGGAAATTTTTACAGGAACTAATAAGGAATCAGTAGAGGAGATCAATTGCAGACCCAAGTGAACCCCCTCACAATTCACTTGGTCAGAGCGTTTCCCTGCTTATTCGGGCAATTACGTGCGATATGTCCCTTGCCACCACAATACAAGCAAAGACCAGAGTTTAGCCTTCTGGTTCTTTCCTCTGGGGACAGCCGGGAGAGACCCATTTGCATGGGCTCCTCAATGTCCTCAGGGAAAGTATACACACATGGACTAGGCCTGAAACTAGCTCCTCTTTCAGCCCTCTGCTCCCGGAGACGACGATCAATTTTAATAGCAAGCTCCATGAGTTTGTCTAAAGTCTCTGGAGCGGGGTAATGAAGGAGACTGTCTTTAATAACTTCAGACAAACCGAGGCGAAACTGACTGCGCAGGGCCGGATCATTCCAGCCACAGTCGTTCGACCAACGGCGAAACTCGGTACAATACGCCTCTGCTGGATTTTTCCCTTGCTTAAGTGCACGCAGGTGGCTCTCAGCCGACGCTTCTCTATCAGGGTCATCGTACAGAAGGCCTAGAGACTTAAAAAAGGCATCTACAGAAAGCAAGGCAACATCATCGGCTTTTAGCCCAAAAGCCCAGGTTTGCGGATCGCCTTGTAGCAAAGACATTACAATCCCGACCCGTTGAGACTCAGTACCAGAGGATCGGGGCCTTAAACGAAAATAAAGCTTACAAGCTTCCTTGAAATTAAAAAAATCATTTCGGTTACCTGAAAAACGGTCAGGAAGGTGCATCTTTGGTTCTGGAATCATACTCGGGGAGGCTCGCAAAAGATCTTCCTGCGATCTCACCCGAAGAGTAAGATCCTAAACCATCTGAGTTAGTTCCTGAATCTGGTTGGCCAAAAGCTGGCTGGGATTCGGTCCTAATACTGCCGGATTCATGAGGCCGAATTTCAAGGCCCACCAAAAAACAAATAACTCTTTATATTTTCTTTTTTTTTCCTTTGTTTTTGGGCCGGTGATAATGTTACGTTCCTGATGCTCAGAACTAGAGAGATGTTGCGTAGTGAGTCCTGAGCACCAGGACGTGACGCTGAAATAAGGGGTGGTACGGGAATAGCCCCTAGCACCCTACCTCCATTGTTTTACCCGTGTGGTCAGTTCACGCCTGAGTGACTATGGTTTCTTGGGCCCACGGCAGCCGCGTTTGAAGGGCGGATTAGGTCTGCCCAACTCCGATGCCCCCAGGTCTTAGAGTGAGACAAGGCGTGAACCGAGACAGGAAAATAACAAGGGGACCTCTAACTAAAGCAAACAGAAAGCTAGGGGCTACTAACTACCCTGAAACTAAATATATGTGCGGCACGCCGCCAAAAGAAAAGAACAACAAAAGATACCACTGTCCACTCCCCCACACGGCACCGCCGAGTTCCGGGGAGGACAGTGAAAAGCGGAAACCTCCGCAAAAACCACCAATACAAAATTAACACAAGGACTAAGCGGCCTAGGCCGCAACACACGGCAGAAGCCGCTACTCACGAAACCGGGAGAGAACCCCAACAAGCGAGAACCCCCAGATGACTGCAACAGGTTCACTTGGACAGGAAGGATTCCCAGGACCGGCTTCAGAACTCCAGAACTCCGGAGCACAGGGAGCAGGATCGACCAGATACAGCTGACCAGGAACAGACGTTTGCAAGGCAGGAACAGCATACAGGAAGCGATCATCGGCGAGGCTGCAGTGTGCTGGCTCCCATAAAAAGACCCTGCTGGCCAATGACAGGAGGGCCAGCAAAACCAGCCCCCAGACCCTAATTACTAGTTGCCGTGCAGCTGCCCTGCTGCACGAGCAACTAATCAATCCTATCTGGCAACGGGGAACGCGGTCCGCCAAAGGCGTCGACGTTGCTATGGACCCAGCGGCTGAGGACGCCCGGCGTCCTAGCGTTGCCAGGGACCCGGCGGCTACAGTACGCACACACACACACACACACACACACACACACACACACACACACACACACACACACACACATATATACACACACACACACACACACACACACACACACATATACACACACACACACACACACACACACACACACACACACACACATATTTATCTTAATATAGGAAATAGGGGGGCACCAATATTTATCTTGCCTCCGGGCAAATGTGACGAACTTACGCCACTGGAAATCAGTCAACATATATTAGTATGATACATCCCTTATTGTATATGGACACCTCCTCTTCTCCGACCACAGTGCAATTGTGGGTTTGTCAGAGCATATGGAGCCTGTTAATCTCTCCTTCTTCACAATCTCCCACAAGACATTATAGTCAGATGCATAAAATAGATGAGGGACAAAAATGTATTTTGGACTTTATTCAGCTTCAATTGCAGTTTTGCTAAATTAGTACAGGGCAAGGCCGCCATGCGTGCAAATGGCCACCAGCGATACGTTCGCAATTCAATTGCAATCACAACGTTGAATTAGGGATGTCCCCTGCCTGTGAAGGCAGACGCTGAGCGTCCATGTTTCCCGTTGCAGCGGCCACGTGTGGCATCACGCGTCCATTTTGAAAATGGCCCAGACCCGCCCCTGTTTACGCTGCACACCCCCCCCCCCCAATTTTGCTTTGCCACACCTGACCACCCTGTGAACACCTCTGCCTGTCAATCATGCAGAGGCATTCGCATCACAGAGATGCGAATGCATCTCCTGGGCCGAGGTTGCACAGAGCAAGTACTTCACATGCGCACTGGCCCAAAAGTCATCAGTATGCGATCGCATCTCATATGTGATCCATACTGAACAGGGTCCATAGTGTAGTACGTTTTAATCTAAAAATGCCGTTTCTTTTAAAGTATAAAGGTATAAAAATCACACATAAAAGATAAGTTTTCCACAAGATGGTGTGAATTAAGGTGCATGAAAACCAATGTAACTTAGCTCTCTGTATAGATGTTTAAAGAAACACCTGCGGGTGTCCCAGATCACAACCACGGCATACTGTAGCTCCCAGTCAGGCAGACTCCAGAATCCTTCACCTTCTACCGGATAGTCCACATAAATGCCAACGCGTTCCTGGGATCTTTTTCAAGGCCAGGGATAGTGTGTGAGATCATTGGAGAGTGATAAAATGGATATGAAAAAAAAGAAACTATGGGCCTAATTCAGACCTGATCACAGCAGCAAAATTGTTCTCTAATGGGCAAAACCATGTTCACTGCAGGTGCTGCGATCAGGTCTGAATTAGGTCCTATATTTGGGCAGCTTATTTTTAGTAGTACCATTCTTTAGCACACAGGTTCTCAAACTCGGTCCTCAGGACCCCACACAGTGCATGTTTTGCAGGTCTCCTCACAGAATCGCAAGTGAAATAATTAGCTCACCTGTGGACCTTTTAAAATGTGTCTGTGAGTAATTAATACACCTGTGCACTTGCTGGGTTACCTGCAAACATGCACTGTGTAGTGTCCTGAGGACCGAGTTTGAGAACCTGTGCTTTAGCATGTTTGCGCCTTAAGACTCACATCCTCCCTCTAGTGGACAACAACTAAAATGGTTTGTAGATGAAATCAAGAGAAAACCACTAATGCTGCTCATTTCAATTTATAGTACAACATATGGGCCAATTCAGTTGTTCTGGACTTCTATAAATCCTGTCTAAACGGGACTATTTAGATGCCCAAACAAACGTCACAATTCAATTGATGTTTGGGCACCCATGCACATGTAGCACCCAGACAGACAGGGTTTAGCCGTGTAAAAAGTCTAAATCCGTGTAAAGATCTGCTTTGGGTATCCGAACTCCCGTTCGGATGCCCAAAGTGCACATTTCTTCTTGCACCTCAGGAGGCTGCGAGAAGAAATGTCAGCCCCGCGGCTAATGGGGTCTAAACTAGAGATGTGCACTTGAAATTTTTCGGGTTTTGTGTTTTGGTTTTGAGTTCGGTTCCGCGGCCGTGTTTTGGATTCGACTGCGTTTTGGCAAAACCTCACCGAATTTTTTTTGTCGGATTCGGGTGTGTTTTGGATTCGGGTGTTTTTTTAAAAAAACACTAAAAAACAGCTTAAATCATAGAATTTGGGGGTCATTTTGATCCCAAAGTATTATTAACCTCAAAAACCATAATTTCCACTCATTTTCAGTCTATTCTGAATACCTCACACCTCACAATATTATTTTTAGTCCTAAAATTTGCACCGAGGTCGCTGGATGACTAAGCTAAGCGACCTTAGTGGCCGACACAAACACCTGGCCCATCTAGGAGTGGCACTGCAGTGTCACGCAGGATGGCCCTTCCAAAAAACACTCCCCAAACAGCACATGACGCAAAGAAAAAAAGAGGCGCAATGAGGTAGCTGTGTGAGTAAGATAAGCGACCCTAGTGGCCGACACAAACACCGGGCCCATCTAGGAGTGGCACTGCAGTGTCACGCAGGATGGCCCTTCCAAAAAACACTCCCCAAACAGCACATGACGCAAAGAAAAAAAGAGACGCAATGAGGTAGCTGTGTGAGTAAGATAAGCGACCCTAGTGGCCGACACAAACACCGGGCCCATCTAGGAGTGGCACTGCAGTGTCACGCAGGATGGCCCTTCCAAAAAACACTCCCCAAACAGCACATGACGCAAAGAAAAATTAAAGAAAAAAGAGGTGCAAGATGGAATTGTCCTTGGGCCCTCCCACCCACCCTTATGTTGTATAAACAGGACATGCACACTTTAACCAACCCATCATTTCAGTGACAGGGTCTGCCACACGACTGTGACTGAAATGACGGGTTGGTTTGGACCCCCACCAAAAAAGAAGCAATTAATCTCTCCTTGCACAAACTGGCTCTACAGAGGCAAGATGTCCACCTCATCATCATCCTCCGATATATCACCGTGTACATCCCCCTCCTCACAGATTATCAATTCGTCCCCACTGGAATCCACCATCTCAGCTCCCTGTGTACTTTGTGGAGGCAATTGCTGCTGGTCAATGTCTCCACGGAGGAATTGATTATAATTCATTTTAATGAACATCATCTTCTCCACATTTTCTGGAAGTAACCTCGTACGCCGATTGCTGACAAGGTGAGCGGCGGCACTAAACACTCTTTCGGAGTACACACTTGTGGGAGGGCAACTTAGGTAGAATAAAGCCAGTTTGTGCAAGGGCCTCCAAATTGCCTCTTTTTCCTGCCAGTATAAGTACGGACTGTGTGACGTGCCTACTTGGATGCGGTCACTCATATAATCCTCCACCATTCTTTCAATGGGGAGAGAATCATATGCAGTGACAGTAGACGACATGTCCGTAATCGTTGACAGGTCCTTCAGTCCGGACCAGATGTCAGCATCAGCAGTCGCTCCAGACTGCCCTGCATCACCGCCAGCGGGTGGGCTCGGAATTCTGAGCCTTTTCCTCGCACGTCCAGTTGCGGGAGAATGTGAAGGAGGAGATGTTGACAGGTCGCGTTCCGCTTGACTTGACAATTTTCTCACCAGCAGGTCTTTGAACCCCAGCAGACTTGTGTCTGCCGGAAAGAGAGATCCAAGGTAGGTTTTAAATCTAGGATCGAGCACGGTGGCCAAAATGTAGTGCTCTGATTTCAACAGATTGACCACCCGTGAATCCTTGTTAAGCGAATTAAGGGCTCCATCCACAAGTCCCACATGCCTAGCGGAATCGCTCCGTGTTAGCTCCTCCTTCAATGTCTCCAGCTTCTTCTGCAAAAGCCTGATGAGGGGAATGACCTGACTCAGGCTGGCAGTGTCTGAACTGACTTCACGTGTGGCAAGTTCAAAGGGCAGCAGAACCTTGCACAACGTTGAAATCATTCTCCACTGCGCTTGAGACAGGTGCATTCCACCTCCTATATCGTGCTGAATTGTATAGGCTTGAATGGCCTTTTGCTGCTCCTCCAACCTCTGAAGCATATATAGGGTTGAATTCCACCTCGTTACCACTTCTTGCTTCAGATGATGGCATGGCAGGTTCAGGCGTTTTTGGTGTTGCTCCAGTCTTCTGTACGTGGTGCCTGTAGTGTACGCCGAAAGTGTCCCGCAATTCTTCTGGCCACTGACAGCATCTCTTGCACGCCCCTGTCATTTTTTAAAAAATTCTGCACCACCAAATTCAAGGTATGTGCAAAACATGGGACGTGCTGGAATTTGCCCAGATTTAATGCGCACACAATATTGCTGGCGTTGTCCGATGCCACAAATCCACAGGAGAGTCCAATTGGGGTAAGCCATTCCGCGATGATCTTCCTCAGTTGCCGTAAGAGGTTTTCAGCTGTGTGCGTATTCTGGAAACCGGTGATACAAAGCGTAGCCTGCCTAGGAAAGAGTTGGCGTTTGCGAGATGCTGCTACTGGTGCCGCCGCTGCTGTTCTTGCGGCGGGAGTCCATACATCTACCCAGTGGGCTGTCACAGTCATATAGTCCTGACCCTGCCCTGCTCCACTTGTCCACATGTCCGTGGTTAAGTGGACATTGGGTACAGCTGCATTTTTTAGGACACTGGTGACTCTTTTTCTGAGGTCTGTGTACATTTTCGGTATCGCCTGCCTAGAGAAATGGAACCTAGATGGTATTTGGTACCGGGGACACAGTACCTCCAACAAGTCTCTAGTTGGCTCTGCAGTAATGATGGATACCGGAACCACGTTTCTCACCACCCAGGATGCCAAGGCCTCAGTTATCCGCTTTGCAGCAGGATGACTGCTGTGATATTTCATCTTCCTCGCAAAGGACTGTTGGACAGTCAATTGCTTGGTGGAAGTAGTAAAAGTGGGCTTACGAGTACGACTTCCCCTCTGGGATGACCATCGACTCCAAGCAGCAACAACAGCAGCGCCAGCAGCAGTAGGCGTTACACGCATGGATGCATCGGAGGAATCCCAGGCAGGAGAGGACTCGTCAGAATTGCCAGTGACATGGCCTGCAGGACTATTGGCATTCCTGGGGAAGGAGGAAATTGACACTGAGGGAGTTGGTGGGGTGGTTTGCGTGAGCTTGGTTACAAGAGGAAGGGATTTACTGGTCAGTGGACTGCTTCCGCTGTCGCCCAAAGTTTTTGAACTTGTCACTGACTTATTATGAATGCGCTGCAGGTGACGTATAAGGGAGGATGTTCCGAGGTGGTTAACGTCCTTACCCCTACTTATTACAGCTTGACAAAGGCAACACACGGCTTGACAAATGTTGTCCGCATTTCTGTTGAAATACTTCCACACCGAAGAGCTGATTTTTTTGGTATTTTCACCAGGCATGTCAACGGCCATATTCCTCCCACGGACAACAGGTGTCTCCCCGGGTGCCTGACTTAAACAAACCACCTCACCATCAGAATCCTCCTTGTCAATTTCCTCCCCAGCGCCAGCAACACCCATATCCTCCTCATCCTGGTGTACTTCAACACTGACATCTTCAATCTGACTATCAGGAACTGGACTGCGGGTGCTCCTTCCAGCACTTGCAGGGGGCGTGCAAATGGTGGAAGGCGCATGCTCTTCACGTCCAGTGTTGGGAAGGTCAGGCATCGCAACCGACACAATTGGACTCTCCTTGTGGATTTGGGATTTCGAAGAACGCACAGTTCTTTGCGGTGCTTTTGCCAGCTTGAGTCTTTTCATTTTTCTAGCAAGAGGCTGAGTGCTTCCATCCTCATGTGAAGCTGAACCACTAGCCATGAACATAGGCCAGGGCCTCAGCCGTTCCTTGCCACTCCGTGTGGTAAATGGCATATTGGCAAGTTTACGCTTCTCCTCCGACAATTTTATTTTAGATTTTGGAGTCCTTTTTTTACTGATATTTGGTGTTTTGGATTTTACATGCTCTGTACTATGACATTGGGCATCGGCCTTGGCAGACGACGTTGCTGGCATTTCATCGTCTCGGCCATGACTAGTGGCAGCAGCTTCAGCACGAGGTGGAAGTGGATCTTGATCTTTCCCTAATTTTGGAACCTCAACATTTTTGTTCTCCATATTTTAATAGGCACAACTAAAAGGCACCTCAGGTAAACAATGGAGATGGATGGATACTAGTATACTTATGGATGGACTGCCGAGTGCCGACACAGAGGTAGCTACAGCCGTGGACTACCGTACTGTGTCTGCTGCTAATATAGACTGGATGATAATGAGATGAAATCAATATATATGTATATATAATATCACTAGTACTGCAGCCGGACAGGTATATATATTTATTATGTAATGACTGATGACGGACCTGCTGGACACTGTCAGCTCAGCAGCACCGCAGACTGCTACAGTAAGCTACTATAGTAGTATGTATAAAGAAGAAAGAAAAAAAAAAAACCACGGGTAGGTGGTATACAATTATGGATGGACTGCCGAGTGCCGACACAGAGGTAGCTACAGCCGTGGACTACCGTACTGTGTCTGCTGATAATATAGACTGGATGATAATGAGATGAAATCAATATATATGTATATATAATATCACTAGTACTGCAGCCGGACAGGTATATATATTTATTATGTAATGACTGATGACGGACCTGCTGGACACTGTCAGCTCAGCAGCACCGCAGACTGCTACAGTAAGCTACTATAGTAGTATGTATAAAGAAGAAAGAAAAAAAAAAAACCACGGGTAGGTGGTATAAAATTATGGATGGACTGCCGAGTGCCGACACAGAGGTAGCTACAGCCGTGGACTACCGTACTGTGTCTGCTGCTAATATAGACTGGATGATAATGAGATGAAATCAATATATATGTATATATAATATCACTAGTACTGCAGCCGGACAGGTATATATATTTATTATGTAATGACTGATGACGGACCTGCTGGACACTGTCAGCTCAGCAGCACCGCAGACTGCTACAGTAAGCTACTATAGTAGTATGTATAAAGAAGAAAGAAAAAAAAAAAACCACGGGTAGGTGGTATACAATTATGGATGGACTGCCGAGTGCCGACACAGAGGTAGCTACAGCCGTGGACTACCGTACTGTGTCTGCTGATAATATAGACTGGATGATAATGAGATGAAATCAATATATATGTATATATAATATCACTAGTACTGCAGCCGGACAGGTATATATATTTATTATGTAATGACTGATGACGGACCTGCTGGACACTGTCAGCTCAGCAGCACCGCAGACTGCTACAGTAAGCTACTATAGTAGTATGTATAAAGAAGAAAGAAAAAAAAAAAACCACTGGTAGGTGGTATACAATTATGGATGGACTGCCGAGTGCCGACACAGAGGTAGCTACAGCCGTGGACTAACGTACTGTGTCTGCTGATAATATAGACTGGATGATAATGAGATGAAATCAATATATATATATATATATATATATATATATATAATTATATAATATCACTAGTACTGCAGCCGGACAGGTATATATATTTATTATGTAATGACTGATGACGGACCTGCTGGACACTGTCAGCTCAGCAGCACCGCAGACTGCTACAGTAAGCTACTATAGTAGTATGTATAAAGAAGAAAGAAAAAAAAAAAACCACGGGTAGGTGGTATAAAATTATGGATGGACTGCCGAGTGCCGACACAGAGGTAGCTACAGCCGTGGACTACCGTACTGTGTCTGCTGATAATATAGACTGGATGATAATGAGATGAAATCAATATATATGTATATATAATATCACTAGTACTGCAGCCGGACAGGTATATATATTTATTATGTAATGACTGATGACGGACCTGCTGGACACTGTCAGCTCAGCAGCACCGCAGACTGCTACAGTAAGCTACTATAGTAGTATGTATAAAGAAGAAAGAAAAAAAAAACCACGGGTAGGTGGTATACAATTATGGATGGACTGCCGAGTGCCGACACAGAGGTAGCTACAGCCGTGGACTAACGTACTGTGTCTGCTGATAATATAGACTGGATGATAATGAGATGAAATCAATATAATAAGAATTTACTTACCGATAATTCTATTTCTCGTAGTCCGTAGTGGATGCTGGGGACTCCGTCAGGACCATGGGGATCAGCGGCTCCGCAGGAGACAGGGCACAAAAGTAAAAGCTTTAGGATCAGGTGGTGTGCACTGGCTCCTCCCCCTATGACCCTCCTCCAAGCCTCAGTTAGGATACTGTGCCCGGACGAGCGTACACAATAAGGAAGGATTTTGAATCCCGGGTAAGACTCATACCAGCCACACCAATCACACTGTACAACCTGTGATCTGAACCCAGTTAACAGCATGATAACAGCGGAGCATCTGAAAAGATGGCTCACAACAATAATAACCCGATTTTTGTAACAATAACTATGTACAAGTTTTGCAGACAATCCGCACTTGGGATGGGCGCCCAGCATCCACTACGGACTACGAGAAATAGAATTATCGGTAAGTAAATTCTTATTTTCTCTGACGTCCTAAGTGGATGCTGGGGACTCCGTCAGGACCATGGGGATTATACCAAAGCTCCCAAACGGGCGGGAGAGTGCGGATGACTCTGCAGCACCGAATGAGAGAACTCCAGGTCCTCCTCAGTCAGGGTGTGCCCCTGACCAAGTATCAGCTCGGCAAAGTTGTAAAGCCGAGACCCCTCGGGCAGCCGCCCAAGATGAGCCCACCTTCCTTGTGGAATGGGCATTTACATATTTTGGCTGTGGCAGGCCTGCCACAGAATGTGCAAGCTGAATTGTACTACACATCCAACTAGCAATCGTCTGCTTAGAAGCAAGAGCACCCAGTTTGTTGGGTGCATACAGGATAACAGCAAGTCAGTTTTCCTGACTCCAGCCGTCCTGGAAACTATATTTTCAGGGCCCTGACAACATCTAGCAACTTGGAGTCCTCCAAGTCCCTAGTAGCCGCAGGTACCACAATAAGCTGGTTCGGGTGAAACACTGACACCACCTTAGGGAGAAACTGGGGATGAGTCCGCAGCTCTGCCCTGTCCGAATGGACAATCAGATATGGGCTTTTTTGAGACAAACGCCGCCAATTCTGACACTCGCCTGGCCGAGGCCAGGGCCAACAGCATGGTCACTTTCCCTGTGAGATATTTCAAATCCACAGATTTGAGCGGTTTAAACCAATGTGATTTTAGGAATCCCAGAACTACGTTGAGATCCCACAGTGCCACTGGAGGCACAAAAGGGGGTTGTATATGCAGTACTCCCTTGACAAACTTCTGGACTTCAGGAACTGAAGCCAATTCTTTCTGGAAGAAAATCGACAGGGCCGAAATTTGAACCTTAATGGACCCCAATTTGAGGCCCATAGACACTCCTGTTTGCAGGAAATGCAGGAAACGACCGAGTTGAAATTTCTTCATGGGGCCTTCCTGGCCTCACACCACGCAACATATTTTCGCCACATGTGGTGATAATGTTGTGCGGTCACCTCCTTCCTGGCTTTGACCAGGGTAGGAATGACCTCTTCCGGAATGCCTTTTTCCCTTAGGATCCGGCGTTCAACCGCCATGCCGTCAAACGCAGCCGCGGTAAGTCTTGGAACAGACATGGTACTTGCTGAAGCAAGTCCCTTCTTAGCGGCAGAGGCCATGAGTCCTCTGTGAGCATCTCTTGAAGTTCCGGGTACCAAGTCCTTCTTGGCCAATCCGGAGCCACGAGTATAGTTCTTACTCCTCTACGTCTTATAATTCTCAATACCTTGGGTATGAGAAGCAGAGGAGGGAAGACATACACCGACTGGTACACCCACGGTGTTACCAGAACGTCCACAGCTATTGCCTGAGGGTCTTTTGACCTGGCGCAATACTTGTCCAGTTTTTTGTTCAGGCGGGACGCCATCATGTCCACCTTTGGTCTTTTCCAACGGTTCACAATCATGTGGAAGACTTCCCGATGAAGTCCCCACTCTCCCGGGTGGAGGTTGTGCCTGCTGAGGAAGTCTGCTTCCCAGTTGTCCACTCCCGGAATGAACACTGCTGACAGTGCTATCACATGATTTTCCGCCCAGCGAAAAATCCTTGCAGTTTCTGCCATTTCCCTCCTGCTTCTTGTGCCGCCCTGTCTGTTTACGTGGGCGACTGCCGTGATGTTGTCCCACTGGATCAATACCGGCTGACCTTGAAGCAGAGGTCTTGCTAAGCTTAGAGCATTGTAAATTGCCCTTAGCTCCAGTATATTTATGTGGAGAAAAATCTCCAGACTTGATCACACTCCCTGGAAATTTTTTCCCTGTGTGACTGCTCCCCAGCCTCTCAGGCTGGCCTCCGTGGTCACCAGCATCCAATCCTGAATGCCGAATCTGCGGCCCTCTAGAAGATGAGCACTCTGTAACCAACAGAGGAGAGACACCCTTGTCCTTGGAGATAGGGTTATCCGCTGATGCATCTGAAAATGCGATCCGGACCATTTGTCCAGCAGATCCCACTGAAAAGTTCTTGCGTGGAATCTGCCGAATGGAATCGCTTCGTAATAAGCCACCATTTTTCCCAGGACTCTTGTGCAATGATGCACTGACACTTTTCCTGGTTTTAGGAGGTTCCTGACTAGCTCGGATAACTCCCTGGCTTTCTCCTCCGGGAGAAACACCTTTTTCTGGACTGTGTCCAGAACCATCCCTAGGAACAGCAGACGTGTCGTCGGAAACGACTGCGATTTTGGATATTTAGAAATCCACCCGTGCTGTCGTAGAACTACTTGAGATAGTGCTACTCCGACTTCCAACTGTTCTCTGGACCTTGCCCTTATCAGGAGATCGTCCAAGTAAGGGATAATTAAGACGCCTTTTCTTTGAAGAAGAATCATCATTTCGGCCATTACTTTGGTAAAGACCCGGGGTGCCGTGGACAATCCAAACGGCAGCGTCTGAAACTGATAGTGACAGTTCCGTACCACGAACCTGAGGTACCCTTGGTGAGAAGGGCAATTTTGGACATGGAGGTAAGCATCCTTGATGTCCAGGGACACCATATAGTCCCCTTCTTCCTGGTTCGCTATCACTGCTCTGAGTGACTCCATCTTGATTTGAACCTTTGTATGTAAGTGTTCAAAGATTTCCCATTTAGAATAGGTCTCACCGAGCCGTCTGGCTTCAGTACCACAATATAGTGTGGAATAATACCCCTTTCCTTGTTGTAGGAGGGGTACTTTGATTATCACCTGCTGGGAATACAGCTTGTGAATTGTTTCCAATACTGCCTCCCTGTCGGAGGAAGACGTTGGTAAAGCAGACATCAGGAGCCTGCGAGGGGGAGACGTCTCGAATCTCCAGTCTGTACCCCTGGGATACTACTTGTAGGATCCAGGGGTCCACTTGCGAGTGAGCCCACTACGCGCTGAAACTCTTGAGACGACCCCCCACCGCACTTGAGTCCGCTTGTACGGCCCCAGCGTCATGCTGAGGACTTGGCAGAAGCTGTGGAGGGCTTCTGTTCCTGGGAATGGGCTGCCTGCTGCAGTCTTCTTCCCTTTCCTCTATCCCTGGGCATATATGACTGGCCTTTTGCCCGCTTGCCCTTATGGGGACGAAAGGACTGAGGCTGAAAAGACGGTGTCTTTTTCTGCTGAGATGTGATTTGGGGTAAAAAAGGTGGATTTTCCAGCTGTTGCCGAGGCCACCAGGTCCGATGGACCGACCCCAAATAACTCCTCCCCTTTATACGGCAATACTTCCATGTGCCGTTTGGAATCTGCATCACCTGACCACTGTCGTGTCCATAAACATCTTCTGGCAGATATGGACATCGCACTTACTCTTGATGCCAGAGTGCAAATATCCCTCTGTGCATCTCGCATATATAGAAATGCATCCTTTAAATGCTCTATAGTCAATAAAATACTGTCCCTGTCAAGGGTATCAATATTTTCAGTCAGGGAATCCGACCAAGCCACCCCAGCGCTGCACATCCAGGCTGAGGCGATCGCTGGTCGCAGTATAACACCAGTATGTGTGTATATACCTTTTTAGGATATTTTCCAGCCTCTCAGCTGGCTCCTTGAGGGCGGCCCTATCTGGAGACGGTACCGCCACTTGTTTTGATAAGCGTGTGAGCGCCTTATCCACCCTAAAGGGTGTTTCCCAACGCGCCCTAACTTCTGGCGGGAAAGGGTATACCTCCAATAATTTTCTATCGGGGGAAACCCACGCATCATCACACACTTCATTTAATTTATCTGATTCAGGAAAAACTACAGGTAGTTTTTTCACACCCCACATAATACCCTTCTTGTGGTACTTGTAGTATCAGAAATATGTAACACCTCCTTCATTGCCCTTAACATGTAACGTGTGGCCCTAAAGGAAAATACGTTTGTTTCTTCACCGTCGACACTGGAGTCAGTGTCCGTGTCTGTGTCGACCGACTGAGGTAAATGAGCTTTTTACAGCCCCTGACGGTGTTTAAGACGCCTGGACAGGTACTAATTTGTTTGCCGGCCGTCTCATGTCGTCAACCGACCTTGCAGCGTGTTGACATTATCACGTAATTCCTTAAATAAGCCATCCATTCCGGTGTCGACTCCCTAGAGAGTGACATCACCATTTCAGGCAATTGCTCCGCCTCCTCACCAACATTGTCCTCATACATGTCGACACACACGTACCGACACACAGCACACACACAGGGAATGCTCTGATAGAGGACAGGACCCCACTAGCCCTTTGGGGAGACAGAGGGAGAGTTTGCCAGCACACACCAAAAACGCTATAATTATACAGGGACAACCTTTATATAAGTGTTTTTTCCTTATAGCATTTTAATATATATATATATATCGCCAAATAAGTGCCCCCCCTCTCTGTTTTAACCCTGTTTCTGTAGTGCAGTGCAGGGGAGAGCCTGGGAGCCTTCCCACCAGCATTTCTGTGAGGGAAAATGGCGCTGTGTGCTGAGGAGAATAGGCCCCGCCCCCTTTTCGGCGGGCTTCTTCTCCCGTTTTTCTGAGACCTGGCAGGGGTTAAATACATCCATATAGCCCCCAGGGGCTATATGTGATGTATTTTTAGCCAGAATAAGGTACTATCATTGCTGCCCAGGGCGCCCCCCCCAGCGCCCTGCACCCTCAGTGACCGCTGCTATGAAGTGTGCTGACAACAATGGCGCACAGCTGCAGTGCTGTGCGCTACCTTATGAAGACTGAAGAGTCTTCTGCCGCCGTTTCTGGACCTTCACTTTTCGGCATCTGCAAGGGGGGTCGGCGGCGCGGCTCCGGGACGAACCCCAGGGTGAGACCTGTGTTCCGACTCCCTCTGGAGCTAATGGTGTCCAGTAGCCTAAGAAGCCAATCCATCCTGCACGCAGGTGAGTTCACTTCTCTCCCCTAAGTCCCTCGTAGCAGTGAGCCTGTTGCCAGCAGGACTCACTGAAAATAAAAAACCTAAAAAACTTTTACTCTAAGCAGCTCTTTAGGAGAGCCACCTAGATTGCACCCTTCTCGGCCGGGCACAAAAATCTAACTGAGGCTTGGAGGAGGGTCATAGGGGGAGGAGCCAGTGCACACCACCTGATCCTAAAGCTTTTACTTTTGTGCCCTGTCTCCTGCGGAGCCGCTGATCCCCATGGTCCTGACGGAGTCCCCAGCATCCACTTAGGACGTCAGAGAAATATATATATATAATTATATAATATCACTTGTACTGCAGCCGGACAGGTATATATATTTATTATGTAATGACTGATGACGGACCTGCTGGACACTGTCAGCTCAGCAGCACCGCAGACTGCTACAGTAAGCTACTATAGTAGTATGTATAAAGAAGAAAGAAAAAAAAAAAACACGGGTAGGTGCTAGGTGGTATACAATATTATATATATATTATATACAATTATATATATATATATATATATATATATATATATTAAACTCATAAACTGGTGGTGATTATTAAACTGGTGGTCAGGTCACTGGTCACACTATCAGCAACTTGCAAGTAGTACTCCTGAGTCCTAAGCAGACAATCACAATATATATTATACTGGTGGTCAGTGTGGTCACAAACAATGGCAGTGTGGCACTCTGGCAGCAAAAGTGTGCACTGTACGTTATATGTACTCCTGAGTCCTGAGTCCTGCTCTCAGACTCTAACTGCTCCCCACTGTCAGTGTCTCCCCCACAAGTCAGATAATACAGTCACACTATCTCTATCACTTCAGCAAGTACTAGTAGTAGTAGTACTCCTCCTAATGCTCCCCAAAATTACTACTGTGTCTCTCTCTGTCTCACTCTCTTCTCGAATCTCTATAAACGGAGAGGACGCCAGCCACGTCCTCTCCCTATGAATCTCAATGCACGTGTGAAAATGGCGGCGACGCGCGGCTCCTTATATAGAATCCGAGTCTCGCGATAGAATCCGAGCCTCGCGAGAATCCGACAGCGTGATGATGACGTTCGGGCGCGCTCGGGTTAACCGAGCAAGGCGGGAAGATCCGAGTCGCTCGGACCCGTGTAAAAAAACCTGAAGTTCGGGCGGGTTCGGATTCCGAGGAACCGAACCCGCTCATCTCTAGTCTAAACGGAACAACAATTGAATTGCTCTGTTTTGCACCCACTAGTGGTAGCAGCGGGAAAAAACAATTGAATCAGGCCCATACTGTATAGGTATGTACAGTATATGATAGAATTTTGAAGTCAGCACTGTAATTGTACCATCCTTACACTCAGTACATTTTCCCCATTTGTATAGACCTAGCTCTAACCTTTGTAATCTTGGCACAAATTCAACAGTCTGTATTTTTCATTAAGAATTCTATTACTGACAGTGGAAGTGTTGCAGAATAAAAAAAGAAGAAATACAATTACTAAAAATAAGAATTTACTTACCGATAATTCTATTTCTCGTAGTCCGTAGTGGATGCTGGGGACTCCGTAAGGACCATGGGGATAGCGGCTCCGCAGGAGACTGGGCACAAAAGTAAAGCTTTAGAACTACCTGGTGTGCACTGGCTCCTCCCCCTATGACCCTCCTCCAAGCCTCAGTTAGGATACTGTGCCCGGACGAGCGTACACAATAAGGAAGGATTTTGAATCCCGGGTAAGACTCATACCAGCCACACCAATCACACCGTATAACTCGTGATCTAAACCCAGTTAACAGCATGATAACAGAGGAGCCTCTAGAAAAGATGGCTCACTACAGCAATAACCCGATTTTATGGTAACAATAACTATGTACCAGTATTGCAGACAATCCGCACTTGGGATGGGCGCCCAGCATCCACTACGGACTACGAGAAATAGAATTATCGGTAAGTAAATTCTTATTTTCTCTAACGTCCTAAGTGGATGCTGGGGACTCCGTAAGGACCATGGGGATTATACCAAAGCTCCCAAACGGGCGGGAGAGTGCGGATGACTCTGCAGCACCAAATGAGAGAACTCCAGGTCCTCCTCAGCCAGGGTATCAAATTTGTAGAATTTTACAAACGTATTTGCTCCTGACCAAGTAGCTGCTCGGCAAAGTTGTAAAGCCGAGACCCCTCGGGCAGCCGCCCAAGATGAGCCCACCTTCCTTGTGGAGTGGGCATTTACAGATTTTTGGCTGTGGCAGGCCTGCCACAGAATGTGCAAGCTGAATTGTACTACAAATCCAACGAGCAATAGTCTGCTTAGAAGCAGGAGCACCCAGCTTGTTGGGTGCATACAGGATAAACAGCGAGTCAGATTTTCTGACTCCAGCCGTCCTGGAAAACTATATTTTCAGGGCCCTGACAACGTCTAGCAACTTGGAGTCCTCCAAGTCCCTAGTAGCCGCAGGCACCACAATAGGTTGGTTCAGGTGAAACGCTGAAACCACCTTAGGGAGAAACTGAGGACGAGTCTTCAATTCCGCCCTATCCGAATGGAAAATCAGATAAGGGCTTTTACAGGATAAAGCCGCCAATTCTGACACGCGCCTGGCCCAGGCCAGGGCCAACAGCATGACCACTTTCCATGTGAGATATTTTAACTCCACAGATTTAAGTGGTTCAAACCAATGTGACTTTTGGAACCCAAAAACTACATTGAGATCCCAAAGTGCCACTGGAGGCACAAAAGGAGGCTGTATATGCAGTACCCCTTTTACAAACGTCTGAACTTCAGGGACTGAAGCTAGTTCTTTTTGGAAGAAAATTGACAGGGCCGAAATTTGAACCTTAATGGACCCCAATTTCAGGCCCATAGACACTCCTGTTTGCAGGAAATGTAGGAATCGAACCAGTTGAATTTCCTCCGTCGGGCCTTACTGGCCTCGCACCACGCAACATATTTTCGCCAAATGCGGTGATAATGTTTTGCGGTTACATCCTTCCTGGCTTTGATCAGGATAGGGATGACTTCATCCGGAATGCCTTTTTTCCTTCAGGATCCGGCGTTCAACCGCCATGCCGTCAAACGCAGCCGCGGTAAGTCTTGGAACAGACAGGGTCCTTGCTGGAGCAGGTCCCTTCTTAGAGGTAGAGGCCACGGATCCTCCGTGAGCATCTCTTGAAGTTCCGGTTACCAAGTCCTTCTTGGCCAATCCGGAGCCACGAATATAGTGCTTACTCCTCTCCATCTTATCAATCTCAGTACCTTGGGTATGAGAGGCAGAGGAGGGAACACATACACTGACTGGTACACCCACGGTGTTACCAGAGCGTCTACAGCTATTGCCTGAGGGTCCCTTGACCTGGCGCAATACCTGTCGAGTTTTTCCCAACGGTTTATAATCATGTGGAAGACTTCTGGGTGAAGTCTCCACTCTCCCGGGTGGAGGTCGTGTCTGCTGAGGAAGTCTGCTTCCCAGTTGTCCACTCCCGGAATGAATACTGCTGACAGTGCTATCACATGATTTTCCGCCCAGCGAAGAATCCTTGCAGCTTCTGCCATTGCCCTCCTGCTTCTTGTGCTACCCTGTCTGTTTACGTGGGTGACTGCCGTGATGTTGTCCGACTGGATCAACACCGGCTGACCTTGAAGCAGAGGTCTTGCTAAGCTTAGAGCATTGTAAATGGCCCTTAGCTTCAGGATATTTATGTGAAGTGATGTCTCCAGGCTTGACCATAAGCCCTGGAAATTCCTTCCCTGTGTGACTGCTCCCCAGCCTCGCAGGCTGGCATCCGTGGTCACCAGGACCCAGTCCTGAATGCCGAATCTGCGGCCCTCTAGAAGATGAGCACTCTGCAACCACCACAGGAGGGACACCCTTGTCCTTGGTGACAGGGTTATCCGCTGATGCATCTGAAGATGCGACCCGGACCATTTGTCCAGCAGGTCCCACTGGAAAGTTCTTGCGTGGAATCTGCCGAATGGGATTGCTTCGCAGGAAGCCACCATTTTACCCAGAACCCTTGTGCATTGATGCACTGAGAGTTGGCTCGGTTTTAGGAGGTTCCTGACTAGCTCGGATAACTCCCTGGCTTTCTCCTCCGGGAGAAACACCTTTTTCTGGACTGTGTCCAGGATCATCCCTAGGAACAGAAGACGAGTCGTCGGAACCAGCTGCGATTTTGGAATATTGAGAATCCAATCGTGCTGCCGCAACACTACCTGAGATAGTGCTACACCGACCTCCAACTGTTCCCTGGATCTTACCCTTATCAGGGAATCGTCCAAGTAAGGGATAACTAAAATTCCCTTCCTTCGAAGGAATATCATCATTTCGGCCATTACCTTGGTAAAGACCCGGGGTGCCGTGGACCATCCATACGGCAGCGTCTGAACTGATAGTGACAGTTCTGTACCATAAACCTGAGGTACCCTTGGTGAGAAGGGTAAATTGGGACATGAAGGTAAGCATCCTTGATGTCCCGAGACATCATGTAGTCCCCTTCTTTCAGGTTCGCAATCACTGCTCTGAGTGACTCAATCTTGAATTTGAACCTCTGTATGTAAGTGTTCAAAGATTTTAGATTTAGAATCGGTCTCACCGAGCCGTCCGGCTTCGGTACCACAACAGTGTGGAATAATACCCCGTTCCCTGTTGCAGGAGGGGTACCTTGATTATCACCTGCTGGGAATACAGCTTGTGAATGGCTTCCAAAACTGTCTCCCTGTCAGAAGGAGACATCGGTAAAGCCGACTTTAGGAAACGGCGAGGGGGAGACGTCTCGAATTCCAATTTGTACCCCTGAGATATCACCTGAAGGATCCAGGGGTCTACTTGCGAGTGAGCCCACTGCGCGCTGAAATTCATTGAGACGGGCCCCCCACCGTGCCTGATTCTGCTTGTAAAGCCCCAGCGTCATACTGAGGGCTTGGCAGAGGCGGGAGAGGGTTTCTGTTCCTGGGAACTGGCTGATTTCTGCAGCCTTTTTCCTCTCCCTCTGTCACGGGGCAGAAATGAGGAACCTTTTGCCCGCTTGTCCACGAAAAGACTGCGCCTGATAATACGGCGTCTTCTCATGTTGAGAGGCGACCTGGGGTACAAACGTGGATTTCCCAGCTGTTGCCGTGGCCACCAGGTCTGAAAGACCGACCCCAAATAACTCCTCCCCTTAATAAGGCAATACTTCCAAATGCCGTTTGGAATCCGCATCACCTGACCACTGTCGTGTCCATTACCCTCTACTGGTAGAAATGGACAACGCACTTAGACTTGATGCCAGTCGGCAAATATTCCGCTGTGCATCACGCATATATAGAAATGCATCTTTCAAATGCTCTATAGGCAATAATATACTGTCCCTATCTAGGGTATCAATATTTTCAGTCAGGGAATCCGACCATGCCAACCCAGCACTGCACATCCAGGCTGAGGCGATTGCTGGTCGCAGTATAACACCAGTATGTGTGTAAATAAATTTTAGGATACCCTCCTGCTTTCTATCAGCAGGATCCTTAAGGGCGGCCATCTCAGGAGAGGGTAGAGCCCTTGTTCTTACAAGCGTGTGAGCGCTTTATCCACCCTAGGGGGTGTTTCCCAACGCACCCTAACCTCTGGCGGGAAAGGATATAATGCCAATAACATTTTAGAAATTATCAGTTGTTATCGGGGGAAACCCACGCATCATCACACACCTCATTTAATTTCTCAGATTCAGAAAAACTATAGGTAGTTTTTCCTCACCGAACATAATACCCCTTTTTGGTGGTACTCGTATTATCAGAAATGTGTAAAACATTTTTCATTGCCTCAATCATGTAACGTGTGGCCCTACTGGAAGTCACATTTGTCTCTTCACCGTCGACACTGGAGTCAGTATCCGTGTCGGCGTCTATATCTGCCATCTGAGGTAACGGGCGCTTTAGAGCCCCTGACGGCCTATGAGACGTCTGGACAGGCACAAGCTGAGTAGCCGGCTGTCTCATGTCAACCACTGTCTTTTATACAGAGCTGACACTGTCACGTAATTCCTTCCAACAGTTCATCCACTCAGGTGTCGACCCCCTAGGGGGTGACATCACTATTACAGGCAATCTGCTCCGTCTCCACATCATTTTTCTCCTCATACATGTCGACACAAACGTACCGACACACAGCACACACACAGGGAATGCTCTGATAGAGGACAGGACCCCACTAGCCCTTTGGGGAGACAGAGGGAGAGTTTGCCAGCACACACCAGAGCGCTATATATATACAGGGATAACCTTATATAAGTGTTTTTCCCCTTATAGCTGCTGTATTGTTAATACTGCGCCTAATTAGTGCCCCCCTCTCTTTTTTAACCCTTTCTGTAGTGTAGTGACTGCAGGGGAGAGCCAGGGGAGCTTCCCTCCAACTGAGCTGTGAGGGAAAATGGCGCCAGTGTGCTGAGGAGATAGGCTCCGCCCCTTTTTCGCGGACTTTTCTCCTGCTTTTTTATGGATTCTGGCAGGGGTTAAAATTCATCCATATAGCCCTGGGGGCTATATGTGATGTATTTTCGCCAGCCAAGGTGTTTTTATTGCTGCTCAGGGCGCCCCCCCCTAGCGCCCTGCACCCTCAGTGACCGAAGTGTGAAGTGTGCTGAGGAGCAATGGCGCACAGCTGCAGTGCTGTGCGCTACCTTGGTGAAGACAGGACGTCTTCTGCCGCCGATTTTCCGGACCTCTTCTGTCTTCTGGCTCTGTAAGGGGGCCGGCGGCGCGGCTCTGGGACCCATCCATGGCTGGGCCTGTGATCGTCCCTCTGGAGCTAATGTCCAGTAGCCTAAGAAGCCCAATCCACTCTGCACGCAGGTGAGTTCGCTTCTTCTCCCCATAGTCCCTCGATGCAGTGAGCCTGTTGCCAGCAGGTCTCACTGAAAATAAAAAACCTAAAACTAAACTTTTCACTAAGCAGCTCAGGAGAGCCACCTAGTGTGCACCCTTCTCGTTCGGGCACAAAAATCTAACTGAGGCTTGGAGGAGGGTCATAGGGGGAGGAGCCAGTGCACACCAGGTAGTTCTAAAGCTTTACTTTTGTGCCCAGTCTCCTGCGGAGCCGCTATCCCCATGGTCCTTACGGAGTCCCCAGCATCCACTTAGGACGTTAGAGAAAATAAAATTACTGCCCAGGAAATTCTCTAGAGATGAGACAGAAGACTGGAACACGGGGACTTGCTGGAGAACAGAGCTCATCCAGATGTTGGCGTTTTCCAAAGTAGTTCTGATAATATTTTGTGATGTAACACTTTATCTTTCATGTTCTTTACACACTAATACCTGACTGTATGCCTGATTATGATTTGGAAGTAAAGCAAAAAATAAAGCAAAGCAAGTAACGTATCTGAAGCCAACCATGTTTCAGCGCAAAGGGAGCAAATACATTATATATTTTTTTCTGTGCAAGGTAAATACTGACTGCCTTTACATGTAGCCCACAAATGTTAGACATCTTTGTTTTTACACTGCAATTAAGATTTCATTATGGACACACCCCACCTCTCTCTGCACATGTAACATCTGCCCCACCTGCAGTGCAACATGGTTTCGCCCAGGTGTACAGTTACTTACTTTTTTCCTTTGCTTTACTTCCATATCAGAATCAGGCCCTGTCTGCAGATGCCTGGGGTTAAGGGATTTATTTTAAGTCTTGCTGTACTGCTTCCTCGCAACTAAACAAACAAAATACACATGTAGATCTATGGTAGCTATGAAAGTAGACCAGGTGAACTCCCAACATTCTGTGATAAATACTGGGATCACAAATAGGGCACAGCGCCCACCTGCACGGTTACAGTATCATTTTGTCAAGACAACACCTGCTCCTTTCACTCTTTGAAAATGATGGTCTCAATGGTAGATAAAACCCTGCGCGTCACAAGGGTGCTGCAATATTCTGGACACTCACCAACAAATGTCAAACATAAAAGCTAAATACAGATCAGATAGAATATGCGCTCCCTATTGGGATCGGGAATTTTTAAGGCTAAGAAAGTATATGTCCTTTACGTAGTCCCATCAAAGTTTCCACTTTTCCGAAAGTAAGTCTCTATTGCATCCGTCTATTAGCCTCAGAAAGAAAACAAGAGACACCTCGCATAGTGTACATCAGTGGGTTAAGCACAAATAATAATGGATGCTTCAGTAAGGTTTGCTTCGTAGCTTTTCTAGGCCTCCAATAGGCCAGGTATTGCACGTAAAAACCAGAGGTCGTCCTGAAAACGCCTCCTCCTTAATATGCACTTCAAAGAGATGTAAACAAGCTCCACATAGCATAAAACATTTATTTATTTATTAGCAGTTTCTTATATAGCGCAGCATATTCAGTTGCGCTTTACAATTAGAACAACAATTATAGAACAAAACTGGGCAAAGACAGACAGACAGACAGACAGAGGTAGGAAGGCCCTGCTCGCAAGCTTACAATCTATAGGGAAATAGGCATTGATATACAAGGATAGATGCTACCTGTAACATAATGGTTCCCCAGGTTGCTAGGTTCTTAATGGGTTGTATATGATATGATCACCCAGCAATGTTGGAAGACAAAATGTGAGTTTATGTGGACTGTACAGAGGGGATGTAACTGGATAGGGAAGCATTGAAGGTTATGTGTGTGGGTCTGAAATTTGGTAGGCTTGTCTGAAGAGATGAGTTTTCAGAGAATGTTTAAAGGTTTGGAGACTAAAGGAGAGTCTTATTGTGCGTGGGAGTGCATTCCACAGAGTGGGTGAAGCCCGGGTAAAGTCCTGTAATTTTGAGTGGGAACAGGTAATACATGTGGATGAGAGACGCAGATCTTGTGCAGAGCAGAGAGGTCTGGTAGGGAGATATTTTGAGATGAGTGAGGAGCTGTATGATGGTGCAGTTTGGTTAATAGCCTTGTATGTAAGTAAAAGTATTTTATATTTGACACGGTAGAAAACCGGTAACCAATGGAGGGACTTACAGAGCGGATCAGCAGATGAAAAAACATAATTTTTAATCAATGATAAAACATGACCACATCAAATATCAAGAGCAGCATAGTACCGTGTATTGCCTTAATTGTCACAAGGCATAGGTAATCGCATGGACAGGATAGATGGTAAGCCCGGGTAGAAGAGATCCTCCTGGTTACCAAGCATGGTCAATACTAGGGAGGCCAATCCCGGGCCGTTTTTTCAATCCCGGGATTCGGGATTGAAAAACGGTCAATCCCGGGATTGCAGTAGGGACCAGTGAAGGTTGTAGGGAGCAGCGCTGGAGGGAGGGTGTAGGTAGCGGTGCGGGAGGTAGGGAGGTGGTAGGTAGAGGTGCGGGAGGGTGGGTGTAGGTAGTGGTGCGGGAGGGAGGGTGTAGGTAGCGGCGCGGGAGGGTTGGTAGCGGCGCGGAAGGGAGGGTGGGTGTAAGTAATAACACTTACTATTAGGCGGGCAGCCGCGGCAGCCATGGACAAGCTGAATGCGGCAGCATTTCAAATGAAGCGCCGGCCGCCAGCCAACCAGAGCTGGCGGACCGGCAGCCAATCAGAGAAGCGGCCGCAGCAGTGGCTCCTGATTGGCTGCCGCTGCTGCGGCAGCTTCCCTGATTGGCTGCCGAGCCGCCAGCTCTGATTGGCTGGCGGCGGGCGCTACATTTGAAGTGTCACCGCGTTCAGCTTGTCTATGGCTGCCGCGGCCGCCCGCCTAATAGTAAGTGTTATTACTTACACCCACCCTCCTGCACATGCGCACTGTAATCCCTTGAATCCCGGGATTGAAAGCTCCAATCCCGGGATTCAAATCCCGGCATTTTTGGGCCCAAATCCCGGGATCCCGCCGATCCTGATCCCGGAATTGGCCTCCCTAGTCAATACAAAGTCTTTCTCAGCTGCTCGCCTAACCTCCAACGCGTTTCAACTCAGAAGAGTCTTCCTCAGGGTGTCACCTGTGAAAATGATGTCCATCCTACCCGCAAGCTGCAGTATTCCACGGGGAGGGGGGTTGGATGAGTTAGGGGGAACCACTCACAGTGCAGGGAGAGCCTGTGCAGGAGTGCTGGGCACGTCCCAGAGTCAGAGCCAGATTAACAATGGGGCGGATGTATTTACAGCTCCAGGTCTCCACATAAAAATAGGCCCATCATCATAACAGTAGGATGATAATAAACTGCCTAGCTGGCTCACACGGTCAGCCATAAATCATAAGTATTAAAATTGTATTTCTAGTTTTCTCACAAAATTCGGCATAGCCTGATAATATAGGGGGTGTGCACACCCACACAGCACTGACAACACCCAGCTTTGGTCACAGCTCCTCCTTTTCTCAGCATAGGCCCGGAAAACATTTTCAGCCCCAGGCCCAAGTGGCCCTGCCCAGAGTGATGAACCGGGGGAGTATCGTGAGCTGCTGCCCCATTGCAGCAAGACCACACACCCTTTTCAGGCGTGCAACAAAGTCCTGTATTTACAATAAAAAATATTGTGATATATGAGATCAAAGTGTAATATTTATACAACCACATTTTATTTTGTAAATAATAAAGTGATGCAGTCACATCAGGGTTTATCTGCAGTTGTGGCATAGAAAAAACAGTGTTAAAAAATACTCACTAAAATGGTACTCCCTCTAGTGCAGGCCTGGCCAACCTGTGGCTCTCCAGCTGTTTTAAAACTACAAGTTCCATCATGCTTTGCTACAGTTTTGCTATTAGGGAAGGCTAAAACTGTGGCAGGGCATGCTGGGATGTGTAGTTTCACAACATCTGGAGAGCCACAGGTTGGCCAGGCCTGCTCTAGTGGATAACTAGCAGAAATGCTTCTAGTTAGCATAGCATTAGCCTTATTTAACATAGCATTAGCTTATATTTCTCATGACAATGAGGCGGCAAGTTGAATGTCCTAAGTTATTACAAGTGGCACACTGTATTTTTAAAGCTTTTATTTATAAAGGGCAAAGTACTGTAGATGTAGAAATGTGCTTTTCTGCTCCAGTTCTATTAGAAATATGGTGCTTGATGCAATATTTGCACAGCCAAGCCTACCTCCACCAAATGTAGTGGAATCATGTGCATTGGGGAGCTAATTATACAAAGAGGATGTCAGAGCTACATTAATGAATGATTCTTATGTAGACCCTTACGTCAACAGTTTGTGGACTGACAGCATGATAAATCAGAGGAGCATCCATCCCACCCATACTATTGAGAAGCGTGTCTCTTTTGGATTGCATTAGATGAAACAAGATGTCCATCTGATGTTCTTGTATTTAAATTCAAATATTAGCATGTGTAAGCCTACTTGAAATTGTTACACAAGACCAAATAGACGTAAGGTGCATACACACGGAGAGATTTCGACTATGAGAGATTTTGACTGAAAGATTTGCCTTGAACTGGCAGTAGGAGATTTTGACTAACTTTTCCAGCGATTTTGACTAACTTTACCAGCGATTTTGGCTATGGGCGATTTTGGCTAACTCATTCAAGCAAGGGGATGGTTTTTCTTACCCAGCGACATAGCCAAAATTGGCTTGCCTGCACAGTCTATTTTTAGCAGCGATATCGACCTGGCAGGGATGCGCATCGCTATCGCTGGCTGTGTACACATGGAGAGATATGCACTAACTTTCTGAGCGATTTTGACTATATAGTCAAAATCGCTCAGTTATATCGCTCCGTGTGTATGCACCTTAACACTCTTTTCATCCTCAGTTTCAGAGGAGGACACCCAAACGGAGCTGTAGCCTGCATCAATGGAGGCTCCTCAATCTCAAAAGGAGACATTTATGTTAAATTTAACATCCATCAGTCAACCACCCCCAACGCCACCTAAGATGCCATCACCACCACAACTCAGCCAGACATCAAAAACAGCACAAAATAGTGAGCAATTTTTTGGGTCAACCTGGTCCCAACATCACTTCCAGCAGCTGGGTTGTTTACAGACCCAAGTTCGACAAATTGGCGCGCAAGCAAAAAACACCCAACGTATTAGCTGCAATGTCAGCAATTTGGCAACAGAAATGACCAGAGTGACAAATACATTGGAGCAAATGAGGAGTGACAACAGTAAGGTTCACGACTCCTGTCTATATTTAATGGAGGACAACCAAAAATTCCACCAAGCATATATATACAGTACCTGCTGGAGTCTAACGCAGCTCATAAGCAGACTATAATTAGGTTGATGGAGTCACAGAACGTTGCCAACCGGAAACTTAAGCTCCACCATTTTGAAGATAGGGTCCCAAATAATTGGCCCTATTACCTGAGGCAGTTTCCAGCACTTTGGGGGGTACGACCCCACACACCACACCCATGCAATCCCCAGAAATGTGTACATTATGCACTCGTGAGCCAAGTGGCTCACAACCCAGAGGGTGGTCAACATCTAGGGGCCGCCAGGATAAGAATAAAGAGTTGTTTTTGTTACATTTAAAAAAAAACAAAAAAAAAAAACATTGTTTGTTTTGCAGATTACACAAACCTTTGTGGTCATTTTACAACCAAACGCCATTGGGATACATGTTTGCATGAGCCCAACATATTGTTTGTTTGTTTCTTACTATAAAAATGTATAAATAAATCTGGTTAACCTTATTTTTGTGTGGTTTATTGTTGTAAAATGTATGATGGCAGAAATGTTTAGCAGCATTGTTTGTTGGGTTTGGTATGCGTGACCGGCGTCAGCATACCTACGCTGGGATCCCAGCAGCGGAATGCCGGTGAAGGGGGGGGGGGGGGGAGGGTGAGCGTAGCAAGGGAATAGTCCCTGTTGGTCGGCATGCCGACCGTTGGAATTTTCACATTTTCAGCGGGCGGGATGTAGGGGAAGGTGTTTGTTATGTGACATTTACACACACACAGTGTTAATTCATTTACACCAATTTTAAAGTCACTTAGACAGTGAAGATATAAGGGTACTGTATGTAGCCATCTGCAGTAGGTGACACTGATACTTGTTTATGTGTTTTCCAGTAACACACATATGGAACTAAGCAAGCACAAAATCAAAAGGGTTAAAATTGCTTGTACAAAACAGTAATGGTTTATAAATACACAACATGTTTAAGTTTACACATTGTACCCATGTAAATTATTGGATGTATAGGCGAGATTTAATTTTAATAGGAAAAAAAATAGGATTTTAATAACCTACCAGTAAATCCTTTTCTCGTAGTCCGTAGAGGATGCTGGGGTCCATTTTAGTACCATGGGGTATAGATGGTTCCGCAGGAGCCTTCGGCACTTTAAGACTTTTTAACAGTGTGAATTGGCTCCTCCCTCTATGCCCCTCCTCCAGACCTCAGTATAGGAACTGTGCCCGAGGAGACGGACAACTTTGAGAGAAGAATTTACATTAAACTAGTGGCGAGGTTCACACCAGCTCACACCATACAAAACATGCCGCCTAACATGGCCTTTAACATAACCCATGCTAACGTGCATGCATACCGCAATAGCAACTGCTGTGAACATCTTAACACAAGAGAACCTGTGTAAAAAGACAAAACTTAATTTTGCAGGAAAAATGAGCACTGGGCAGGCGCCCAGCATCCTCTACGGACTACGTGAAAAGGATTTACCGGTAGGTTATTAAAATCCTATTTTCTCTTACGTCCTAGAGGATGCTGGGGTCCATTTTACTACCATGGGGATGTACCAAAGCTCCCAGTACGGGCGGGAAAGTGCTAATGTTCCTGCAGAACTGACTGACCAAATTTAAGGTCGTCAGCAGCCAAGGTGTCAAACTTGTAAAACTTAGCAAACGTGTTTGCACCTGACCAAGTAGCAGCTCGGCAGATTTGCAACGCCAAGACACCCTGGGCAGCCACCCAGGACGAACCCACTTTCCTGGTAGAGTGGGCTTTTACCGAACTCGGTAACGGCAATCCTGCCGTGGAATGAGCATGCTGAATGGTACCTCTGATCCAGCGCGCAATAGTCTGCTTAGAAGCAGGACACCCAATCTTGTTGGGGTCATAGAGGACAAACAAAGATTCTGTTTTCCTTATCCGAGCCGTTCTTGCAACATAAGTCCTCAGCGCTCTGACGACATCCAAGGACTTTGAAACGGCCGAGGTGTCAGAAGCCACTGGCACCACCACAGGTTGGTTGATATGGAAAGAAGACACAACCTTCGGAAGAAAGTGCTGACGTGTTCTCAGTTCAGCCCTATCTTCATGAAAAATCAATAAGCACTCTTGTGTGACAGAGCCCCTAATTCAGACACTCGTCTGCCTGAAGCCAAGGCCAACAGCATGACCACTTTCCAAGTGAGAAACTTCAACTCCACCTCTTGTAGAGGCTCAAACCAGTCCGATTTAAGGAACAGCAACACCACATTAAGATCCCATGGATCCGCAGGAGGCACAAAGGGAGGTTGGATGCTTAGAACCCCCTTCACGAACATCTAGACCTCAGGAAGGGAAGCCAACTGTTTCTGAAAGAAAATGGACAAGGCCGAAATTTGGACCTTGATAGATCCTAATCTCAAGCCAGCATATACACCCACCTGTAGAAATAGGAGAAGACATCCTAATTGAAACTCCACTGCAGGAGACTTCTTGGATTCACACCAAGATACATATTTTCTCCAAATACGATGGTAATGTTTGGACGTTACCCTTTTCCTGGCCAGAATAAGTGTGGGAATGACTTCATTGGGAATACCCTTACAGCCATGCCGTCAAACGTAGCCGCGGTAAGTCTTGATAAACTAACGGCCCCTGCTGAAGCAGGTCCTTGCGAAGAGGAAGAGGCCGAGGATCTTCCAGTAGTAACTCCTGAAGATCTGGATACCAAGCCCTCCTTGGCCAGTCTGGAGCAATGAGAATTGCTCGAACCCTTGTTCTTCTGATGATCTTGAGAACTTTTGGTATTAGTGGAAGTGGAGGGAACAGATACACCGACTGAAACACCCACTGGGTCACCAGTGCATCTACTGCTATTGCTTGTGGGTCTCTCGACCTGGAACAATATTTCTGAAGCTTCTTGTTGAGATGTGATGCCATCATATCTACTTGAGGAATGCCCCAACGACTTGTTACCTCCGCAAAGACCTCTGGGTGGGGGCCCCATTCTCCTGGATAGAGATTGTGTCTGCTGAGGAAATCTGCTTCCCAGTTGTCCACTCCCGGAATGAAAATTGCCGACAGAGCTTTTGCATGTCTTTCTGCCCAGAGGAGTATTTTTGTCACCTCTGCCATTGCTGCTCTGCTTTTTGTTCCGCCCTGACGTTTTATGTAAGCTACTGCCATTACATTGTCTGACTGGATCTGTATGGGACGACCTTGAAGAAGGTGTGCCGTTTGATGAAGGCTATTGTACACAGCTCTCAATTACAAAATGTTTATGTGAAGGAATACTTCTTGACTTGACCATCTTCCTTGGAAGCTTTCCCCTTGCGTGACTGCTCCCCAACCTCAGAGGCTTGCATCTGTGGTCACCGGGATCCAAGTATGAATCCCGAACCTGCGTCCCTCCAGGAGGTGAGAACTTTGAAGCCACCACAAGAGTGAAATTCTGGCTTTTATTGACTGGATTATCCTCCGGGTCAATGTGTAGGTGCGATCCTGACCACTTGTCCAGTAGGTCCCATTGGAAGACCCTGGAGTGGAATCGGCCAAATTGTAGAGCCTCGTAGGCTGCTACCATCTTCCCCAGCAGGCAGATGCACTGATGAATCGTTACGCATGCTGGTTATAAAACTTTTTTTTACCATCCTCTGGATCTCCAGAGCCTTTTCCACCGGTAGGTATACTTTCTGTGCTTCCGTGTCCAATATCATTCCCAGAAATGATAACCTCATTGTGGGTTCCAATTGTGATTTTGGAAGGTTTATGATCCAACCGTGCTGTTGAAGCACAGTCAGGGAAAATGCAATGTTCTGCACTAGTTTCTCCCTCGATCTCGCTTTTATCAAGAGATCGTCCAGGTAAGGAATTATGTTGACTCCCTTCTTGCGAAGGAGTACCATCATCTCCGCCATCACCTTGGTGAATATTCTCAGAGCCGTGGAGAGCCCGAAAGGCAATGTTTGGAACTGGTAGTGGCAGTCCTGCACCGCAAACGTATGCCTGATGCAGAGGGTAGATGGGAACATCTAAATAAGCATCATTGATGTCCAGCAACACTAGAAATCACTGCTCTCAGGGATTCCACCTTGAATTTTAACCTTTTCAAATAGAGGTTCAGAGTCCTAAGGTTCAAAATCGGCCTGACCGAGCCATCCGGTTTCGGCAATACAAACAGGCTTGAATAAAACCCTTTTTCCTGTTGTGACACAGAATCTAAGGAAATGACATTGTCTTGACATAATTTCTGTATTGCGTTCAGCACTTTTGTTCTGTCCTGAACAGAAGCTGGTAAGGCTGATTTGAAAAATCGGCATGGGGGAAGGTCTTGAAATTCCAATTTGTACCCTTGGGATACTATCTGTAATACCCAAGGATCCAGATCTGAGTGAATCCAGACCTGGCTGAAAAACAGTAGACGTACCCCCACCCGATCGTACTCCCACAGGGGAGCCCCAGCGTCATGCTGAGGTTTTAGCAGAAGTAGCTGTTGACTTCTGCTCCTGAGAGCCTGATGGTGTTGTAGATCTTTTACCTCTTCCTTGCCCTCTTCCTGCGAAGAAAGGGGTACCCTTTGCCTTTTTGGACTTGTTGGGCCGAAAAGACTGCATCGTATGAGAATGATATCCTTTCCTAGGTGGAGTAGCTGCGGAAGGCAGAAATGCTGACTTGCCTGATGTAGTTGTTCAAATCATGGCATCCAGCTTGTCTCCAAAGAGGGCTTCTCCATTGTAAGGGAGCGCCTCAATATTCTTTTTTGATTCCGTATCCGCATTCCATTGGCAGATCCACAGCGCCCTGCGTGCTGAAATCGCCATAGCGGAGGATCTTGAACTCAGCAACCCAATATCCTTCATAGCTTCAACTAGGTAACCTGCAGCATCTTTGATATGGCCGAGAGTTAGGACTATTTCATCCCTGTCAACTGTGTCTATGTTAACCAGCAAGTTGTCAGACCATTTTTCCACAGCGTTACCCACCCACGCACAAGCAATGGTGGGCCTGATCACCGTTCCGTTAGCTGTATATATGGATTTTAGGGTTGTTTCTAATTTACGGTCAGCCGGATCTTTTAAAGAGGCTGACCCAGAGGCAGGCAAAACAATTTTCTTAGACAGCCGCGAAACTGAGGTGTCTATCATTGGGGGTGTCTCCCATTTGTGCCTGTCTTCCTCAGGGAAAGGGTACGCTACACGTATCCTTCTGGGAATAGTAAATTTCTTCTCTGGGTTAGCCCAGGATTCTTCAAAGAACGCATTCAAATCCTTTGAAGGAGGAAATGTCACAACCTGCTTTTTATTTAATTTAAAATAATCCTTTTCCTCTGGGACTAGTGTTGTTTCAGGAAACTCCAAAACTTTCTTTATAGCGACTATCATACATTGTATGCTCTTGGCTAATTTGAGGTCTACCCCTTTCAAATCCCCAGTGTCGACGTCAGTGTCGGAATCAGTGTTTGTGTCCCCTTGCATTATCTGAGGGATTTGCCAGTCCACACACTGCGCTTTATATGTGAATTGTGGAAATATTACCCAATTACAGTGTATATACCAATATTAGGCCCACAGACCTAATTATAAAGAACACTCTCTTCCCCTTCTCCAACCCCTGGTACTTGTATCAGCATTGTCATGAGGAGAAACAGCTTTCAGGAGGTTCACACTGGTGTTTCTGCAGGAGAAAAATGGCGCCCAGTGAGTGTTCTGGCAAGTCTGAGGAGAATCCCCGCCCCCTTGTAATGGCACGATTCAGCCTCAGCAATGTAATATTTTTATACTGGCCGGGGATTTAGTACATCTTGTATGTACTTTTTAGCCAGTGAGAGTAAGGATTTTTCCCATGCCGCTCAGAATGCGCCCCCCCCGCGCGCTCTGCACCCTTGTGCTGAGAGACATGGCGCGCAGCGTCCCGCCGCTGCACGTGTACCTGTATGCCGCCAACGATGACCGGAGGACCCCTCTCTGCAGGACTCCGGTATATACTCACCAGCCTTCTGACTTCTGGCTCTGTTAGGGGCTGGCGGCAGTGCTGTGGGAGTGAACGCTGGCCATGCTTGAATATATATACAATACAATTAGCAGCGCTAAATTGATGAATACATAATTCTACAGTTTTTATTTGAGAAAGCTGCCAGGCGCAGCGAAACGCGTAAGGTGTACCTACCTCACTGTGGACTCACACAGCCATCTCCGGACCAGCCTCCTACATTGAACATCTTGGATTACAAATACCGGTACTGTGGACTGCCTATACCTTCGTCATAAAGAACTGGTGAGGACTTGGGACTGCAATATACCCCTATAGAGAATCCTCTAGTGACTTAGGTATTTATACCAACGGACCAATATTATACCGGGACTATATACCTTGCTGGATAAGGAGGCATTAGAATAGGAACGGAGGAGTAGTATAGTGCTGTTGTGATATGCCGCTATGTGAGGCTGTTTTATGCATTTTATGGGTTCATTGAGACCACATTAAAAAGTTTATATATTTTTAATAAAAACTGTGGAATTATGTGTTCATCAATTTAGCGCTGCTAATTGTATTGTATATATATTTCTGTTCTTGTAAGGGACCGACTATCCCTTCCTATAGCAGCTGCTAAATAACTGACAAAGACGCTCTGACCTAGCGCCGTTTATATACTCTAGTAAATTATTCTATTTGTTTGCTGGCCAGGCTTTGGCTGTGTTCAGTACCCTTCAGGAGCTAATGGTGTCCTGTCAGCGGAAGCAGAACCATTAACTCATGGAGAAGTTGGTTCCTACTTTCCCCCCTAAGTCCCACGAAGCAGGGACGCTGTTGCCAGCAGCTTCCCTGTAAAATAAAAAACCTAACAAAGTCTTTTTCTAGCAAAGCTCTGTAGAGCTCCACTAGAGTGCGTCCAGTCTCTTGGGCACATTTTCTAAACTGCAAAAAATGTAATACTCAAAAATATTCGGGCGCTATGAAATGAGGTGCCCTGCTAAGCAGCAGCCAATTTATAAAGGGAAGTCACTCCCAATATAGCAGCGACACAACAAAGAGAAAAAGGTGGAGGCTGCTCTCCAGGAGGAAAGAACAATTAATTACAATAATATGTCAATTTTAAAAAAGAAAAAACAATTTATTAAAAACAGTATCCTATGCAGTAATTATTATGCCACATGAATTCATGTAATTTTAAAAAGGAATGGTTTACCCGATATATTGGGTCAGGACATATAGCGTAATGCAATGCAGAGAGTCCGTTCCAAATAGTGCCCTTAAATATAAGTCCAGTAAAGGTCCAATTTGAGGAGTCTTTCATAAAGTGACAGAGTCTAATAGTTCTTCCATACACCGCTAGAGGGTTATAGAGCGTGTCCCATATATAGATGAGTACCTCATGCAATGCGGTGATTAGGTGGTGCCTCTCTGTGACTCCTCTGGATGGCTAGTAGATGGCAAGGGCTGGTTCGGATCCAAATAGAGATTGTCCTGTACCAATTGGCAACCTCTGACGCAGCTTGCAGCTTTTTCAAAGGTATGGTGTATTGTCTGGGTTTGGGGTTTAGACAAAATGGTGGCTTAATTAGCACCTGGATACACAGTTCCTATTAATCAAACATATAGCACTTTAAAGCAATTGAAACAATAAAAATATATATAGGAGACAGACCTATCCCCACAAAGGGACCATTAATAACATCAAACTTTTATTTCAGGAGTTAATAAGTACTTTTAGTTTTTTTTAATAAAATGTATTTATCCAATCAGGGAGTTTGTTTACTCCATTGTAGTCTAGGTAACATTTCCTGAGATTTTCCTATAGGTCAGATCAGGGGTCGTGTGATTTATCTGTGTTATCACATGATGGTGTTACCAATTGGTACAGGACAATCTCTATTTGGATCCGAACCAGCTCTTGCCATGTACCATCCATCCAGAGGAGTCACAGAGAGGCACCACCTAATCACCGCATTGCATGAGGTACTCATCTATATATGGGACACGCTCTATAACCCTCTAGCGGTGTATGGAAGAACTATTGGACTCTGTCACTTTATGAAAGACTCCTCAAATTGGACCTTTACTGGACTTATATTTAAGGACACTATTTGGAACGGACTCTCTGCATTGCATTACGCTACATGTCCTGACCCAATATATCGGGTAAACCATTCCTTTTTAAAATTACATGAATTCATGTGGCATAATAATTATTGCATAGGATACTGTTTTTAATAAATAGTTTTTTCTTTTTTTTAAATTGGCATATTATTGTAATTAATTGTTCTTTCCTCCTGGAGCGCAGCCTCTCCCTTTTTCTCTTTGTTGTGTCACATTTTCTAAACTGAGGTCTGGAGGAGGGGCATAGAGGGAGGAGCCAGTTCACACTGTTAAAAAGTCTTAAAGTGCCGAAGGCTCCTGCGGAACCGTCTATACCCCATGGTACTAAAATAGACCCCAGCATCCTCTAGGACGTAAGAGAAATTATGTTTAAGTTGCCACACACCAAACACACTGGGGAAAAGTGACGTATTTGAAACTTCTATTCTGGGTCGAGTTTAAGTAATTCACGCTCATGTTAGGACCAGATTTGCAAATATAATTTGGGTAAATTCCCGTGTTAGAGTGTTTCCTATGGAAAGTACTTCTGAGTTTGTCCGACGGTGTATGTGTAGGTATTAGCATGTGCACCCGTGTTTTAAACTTCTATTCAAGCCAACGCTCCTGTGTTTTGACTTTGGTAAATTCCCGCCTTTGTAACCATGGCCAAACACTTCCAGGTAACACGGAGCTTAGTAAATGTACCCCTTAATATGAGTGAGACTGCTAGTACTAACTGTAGCTGGAGGTGATGGAGAAGAACCAGACTATAGTCAGACGTTTGTCATGATGAGATAATGCTACCAGTGGAAATGTCCATGTAAAAGCTATAACGTGAGACGATTTCATGCAGGGGGTAAAGAAGACTACCTTAGGAGATTCAGTTCTGCATAAATATATATATATATATATATATATATATATATACTGTATATATAGATACCCCATTTCCTCCAACTGGTCAGTGATCTTATTTCCCACTTACAGTAACCTGTACTGAGCTCATTTACATGAAATGTTCCAGCATTTGCTGGGTAGGAATATGGTGGATGGCTGTGTTGCTGGGTGATATAAGGGGGGACATGTACTAAGCCTTGAAAAGTTATAAATTTCACGGTGATAAAGTACCAGCCAATCAGCTCCTAACTGCCATGTCACAGGCTGGGTTTGAAAAATGACAGTTAGGAGCTGGTTGGTTGGTACTTTATCCCCATGCAATTTATTACTTTTCAAGGCTTCATACATCTGGTCCAAGGGGTGGCCTGGCTAATACTCGAGGGCATGTGCTACTAACATATAGTATAAATAATGTAACCTCAATGTACATCACAATCATACACTTTCCCACTAATGATACACATAAGCTGCAGTTACCCTGTGTGCTGACCACCCATTATATATGCCACACAGCGATTATGACAAATGTCACATGGGTCAGAATACTGTGACATCAGCATAAGTCTGTGTCCTGGTAGCCTAATGACGACATAGATTTGCTGAGCTCATCACTTACAAAATGCTTTAGCTATTTTATTATAAACCTGATATTATCGGAGGACAGGGGTCATCTGAGATTTGGAACAGGCGGAATCACACAATCTAGGATTGCATCTGGCAGGTAATTCATTTTTAGAAAGTGTAAAAAATTCAGTAGATGAAAAACATAGACTGCTAAATTCTATTTCCCATGAAAATCCATTATAATCTCCTGTCTGTCCTCATAGCTAACTTTCCTTATCTCTCTCCTGTCACAGTCCTGCTAAGAGAAGGGTGCGGGACGTAACATAAGAATAAAATAAAGAAACATACACACTCTCCTTTTCATATTTCCACCAGTAATCTATAGACCTATCATACAGTACTTACCTACTTACATTTGGTACAGGTGGCACTGAGCACATTTCTCTGATGGAATTTGACCTTGAGTTTTTAAAACAAGTGACAAGAACAATCAGAGAAAAATATCCTTAACACAGGGCTGAGAAGAACCTCAGCAGCGTGGGGGTTAATAGAGTGCAAATTGTTTTAAATGTAGAAATATGTGCCCTTATTTATCAATGAGTGATACATTTCACTGTGAGTGATAAATTGCACCAGCCAATCAGCTCCTAACTTCCATGTCACAGGCTGGGTTTGAAGAATGACAGTTAGGAACGGATTGGCTGATGCAATTTATCACTCACGGTGAAATTTATCACTCATTGATAAATAAGGACAATGGTGCGGAATGTATTTACATTCTACACTTCCAGCTATTGCTGTAATTGTCCATTTGAAATCTCCTGGTCTCTCATTATATATAACCATCATAACCTCTGTACCTTTTCAGAGCTCTCCTCTGAGCGTTGTCCTAGCAGCGACACTCCTGACAACCAACTAGTGGAAATGGCAATGCCGCAAAACGCATCCCACCCTATCTGGCCCCCTTATTCTTATCCAATGAAGAGAGGCATGTATGTGTTCAATGTACTATCAGAGGACAACCGATTAATCACCCCAGTGTACACCAAGGTCACATACATAGAGTCCAATGGAGAGACCATAACCAAACTGGAATCTAAAGTTGGTCGTACAAGGAGAAATCCCGAATTACCACCTATTAACGTCTTCAGACGTTTCATGGATTTCCTAAGAAATAATGTGAGACTGGGTCATCAGCGAGAGGAGGACAGTCAGCCATTAATCTGATGACAAGTACAGAACACAACCTTCAATTGGAATAAAGATGATCTCTGTTATCCTTTCTGACTGTTTGATTTGTCGTATTTATTAATGGCTGTTTATCAGCAGTATTCAGCATAGCAAGCCACGCTAATACACTGAGTCACACTACATAAAACACTAGGGATGTGCACTTGCAATTTTTCGGGTTTTGTGTTTTGGTTTTGTGTTCGGTTCCGCGGCCGTGTTTTGGGTTCGACCGCGTTTTGGCAAAACCTCACCGAATTTTTTTTGTCGGATTCGGGTGTGTTTTGGATTCGGGTGTTTTTTTCAAAAAACCCCAAAAAACAGCTTAAATCATAGAATTTGGGGGTCATTTTGATCCCAAAGTATTATTAACCTCAAAAACCATAATTTCCACTCATTTTCAGTCTATTCTGAATACCTCACACCTCACAATATTATTTTTAGTCCTAAAATTTGCACCGAGGTCGCTGGATGACTAAGCTAAGCGACCCTAGTGGCCGACACAAACACCTGGCCCATCTAGGAGTGTCACTGCAGTGTCACGCAGGATGGCCCTTCCAAAAAACACTCCCAAAACAGCACATGACGCAAAGAAGAAAAAAAGAGGCGCAATGAGGTAGCTGTGTGAGTAAGCTAAGCGACCCTAGTGGCCGACACAAACACCTGGCCCATCTAGGAGTGTCACTGCAGTGTCACGCAGGATGGCCCTTCCAAAAAACACTCCCCAAACAGCACATGACGCAAAGAAGAAAAAAAGAGGCGCAATGAGGTAGCTGTGTGAGTAAGCTAAGCGACCCTAGTGGCCGACACAAACACCTGGCCCATCTAGGAGTGTCACTGCAGTGTCACGCAGGATGGCCCTTTCAAAAAACACTCCCCAAACAGCACATGACGCAAAGAAGAAAAAAAGAGGCGCAATGAGGTAGCTGTGTGAGTAAGCTAAGCGACCCTAGTGGCCGACACAAACACCTGGCCCATCTAGGAGTGTCACTGCAGTGTCACGCAGGATGGCCCTTCCAAAAAACACTCCCCAAACAGCACATGACGCAAAGAAGAAAAAAAGAGGCGCAATGAGGTAGCTGTGTGAGTAAGCTAAGCGACCCTAGTGGCCGACACAAACACCTGGCCCATCTAGGAGTGGCACTGCAGTGTCACGCAGGATGGCCCTTCCAAAAAACACTCCCCAAACAGCACATGACGCAAAGAAGAAAAAAAGAGGCGCAATGAGGTAGCTGTGTGAGTAAGATAAGCGACCCTAGTGGCCGACACAAACACCTGGCCCATCTAGGAGTGGCACTGCAGTGTCACGCAGGATGGCCCTTCCAAAAAACACTCCCCAAACAGCACATGACGCAAAGAAGAAAAAAAGAGGCGCAATGAGGTAGCTGTGTGAGTAAGATAAGCGACCCTAGTGGCCGACACAAACACCTGGCCCATCTAGGAGTGGCACTGCAGTGTCACGCAGGATGGCCCTTCCAAAAAACACTCCCCAAACAGCACATGACGCAAAGAAGAAAAAAAGAGGCGCAATGAGGTAGCTGTGTGAGTAAGATAAGCGACCCTAGTGGCCGACACAAACACCTGGCCCATCTAGGAGTGGCACTGCAGTGTCACGCAGGATGGCCCTTCCAAAAAACACTCCCCAAACAGCACATGACGCAAATAAAAATGAAAGAAAAAAGAGGTGCAAGATGGAATTGTCCTTGGGCCCTCCCACCCACCCTTATGTTGTATAAACAGGACATGCACACTTTAACCAACCCATCATTTCAGTGACAGGGTCTGCCACACGACTGTGACTGAAATGACGGGTTGGTTTGGACCCCCACCGAAAAAGAAGCAATTAATCTCTCCTTGCACAAACTGGCTCTACAGAGGCAAGATGTCCACCTCATCATCATCCTCCGATATATCACCGTGTACATCCCGCTCCTCACAGATTATCAATTCGTCCCCACTGGAATCCACCATCTCAGCTCCCTGTGTACTTTGTGGAGGCAATTGCTGCTGGTCAATGTCTCCACGGAGGAATTGATTATAATTCATTTTAATGAACATCATCTTCTCCACATTTTCTGGAAGTAACCTCGTACGCAGATTGCTGACAAGGTGAGGGGCGGCACTAAACACTCTTTCGGAGTACACACTTGTGGGAGGGCAACTTAGGTAGAATAAAGCCAGTTTGTGCAAGGGCCTCCAAATTGCCTCTTTTTCCTGCCAGTATACGTACGGACTGTCTGACGTGCCTACTTGGATGCGGTCACTCATATAATCCTCCACCATTCTTTCAATGGTGACAGAATCATATGCAGTGACAGTAGACGACATGTCCGTAATCGTTGTCAGGTCCTTCAGTCCGGACCAGATGTCAGCATCAGCAGTCGCTCCAGACTGCCCTGCATCACCGCCAGCGGGTGGGCTCGGAATTCTGAGCCTTTTCCTCGCACCCCCAGTTGCGGGAGAATGTGAAGGAGGAGATGTTGACAGGTCGCATTCCGCTTGACTTGACAATTTTGTCACCAGCAGGTCTTTGAACCCCAGCAGACTTGTGTCTGCCGGAAAGAGAGATCCAAGGTAGGTTTTAAATCTAGGATCGAGCACGGTGGCCAAAATGTAGTGCTCTGATTTCAACAGATTGACCACCCGTGAATCCTTGTTAAGCGAATTAAGGGCTCCATCCACAAGTCCCACATGCCTAGCGGAATCGCTCCCTTTTAGCTCCTCCTTCAATGCCTCCAGCTTCTTCTGCAAAAGCCTGATGAGGGGAATGACCTGACTCAGGCTGGCAGTGTCTGAACTGACTTCACGTGTGGCAAGTTCAAAAGGTTGCAGAACCTTGCACAACGTTGAAATCATTCTCCACTGCGCTTGAGACAGGTACATTCCACCTCCTATATCGTGCTCAATTGTATAGGCTTGAATGGCCTTTTGCTGCTCCTCCAACCTCTGAAGCATATAGAGGGTTGAATTCCACCTCGTTACCACTTCTTGCTTCAGATGATGGCAGGGCAGGTTCAGGCGTTTTTGGTGGTGCTCCAGTCTTCTGTACGTGGTGCCTGTACGCCGAAAGTGTCCCGCAATTCTTCTGGCCACCGACAGCATCTCTTGCACGCCCCTGTCGTTTTTAAAAAAATTCTGCACCACCAAATTCAAGGTATGTGCAAAACATGGGACGTGCTGGAATTTGCCCATATTTAATGCACACACAATATTGCTGGCGTTGTCCGATGCCACAAATCCACAGGAGAGTCCAATTGGGGTAAGCCATTCCGCGATGATCTTCCTCAGTTGCCGTAAGAGGTTTTCAGCTGTGTGCGTATTCTGGAAACCGGTGATACAAAGCGTAGCCTGCCTAGGAAAGAGTTGGCGTTTGCGAGATGCTGCTACTGGTGCCGCCGCTGCTGTTCTTGCGGCGGGAGTCCATACATCTACCCAGTGGGCTGTCACAGTCATATAGTCCTGACCCTGCCCTGCTCCACTTGTCCACATGTCCGTGGTTAAGTGGACATTGGGTACAACTGCATTTTTTAGGACACTGGTGAGTCTTTTTCTGACGTCCGTGTACATTCTCGGTATCGCCTGCCTAGAGAAGTGGAACCTAGATGGTATTTGGTAACGGGGGCACACTGCCTCAAGAAATTGTCTAGTTCCCTGTGAACTAACGGTGGATACCGGACGCACGTCTAACACCAACATAGTTGTCAAGGCCTCAGTTATCCGCTTTGCAACAGGATGACTGCTGTGATATTTCATCTTCCTCGCAAAGGACTGTTGGACAGTCAATTGCTTGGTGGAAGTAGTAAAAGTGGGCTTACGACTTCCCCTCTGGGATGACCATCGACTCCCAGCAGCAACAACAGCAGCGCCAGCAGCAGTAGGCGTTACACGCAAGGATGCATCGGAGGAATCCCAGGCAGGAGAGGACTCGTCAGAATTGCCAGTGACATGGCATGCAGGACTATTGGCATTCCTGGGGAAGGAGGAAATTGACACTGAGGGAGTTGGTGGGGTGGTTTGCGTGAGCTTGGTTACAAGAGGAAGGGATTTACTGGTCAGTGGACTGCTTCCGCTGTCGCCCAAAGTTTTTGAACTTGTCACTGACTTATTATGAATGCGCTGCAGGTGACGTATAAGGGAGGATGTTCCGAGGTGGTTAACGTCCTTACCCCTACTTATTACAGCTTGACAAAGGCAACACACGGCTTGACAAATGTTGTCCGCATTTCTGGTGAAATACTTCCACACCGAAGAGCTGATTTTTTTGGTATTTTCACCAGGCATGTCAACGGCCCTATTCCTCCCACGGACAACAGGTGTCTCCCCGGGTGCCTGACTTAAACAAACCACCTCACCATCAGAATCCTCCTTGTCAATTTCCTCCCCAGCGCCAGCAACACCCATATCCTCCTCATCCTGGTGTACTTCAACACTGACATCTTCAATCTGACTATCAGGAACTGGACTGCGGGTGCTCCTTCCAGCACTTGCAGGGGGCGTGCAAATGGTGGAAGGCGCATGCTCTTCACGTCCAGTGTTGGGAAGGTCAGGCATCGCAACCGACACAATTGGACTCTCCTTGTGGATTTGGGATTTCGAAGAACGCACAGTTCTTTGCGGTGCTTTTGCCAGCTTGAGTCTTTTCAGTTTTCTAGCGAGAGGCTGAGTGCTTCCATCCTCATGTGAAGCTGAACCACTAGCCATGAACATAGGCCAGGGCCTCAGCCGTTCCTTGCCACTCCGTGTGGTAAATGGCATATTGGGAAGTTTACGCTTCTCCTCCGACAATTTTATTTTAGATTTTGGAGTCCTTTTTTTACTGATATTTGGTGTTTTGGATTTTACATGCTCTGTACTATGACATTGGGCATCGGCCTTGGCAGACGACGTTGCTGGCATTTCATCGTCTCGGCCATGACTAGTGGCAGCAGCTTCAGCACGAGGTGGAAGTGGATCTTGATCTTTCCCTAATTTTGGAACCTCAACATTTTTGTTCTCCATATTTTAATAGGCACAACTAAAAGGCACCTCAGGTAAACAATGGAGATGGATGGATACTAGTATACTTATGGATGGACGAGCGACTGCCGACACAGAGGTAGCTACAGCCGTGGACTACCGTACTGTGTCTGCTGCTAATATAGACTGGATGATAATGAGATGAAATCAATATATATATATATAATATCACTAGTACTGCAGCCGGACAGGTATATATATTTATTATGTAATGACTGATGATGGACCTGCTGGACACTGTCAGCTCAGCAGCACCGCAGACTGCTACAGTAAGCTACTATAGTAGTATGTATAAAGAAGAAGAAAGAAAAAAAAAACCACGGGTAGGTGGTATACAATTATGGATGGACCAGCGACTGCCGACACAGAGGTAGCTACAGCCGTGGACTACCGTACTGTGTCTGCTGCTAATATAGACTGGATGATAATGAGATGAAATCAATATATATATATATATATATAATATCACTAGTACTGCAGCCGGACAGGTATATATATTTATTATGTAATGACTGATGACGGACCTGCTGGACACAGTCAGCTCAGCAGCACCGCAGACTGCTACAGTAAGCTACTATAGTAGTATGTATAAAGAAGAAGAAAGAAAAAAAAAAAACCACGGGTAGGTGGTATACAATTATGGATGGACCAGCGACTGCCGACACAGAGGTAGCTACAGCCGTGGACTACCGTACTGTGTCTGCTGCTAATATAGACTGGATGATAATGAGATGAAATCAATATATATATATATAATATCACTAGTACTGCAGCCGGACAGGTATATATATTTATTATGTAATGACTGATGACGGACCTGCTGGACACTGTCAGCTCAGCAGCACCGCAGACTGCTACAGTAAGCTACTATAGTAGTATGTATAAAGAAGAAGAAAAAAAAAAAAACCACGGGTAGGTGGTATACAATTATGGATGGACCAGCGACTGCCGACACAGAGGTAGCTACAGCCGTGGACTACCGTACTGTGTCTGCTGCTAATATAGACTGGATGATAATGAGATGAAATCAATATATATATATATAATATCACTAGTACTGCAGCCGGACAGGTATATATATTTATTATGTAATGACTGATGACGGACCTGCTGGACACAGTCAGCTCAGCAGCACCGCAGACTGCTACAGTAAGCTACTATAGTAGTATGTATAAAGAAGAAAGAAAAAAAAAAAAAAACCACGGGTAGGTGGTATACAATATTATATATATATTATATACAATTATATATATATATATATATATATATATATATATATATTAAACTGGTGGTGACTGGTGGTCAGGTCACTGGTCACACTATCAGCAACTTGCAAGTAGTACTCCTAAGCAGACAATCACAATATATATTACACTGGTGGTCAGTGTGGTCACAATGGCAGTGTGGCACTCTGGCAGCAAAAGTGTGCACTGTACGTTATATGTACTCCTGAGTCCTGCTCTCAGACTCTAACTGCTCCCCACTGTCAGTGTCTCCCCCACAAGTCAGATAATATATACAGTCACACTATCTATCACTTCAGCAAGTAACTAACTAGTACTCCTCCTAATGCTCCCCAAAATTACTACTGTGTCTCTCTCTACTGTCTCACTCTCTTCTCTATAAACGGAGAGGACGCCAGCCACGTCCTCTCCCTATGAATCTCAATGCACGTGTGAAAATGGCGGCGACGCGCGGCTCCTTATATAGAATCCGAGTCTCGCGATAGAATCCGAACCTCGCGAGAATCCGACAGTGGGATGATGACGTTCGGGCGCGCTCGGGTTAACCGAGCAAGGCGGGAAGATCCGAGTCGCTCGGCCCCGTGTTAAAAAACATGAAGTTCGGGCGGGTTCGGATTCCGAGGAACCGAACCCGCTCATCCCTATAAAACACCAGGCTTGGCTGCTGACAATTGGTTACATCTGCCATAAAGCATTATCAAGAGCCTCAGTCTGATTTATTGAAAAAGGCCAGTGTCAACGGCTGGGAACCATTGGTGCCCCGCTTCCTTTAGTGCTGTACGTTTCTGTTGCATAGGAGAGGAGCGGCCAAACTGGGCCATTAGGGTTTGCGGAGGGAAATAAAGGGGTGGGGAGGTGAGCGGGCTAATCAGCGCTGCACATTTAGTAAGGTGGCTGGCTCCTGGTACTAAGGGGGTCATTCTGAGTTGATCGCTCGCTAGCAACTTTTTGCTGTGCTGCGATCAGATAGTCGCCGCCTATGGGGGAGTGTATTTTTGCTTTGCAAGTGTGCGGACGCTTATGCAGCTGACGGCACAAAAAAGTTTTTTGTAGTTTCTGAGTAGCTCTGGAATTACTCAGCCTCTGCGATCACTTCAGTCTTTTTGGTCCCGGAATTGACGTCAGACACCCACCCTGCAAATGCTTGGACACGCTTGCATTTTTCCAAGCACTCCCAGAAAACGGTCAGTTGACACCCACAAATGCCCTCTTTCTGTCAATCACCTTGCGATCAGCTGTGCAAATGGTTTCTTCGTTAAATCCACTGGCCAGCACTGATCCTCTTTGTACCCGTACGACGCGCCTGTGCATTGCGGTGCATACGCATGCGCAGTTTTGCAGAGATTTATCCTGATCGCAGCGCTGCAAAAAGTTGCTAGCGAGCGATCAACTCAGAATGACCCCCCAAGAGCAGACACGAATGAGTCTGGGCCATCCAGACCAAGACGCAAGGAAAAAAAATACATTACAGTAGTAGCGATTGCTAAACCAGGGCTCCCCTCTGCTAGTTTTGACCTGCACTGCTGCCTCAGGTTAGAAGCCGGCACTGCATTACAGAAATAAATCAATCAATAAATAAATAAATAAATAGTATATTTCTGGTATTTGCAGGAAAAGCACAAAAAGACCAAAATATTTTTTTTCTGGGGCACACATTATCACAAGTTAAACTAAACTAGTATAAAAACATAACCTTTAATGCAAAATATCCCTAAAATTGCAAGTAAAAAAAATGAATCAATTCTCTTTTACAAATACAGTATCATTCAGCAAACAATGATTGCCAGGTGTATCAGCCCAGCTCTAAGTACACATGGCGAAATATATCATTTCCTTTACCGTATATCACATACATATTTCATTTACATTTTCAGGGAAATAGCTGCCCTCTGATATGCTTATGTACTCATGCACTATGGGGGTCATTCTGACCCGATCGTACGCTGCAGATTATCGCAGTGGTGCGATCGGGTCAGAACTGCGCATGTGCTGGCGTTCCAGTGCGCTTGGCCGCTGTTTCGTGGGCGTGGTCCGTCCAACGCAGGCGTAGCCGGACCGAACGGGGGGCGGGCCGCAGCGGCTGCATGATGTACACGCAGCCGCTGCGGGCCGAGGAGCGATGAGTAGCTCCCGGCCGGTACGCTAAAGCTGCGCTGGTCGGGAGCTACTCTTGAAGTGCAAAGGCATCGCCGCTGTGCGATGCCTTTGCACTTCTGCGGGGGACGGCCGGCACTGACATGTGGGGCGGGATAGCCCTGTGCTGGGCGTCCCCCCCGCATGTCAGTGTGAATGATCGGAGCTGTGCTAAATTTAGCACTGCTACGATCATCTCGGAATGACCCCCTATATTATTTATCTTATTTGGTAAGTGTTATAATTGTATTATTTAGTGCAGCAGAGTAACCACTCAAAACATTCGTCAAGAATTCAGTGATCCATTATTGGTGTGTAACCACTAATAGTTACTCATAACTAACTGAAACAGACCATTGACCACAAATGAAAACTAGCTAGACATTAATACATTTCAGTATTCAATCAATTGATATTATATTTATGTATTACTAGTTATTTATATAGTGCACACATATTCTGCAGCGCTTTACATGGAATATTTGTCCATTCACATCAATCCCTACCCCAGTGGAGCTTACACTCTATATTCCCTGCCACATGTACACACACATTCACAGTAGGGTTAATATTGTTGGTAGCCAATTAACCTACCAGTATATTTTTGGATTGTGGGAGGAAACCCATGTAAGCACGGGGAGAATGTACAAACTCCACACAGTTAGGGCCATGGTGGGAATTGAACCCATGACCTCAGTGCTGAGAGGCAGTAATGCTAACCATTACACCATCCGTGGTAAATCAGACACAAAACCTACTGTATATCATATAATGATACTGTATTTGTTACAGAGAATTGATCAATTTTGACTATCAATTTTAGAGATATTATACATTAAAGGTGTTCTATTCTCACTCTATGCGCTCGCCACAGGTTCTATTCTCACTCTATGCGCTTGCCACAGGTTCTGTTCGCACTCTATGGGTGTCATAGACACCCACGAGTGGGAATAGTCCCTGTCAGTCAGCATGCCAACTGTCGGGCTTTCCACCGGGCGGGTTCCGGTGCTGATATCCTGACCGCCGGTCACATGACCGCATCCCGTTTTAAGTAGAGATGAGCGGGTTCGGTTCCTCTGAATCCGAACCCGCCCGAACTTCAGGTTTTTTTACACGGGTCCGAGCAGGCTCGGATCTTCCCGCCTTGCTCGGCTAACCCGAGCGCGCCCGAACGTCATCATCACGCTGTCGGATTCTCGCGAGGCTCGGATTCTATCGCGAGACTCGGATTCTATATAAGGAGCCGCGCGTCGCCGCCATTTTCACACGTGCATTGAGAGTCATAGGGAGAGGACGTGGCTGGCGTCCTCTCCGTTTAGAGAAGAGAGAGACACAGTATTTTGGGGAGCATTATTAGGAGGAGTACTACTATACTGTATACTACTATACTACTTGCTGAAGTGATATTTATAGATTAGATAGTGTGACTGTAAGTGTATTATCTGACTTGTGGGGGAGACACTGACAGTGGGGAGCAGTTAGAGTCTGAGAGCAGGACTCAGGAGTACATATAACGTACAGTGCACACTTTTGCTGCCAGAGTCAGTGCCACACTGCCATTGTTGTGACCACACTGACCACCAGTATAATAATATATTTTGTGATTGTCTGCTTAGGCCTCGGAGTACTAGTTGCAAGTTGCAACGTGACCTGAAGTGACCACCAGTTTAATAATCAATCACCACCAGTTTAATATATATATATATATATAATTGTATATAATATATATATATATATAATATTGTATACCACCTACCCGTGGTTTTTTTTTTTTTCATTCTTCTTTATACATACTACTATAGTAGCTTACTGTAGCAGTCTGCGGTGCTGTGCTGACCTGACAGTGTCCAGCAGGTCCGTCATCAGTCATTACATAATAAATATATATAGTACCTGTCCGGCTGCAGTACTAGTGATATTATATTGATTTCATCTCATTATCAATGATTTATCATCCAGTCTAGACTCTATATTAGCAGCAGACACAGTACGTTAGTCCACGGCTGTAGCTACCTCTGTGTCGGCACTCGGCAGTCCATCCATAATTGTATACCACCTACCCGTGGTTTTTTTTTTCTTTCTTCTTTGTACATACTACTATAGTATAGTAGCTTACTGTAGCAGTCTGCGGTGCTGCTGAGCTGACAGTGTCCAGCAGGTCCGTCATCAGTCATCATTACCTAATAAATATATTATCTACCTGTCCGGCTGCAGTACTAGTGATATTATATATACATACATATATATATTGATTTCATCTCATTATCAATCATCCAGTCTATATTAGCAGCAGACACAGTACGTTAGTCCACGGCTGTAGCTACCTCTGTGTCGGCACTCGGCAGTCCATCCATAATTGTATACCACCTACCCGTGGTTTTTTTTTTCTTTCTTCTTTGTACATACTACTATAGTATAGTAGCTTACTGTAGCAGTCTGCGGTGCTGCTGAGCTGACAGTGTCCAGCAGGTCCGTCATCAGTCATCATTACCTAATAAATATATTATCTACCTGTCCGGCTGCAGTACTAGTGATATTATATATACATACATATATATATTGATTTCATCTCATTATCAATCATCCAGTCTATATTAGCAGCAGACACAGTACGTTAGTCCACGGCTGTAGCTACCTCTGTGTCGGCACTCGGCAGTCCATCCATAATTGTATACCACCTACCCGTGGTTTTTTTTTTCTTTCTTCTTTGTACATACTACTATAGTATAGTAGCTTACTGTAGCAGTCTGCGGTGCTGCTGAGCTGACAGTGTCCAGCAGGTCCGTCATCAGTCATCATTACCTAATAAATATATTATCTACCTGTCCGGCTGCAGTACTAGTGATATTATATATACATACATATATATATTGATTTCATCTCATTATCAATCATCCAGTCTATATTAGCAGCAGACACAGTACGTTAGTCCACGGCTGTAGCTACCTCTGTGTCGGCACTCGGCAGTCCATCCATAATTGTATACCACCTACCCGTGGTTTTTTTTTTCTTTCTTCTTTGTACATATTTCTATAGTATAGTAGCTTACTGTAGCAGTCTGCGGTGCTGCTGAGCTGACAGTGTCCAGCAGGTCCGTCATCAGTCATCATTACCTAATAAATATATTATCTACCTGTCCGGCTGCAGTACTAGTGATATTATATATACATACATATATATATTGATTTCATCTCATTATCAATCATCCAGTCTATATTAGCAGCAGACACAGTACGTTAGTCCACGGCTGTAGCTACCTCTGTGTCGGCACTCGGCAGTCCATCCATAATTGTATACCACCTACCCGTGGTTTTTTTTTTCTTTCTTCTTTGTACATACTACTATAGTATAGTAGCTTACTGTAGCAGTCTGCGGTGCTGCTGAGCTGACAGTGTCCAGCAGGTCCGTCATCAGTCATCATTACCTAATAAATATATTATCTACCTGTCCGGCTGCAGTACTAGTGATATTATATATACATACATATATATATATATATATATTGATTTCATCTCATTATCATCCAGTCTATATTAGCAGCAGACACAGTACGGTAGTCCACGGCTGTAGCTACCTCTGTGTCGGCACTAGGCAGTCCATCCATAATTGTATACCACCTACCCGTGTTTTTTTTTTTTCTTTCTTCTTTGTACATACTACTATAGAGTGTAGTAGCTTACTGTAGCAGTCTGCGGTGCTGCTGAGCTGACAGTGTCCAGCAGGTCCGTCATCAGTCATCATTACCTAATAAATATATTATCTACCTGTCCGGCTGCAGTACTAGTGATATTATATATACATACATATATATATATTGATTTCATCTCATTATCATCCAGTCTATATTAGCAGCAGACACAGTACGGTAGTCCACGGCTGTAGCTACCTCTGTGTCGGCACTCGGCAGTCCATCCATAATTGTATACCACCTACCCGTGGTTTTTTTTTTCTTTCTTCTTTGTACATACTACTATAGAGTATAGTAGCTTACTGTAGCAGTCTGCGGTGCTGCTGAGCTGACAGTGTCCAGCAGGTCCGTCATCAGTCATCATTACCTAATAAATATATTATCTACCTGTCCGGCTGCAGTACTAGTGATATTATATATACATACATATATATATTGATTTCATCTCATTATCAATCATCCAGTCTATATTAGCAGCAGACACAGTACGTTAGTCCACGGCTGTAGCTACCTCTGTGTCGGCACTCGGCAGTCCATCCATAATTGTATACCACCTACCCGTGTTTTTTTCTTCTTTCTTCTTTGTACATACTACTATAGTATAGTAGCTTACTGTAGCAGTCTGCGGTGCTGCTGAGCTGACAGTGTCCAGCAGGTCCGTCATCAGTCATCATTACCTAATAAATATATTATCTACCTGTCCGGCTGCAGTACTAGTGATATTATATATACATACATATATATATATATTGATTTCATCTCATTATCATCCAGTCTATATTAGCAGCAGACACAGTACGGTAGTCCACGGCTGTAGCTACCTCTGTGTCGGCACTTGGCAGTCCATCCATAATTGTATACCACCTACCCGTGGTTTTTTTTTTCTTTCTTCTTTGTACATACTACTATAGAGTATAGTAGCTTACTGTAGCAGTCTGCGGTGCTGCTGAGCTGACAGTGTCCAGCAGGTCCGTCATCAGTCATCATTACCTAATAAATATATTATCTACCTGTCCGGCTGCAGTACTAGTGATATTATATATACATACATATATATATATTGATTTCATCTCATTATCATCCAGTCTATATTAGCAGCAGACACAGTACGGTAGTCCACGGCTGTAGCTACCTCTGTGTCGGCACTCGGAAGTCCATCCATAAGTATACTAGTATCCATCCATCTCCATTGTTTACCTGAGGTGCCTTTTAGTTGTGCCTATTAAAATATGGAGAACAAAAATGTTGAGGTTCCAAAATTAGGGAAAGATCAAGATCCACTTCCACCTCGTGCTGAAGCTGCTGCCACTAGTCATGGCCGAGACGATGAAATGCCAGCAACGTCGTCTGCCAAGGCCGATGCCCAATGTCATAGTACAGAGCATGTCAAATCCAAAACACCAAATATCAGTAAAAAAAGGACTACAAAACCTAAAATAAAATTGTCGGAGGAGAAGCGTTAACTTGCCAATATGCCATTTACCACACGGAGTGGCAAGGAATGGCTGAGGCCCTGGCCTATGTTCATGGCTAGTGGTTCAGCTTCACATGAGGATGGAAGCACTCAGCCTCTCGCTAGAAAACTGAAAAGACTCAAGCTGGCAAAAGCACCGCAAAGAACTGTGCGTTCTTCGAAATCCCAAATCCACAAGGAGAGTCCAATTGTGTCGGTTGCGATGCCTGACCTTCCCAACACTGGACGTGAAGAGCATGCGCCTTCCACCATTTGCACGCCCCCTGCAAGTGCTGGAAGGAGCACCCGCAGTCCAGTTCCTGGTAGTCAGATTGAAGATGTCAGTGTTGAAGTACACCAGGATGAGGAGGATATGGGTGTTGCTGGCGCTGGGGAGGAAATTGACCAGGAGGATTCTGATGGTGAGGTGGTTTGTTTAAGTCAGGCACCCGGGGAGACACCTGTTGTCCGTGGGAGGAATAGGGCCGTTGACATGCCTGGTGAAAATACCAAAAAAATCAGCTCTTCAGTGTGGAGGTATTTCAACAGAAAAGCAGACAACAGGTGTCAAGCCGTGTGTTGCCTTTGTCAAGCTGTAATAAGTAGGGGTAAGGACGTTAACCACCTCGGAACATCCTCCCTTATACGTCACCTGCAGCGCATTCATAATAAGTCAGTGACAAGTTCAAAAACTTTGGGTGACAGCGGAAGCAGTCCACTGACCAGTAAATCCCTTCCTCTTGTAACCAAGCTCACGCAAACCACCCCACCAACTCCCTCAGTGTCAATTTCCTCCTTCCCCAGGAATGCCAATAGTCCTGCAGGCCATGTCACTGGCAATTCTGACGATTCCTCTCCTGCCTGGGATTCCTCCGATGCATCCTTGCGTGTAACGCCTACTGCTGCTGGCGCTGCTGTTGTTGCTGCTGGGAGTCGATGGTCATCCCAGAGGGGAAGTCGGAAGACCACTTGTACTACTTCCAGTAAGCAATTGACTGTCCAACAGTCCTTTGCGAGGAAGATGAAATATCACAGCAGTCATCCTGCTGCAAAGCGGATAACTGAGGCCTTGACAACTATGTTGGTGTTAGACGTGCGTCCGGTATCCGCCGTTAGTTCACAGGGAACTACACAATTTCTTGAGGTAGTGTGCCCCCGTTACCAAATACCATCTAGGTTCCACTTCTCTAGGCAGGCGATACCGAAAATGTACACAGACCTCAGAAAAAGACTCACCAGTGTCCTAAAAAATGCAGCTGTACCCAATGTCCACTTAACCACGGACATGTGGACAAGTGGAGCAGGGCAGGGTCAGGACTATATGACTGTGACAGCCCACTGGGTAGATGTATGGACTCCCGCCGCAAGAACAGCAGCGGCGGCACCAGTAGCAGCATCTCGCAAACGCCAACTCTTTCCTAGGCAGGCTACGCTTTGTATCACCGCTTTCCAGAATACGCACACAGCTGAAAACCTCTTACGGCAACTGAGGAAGATCATCGCGGAATGGCTTACCCCAATTGGACTCTCCTGTGGATTTGTGGCATCGGACAACGCCAGCAATATTGTGTGTGCATTAAATATGGGCAAATTCCAGCACGTCCCATGTTTTGCACATACCTTGAATTTGGTGGTGCAGAATTTTTTAAAAAACGACAGGGGCGTGCAAGAGATGCTGTCGGTGGCCAGAAGAATTGCGGGACACTTTCGGCGTACAGGCACCACGTACAGAAGACTGGAGCACCACCAAAAACTACTGAACCTGCCCTGCCATCATCTGAAGCAAGAAGTGGTAACGAGGTGGAATTCAACCCTCTATATGCTTCAGAGGTTGGAGGAGCAGCAAAAGGCCATTCAAGCCTATACAATTGAGCACGATATAGGAGGTGGAATGCACCTGTCTCAAGCGCAGTGGAGAATGATTTCAACGTTGTGCAAGGTTCTGATGCCCTTTGAACTTGCCACACGTGAAGTCAGTTCAGACACTGCCAGCCTGAGTCAGGTCATTCCCCTCATCAGGCTTTTGCAGTAGAAGCTGGAGACATTGAAGGAGGAGCTAACACGGAGCGATTCCGCTAGGCATGTGGGACTTGTGGATGGAGCCCTTAATTCGCTTAACAAGGATTCACGGGTGGTCAATCTGTTGAAATCAGAGCACTACATTTTGGCCACCGTGCTCGATCCTAGATTTAAAGCCTACCTTGGATCTCTCTTTCCGGCAGACACAAGTCTGCTGGGGTTGAAAGACCTGCTGGTGAGAAAATTGTCAAGTCAAGCGGAACGCGACCTGTCAACATCTCCTCCTTCACATTCTCCCGCAACTGGGGGTGCGAGGAAAAGGCTCAGAATTCCGAGCCCACCCGCTGGCGGTGATGCAGGGCAGTCTGGAGCGACTGCTGATGCTGACATCTGGTCCGGACTGAAGGACCTGACAACGATTACGGACATGTCGTCTACTGTCACTGCATATGATTCTCTCCCCATTGAAAGAATGGTGGAGGATTATATGAGTGACCGCATCCAAGTAGGCACGTCACACAGTCCGTACTTATACTGGCAGGAAAAAGAGGCAATTTGGAGGCCCTTGCACAAACTGGCTTTATTCTCCCTAAGTTGCCCTCCCACAAGTGTGTACTCCGAAAGAGTGTTTAGTGCCGCCGCTCACCTTGTCAGCAATCGGCGTACGAGGTTACATCCAGAAAATGTGGAGAAGATGATGTTCATTAAAATGAATTATAATCAATTCCTCCGTGGAGACATTGACCAGCAGCAATTGCCTCCACAAAGTACACAGGGAGCTGAGATGGTGGATTCCAGTGGGGACGAAGTGATAATCTGTGAGGAGGGGGATGTACACGGTGATATATCGGAGGATGATGATGAGGTGGACATCTTGCCTCTGTAGAGCCAGTTTGTGCAAGGAGAGATTAATTGCTTCTTTTTTGGTGGGGGTCCAAACCAACCCGTCATTTCAGTCACAGTCGTGTGGCAGACCCTGTCACTGAAATGATGGGTTGGTTAAAGTGTGCATGTCCTGTTTATACAACATAAGGGTGGATGGGAGGGCCCAAGGACAATTCCATCTTGCACCTCTTTTTTCTTTAATTTTTCTTTGCGTCATGTGCTGTTTGGGGAGGGTTTTTTGGAAGGGCCATCCTGCGTGACACTGCAGTGCCACTCCTAGATGGGCCCGGTATTTGTGTCGGCCACTAGGGTCGCTTATCTTACTCACACAGCTACCTCATTGCGCCTCTTTTTTTCTTTGCGTCATGTGCTGTTTGGGGAGGGTTTTTTGGAAGGGCCATCCTGCGTGACACTGCAGTGCCACTCCTAGATGGGCACGGTGTTTGTGTCGGCCACTAGGGTCGCTTATCTTACTCACACAGCTACCTCATTGCGCCTCTTTTTTTCTTTGCGTCATGTGCTGTTTGGGGAGGGTTTTTTGGAAGGGCCATCCTGCGTGACACTGCAGTGCCACTCCTAGATGGGCCCGGTGTTTGTGTCGGCCACTAGGTTCGCTTATCTTACTCACACAGCTACCTCATTGCGCCTCTTTTTTTCTTTGCATCATGTGCTGTTTGGGGAGGGTTTTTTGGAAGGGCCATCCTGCGTGACACTGCAGTGCCACTCCTAGATGGGCCCGGTGTTTGTGTCGGCCACTAGGGTCGCTTATCTTACTCACACAGCTACCTCATTGCGCCTCTTTTTTTCTTTGCGTCATGTGCTGTTTGGGGAGTGTTTTTTGGAAGGGCCATCCTGCGTGACACTGCAGTGCCACTCCTAGATGGGCACGGTGTTTGTGTCGGCCACTAGGGTCGCTTAGCTTAGTCATCCAGCGACCTAGGTGCAAATTTTAGGACTAAAAATAATATTGTGAGGTATTCAGAATAGACTGAAAATGAGTGGAAATTATGTTTTTTGAGGTTAATAATACTTTGGGATCAAAATGACCCCCAAATTCTATGATTTAAGCTGTTTTTTAGTGTTTTTAAAAAAAAACACCCGAATCCAAAACACACCCGAATCCGACAAAAAAATTCGGTGAGGTTTTGCCAAAACGCGGTCGAACCCAAAACACGGCTGCGGAACCGAACCCAAAACCAAAACACAAAACCCGAAAAATTTCAAGTGCACATCTCTAGTTTTAAGTTTAGTTTGAAATTGTGATAAAGATTTTGTTTGTCTTTTTTTGCTTCTGCAAATACCAGAAATAAGTTTAACTACGTAAATAAGGGATCACCACCAGCAGAGTACTATGTTGTCGTTTAGAAATCACTGCCATTATGTTGGTCTCAATGATAATCCTCTATTGAGGATTCCATTTTTTCTACTAGGAATAAATAGCACCGAGCAGCCCCCTGAGCCATCAGCCCACCAGAGCCTATGGCCAATCCTTCCCTGCCAGTAACTGATAGACAAATGAAAATGAACTAATTACAGTGCAACAGGCACCAATATGCGATAATAGCCCAGTGAGAGCAGCCTGCAGCCAGTGTCACATTCGTTCATCCCTGTAAAACAGAAAGACTGCCAGGAGCTTATGGGGTATATTCAATTGAAGTTGAAAGCTGCCGTCTGTCAAAAAGACGGCAGTTTTTGACTTTTTAAGGTCGAATCGAGATTCGACCTATTCAATATAACCCCAAATTTTTCGACAAGTCGATGAATTCGACTTGTCGAAAAGCACGTAGATCGGCAGAGTAGCTGCCGATCCAGGTGGTTGTTTTGTCGGGTTTTGGCCCCCTTTTCGACCATCTCAGTTCGATTTTAAAAAATGTCGAGTGAGATGGGGAGAGCAGCGCCGGAGACGGGGAAAGCCGAGGCGGGGACGGGGAGAGCTGAGGCAGGGACGGGGTGAGCAGCGCTGGAGGATGTCACAGCCGCCGCTCACAGCAGCATCCACCCGGCTCCAGCAAGTGAGACCTCACTTGCTGGAGCGGGGTGGACGCTGCTGTGAGCGGCGGCTGTGAGAGAGGGGGAGACGGCGAGCGGCGTCTGACAGGGAGCGGCAGCTGTGAGAGGGGGGACGGGGAGCGGTGGCTGTGAGAGAGGAGGGACTGGGGGGGGGGATAGCTGCGGGCAGACGGGGGAGAGCAGCGCTACAGCAGCAGGTAGCGCTGCTCTCCCCCGTCTGCCCGCGGCTGTCCCCCGTCTCCCCTCCCGCATCTCAATTCGACTTTTTTAAAAGTCGAATTGAGATGTCCATTGAATAGCCCAGGTCGGATCCATTCCGACAAATGAATGTCAGAATGGATCCGACTTCAATTGAATATACCCCTATGTAACCGACTGCCATTTTTGCACCATGAGATTTAAAGCAGCAATATTACTAAGTGTAAAACCAGGTGTGTTGTACATGTTGTTATATTGCTGCTTTACATCCCACTGTGAAAAAGCAGGAAATCGAAGGAATTCAAAATCTGCAGTTTGATAAATAAACTCAGCTTAATGAATACAGATTCCTGTACAGAACACAGCTATGCCTTTTACCCGTTACACCAGTGGTTCCCAAACCTTCATGATCCAGACGCCCTCAGAATTAGCATTTCTTCTGTGGCATCCCTAGGTCAAAATTTCCTTTTTCTGAATTGCCCTTACCTGTCAGCCTTATGGGCCCTACACACATAGCGACCCACTGCCGAGCTGCCCGACGGCCGATTCGGCAGACGGGTGACCCGGCGGCAGGGGGTAGGTGACAGGGGGAGTGAAGTTACTTCACTCCCCTGTCACCCGGCTCCATAGCAGTGCAGGCAAATATGGATGAGATTGGCCTGCATGTTTAAACGAGCCGGCACCAGTGATGAACGAGCGTGGGGCTGCGCATTGTTCATCGTTGGTGCCTCCACTCTGAATGATATGAATGGTATATCGTTCATTAATGAACGAGATGGTTCATATCTTTCACTGGTATTGACCAGTGTGTAGGGCCCATTAGATTCAGTTATGTGGCAGCTGACAGAGGGAATACATATGTTTTACCGGCGGCCGGGATCCCGGCTGTCATGATCCCGACAGTGGGATCCCGGCCACCAGTATGCCGGCAGCGAGACGAGCGAGAGAAAGCCCCTTGCAGGCTCGCTGCGCTCGCCACGCTGCGCTCACCACTGGTTATATTCTCCCTATATAGGTGTTGTGGACACCCATAGAGGGAGAAAGCCTGTGGCGCCAGTATTCTGGTGGTGGCATTTCACCGCCTGTCGGAATTCCGTCTTCGGCATTGTGACCACCAGGATCCCGACAGGCAGTCATGTGATTGCCTCCCAGGGATGTGCTTCTATTTATACACATATTTTATGATTAGCATGATCCTGCAACAACTGGATATATGCAACAGAAAAAGAGAAAAGAAGACTCTTTTGTGGGCGCACTCTTATATGTATGTGTATAGAAGTCTCAGAAGAAACAAATGATAAAAATTATATGCACATTTTATTAACAACAATCGATAAAATGGTAGTAGAATATACTGTCAAAAGTATCAAAAAGAGGAGGGGGGGAGGGTAGGAAAAGGGGAACACAGAACAAATATTTACAGTGTAAATACTGAGTAATAGTTCTGGACTGCCTGGGTACGAAAATGCAGAAAATAACAGCTGGAGGCCTGAAAAAAAATATCTATAAGAATCCTAGGTAGGTATGTAAATATATAAGGATATTAGGTTGATGATAAGTCAGCTAGATCTCTTATGAGTAATAATGAAGAGACGGATGGGGTAGATAAAGATGGAATGAGTAAGATGAATCTGCTGTCAGTGTTAGACGCTGAGCAAAACCGTCCAGGAACTTCTACTAAACTGAGTATTCCTCAAGAGTCTCCTACTTGAGTACTAACCCAGCCCGACACTGCTTAGCTTCCAAGATCGGAAGGATTCGGGCGTTGCCAGTGTGGTATGAAAGTAGAAGAGATATTTGATATCGAAGGCTCGGGAATCACTGATGAGAGTTCACGAAATGGAGAAGAAAAAGAGTAGATATAGATTGGAGAAGAAAATAGGGGATCTGCTGCCAACGTTAGACAGGGATGGTTACCCCTGAATCAGTGGTGAGAGTCCTGAAATTAGAGGAAGTTGGAAAAAGATGGGGGGGGGGGGGGGGGAGGGAAGGAACAATGCTGGTCTAAGGTAGTTTTGGAAGGGTTGATGGTTGATAAGCTACCAATTACAGAGTGCTGATGGTACCTGTGATATTGATAATACTTGATGTTGTAGAAAGCAGATTGTAAAAATTGGCAGAAAGTTAAGATGATTTAAACCATGCAAAAACATCTGTTTGATGCTATCAGATTGATATCATTTGTCTCAAAGTGATATCAAGTAGGAAGATTAGAAAAATAGTAACATATAGGTGACAACAGTTCTATAACAAATAAATTGTGACTTTTATGTCTCACTGTTGTCAGAACTGCAGAGATACTTTATATAATAATAATAGTGGAAAATGATACTATAAATCTTTGCTCCAAGTGAATTTAAGAAAAGGCAGAAAACAAAGAAGAAAAAGAAGAAGAAAAACTTGAAAGAATACTGAGCCAATAAATATGTCAGATTTATAACTAAACATAGCTCTGGTAACCCATTATAGCTCAGAAATGTCGTATGTCATAAAATGAGGAGCCGCTAAGTGCCGGCTGCCTAAGAAACAGATACTTTCATAATCTGATGTAAATAGGTTTTGTAAGATAGTATATAAGGCGAGCATCAAAAATGAATACCAATAGATATACAAAGAATATACTGTAATTGTGCAGATGTTACCCGGAATGGAAGGGGCGATCAGTCACTGGTATGCGGCAAAATACAGTGTACACAAAGGATGTCCGTATCAAGGTCCAGTCATGTCACGAATGCGGGATACAGTAGTTACTGAGATTACACAGTGTGATGCAGCCGCAAAGCAGATCGGTCTACCTGGTCTGTTTTAGAGACGGGGTCTGTCGAAGTCTATTACAGACTGATGATAGAATGTCCAATCCTGTAGTGAGGCGAGCTGCAGTTGTAGGATGTTACATAACTGCAGGGCTGGTGCGGCTGTCTGTGTCCGAGATGTACCAATTAAAGGGTGCTGGCAGTACCGTGATGATACGAGCTGCAGTTGTAAGATGTTACGTGACTGCAGGGCTGATGCGGCTGCCTGTGTCGGAGATGAAGGAAGAAGGAGCGCAATGTCCAATGTCCCGTCGCGGCAGTGTGTGGTGGCTTGTTGATGTAGCGGCTGAATGATACGGAGCTGCTCGAGGTTCAGGCTGTCCGGAGTCGGCTGTCCCCCAGGCAGTGGGGTTAAGGAAGACGCGTTTCGCCCATTCACCGGGCTTGGTCACTTCCTGTTCATGGAGGGGATCGTGCGGGCTTTATCTTGAAAGGGGCTGGTCAGTGTCCAATCAGAAGGGAGGTGTGTCCTACATTTTCAGATTGCTGCACAGATGTAACTGCTGTTCTAAATTGCATTGAATCCCAATTGAACTTGCAGTTAATGGCCCATTGCACGAAAAAAATTGAGAAATAGACAAGATAATTAGATATCAATAAACAAGAAAAAAATAAAAATGGAAAGATAAATAAATGAGAAAGAAATAATAAAATAAATAAATACATATTAAAGATGATGCAAATATATAAAGACAGCATGTCTTAACCGAGATTATATTCTAACGCTGAACATTGGGATATTATGGGAGGATGGTTGTAAATATATATAGAGAGAGAGTGGTGTTGATTGGAGGTTATTACAGGGAAATTGTAAGGAAAAAAAGGGAAGAAAGGAAATAATAAGGAGGGGGGGGGGGAGAGAAGGGGGGGGGAAGTTGGACTATGTCTGTGTGTAGGGGTGACGCAGGGCTGATGATGCATTGTTGTTGGTTGCTGTGATACTGTATAAATTTGTGGGGGGGGGGAGGGAGGGGAGAGGGGAAAAAGGGGGGGGGACTGTATGTTGATAGGTGCGAATTGATGAGGCAACCTGAATAGGCGTGAGGATAGTGTAGCACGGTGAGGCTAGAGGGGAAAAGGGAAGGGCACTATTGTGGGGATAATGGTGGGTGCACGGTGACTATTATATGGGTGAGCCAAATAGTAGAGAAATAAATAAAATGTGTGAGAGTAAAATGTATCATTAATGTAGATTAATATTTATAAAATTCAAAAAAATAAAAAATTTTGTTTGGAATTATGTGTTGTGATTATGATTGGCTATGTCCCAGGATATGGATGGGATCGGTGTGATTGAAGGGTGTATTATGCATGTTTCTGGACTGAGGGTGACAGGATGTAGGTGGAGTAGGTCAGTGTGCATGATGGAGGTGGGAGAGAATGTGCTGTGATGAGATGGGTGACTGGGATGTGTAGGTATAGCATGGAATATAATAGCTGGGGGTGTCTAAGTGTTATTGTGCTGAGGAGTGTGTGGATGAAGAGGCGAAGAAGGACACCACATAGGTTGTTGCTGAATAAGGGGTAATTTAAAGAAACGCACTGTAATTTATATATTTATTCAAACCAGATGGTTTGAGGCATCCTAACCTAAAAGTCCACTCACTTTCTTTCTTAATAAGTTCTTTACTTAGGTCACCGCCGCGTACGCCTAGGTGGACTCTGTCAAGGCCAAAGGCGCGCATCTCACAGGGTGAACCGTGGTGTGATGCATGGTAGTGTCTGGCTACTGATGTTAGTTTTTTGCCTTTCTGAAGATCCGATGCTGAATTCCTAATGGAACCCATGTGTTCCAAAATCCTGGTTTTGAATTTTCTAGTCGTCATGCCTACGTATCGTTGATTGCAATCACAGGTTAGACAGTAGACTACCCCTTGTGTGTCACAGTTGAAAAAGTGTTGTATGGAAATATCATTGCCAAGTCTGTCCTTAACATTGTCAGTTATCAGTATCTGTGGGCAGGCTTTACATTGCCCACATGGAAAGGATCCCTTGGGGAGTTTGGATTTAGTCATTTCACGTGAGAAATGGTTCTGAACAAGCGTATCTTTAATATTCTTAGATCTCCTCCAACTAATTTGCAAGGTGGGATCTAGTAGGGGTGATAACTCTGGATCTAAGTGTAGGACAGGTAAGTGTTTTTGAATGGCATTTTTTAATAGACGCCATTCTGGACAGAAGGTCCCTACAAATCGGATCTTGGCATCAACTTTTGGTTCTTGAGGTTTTTCTTGGAAGATCAGGGATTCCCTGTTGGTTTTCAGGATGGAATGTTGAGCTCTTTTCAGGGAACGTTTACTGTATCCCCGGGCTTGTAATCTGGTCACAAGTTCTTTGCTCTTCTGTTTGTACACATTCTCCTCTGTACAGTTCCGTCTAAGACGGAGAAATTCTCCCTTAGGGATATTTTCAATAGTAGGTGGGAAATGTGAGCTCGTCTGGTGCAGTATACTATTTGTAGCTGTATCCTTGCGAAAGAGCTCTGTAGCCAGGGTCCCACTGATTGTCTTATAGATGTTCAAATCCAGAAAATATATTTTGTCTTTGCTGATTGAATGAGTGAGAAAGATGTTCAGATCATTGACATTGAGGATGTTTATGAAGTCCAATAGGAGTTTCTCATCCCCATCCCAAATCACAAAGATATCATCAATGTATCTCAGCCAATTGATGATGTGTTGCGTATAAGGCTGATTGGCATCATTGAAGACAATTGTTTGTTCCCACCAGCCGAGGAACAGTTTGGCATATGTGGGAGCACAGGCTGCTCCCATTGCTGTTCCCCGGATTTGCTGGAAAAATTGGTCACCAAAAGTGAAATAATTTTTATTGAGAACAAAACTCAATATTTCACACAGGAAATCATTAAATATGTTTTTTTCTTCCATGTCCAGGAAGAATTTAGTGGCTTGTACCCCTTGTTGATGTGAGATGCTACTATACAGAGCTTCTACGTCTAAAGTGACTAGGATACAGTTCTCATCTAGACATATGTCGTGTATTTTCCGTAGGAGATCAGAGGTGTCTTTGAGATAGGAGGGTAGTGTCATAACATGGTCTCTGAGATGTAAATCCAGGAATTTGCTTGGGGTTTCTAGGAGTCCACCATTTCCCGACACGATAGGTCTTCCAGGTGGTTTGTTGATGTTCTTGTGTATCTTAGGCAATAAGTAAAATGTAGGTACCCTGGGATTCGAGACTTCAAGATACTTGGCCTCTTGTGGTGTAATAGCCCCAATGGCAAATGCCTCTTCGATCATATGCATGTATTGCTTGTGAAATCTTGCTGTTGGATTGAGTGGTAGTTTTTTATAGCAGGATGTGTCCAGAAGTTGTCTCCGTGCTTCCTCCTCATACATTGTGATGGGCCATATAACGATGTTACCTCCCTTGTCCGAGGGTTTGATGACAGTGTCAGTCCAAGTTTTAATCTCTTTTAGGGCTTGTCTCTCTCTGTATTTGAGGTTTTTAGTGAGACATTTTTTGTGGGAGTTAGTTTGGATCTCATCAAATTCTTTAGAGACCAGATCTAAAAAGACCCTGATTTCTGGGCTGTTGGTATCAGGAGGGAAGAAAGTGGACTTCAGTTTACATGTAGGTCTGGTTTTCCGTGAAACGGGAATGTCCGAAGATGATTCCATATGTAATTCCTCCAGTATCTGGATAGCTGTGAGATCTTCTTCGGTCAGTGATGGAAGTGGTGCGCTGGGATCCTCCAAGAGTCCCGAATGGCTAGATGGTAGAGTTTTCATACTTGCGTCAAAAGGGGATTTGGCAAAGAATTTTTTTAATAATAATTTGCGGCCAAAGAGTCTGAGATCCTTCTCCCACAAAAAGCTGTTAAAGGGTGATGTTGGTGAAAGGGTGCACCACCAAATTTAAGATTAATTAGAAAACATTGGTTTTCTCTTTGTACTCATTATATTTTGGTCTTAATAATATCTATTAGATACATTATTATTTTCCAGTGCGGTATACCCCCGATACATTTAACAACTGGATATACACATAAAATTCTCTGGTGCTCATACAGACACCATATTGAATAGAGTCCTTGGAATCTGGGTTAAAAGTTGTAATAAAAATGTGTGTGATGAACCAAAGCCTTACTTCCAACAGGGATAATTCTGCATTTGGAGCAAAGCGAAAATCTAGTAACTGTGCACATTGGGAAAACCATGTTGCACTGCAGGTGGGAAGGTGTATTTATTTATTAACAGTTTCTTATATAGCGCAGCATATTCTGTTGCGCTTTACAATTAGAACAACAGTAATAGAACAAAACTGGGTAAAAAAAGAGAGACATAGAGGTAGGAAGGCCCTGCTCGCAAGCTTACAATCTATAGGGAAATAGGCATTGATACACAAGGATAGATGCTACCTATTGCATAATGGTCCACCAGATTGCTAGGTTCTTAATGGGTTGTATGATGATACCCCACAAAGTTGGCCAAGTGTCAGGAGGGTGTGAGACTAAAGAAAGACAAGATATGTGATGTTATGAATACTCTACAGAGGATGTAATTAGATAGGGAAGCACTGAAGGTTATGTGGGTGGGTCTGGAAGTTGATAGGCTTGTCTGAAGAGGTGAGTTTTCAGGGAACATTTAAAGGTTTGGAGACTAGAGGCGAGTCTTACTGTGCGTGGGAGGGCATTCCACAGAGTGGGTGAAGCCCGGATAAAGTCCTGTAATTTTGAGTGTGAACAAGTAATGCGTGTGGATGAGAGACGTAGATCTTGTGCAGAGCGGAGAGGTCGGGTAGGGAGATAATTTGAGATGAGTGAAGAGATGTATGTTGGTGCAGTTTGGTTATTAGCCTTGTATGTGAGTAAAAGTATTTTATATTTAATACGTGTAGGTGTATAATGTGCAGAGAGATTTAGATTTGGGAGGGGCGTGTCCAAACTCAAACCTAAATTGTAGTGTCAGGGGCCCTACTTACCCAGGCCCGGGCTGACAGGAGAGACCTGACGGGGGTCCGGGTCAGTAACACACTGGGCAACAGTCTCTCTCCGCAGCCCAGCACACGCTACTGTGTGCTGGGCTGCATCCGGTCCATGGCGGCTGCTGCCGCTCAGTCTCCTTTTTCTCCCTACAATAGGCTGACCATACTAGCCCTTTAAACTGGGACACTCATGAATTACACAGGTTCTGTGACTGGCTGACTTCAAGCCTGCATGTCACCTGGTTTTAATCAGCCACAGAACCTGTGTAATTCATGAGTGTCCCAGTTTAATGGGCTTATATGATCTGCCTACCTGCAAGTGGTGCGACCTGGGGGATCCAGTGGACTCTGGTGGTCATTCCGAGTTGTTTGCTCGCTAGCTGCTTTTAGCAGCATTGCAAACGCTAGTCCGCCGCCCTCTGGGAGTGTATCTTAGTTTAGCAGAAGTGCGAACGAAAGATTAGCAGAACTGCTACTAAATAATTCCTTGCAGTTTCTGAGTAGCTCCAGACCTACTCCTAGATTGCGATCACTGCAGACTGTTTAGTTCCTGGTTTGACGTCACAAACATGCCCTGCGTTCGGCCAGCCACTCCCCCGTTTCTCCAGCCACTCCTGCGTTTTTACCTGGCACACCTGCGTTTTTTAGCACACTCCCTGAAAACACCAAGTTTCCGCCCAGAAACACCCACTTCCTGTCAATCACACTACGATCACTCGAGCGTTGAAAAAACGTTGCTTGAGCTTGGGCAAATCTCCAAAGTTTTGTGTTAAATTACTTTGCGCATGCGCATTTTCCAACTAATCGCTGCATTGTGAAAAACGGCAATGAGCGAACAACTCGGAATGACCACCTCTGAGTTGAAATCCAGAGTCCACTGGATCCATAGTCATCAGGCAAGATCTTCACCAGCTATTCCATTTTTCATCTCCAGGATGTTATTTCTTAATATATTCATCATTTTGGCTTGTTATAAATTTTATTAGCATTGCTCAGTGTCTCAATAACAACACGTTTCTGTTTGTGGATATAAATATATGTGTTTTTTTTTTATACATTCAGTTTTTCTGACTTTATATTGTTGCTACAATTGTGCCTTTATTTATAACTTTGCAGTATGTGTTTAGAAAGGCACAGAATCAGTAAAGTATATTATCAGTATTATCATCCTAGACTCTTTATTTCTGCAAGCACCACCTTATATGTTTCTTTGCAACCAGAGTCAATCATTTGTCAGATAGGAAATTAGTTCCCGGGCTAAGTAACTGGAAGCTTTTCAATTAAATCCCACGACAGACACTTTTTCGCCTGAAAATACACAGGATTATCCACATTAAGCAACTTCTCCTGTGCTAAGTGCTGGCCGTGATACAGTTACAGCCAGGGCCGGATTAAAGGCCACATGGACTTGGAGCTGAAAATATTCAAGAGCCTATTGTTAGAAATGGGAGTGGTGTGATCTGTGCTGTGTGGGAGTGGCTAAAGACATGTGGGCGTGTACACCCCAACATTATCAGCTCCAATGTCTCTCTAAATATCTAAAAATATAAAATATTGTATAATTTTGTGAGAAAAATAGAAATGCAGTCTTAAAAGTTATGAGTTATTGCTGACGTTGTGGCCAGCTGGTGGTTAGTGATCATCATGCTGCAATGAGGATGGGCCTATTTTTATGTGGAGGCCTGGAGCTGGAGCTCCATCCACCCCATTGTTAATCTGTCACTGGTTACAGCACACCCGGCACACGCAACCAGCCCCAAAGCCCTACTTAACGCATGTGGTTGTGAGCAGAAAACAGCTTTAAGTGCAGCCTCATGACTGGTTGCGGAAATCAAATGAATAGCTCCCCAGCACTTAGCCCGGGAGTGAAATTCCCCCATAACAATTGAATCACCCCCATGATGTCCACTCTTCTCAGCTGTGCAGGAGAGTGTGGATTGCACCCATGGTGCCCACTCTTCTCAGACTGCACACAGTGATAAAAACATTCTTTGGTGAGTGAGGTGCGAATGGATTTGCAGCTGTCTGCTGACTGAGGAACATTTGTAGCACGGCGTACACATGCAATCGCACACCTGCATGGGCAAATTTACACTCCCGGTGACTATCTGAACGCAGGACAGCAAAATTAGCAACACAGTGATCAGGTCTGAGATGAATTAAGCCCTTAGTACAGACAAGGTGATTCTTTTTTCAATCTAAAAACATTGATACAGGACCAATGATTGACCATCCCTACTTCATTATCATCATAACAACCCTATTCAATGTAATTATTGTAATGAACTCCTATACAATAATTACCTACATAATCCCCATAATTAATTAGCACTAACATCATTAAATAATTCCATTTAATAATTCCATTTATGTGCATGACCTCCCTAATTAGCTCCCCCAGGACCTGCTTCAGAAGTGTTTTTGTGCAGGTAAATAATTATTTGCTATTGGCATGCGCAAAAAGTCCTGAACACCCCTACGGTGCAGACGTTCCCCTGGTGGTGCAAAACCATGGGCATTTCTAGGTGAACGCGGCCACATTCCCAAACACAGATCTGCAGCCACAGAGTCCACTGACTTTGGAAATTAAGGAGACACTGTGTCTGCCATAGGCTGGTTCAAGTGTTGAAGGTGTGCGTGATGGTGCACTGATGGGGGAGTATTCAGAACCACTGTCGGAGTGGCACTGTCCACGGGATCTGAAAGTGGGTGTCTAAGGGCTTGCACTCGTCAGGTACCGATGAGGATCAAAGAGAGAACTATTCCAACCATAGAGACGAAACGGTAGGCTCTCAAATCCCACACCATTCCTCTTTTTTGGAGACTCGCAGACCAAAAAGAGGATGCCCAAGAGGAAGCAGAGGAGGGGCGGGAGGAAGAAGAAGAGGCGAACAAAGATGGGATTCCCCACCTCCATCCCACTACCCCATCCGCAATCGACGGAACTACTAGATGATCCAAACAGCTTGCGGATCATTAATTTATCACAACATTGCCTCACAGAAGACCACAATAGTGTCCTCTCAAAGGGTCCTACATTTGCACCAACCAGGAAATTTGATCGATTCCAGTGGGAGAAAGATCTTAATCTTTTTTGTTGGAAACTTCTCTTGAATAAATTTTTTGCTAACAAAAACAGGTCTAATCAACTGTTCACACAGATACAACAGGATACCGATCCCTACCAGCTATCTGATCCAGACACACATCTTGGGACTACGTTAGACCTAACATCAGAAGAGGACTGCATGGCCCTCACTATTCTGGAGGACCTACAAGATGATAGCTCACCATCAGCTGGTCATGGTTCCCATAGACCTGTGTGTAAGAAAAGAAGCTCTTTTTCACCGCAGGATAATATTTGTCCTGAGGTGAGGGTCTTCATGCGCCTAGTATCCCAAGATTTGGACAAATTACACCGGAGACATAAGGGATCTGTCTACCACAATCTTAGTTACAAGGAAAGGAAGGCCATTACCGACATCGAATCTTGGGATGACGTGGAGATTAAGCCATCCGATAAGGGTGGCAATATCGTCATCTGGAGTAAGGAGCGTTATGTGAAGGAAGCAATGAGACAGTTGAATGACATGACCTGTTACAAGAGAATGATATTTAACCCCACCAATGATTTTCTGACTATATATACCAGAATAATTGAGAGGGCATTTAAAGGGGGCGTTATCACTAAATCTGAATCTGAATATCTTCAGGTGACAAACCCCAGAGTACCGACTTTCTATCTTCTGCCCAAAACACATAAACATCTCACTTAACCCCCGGGAAGACCTATCGTCTCCGGAATTGGTGGTCTTTTGGAGCAAGCAAGTGTCTTTATAGACATACATCTTAGACACCATGTGGTTACTCTGCCCTCTTACGTTCAGGACACCACTGACGTGCTAAAAAAGATCCATGACGTCAAATTAGAGGATACACAATTGCATTATCAGTATGGATGTGGAGTCCCTCTACACATCAATAGACCATGAGAATGGCATCAGAGCTGTCAAATATTTCCTCGATGTTGAAGGAATCAGTGACTTCCACTCATTCCTACTTGATCTCCTTCACTTTGTATTATACAACAATTATTTCACTTTCAGCAATAGATTCTTTGTGCAAACAAGGGGCACAGCGATGGGGGCGGCGTGTGCCCCCACGTACGCAAACCTCTTTATGGGGTGGTGGGAACGAGAATTTGTTTTCCATGAGAAAAATGACCATCAAACCACACATATTCTGATGTGGCTGCGCTACATAGATGACATCCTTCTCATCTGGGATGGCAATCAGGAATCCTTTGAAGAATTTATTCAGGTTTTACATACAAACAACCTAAATCTCAGGTTCACTTATGTGACGAGCACAGATAGTCTCCTTCGTGGACCTATCCATATACCGTGGAGTAGATGGCTACTTAGCCACAGAACTCTTTCGCAAGCCCACATCCACAAACTCACTGTTACATCGGTCCAGCTCTCACTTCCCACCTACAGTGAACAATATCCCCAAAGGGGAATTCCTCAGACTGAAAAGAAATTGCTCTGATAAAGAAACTTTTCATATCCAAGGTAAGGAACTCACTAAGAGACTTAGAAATAGGGGATACAGTCATAGACAGATAAAAAAAGCGAGGAGAGAAGTGGAACAAACAGATAGGGATACGCTAATTTTCAGGGATAAAAAGACAAAACAGAGCGATATGGAAATCCGATTCGTGGGTAACTTCTGTGCCGAGTGGAAAAAGATCAAGAACATCATTCAGAGCCACTGGGGGATATTATGCTCAGATGATGACCTAGGAAAAGCCCTAAAAAATAAAGTATCTATGAGTTGGAGATGCTCACCGAGTTTGAAAGATAAACTGGTGAGAAGCCACTATGAGGATAAACCCCCGAGGAAACCATCTGCATGAGGGAGCTTCCCATGCGGCACCTGCAAAATTTGCAAACACATTCAACAACAGACTACGATAGAGGATAAATATGGAGTGGAGCATCCCATTACAGATTTTTTTAATTGTAGGACTAAGAATGTTATCTATTGCATTACGTGCACTTGCAAGATTTACTATGTGGGCATGACCTCCAGGATGCTGAAGCAACGCATCCTGGAACACATAGGCACGATTAGGAATTCCGACCGGGACCGGAAAGCATTTAAGCCACTTACAACTGTGGCTAGACATTTCTCCTTGGTACACCAGGACTCCCCGGAATGTTTACGAGTCTTTGGATTGGAACAGATTCACCTAGGGATAAGGGGTGGTGATATACAGAAGGAACTCCTCAGAAGAGAAAGCCAATGGATTTTCAAACTCGGCACTATATCCCCCAAAGGATTAAATGAAAATATTAATTATACCACCTTCTTAAGTCCCTGAACCTATCCCATTAACATTTTCTACAATGTAGCTTTCTCTTTTTCTCCTTTTCCATTCCCTTTCAGAATCTAACCTTATTTCAATTCCTACATAATGTAGGTTAGCAACCTCTTGGGAACCCATCTTCACTATCAATCATACTCAGTCTAGAACAAGGATAATGAATAATCAAATCGCCTCTACCACCTCCTCTATACCATTAAAATTGCTTATATAGATAACGACTATATTTTCTTCGATCAGTCTCTCCCACAGTATATTTGCTTAACCTTTATTTTCCGTATAAATTACTTCTGATAGCCTCCTCGCAATATATACCCAATCATGGCATATTTCACATAACAACTCGCCATGAGCTATATTGTTCTCCCCCAATATATAATTTTTGTATATAATTTTTGTATACTTTGCATATTTATGTTACTATCTGGTACGTTTACACTTTCACAATATGATAAACAAAAAATAAAAAACAATCTTCTCATTATGTATATATGATCCTCGTTCTCTACAACTGATTTACTATTAATATGACTACTTTATTGATATTTGATTAATTAACTTTTAAATTCATACAGTGCCATGATAACATCAGTATTTTACATTTAAAATACGATTACTCCAAATAATCAAGTGTCCAATTGCTGTTTTTTGACGACTATCAGCGCTAATTGCACTGAATAATTGTAACCTGATTAGCCACCCTTTTATGTTGGTCTCTAATCATGTAGTGTTACAATAATATTATTATTCAAAACAATTGAGTGTCCAATTGTTGTTTCCCGGTGACTACCAGCGCTAGTTGCAATGAATAATTGTATTTTGATTATTTGACTAGCCACTCCTTTTTATTGGCCTTCACTCATGCAGTGTCACAATAACATAATTATTTTACACTTAAGTATGATTACTCTAAATAATTAAGTGTCCAATTGCGGTTTCTTGGCGACCATCAGCGCTAGTTGTACTCATTAGCTGTATCTTGATCAGCCACCCCTCCGCATTGGTCTCTGAACATGTCACTCAGTTTAAATCACATGCAGGATTGGACTGCTCAAGTTTAAAAGCTGACAGAATCTAATAGCGAGCAGGCATATGGTGAACAAGCCCCTGAGAGGGTGAAACGTACGTTCAGCCCAGATTTCACGTCACTAGACGTAATTGCCGGCTATCCGTCATACACACACGTGGAGCAGGAGCCGGAGACCCGGTACACGGGGAGACGCTGCTCGTTGCAGCCTCAACACAGACACTTCTTCATTAGACGCGATTTCCGGGCCCCTGCCACAGTAACACGTGAAGTCGGAGCCGGAGACCCGGTATCCAGGGAAACGCAGCCCGACATTTACCACTAGTCCTACAACGGGAGCCGCTATACGCTGGAACTAATCAGAAATGTAACAAGGTATTTTCAGTGTCCTCTCATCGTGCCGCGACTGTGCCTGCAGCCCTGCAATGATAAATTTGTCACCAGGGCCCCAGAACACGAGAGCGCACGAAAGCAGAAACACTCTTTCCTTTCTTCCACCCGTCACCGTCCAGGTTAATACTCTCACCTCTCATTCACTGTGCCATAGTGCGCACATGAGAAGGCAGCAGATGTTACCAGGGGCAACGGAACGGGGCCTATACTCTATGTTAATCTACTGAGGGTTAAATTATCATTGGGATATATATGTTATCTATAAATTAAGGTATATCTGCTCTCTCAATGCTCGCCTTTGCACATGACTGATTCAGACTATATTTCAATAGTTACATTGCTGGCCATATGTTTCTTTGAAACTAAATTATAATTGTTACATTGTTGGCTGCATGCTACTTTGAATGTTACAAATGACAGGATTTCCCTAAGGGAACGATATTACCTGTTATTTATTGCTTTGTCTGAAAGCGATGAGGATAATTTTCAAAAAGGATAAGATACCATTTGTTACATTTCTCTTAATGTGATTATTGATAATTATGCGTCTTTGATTGTTTCAATTAGGACAAACGCCATAGGGCACCCACTTTTTTGAAGGCATTCCAGGCTGCTTCGGAAGGCATAAATTTAGTGTCACGATCCGGGTATCTGGACGCCATTACCTGCCTTTCAGATGTCTCCTGAGGCTCGCTCAGCGTTCCAAGGCCGGATCTCATCTGTGTCCACATACTGCACATCCCTCCTGTCACGCTGAGATGCTGTCACAGCGGCGCCATGTTTGAATCCTGCATGGCGTCTCCTGTCCTCCGCGGCCTCCGCCGCCGCTCCTGTGTTATAGGTGCAGGTTGTCAGTGTGGTGTTCCATGCCTGCCGCGGCCTCCGTTGTCATCCACGAGTATCAGCATACATTTCTCAGTCTGGCGTCTCCTGTCCTCTGCGGCCGGCGCCGCCATTGCAGTTATGTTTCCACATGGTTTCCTAAACCAGTTTTCCCTCTAAGTTCTAACATGGGCGCAGCCATGTTGGATTCAATCACATGTTTCAGTTCCTCCAATCCACTGCCTGGAAATCTGCATAATTGCCCAGCCAATACCTGCATTGCTGCAGGTATAAGTATCCTGTGCCTGGGCCAGCAAATGGTCAGTGCTTTGTTTGTCATACCTTGTTCCAGTTTCTCTCCTGTGGTTGTGTTTCCAGGTTCCAGCTCCTGTCTCCAGCATCCACTAAAGAGACCCACACCTGCCTACCATCCTGCGGTGCAGCCTGACTCTGCAGTCCTCCGTGGCTGATCCAGTTTCCAGCTATTTCATCTGCTTCCAGCAGTATCTACTACCACCGGTAATCATCCTTCAACTCCTCTGTTTCCACGCTCCCTAGCATCTTACTATATTTACTCCGTGTTTCATCACCTGGCTGGTTCCACCCAGCATTCATTCAGTGACTTTATCATCTGGCTGATTCCATTCCGCATCCACTCCGTGTCTTACCACCTGGCTGGTTCCATCCAGCAATTACAACAGCTGATTCAAGTTACCAGCTTCATCTGTTCCATCTACTGGCATGTTCCTTGGATATCTTCACTACTACAGCCAGGCCTGGTAAGGTTATTCCATCTAAGGACTTTAACAACTGTTCTTAACCTACCAGTGTTCTGTGTAACCATTTCATGCTCAGAGTGCTCCAGGAATCATATTATTTATCATTGCCATTATTTACCTTGAATGCTGTTTGTTTACACGGAGTCTGTTAATAAACTTTTATTTTGACTTTTACCTGGTTGTCATGGTCACACCTTCGGGTTTCCTTTTAACACTTACATGTCCAGGGGTCTGATTAAATCTCCCCGGTTTAAGTTCCTCTCAGCCCCTACAACTGAGGCTTTCTCCTGTCAGCCAAAACCCTCAGTTGTGACAGTAAGCACTGACCATATGAATCCAGCCGGAAACCAGGATCAAGCGGCCAGGCCGATGCAAGAACTGGCAGCCCGACTTGAACATCAGGAGGCTGCACAAGGCCACATTATCCGCTGTCTCCAGGATCTCTCTACCCGGCTGGACGGGATTCAAACGACCCTCCGTGGACCTGGCACGTTCGGTGCGTCCACAACAGTGACACCAGCTGTAACCCCACCCACCTTACCCATTTCCATTCCACGTCTTCATCTCCCAACGCCAGCAAAATTTGACGGATCTCCAAGGTTCTGCAAGGGATTTCTTAACCAATGCGAAATCCACTTTGAGCTTCAGCCTGGCAATTTCCCCAGTGACCGTACTAAAATTGCCTATATAATTTCCCTTCTCAGCGGCTCAGCCCTTGACTGGGTATCACCTTTATGGGAGAAATCTGATCCCCTGCTGTCCTCCTATACGGACTTTGTGGCAACATTCAGGCGCATCTTCGACGAGCCAGGCCGGGTAACCTCTGCTTCATCTGAGATTCTCCGTTTACGCCAGGGAACACGTACTGTGGGACAGTATCTCATACAGTTAAAAATCCTGGCATCCGAACTGGCATGGAACGACGAGGCCCTGTATGCTACATTCTGGCATGGATTATCAGAACGCATCAAGGATGAGTTAGCTACCAGAGACTTGCCCTCTAAGTTGGATGAGCTAATTTCTCTTTGCACGAAGGTTGATCTACGTTTCAGAGAGAGAGCAACCGAGCGAGGAAGATCGTCTGCTCCAAAATCTTCTGCTCCTCTTCTTCGTCAACCGTCTCCATCCAAGGATGAGCCCATGCAAATTGGCCGTTCCCGTCTATCTCCCGCTGAGCGCCGAAGACGTCTCTCTGAGTCTCTCTGTCTCTATTGTGCAGCTCCGTCTCACATTATCAATGCCTGTCCCAAACGTCCGGGAAACTCCAAATCCTAGCTCGCCAAGGAGAGGGCCGGCTAGGAGTAATGATCTCCTCTCCATCTCCTCATGATTGTAACCTCCCAGTCTCGCTCCAAATTGCTCAACATTACAGGAACGTCATTGCCCTCCTTGATTCCGGAGCAGCTGGGAATTTCATAACCGAAGCTTATGTTAAACGGTGGTCCCTACCCACCGAGAGACTTCCTTCATTCATCTCCTTAACTGCAGTAGATGGCAGAAAGATTTTTGACGCAGTTATTTCTCTAAGGACTCTACCAGTTTGTCTGAGAGTGGGAGTTCTTCATGCAGAATTTATTCCCTTCCTAGTGATTCCAAGAGCCACACATCCTGTGGTTTTGGGCCTTCCATGGCTCTGTCTCCACAATCCGTCGATTGACTGGACGACTACGCAAATACTAGCATGGGGTCCCTCCTGTGCAAAGACTTGTTTGTCCAAAGTGCTTCCTGTTTGTTCTTCTTTCCCCAGGTCGTCTGATGTTCCACCTCCTCCATATCAAGACTACACGGATGTGTTCAGTAAAGCTTCTGCTGATATCCTTCCTCCTCATAGAGAATGGGACTGCCCAATTGATCTCATTCCAGGGAAGGTTCCACCTCGAGGCCGAACTTACCCGTTGTCTCTGCCTGAGACGCACTCCATGGAGGAGTACATCAAAGAGAACCTGGCGAAAGGTTTTATCCGACCTTCTTCTTCTCCAGCTGGCGCAGGCTTCTTCTTCGTTAAGAAGAAAGACGGTGGTCTGCGACCGTGCATCGATTACAGAGGTCTGAACGACATTACCGTCAAGAACCGGTATCCTTTACCTTTGATTACAGAGCTCTTCGATAGAGTCAGCGGAGCAACCATCTTTACAAAGTTGGATTTGAGGGGTGCCTACAATCTCATCCGGATCCGTGAGGGTGACCAGTGGAAGACCGCCTTTAACACCCATGATGGACATTATGAGTACCTCGTCATGCCCTTCGGATTGAGCAATGCTCCAGCTGTCTTCCAGCATTTCGTGAATGAGATCTTCAGAGACATCTTATACCGCCATGTCGTGGTTTATTTAGATGATATCCTCATCTTTGCCAATAATCTAGAGGAACATCGTTTCTGGGTAAAGGAGGTTCTGTCCCGTCTCCGAGTTAATCATCTCTATTGCAAATTGGAGAAATGTGTCTTTGAAGTTAACTCCATTCCGTTTCTAGGTTACATTGTGTCCGGTTCCGGACTAGAGATGGATCCTGAGAAACTACAAGCAATCCAGAATTGGCCGATATCCTTAACCCTCAAAGGGGTCCAGAGGTTCTTAGGGTTCGCCAATTATTACAGAAAGTTCATACGAGACTTTTCCACCATTGTGGCGCCTATCCCTGCATTAACCAAGAAGGTTGCTAGCCCGTCCAAGTGGTCTGAAGAAGCTACGCAAGCTTTTCATCTTCTAAAACAACGTTTCATCTCTGCACCAGTTCTGAAACAGCCCGACACGGACTCTCCTTTCATCTTAGAGGTGGATGCCTCCTCCGTTGGAGTAGGAGCGGTGTTATCCCAGAGGGCTAAAGATGGCCATCTACATCCTTGCAGTTTCTTCTCCCGGAAGTTCTCCCCAGCTGAGCGCAACTATGCCATTGGCGACCAGGAGTTGCTAGCCATCAAGCTCGCTCTAGAGGAGTGGAGATATCTGTTGGAGGGAGCTTCTCATTCAATCACGATACTTACAGACCACAAGAATCTTTTATACCTGAAAGGCGCACAATGTCTTAACCCTCGTCAGGCCAGATGGGCACTTTTCTTTTCCAGGTTCGACTTTAAACTCCAGTTCTGTCCGGGCTCTCAGAATCGCAAGGCCGATGCCCTTTCCCGCTCTTGGGAGCAAGAAAACTAGTCAGAGTCTTCAGACAAGCATCCTATTATTAATCCGTTGGCATTCTCCACGGTAGGGATGGACTCTACGCCCCCACCAGGGAAAAGTTTTGTGAAGCCGGTGTTAAGGAAGAAGCTCATGCATTGGGCCCATGCTTCCCGTTTTGCCGGACATACAGGCATTCAGTAAACCCTCGAGTTTATCTCTAGGTCCTACTGGTGGCCAACTCTGAAGAAGGACGTCAAGGAGTTTATTGCCTCTTGCCCAAAGTGTGCCCAACACAAAGTTCCCCGCCAGTCTCCTGCGGGGCAACTATTTCCATTATCTGTTCCCAGTCGACCGTGGGCCCATTTGTCGATGGACTTTGTTACAGATCTGCCTATATGCAACAAGTTTAATACCATCTGGGTGGTAGTTGACCGGTTCACCAAGATGGCACATTTCATACCCCTCACCGGTCTTCCGTCAGCATCCAAGTTGGCTCAAGTGTTTATCCAAGAGATCTTCCGACTTCACGGTCTTCCTGAAGAGATCATCTCCGATCGTGGAGTACAATTTGTAGCCAAATTTTGGCGAAGTTTGTGTCAAGCCCTCCAAGTCAAGTTAAAGTTTTCTACGGCTTACCATCCTCAGACCAATGGTCAAACCGAGAGGGTGAATCAGGACTTGGAGGCCTTCCTCCGCATTTACTTGTCTTCCTCCCAATATGACTGGATTCAACTCCTTCCTTGGGCCGAGTTTAGCCACAACAATCATTACCATTCCTCATCCTCCTCAACACCATTCTTCATCAACTATGGATTTCACCCTAAGGTAGTGGATGTCACCTTGCGTCAGTTTTCAAACAACTGGAACAATGTCCACGCAGCCCTGCTTAAAGCCTCATTTAGGTACAAGAAGTTTGCCGATAGGAAGCGTAGAGCGGTTCCTGCTCTCAAGGTGGGTGATCGAGTATGGTTGTCCACGAAGAATTTGAGGTTGAGAGTTCCCAGCATGAAATTTGCTCCTCGTTACATTGGTCCTTTTAAAATTGAACAAGTCATCAATCCTGTTGCTTACAGACTCCAGTTACCTCCCTTCTTGAAAATACCCAGGACATTTCATGTTTCCCTGTTGAAACCGCTGATCCTGAATCGGTTTCATTCTGCACTTCCTCCAACTCCTAAAGTTCAGACTCAACAGGGAATCGAGTATGAGGTGGCCAAGATTCTGGACTCACGTTTCCGTTACGGTCAGTTGCAGTATCTTATTGACTGGAAGGGCTATGATCCTGAAGAACACTCTTGGACCAATGCGTCTGATGTCCATGCTCCTGCTTTGGTCTGGAATTTCCACTCGAAGTTTCCTCTAAAGCCTAAGAAGCGTCCTGGGGCCACTCCTAAAGGGGGTGGTGCTGTCACGATCCGGGTATCTGGACACCATTACCTGCCTTTCAGATGTCTCCTGAGGCTCGCTCAGCGTTCCAAGGCCGGATCTCATCTGTGTCCACATACTGCACATCCCTCCTGTCACGCTGAGATGCTGTCACAGCGGCGCCATGTTTGAATCCTGCATGGCGTCTCCCGTCCTCCGATGCCGCTCCTGTGTTATAGGTGCAGGTTGTCAGTGTGGTGTTCCATGCCTGCCGCGGCCTCCGTTGTCATCCACGAGTATCAGCATACATTTCTCAGTCTGGCGTCTCCTGTCCTCTGCGGCCGGCGCCGCCATTGCAGTTATGTTTCCACATGGTTTCCTAAACCAGTTTTCCCTCCAAGTTCTAACATGGGCGCAGCCATGTTGGATTCAATCACATGTTTCAGTTCCTCCAATCCACTGCCTGGAAATCTGCATAATTGCCCAGCCAATACCTGCATTGCTGCAGGTATAAGTATCCTGTGCCTGGGCCAGAAAATGGTCAGTGCTTTGTTTGTCATACCTTGTTCCAGTCTCTCTCCTGTGGTTGTGTTTCCAGGTTCCAGCTCCTGTCTCCAGCATCCACTAAAGAGACCCACACCTGCCTACCATCCTGCGGTGCAGCCTGACTCTGCAGTCCTCCGTGGCTGATCCAGTTTCCAGCTTCCAGCTATTTCATCTGCTTCCAGCAGTATCCACTACCACCGGTAATCATCCTTCAACTCCTCTGTTTCCACGCTCCCTAGCATCTTACTATATTTACTCCGTGTTTCATCACCTGGCTGGTTCCACCCAGCATTCATTCAGTGACTTTATCACCTGGCTGATTCCATTCCGCAACCACTCCGTGTCTTACCACCTGGCTGGTTCCATCCAGCAATTACAACAGCTGATTCAAGTTACCAGCTTCATCTGTTCCATCTATTGGCATGTTCCTTGGATATCTTCACTACTACAGCCAGGCCTGGTAAGGTTATTCCATCTAAGGACTTTAACAACTGTTCTTAACCTACCAGTGTCCTGTGTAACCATTTCATGGTCAGAGTGCTCCAGGAATCATATTATTTATCATTGCCATTATTTACCTTGAATGCTGTTTGTTTACACGGAGTCTGTTAATAAACTTTTATTTTGACTTTTACCTGGTTGTCATGGTCACACCTTCGGGTTTCCTTTAACACTTACATGTCCAGGGGTCTGATTAAACCTCCCCGGTTTAAGTTCCTCTCAGCCCCTACAACTGAGGCTTTCTCCTGTCAGCCAAAACCCTCAGTTGTGACATTTAGTGATTGATATTATAAACACTATTATAACTCTCCTGACTCTCCCTCTCTGCAGGAATTGATTTATGCAGTGTTATGAGGAGTAACGGTTACTATGAACAAATGCATATGTATATTATAATTGCAATAGGTACCGTTATACCCAGGAGGATTGCAAGTTGAAACCTTCAGGGGATGTGTTACCTTTTTCTCCCTCTAGGTCAATATCTTCCCTACAGGAATTTATGGAACACCACCATGTATGATTGTTAACCAAAGATAGACTTCCATAGCAGTAAGAAATTGATTGTTTGTGGGACTTTGCCCTATACGGGGTAGCGCCTTACCCTTCAATCCGTTATACCGGGTACAATTTGGATTTTTTTGATATTTTCACCCTAGGAAGTATTGCAATAGAGGAATAAGTATCATATACATTCCACTTAATTGCTGAGAAATTTATCTTTTTCCTCTTTTTCATTATATGTTTATTATCTAATTTTTCTTAAGGGTAATGATAAACAATTAACATATATTTTTAATGAATTATTAAAAGTTAAATTTTAATTACTAAATACACAATTTATCAAATGAGTGCCCCCACAAATGGGTCAACTTCTTTGTCCCAAGCCCCTTTCCCTGGGACACCCTTTTTGTGATAAAATAGTCATATTTTTCCTCTGGGGAGCACCGCCAACAGTGTTATTTTTCAGAATAGAATTTTCTTTCATTATCTTCTTATAGTTGGTTCTTATATACATCTTGAAACTCTACTATACTGTTTACGGCAGTGCAGGATGACCACCTTTTTTGCAGTCTGGTGCATAGTAGTACACAAGGGGGGGCTGAAACTAACATTTTCAGATTACCACTAGTAAAGGGACCCGGCATATGCCAGGTCACTTCAGTCTGCCCGCTGCTCCACCCCCACTCTTTTCTATGCCACCCCCTCAGTCCACTGCTCTGCCCTATCCCACCCCCTCTCCGTCCGCTGTTCTGCCCCTTCTCACTCTGCCCCCTTCTCCCTCTGCCTCTCCCTTTAACTGCTGCATACATACCAGTTCCCAACAGTTCCTCCTCCTCTATGGCTAGGCTAGGGTCTTTCCCCTCACTCTAGCAGTGGAAGCTGTTGGAGGGGTGGCCCGGGCATCATCTCGCACTGCGTGTGCTTGTTGAACCTGGTCAGACTTTAGCAGATTATTATATAGATTACCTACATTAATCTGTACATTCCCCCTCCCCCACCTATACGCTAACTGAAAGCCAGACTAGGGTCCCATGGGGTCCTAGGTAAAATACTGGTTTAGGGTCCTCCACATGTGTATGTATATATTTAGATTCACCATCACCTCTGCTCTGTTCACACAGCAGCAAATATTGTAAGTGACTTCTGTCCTGAGTACCAACTTCTGGACTGCACCCCTAAGTGATTGTTGCGCATCTTCAGTGCTCCAAATTCCACCATAAACTGACTCATCTTCCCATCCTGTGCTATGGCTCCTGTTGTACCTAGGCCGATCCTTTCTCATTGGAGGGAGCTGTCAGCAGGGAGCGTGCAGGTTTTGTTTACTCCGCTGCACAAGCCCTAGATGGACACTATATTCTTCTTCATCTCTAACTCCCTGAACCTCCTAGCATTCACTGAAACCTGGATTTCCCTTTAAAACACCCCTTCTCCCGCAGCTCTCTCCTCTGGGAGTTTAGCATTCTCTCACTTCTCCCAGCCCAGGGGTTGCCATGGTGGCGATGTAGGGGTCCTACTATTAGCTGCTATATCCAACAAACTCATACCTTCAGAACCGTCCCTTTCATTCTCTGTATTCGAGGGTTGCCTCTTTCAACATGTTCACCTTTGAGTAGCTGTCATCTTTAGCTCCCCTGGCCCAATCTTCAAATTCCTTGACAACTTTGCTTCCTGGCTCCCCCACTTATTCTCTGCAGACCTTCCCTACATATCTCCCTAGGTGACTTCAAACTTTAATATCGCTATCAATGTCCTCACTGACCTCTCTGCCTCTAAACTCCTTACGCTCACATCATAATTTGGTCTCTCTCAATGGACCTCCTCACCCTGCCATGTGAGTGGACACTCATTTGATCTGGTCTTCACTCACTCTTGTGTTAATTCTGATTTCACCAATTCCTCATTCCCTCTCTCTGACCATAATCTTCTCTCTTTTAACTTATCCCTCACTCCTTGAGGCTATTGACACCGCATCCTTAACTTTCCTCTCAACTTACTTTTCTCCCCCATTGTCTTTCTCTCCTGCCCTGACCAAGCCGTTCCCTATACAATGTCTGCCTTACTATGCTGATGACTCTTTTGCTCTGTAGGTCACCACCTCAACCTTAGCATTCCACATGCACTGGATACTGTACCTGCAAAAGTGTTAAAGAACTGCTAAGTAACAGGGGGAGGAAATCTCGATCCAATGCAGACTTCCACCATTTCAAAGCAGAAAAATAAATAACTGTTTATAACTTGCGCCAAAGACCGCTGCCTGGTCCTATTCCAGAGCCACACTCCTGGTCAAACACAATACTTGAAAAAACAGTAGAACAGAACCAAGGCGCAGTCAATGAATATCTTAGAACCAAATACTTTGGGGCACAAAGCCCTATCAACATCCACTCCCTAAAAAATGGACTGAGGTAAGTATGGTGATTTTCAAACAGGTTTTCCAAGTATCCACTACCGTCTCCAGGTGTAAATATGCAAAGGAAAAACAGGCAGTGAGAATTTACAATACCAAAAAGATCTCACTAAGCAACTATCTCCATGACACTGACCATAAGTGTCCTATTTTCACTCAAAGGTTTCTTTATGCTTATGTGTATACCACGCTGAATTGGTTAACACCCACTAGGATACCACACTAATTTCAGGACTCCACCAAACTGACCTTGAGGAGGTGCCCTATGTTCCCATAAAGGTTTCTTTGCGTAGGTATTGGTAAATCCAGAGGCCAGTATCAACCCCGGTATCTGGTAGCTTGCGTCCTCAGATGGTAAAACAGAGCGACAGCCAACGTCGGTACAATAAAAAAGTTCATATACAATTCATTGGTTATGACTACCATAGATACATTTTTTTACAACATATAGCAGACGGGACCCCATCTCACTGCAAGTCCTACTCTAGTTGGGCTGCAAGCTTAAATGCATTGTACAATCCATAAACTAAAACCCCATTATTTATGTTCTGATGTATTGAGGTGAATGAACTTACTAAGGTAAGTGCTGGGCTCTCAGTGTAATATTATTTAAGAAATGTGATCACAGGCCAGTGAGCGTTGAGGTGTGCACCCCATTTCTGGGTATGGCTAGTGTGGTGGTTCCCTGTGTATATATATATATATATATATATATATATATACACATACATACACATGTACATATATATATATATATATATATATATATATATGCAGATGGTAGATAGATAGATGGATAATTATATAGGTATACATATTGTGGCAATATGAAGGTAAATTGCATAAGTGAGCCATGGATTCTGTGTGGGGCAGGAGAAATCCACCCACACAGGAAAGTATGGCAGAAGTGAGCATGCCTAGTTGCTGCAGAGTGAAGTCAGTCTGGAAGACTGCTGCAGTCAGTGTATCCAGCCCAAGTGGAGAGCTCAGTGTGCTAGGAAGCTATTGGGGGCCATGAGGCCAGTGTCTAAACCTGTAGGAGACAGGGAAGACCACGTGTTGCTGAGAAGAAGCCAGTCCAGTGAGCCTTGAATGTGAGTAGGCTGGGAAGTCGGAGAACCAGAGAACTGAGACTGTGTGTGAGTAGCTGTGGCAGCAAAGCCAAGCCAGGCTGAACCCTGGGGATATGTCTGCAAGAAGCAGGTAAGACTTTGTGATAGACTTTGTTTGCAGACTAACTGCATCTACTGTCCCTCCAGCACCACCCACTGTCCCTGAAGCACCATGCACTGCACCTCCAGCACCACCTACTGTCCTTCTAGCACCAATTACTGTCCCTCCAGTACCATCTATTGTCCCTCCAGCGCCACCTACTATTCCTCCAGCACCATCTACTGTTCCTCCGGCACCACTTACTGTCCCTCCAGCACCATCCGCTGTTCCTCCAGCACCATCTACTGTCCCTCCAGCACAATCTACTGTTCCTCCAGCACCACTTACTGTCCCTCCAGCACCATCCGCTGTTCCTCCAGCACCATCTACTGTCCCTCCAGCACCACCCACTTTCCCACCAGCACCACCCACTGTCCCTCCAACACCACCTACTTTCCCTCCAGCACCATCTACTGTCCCTCCAGCACCACCCAATTTCCCACCAGCACCACCCACTGTCCCTCCAGCACCACCTACTTTCCCACCAGCACCATCCACTGTCCCTCCAGCAAGCACCACCCACTTTCCCACCAGCACCACCTACTGTCCCTCCAGCAAGCACCACCCACTTTCCCACCAGCACCACCTACTGTCCCTCCAGCAAGCACCACCCACTTTCCCACCAGCACCACCTGCTGTTCCTCCATACCATCTACTGTCCCTTTATTTTCCATTTTCAATGGTGCATAATAAGAAATATTTTAGCAGAACAAATACTAAAAACGTTTCTTTTGCTTATGAATTGGTGGTCTGTTTAAGGTCTGTGGGCTTTGACTTGGTGCACATTTTATTGTTTTGCGATGCAGACATCTCAGCATTTGGGTTGGAATGTTATTTTTATGTGCGACTTTTGTTTCATCCATTATCCATAGTGCTTCAAGTGGGAAGAGGCACCACCCAATGTTTTCCCATGCACAGCCACAACTGTCATCATTAGTATTGGCACCTGCACAATGCTGATGCAGCAGAAACACTGTTCCCTTCGCTGTGTGCTTGCATCAGAATGACATGGAAATCTAGCTACACGCCCATGCCACAGATCTCTTGCGTGTGACCAAAATGTTGATGCCCAGAAAGTGGCACATTTTTGCCCAGAGATACGCAACAATGTGTAAATTCACTTCTGTGTGAGCACAATTTGCTAAAACTCATTATTTGCAGAAGCATTCACAGCTGTGGGTGGCATCAGGCCCATAATGGCCTCTTCTAAATATAACTACAGAGATACTATGGGAGAGATGTATTAAACCTTGGACAGATATAAAGTGGAGAGATAAAGAACAAGCCAATAAGCTCCTGTCATTTTTCAAACATAGGGGTCCATGTACTAACGAGAGATAAGGGTGCCATCGAAAATGTCAGAGAAAGCCTCTATACATATCACTTCTCGATTTACACTAAAAGGATTTGCTCTGCTGTCTGCCTGCTAGCGCTAAAGAGCAGGCTAGAATAATGCACTGCCATAGCCACCTATGGCAGTACTAAGGGACCAGTGGCATCACTGTGGGGATGCTGACCGCACCTGGGTGTCACCCGCAGGAATACCGGCGACATAGGCTATTCTCTCTCTGTGGGTGTGCACGACACCCATAGAGGGAGAATATAATCTGTGGTGAGCGCAGCGAATCGCCGTGTCCGCAGAGTGGCAAGTGCAGTGAGCGCACAAGGGGCTTTCTAGCGCTTGCCCCGCTGCTGGCATACTGGTGGCCAGGATGGCACTGCCGGTATACTGACGGCCGGCATCCCGGCCGCTGGTATAATATACTGAATCCACAGAAAGCAGCCTTCATATATACAGTATTTAACACACTTATGGATGTCACACAAGTCTACCTTAAAAAGCCTTAATTGGGTATAACATCTGTATACCTATTTATAACACTATTAAGGCTAATGTAACTACAGGTTGAGCATCCCTTATCCAAAACGCTTGGGACCAGAAGTATTTTGGATATCGGATTTTTCCGTATTTTGGAATAATTGCATACCATAATGAGATATCATAGTGATGGGACCCAAGTCTAAGCACAGAATGCATTTATGTTTCATATACACCTTATACACACAGCCTGAAGGTCATTTAATACAATATCTTTAATAACTTTGTGTATTAAACAAAGTTTGTGTACATTGAGCCATCAGAAAACAAAGGTTTTACTTTTTCACTCTCACTCAAAAAATTCCGTATTTCTGAATATTCCGTATTTCTGAATATTTGGATATGGGATACTCAACCTGTATCAGCATTTCTGCTCTTCTTTATGGAAACGGGTTACATGGCTCCAGTTAGTAACTTATAATCGTGCACATGGGTTCGGTATGATGTACCACCGCTTCGGATGCTGAATATAATTATGCCAGCATCGGCACCCCGAGCGGTGGAATACCGGCAGGGCGGCGAGTGCAAATAACCCCCTTGCAGGCTCGCCACAGGATCTATTCTCCCTCTATGGGTGTCGTGTACACCCACAGAGGGGGAATCACCTACCTCGCCGGTGTACCGGTGGTGGTATGGTGCCCCCGTCGGGATCCCGGCGTCTGTTTTGTGACTGCCAGGATTCCGACTGTAGGTATACTAACTGCATACTGTGCACATACAAGTAGTGTAACTGGTAAATAAGGTTAATAGTTACACAGTAGCTTATAGGAATGAATTATTAGTGAAACTGTAGCAATACAAATGTAATACAACAACAGTAATTAAGGTAATTCTGCAAAGCTTTGACGGTGTCTAAAAATATCTGTGCTGGTAAATATTAACAAAGCAAACAGTCTTTTCTCTTAAACCAACTTGGCTCCATTTAGCAGATATTGCTCCAATATACCCACTATGCACAATTAAAATCTAGCAATGTAATCACCAGTATGCACGGGAGGCCTATCAATACAGTTAGGGCAAGGATTAAGGTTTGTGGGGTAACTAACTTATGGGAGCCACTGCCAATAAAAATAAGAATTTACTCACCGGTAATTCTATTTCTCGTAGTCCGTAGTGGATGCTGGGAACTCCGTAAGGACCATGGGGAATAGCGGGCTCCGAAGGAGGCTGGGCACTCTAGAAAGATTTATGACTACCTGGTGTGCACTGGCTCCTCCCACTATGACCCTCCTCCAAGCCTCAGTTAGGACACTGTGCCCGGACGAGCTGACATAATAAGGAAGGATTTTGAATCCCGGGTAAGACTCATACCAGTCACACCAATCACACCGTACAACTCGTGATACTATATCCAGTTTGACAGTATGAAAACAACTGAGCCTCTCAACAGATGGCTCAACAATAACCCATTAGTTAGCAATAACTATTTACAAGAATTGCAGACAATCCGCACTTGGGATGGGCGCCCAGCATCCACTACGGACTACGAGAAATAGAATTACCGGTGAGTAAATTCTTATTTTCTCTGACGTCCTAGTGGATGCTGGGAACTCCGTAAGGACCATGGGGATTATACCAAAGCTCCCAAACGGGCGGGAGAGTGCGGATGACTCTGCAGCACCGAATGAGAGAACTCCAGGTCCTCCTCAGCCAGGGTATCAAATTTGTAGAATTTTGCAAACGTGTTTGCCCCTGACCAAGTAGCTGCTCGGCAAAGTTGTAAAGCCGAGACCCCTCGGGCAGCCGCCCAAGATGAGCCCACCTTCCTTGTGGAATGGGCATTTACAGATTTTGGCTGTGGCAGGCCTGCCACAGAATGTGCAAGCTGAATTGTACTACAAATCCAGCGAGCAATAGTCTGCTTAGAAGCAGGAGCACCCAGCTTGTTGGGTGCATACAGGATAAACAGCGAGTCAGATTTTCTGACTCCAGCCGTCCTGGAAACATATATTTTCAGGGCCCTGACAACGTCTAGCAACTTGGAGTCCTCCAAGTCCCTAGTAGCCGCAGGCACCACAATAGGCTGGTTCAGGTGAAACGCTGACACCACCTTAGGGAGAAACTGGGGACGAGTCCTCAATTCTGCCCTATCCATATGGAAAATCAGATAAGGGCTTTTACATGATAAAGCCGCCAATTCTGACACTCGCCTGGCTGAAGCCAAGGCCAATAACATGACCACTTTCCACGTGAGATATTTCAGATCCACGGTTTTTAGTGGCTCAAACCAATGTGATTTTAAGAAACTCAACACCACGTTGAGATCCCAAGGTGCCACAGGAGGCACAAACGGGGGCTGAATATGCAGCACTCCTTTCACAAATGTCTGAACTTCAGGTACTGAAGCTAGTTCTTTTTGAAAGAAAATCGACAGAGCCGAGATCTGTACTTTAATGGAGCCTAGTTTTAGGCCCATATTCACTCCTGCTTGCAGGAAATGCAGAAATCGACCTAGTTGAAATTCCTCTGTTGGGGCCTTTTCGGCCTCGCACCATGCAACATATTTCAGCCATATGCGGTGATAATGATTTGCCGTAACATCTTTCCTGGCTTTAATAAGCGTAGGAATGACTTCCTCCGGAATGCCCTTTTCCTTCAGGATCCGGCGTTCAACCGCCATGCCGTCAAACGCAGCCGTGGTAAGTCTTGGAACAGACAGGGCCCCTGCTGTAGCAGGTCCTGTCTGAGCGGCAGAGGCCACGGGTCTTCTGAGATCATCTCTTGAAGTTCCGGGTACCACGCTCGTCTTGGCCAATCCGGAACCACGAGAATTGTGTTTACTCCTCGCTTTCTTATTATTCTTAATACCTTTGGTATGAGAGGCAGAGGAGGGAACACATAAACTGACTGGTACACCCACGGTGTCACCAGAGCGTCCACAGCCATCGCCTGAGGGTCCCTTGACCTGGCGCAATATCTTTTTAACTTTTTGTTGAGGCGGGACGCCATCATGTCCACCTGTGGTTTTTCCCAACGGTTTACCAGCATCTGGAAGACTTCTGGATGAAGTCCCCACTCTCCCGGGTGGAGGTCGTGTCTGCTGAGGAAGTCTGCTTCCCAGTTGTCCACTCCCGGAATGAACACTGCTGACAGTGCTAGTACATGATTCTCCGCCCATCGGAGAATTCTTGTGGCTTCTGCCATTGCCATCCTGCTTCTTGTGCCGCCCTGTCGATTTACATGGGCGACTGCCGTGATGTTGTCTGACTGGATCAGCACCGGCTGGTGTAGGAGCAGGGATTTTGCTTGACTTAGGGCATTGTAAATGGCCCTTAGTTCCAGAATATTTATGTGAAGGGAAGTCTCCTGACTCGACCATAGTCCTTGGAAGTTTCTTCCCCGTGTGACTGCCCCCCAGCCTCGAAGGCTGGCATCCGTGGTCACCAGCACCCAGTCCTGTATGCCGAACCTGCGGCCCTCTAGAAGATGGGCACTCTGCAGCCACCACAGTAGAGACACCCTGGTTCTTGGAGACAGGGTTATTAAGCGATGCATCTGAAGATGCGATCCGGACCATTTGTCCAACAGGTCCCACTGAAAGATTCTGGCATGGAACCTGCCTAAGGGAATTGCTTCGTAAGAAGCTACCATCTTTCCCAGGACCCGCGTGCAGTGATGCACCGATACCTGTTTTGGTTTCAGGAGGTCTCTGACTAGAGATGACAACTCCCTGGCTTTCTCCTCCGGGAGAAACACTTTTTTCTGGACTGTATCCAGAATCATACCCAGGAACAGTAGACGTGTCGTCGGAACCAGCTGTGACTTTGGGATATTCAGAATCCAGCCGTGCTGGTGCAGCACTTCCTGAGATAGTGCTACTCCCACCAACAACTGTTCCTTGGACCTCGCCTTTATTAGGAGATCGTCCAAGTACGGGATAATTAAAACACCCTTTTTTCGAAGGAGTATCATCATTTCCGCCATAACCTTTTTAAATACCCTCGGTGCCGTGGACAGTCCAAACGGCAGCGTCTGGAATTGGTAATGGCAATCCTGTACCACAAATCTGAGGTACTCCTGGTGAGGATGGTAAATGGGGACATGCAAGTAAGCATCCTTGATGTCCAGGGATACCATGTAATCCCCCTCGTCCAAGCTTGCAATAACCGCCCTGAGCGATTCCATCTTGAACTTGAATTTTTTTATGTATGTGTTCAAGGATTTCAAATTTAAAATGGGTCTCACCGAACCGTCCGGTTTCGGCACCACAAATAGTGGAATAGTAACCCCGGCCTTGTTGAAGTAGGGGTACCTTGATTATCACCTGCTGGGAATACAGCTTGTGAATTGCCGCTAGCACCGCCTCCCTGTCTGAGGGAGCAATCGGCAAGGCAGATTTTAGGAACCGATGGGGTGGAGACGCCTCGAATTCCAGTTTGTACCCCTGAGATACTATTTGAAGGATCCAGGGATCTACCTGTGAGCGAGCCCACTGATCGCTGAAATCCTTGAGGCGGCCCCCCACCGTACCTGGCTCCGCCTGTGGAGCCCCACCGTCATGCGGTGGACTTGGAAGAAGAAGCAGGGGAGGACTTTTGCTCCTGGGAACCTGCTGTTTGTTGCAGCCTTTTTCCCCTACCTCTGCCTCTGGACAGAAAAGACCCGCCTTTTCCACGCTTGTTTTTCTGGGTCCGAAAGGACTGAACCTGATAAAACGGCGCCTTCTTAGGCTGTGAGGGGACATGGGGTAAAAATGCTGACTTCCCAGACGTTGCTGTGGAAACTAGGTCCGAGAGACCATCCCCAAATAATTCCTCACCCTTGTAAGGCAAAACTTCCATGTGCCTTTTAGAATCTGCATCTCCTGTCCACTGGCGAGTCCATAAGCCTCTCCTAGCAGAAATGGACAATGCACTTACTTTAGATGCCAGCCGGCAGATTTCCCTCTGTGCATCTCTCATATATAAGACTGAGTCTTTGATATGGTCTATGGTTAGCAGAATCGTGTCTCTGTCTAGTGTGTCAATATTTTCTGACAGTTTATCTGACCACGCAGCGGCAGCACTGCACATCCATGCTGACGCAATAGCTGGCCTAAGTATAATGCCTGAGTGCGTGTATACAGACTTCAGGATCGCCTCCTGCTTTCTATCAGCAGGTTCCTTGAGGGCGGCCGTATCCGGAGACGGTAGTGCCACCTTTTTAGACAAACGTGTGAGCGCTTTATCCACCCTAGGAGGTGTTTCCCAACGTGACCTATCCTCTGGCGGGAAAGGGAATGCCATTAGTACCTTCTTAGGAATTACCAATTTTTTATCAGTGAAAGCCCACGCTTCTTCACACACTTCATTTAATTCATCTGATGGGGGAAAAACTACGGGTAGTTTTTTCTCCCCAAACATAATACCCTTTTTAGTGGTACCTGTATTTATATCAGAAATGTGTAACACCTCTTTCATTGCCTCAATCATGCAGTGAATGGCCTTAGTGGGCATCAGGTTAGACTCATCGTCGTCGACACTGGTGTCAGTATCAGTGTCGACATCTGCGTCTGCGATCTGAGGTAGCGGGCGTTTCAGAGCCCCTGCTGACCTTTGAGACGCCTGGACAGGCACGAGCTGAGAAGTCGGCTGTCCCACATTTGGCATGTCGTCAAATTTCTTATGCAAGGAGTCTATACGTGCACTCATTTCTTTCCATAAGCTCATCCACTCAGGTGTCTGCCCCGCAGGGGGTGACATCCCTTCTAAAGGCATCTGCTCCGTCTCCACATCATTATCCTCATCAAAAATGTCGACACCGCCGTACCGACACACCGCACACACACAGGGAATGCTCTACAGAGGACAGGACCCACAAAAGCCCTTTGGGGGGACAGAGTGAGAGTATGCCAGCACACACCAGAGCGCTATATAATGCAGGGACTAACTGAGTTATGTCCCCTATAGCTGCTTTTTCTATATAAATGTATACTGCGCCTAAATTTAGTGCCCCCCCTCTCTTTTTTACCCTTTTCTGTAGTGTAGACTGCAGGGGAGAGCCAGGGAGCTTCCTTCCAGCGGAGCTGTGAGGGAAAATGGCGCCAGTGTGCTGAAGGAGATAGCTCCGCCCCTTTTCCGCGGACTATTCTCTCGCTTTTTCCTATATTCTGGCAGGGGTATTTTCCACATATATAGCCTCTGGGGCTATATATTGTGGTATTTTTGCCAGCCAAGGTGTTATTATTGCTTCTCAGGGCGCCCCCCCCCCCCAGCGCCCTGCACCCTCAGTGACCGGAGTGTGAAGTGTGTGTGAGGAGCAATGGCGCACAGCTGCAGTGCTGTGCGCTACCTTGGTGAAGACTGATGTCTTCTGCCGCCGATTTTCCGGACCTCTTCTTGCTTCTGGCTCTGTAAGGGGGACGGCGGCGCGGCTACGGGACCGAACACCAAGGACTGGGCCTGCGGTCGATCCCTCTGGAGCTAATGGTGTCCAGTAGCCTAAGAAGCCCAAGCTGGCTGCAACCAGGCAGGTTCGCTTCTTCTCCCCTTAGTCCCTCGCTGCAGTGAGCCTGTTGCCAGCAGGTCTCACTGAAAATAAAAAACCTAATTTCTATACTTTCTTTCTAAAGGCTCAGGAGAGCCCCTAGTGTGCATCCAACCTCGGCCGGGCACAAAATCTAACTGAGGCTTGGAGGAGGGTCATAGTGGGAGGAGCCAGTGCACACCAGGTAGTCATAAATCTTTCTAGAGTGCCCAGCCTCCTTCAGAGCCCGCTATTCCCCATGGTCCTTACGGAGTTCCCAGCATCCACTAGGACGTCAGAGAAATGGTCAATAAGGTACTGAAAGCTGGTGATGTTATAAAAAATATAAGGTGTCAAAGCTCAGATGTACTCACTGTAGTGCCCCAGTCAGCACCATAACAGGTGCAGGCCCCACCCCCTGAGTAAGACACAATGTTGTACAGACTGCAGGGTGCGCACCAGGAGGTGGTTCAGTATGAATTACCGGCGGCTGGGATGCTGGCCGTCAGTATACCGGCAGCAGCATCCCGGCCACCAGTATGCCGGCAGCGTTGCGAGCGCTTGAAAGCCCTTTCCAGCTTGCTGCCATTTTATTCTCCCTCTATGGGTGTCATGGATGCCCACAGAGGGAGAATAGCCTGTGGCGCTGGTATTCCGATGGTGGCATTTCACCACTAGTCGGGATTCTGGCGTCTGCATTCTGACTGCCGGGATCCCAACTAGTGGCATTTTAACAGCTTCCCCCAGGCGGCACTGCAGCAGGATGCAGTGATATTGACTGCAGGTTGCAATACCAGGCACCTGCTAGCTAGATGCAGGGGCCGGGGGGCAGCAACGGTGCTATTTCCAGGGCCCTGAGCCCTGGGCGATGGCACTGCTTGAATACCCCTAGTTACGGTCCTGGACCCAGTTCACAATATGCCACAGAGAAACTCCAGTTCACCTACAGTATGCCACACTGCCTTCCACACTGGTGATGTAGATATCCCTATATGGGGTCATTTGGGCGACCGCCTCGGCCACCTTGTTGTTAATCTTTATGCCCCAGTCGGACACTGGTTATTGTTCATGTTATTTCTCATTGAGGAATCTTAAGAACATTTTCATAAAGGTCATTAAGAAGACCCAGGTATTTTCTAGAATCCTGATGCCTAATGGTTGCAAACTTACCAGTATTCTAAAGCTGACCAGATGTGTTGTGCCATAATTTACTACAGAACTACGTAACCATTAAAATTAAGATACTGTTATGACGATTAATGTGAACAATGGCAATGTAGCACAGTAGTCTGCATAGCTGCCTCACAGTACTAGGGTAATGGGCACTATCTATATGGTTTTTTACATTCTCACCATGATTCCTCCAGTTACTTTGGGTTGCTCCCACAGCCCCAAAACATACTGGAAGGTTAATTCTGCTAAATGTGTCCTAATTTGTGTGCGTGAATGTGTATCTAGGGCCTAATTCAGAGATGTACGCAAACCCGATGGTTTACATGCATCGCCAATGTTTGGTGATCTGCGCGTCCGCCAGATCTATGCTATGCTTATGCAGATCTGTGTCTGTGATGACGATCACAGCCCCCTATGCAGCTGAATGATTGATATGCTTCAACCGTTTGGGGGTAGGGAAGGTGCTGCGTTACAGAAAACTGGAGTTGTCGGCCCCGTTTTCTGGGCACACCGAAGCCAGTGGCTGCCTCCTTGGGAGGTTACGATGCTGCATCTTCGGTCACAGCAGCGAATCACAGAAGCCGACAGGAGGCGCCATCTCTGAATCTGGCCCCTAGACTGCAATTTGCAGTGGGACAGGAACTGATGTGAATAGTTCAATGTTCTTTGGAAAACATTATACGATTACACGATGCAAACCAGAATAAATAAATCAAAAACATGTTATACATCATATGTACAGCAATAATAACATCACACTCAGCCCCCGAAACCTGTATATAAAGTTTGTATCTCGTTAACCACTTAAAGCCATGGCTAACATATGAGGTCATAGCTGGTAAAATAACAATAGGTACTATTCCATTATCATAAAGGAGAAGTGCAGTTACAGTGTTCCATGGTTTTCATCATTAGTGACTGGTACATTGAGCCGGTCCTAGGCATAGGCAAACTAGGCAAATGCCTAGGACATTTGGTATGCCTAGGGGCACAAGCAGCTTCTGATTAAAATGATATGCAGCATGCCTATATTCTGTGTGTGACTGCGGCTGTATCTGCATAAGAAATGCTACATTACAGTGTATTCCTGGAAATCACTGTAATGTAGCATTTCGTATGCAGATACAGTCACAGTCACACACAGAATATAGGCATGCCGCATATCATTTTAATCAGCAGAAGCTGCTTGTGCATCCTAGCCACATATGAATGCAAATAATATGCCTTGTCATCAAAAAAGGTGCTCGACGTTAGCAGAGCTGCCAGCTGACCCACGCCAGGCATCTCCTGCTGCATGCCGTATTGAGGCAAGATGTATGAGGACACATCTGTATACAAGTAGAGGCAGAGGTCACAATTTTAGTGACCATGTTAGTGCTGTTCGCAGGGGGTTTGGTTGTGCTGTAGTGTTCAGCATATGTGTAAGGGTCATTATGTGTGTCATGTGTATAAATGAATTAATAATGTGCAGCAAATGTGTTAAGGGCACTATGTGTGTTACTATGTGTATAAGTGCACTAATAATGTGCGGCATATGTGAAAGGGACATTATGTGTGTCATTATGTATATAATGGCCTTAATAATGTGCGGCGATATGTGTAAGGGACATTATGTGTGAAACGGCATTAATAAAGGTTGGCATATTGGGGGTAATTCAGACCTGATCATAGCAGCAAATTTGTTAGCAGTTGGGCACAACCATGGGGGTAATTCCAAGTTGATCGCAGCAGGAATTTTGTTAGCAGTTGGGCAAAACTATGTGCATTGCAGGGGAGGCAGATTTAACATGTGCAGAGAGAGTTAGATTTGGGTGTGGTGTGTTCAATCTGCAATCTAATTTGCAGTGTAAAAATAAAGCAGCCAGTATTTACCCTGCACAGAAATAAAATAACCCACCCAAATCTAACTCTTTCTGTACATGTTATATCTGCCTTCCCTGCAGTGCACATGGTTTTGCCCAACTGCTAACAAAATTCCTGCTGCGATCAACTTGGAATTACCCCCATGTGCACTGCAGGAGGAACAGATATAACATGTGCAGAGAGAGTTAGATTTGGGTGGGGTGTGTTCAAACTGAAATCTGAATTGCAGTGTAAAAATAAAGCAGGCAATATTTACTCTGCCCAGAAACGAAATAACCCACCCAAATCTAACTCTCTCTGCACATGTTATATCTGCCACACCTGCAGTGCACATGGTTTTGCCCAACTGCTAACAAATCTGCTGCTACAATCAGGTCTGAATTACCCCCATTGTGTAAGGCGCATTATGTTTATGTGGACATTAATAATGTGTGTAATATGTGAAGGGGCATTGCTGTGTGGTATTATGTGTATAAAAGGCATTATTAATGTGTAGCATTATGTGTATAAGGTGCTCTACTGTGTAGCATAAAGTATAGAAAGGGCACTACTGTGTTGTCTAATGTAAATAAAGAGCAATGTGGTGTGGTGTAATGTGAATAAGGATCAATTCAGTGTGATGTAATGTGAATAATGGGAGGAGTAATGTATAAAAGGTAAATTTTTACTACTATGTGATGTAACGTGAATAAGGAGCACTACTGTGATTAGTAATGTATATAAGTTAAAGTGGTACTACTGTGTGATGTAACGCGAAGAAGGGACATTATTGCATGATATAATGTGAATAAAGTTGCAGTACTGTGTGGCGTCATTTGAATTGGGGATACTATTGTGTGGCCATGCCCCTTCCCAAAAGAACACGCCCCTATTTGGGATTCGCGTTGAAAGTGCACATTGTTCCTATTTAAAATATAGGGGTAGGCGCACCAAAATAAGGATTGCTATGACTGTGAGGTAATGGTTATGGGAAAGGGGTTCAGGGTCAGAGGCGGAACTAGCAGTGGTTCTAGGGGGTACCAGCCAAAATCTTGCCTAGGCCATCATATTGGTTAGGGCTGGCTCTGCTGGTACAGCTATTGTATAATATTCCATCAACTTCATCATCATTAAATCTCGCTGTATTCCATTGTTGTTGATAAGTAGAACATATATACACAGTTGCGGCTCCATCGTAGTACATTATTCCATATTCAGCATCATCATCATTATCATCCTCATCATCAATGAATGATAGCGCTTTGTACTATCTTTGATATTCTTCAGTGTTTCTGTCCAGTCATTAATGGAAGCAAAGTCCCAACTCAATTCACTCCTGTGAGTTTAGCTCAATAAGACGACCAGCAAACACTGCTGCTGTTCCAATGACACAAACTATAAAGAAGCCTCCGAGGAGAACGTGATCCAGCACCATTGCTACAAACTTCCATTCTTCCGAAGCCTGCAGGAGTCAAATGACTTACGTTAGATCATCTATCCAGGATCATGAGAAATTAGTAATGTATACTGTTACCTGTAGCTGGGCAAATAAGAGCATGCTATTTGAAAGTGCTATTTTATATAAAAGGCAGATCTTACTCTGTGGTGGTACTTGCGAGTGGTTGGCTCAGGTCCAAAAATATGCTTTTGGTCCACTCCCTTCTATGTCCCAAGCTGCATTTGTAATATGCCACACAGTAGTATACCACGTGACGGCCAAACAATACAGAGAGCGTTCAAGTGTCTAATAATAATCTGTGATGATACATAATTTCACCGGCCTTACACTGATACTCTTGGCTAATGTACATGTATTATTCCCTGGCTCATGACACGACTGCACTTGAGGAACCTTAAAGAGTCTCCCCAGTCATATTTACTGCAGTCATTAGTTCCATTCAGGATACCTGCATTCGGCATCCCGGCAGTCGGAATACTGATGCCGGCCATAGGCATGCGCACGGGGGGTGCCTGGGGCGCACAGGCACCCCCTAATGTCCGGCACCCCCCGCACACACACTACGCCTGCAGCAGCACTGCTGCAGTGACTGCCGAGAGCGTTGATCATTACAGTCGCCGCCACCTGCTGCCCGCTGCCCGATCAGGAGGGACTGTCAGTTTGCCGCCGCACTGGGTGCACACTGCACTAAAGAGACGGAACTTAGTTCTCCAGGCTCTGCTTCTTGATGACGACATGCCGCGCGTCCGCCCGCATTGGGCATTGTGTAAGGAGCACAACTATGGGCATTTTGTAAGGGGCACTACTACTATGGGCATTGTGTGTAAGCGGCACTGGACACAGAGTGAAGGGAGGTGGAGGCTGAAAGACACAAAGTGAAGAGGGCAGGCTGAGAGACACGGAGTGAAGGGTGGGAGGCTGAAAGACACAAAGTGAAGAGAGCAGGCTGAGAGACACGGAGTGAAGGGTGGGAGGCTGAAAGATGTAGAATGAAGGGAGCAGGCTGAGAGACACGGAGTGAAGGGTGGGAGGCTGAAAGATGCAGAATGAAGGGAGCAGGCTGAGAGACAACGTGAAGGGTGGGAGGCTGAAAGATGCAGAATGAAGGGAGCAGGCTGAGAGACAACGTGAAGGGTGGGAGGCTGAGAGACGCAGAATGAAGGGAGCAGTCTGAGAGACAACGTGAAGGGTGGGAGGCTGAAAGACGCAGAATGAAGGGAGCAGTCAGAGAGACAACGTGAAGGGTGGGAGGCTGAGAGACGCAGAATGAAGGAGCAGTCAGAGAGACAACGTGAAGGGTGAGAGGCTGAAAGATGCAGAATGAAGGGAGCAGTCAGAGAGACAACGTGAAGGGTGAGAGGCTGAGAGACGCAGAATGAAGGAGCAGTCAGAGAGACAACGTGAAGGGTGGGAGGCTGAAAGACGCAGAATGAAGGGAGCAGTCAGAGAGACAACGTGAAGGGTGGGAGGCTGAGAGACGCAGAATGAAGGAGCAGTCAGAGAGACAACGTGAAGGGTGGGAGGCTGAAAGATGCAGAATGAAGGGAGCAGTCTGAGAGACAACGTGAAGGGTGGGAGGCTGAAAGATGCAGAATGAAGGGAGCAGGCTGAGAGACAACGTGAAGGGTGGGAGACTGAAAGATGCAGAATGAAGGGAGCAGGCTGAGAGACAACGTGAAGGGTGGGAGGCTGAAAGACGCAGAATGAAGGGAGCAGTCAGAGAGACAACGTGAAGGGTGGGAGGCTGAGAGATGCAGAGTGAAGGTTGAGAGGCACAGAGTGAATGGGGGACTGAGAGATACAAAGTGAGGTGGATTGTGAAAGATGCATGGCAGGGAGATGATGGTGTGGATGAGAGATCAAGCAGGGAGGGCATGATTAGGAGGGTGAGAGACGATGCAGGGAGAGGAGGTGATGGTGTGGCTGAGAGATGCAGCCGGGAGATGAGGGTGTGGCTGAGAGACACAGGGAAGAGATGATGGTGCGGCTGAGAGATGCAGGGGGCAGAAGATGACACGAGTCTTGTTGAACTTCTGTTGCATGTAGAGATGAGCGGGTTCGGTTCCTCGGAATCCGAACCCGCCCGAACTTCATTTTTTTTTACACGGGGCCGAGCGACTCGGATCTTCCCGCCTTGCTCGGTTAACCCGAGCGCGCCCGAACGTCATCATCCCGCTGTCGGATTCTCGCGAGGCTCGGATTCTATCGCGAGACTCGGATTCTATATAAGGAGCCGCGCGTCGCCGCCATTTTCACACGTGCATTGAGATTCATAGGGAGAGGACGTGGCTGGCGTCCTCTCCGTTTATAGAGAAGAGAGTGAGACAGTAGAGAGAGACACAGTAGTAATTTTGGGGAGCATTAGGAGGAGTACTAGACTAGTTACTTGCTGAAGTGATAGATAGTGTGACTGTATTATCTGACTTGTGGGGGAGACACTGACAGTGGGGAGCAGTTAGAGTCTGAGAGCAGGACTCAGGAGTACATATAACGTACAGTGCACACTTTTGCTGCCAGAGTGCCACACTGCCATTGTGACCACACTGACCACCAGTATAATATATATTGTGATTGTCTGCTTAGGAGTACTACTTGCAAGTTGCTGATAGTGTGACCAGTGACCTGACCACCAGTTTAATAATCACCACCAGTTTAATATATATAATATATATATATAATTGTATATAATATATATATAATATTGTATACCACCTACCCGTTTTTTTTTTTTTTTCTTTCTTCTTCTTTATACATACTACTATAGTAGCTTACTGTAGCAGTCTGCGGTGCTGCTGAGCTGACAGTGTCCAGCAGGTCCGTCATCAGTCATTACATAATAAATATATATACCTGTCCGGCTGCAGTACTAGTGATATTATATATATATATATATTGATTTCATCTCATTATCATCCAGTCTATATTAGCAGCAGACACAGTACGGTAGTCCACGGCTGTAGCTACCTCTGTGTCGGCAGTCGCTCGTCCATCCATAATTGTATACCACCTACCCGTGGTTTTTTTTTTCTTTCTGCTTTATACATACTACTATAGTAGCTTACTGTAGCAGTCTGCGGTGCTGCTGAGCTGACAGTGTCCAGCAGGTCCGTCATCAGTCATTACATAATAAATATATCTACCTGTCCGGCTGCAGTACTAGTGTGATATTATATATATATATATATATTGATTTCATCTCATTATCATCCAGTCTATATTAGCAGCAGACACAGTACGGTAGTCCACGGCTGTAGCTACCTCTGTGTCGGCAGTCGCTCGTCCATCCATAATTGTATACCACCTACCCGTGGTTTTTTTTTTTCTTTCTTCTTTATACATACTACTATAGTAGCTTACTGTAGCAGTCTGCGGTGCTGCTGAGCTGACAGTGTCCAGCAGGTCCGTCATCAGTCATTACATAATAAATATATCTACCTGTCCGGCTGCAGTACTAGTGTGATATTATATATATATATTGATTTCATCTCATTATCATCCAGTCTATATTAGCAGCAGACACAGTACGGTAGTCCACGGCTGTAGCTACCTCTGTGTCGGCAGTCGCTCGTCCATCCATAATTGTATACCACCTACCCGTGGTTTTTTTTTTCTTTCTTCTTTATACATACTACTATAGTAGCTTACTGTAGCAGTCTGCGGTGCTGCTGAGCTGACAGTGTCCAGCAGGTCCGTCATCAGTCATTACATAATAAATATATCTACCTGTCCGGCTGCAGTACTAGTGTGATATTATATATATATATATATATATTGATTTCATCTCATTATCATCCAGTCTATATTAGCAGCAGACACAGTACGGTAGTCCACGGCTGTAGCTACCTCTGTGTCGGCAGTCGCTCGTCCATCCATAATTGTATACCACCTACCCGTGGTTTTTTTTTTTTCTTTCTTCTTTATACATACTACTATAGTAGCTTACTGTAGCAGTCTGCGGTGCTGCTGAACTGACAGTGTCCAGCAGGTCCGTCATCAGTCATTACATAATAAATATATCTACCTGTCCGGCTGCAGTACTAGTGTGATATTATATATATATATATTGATTTCATCTCATTATCATCCAGTCTATATTAGCAGCAGACACAGTACGGTAGTCCACGGCTGTAGCTACCTCTGTGTCGGCAGTCGCTCGTCCATCCATAATTGTATACCACCTACCCGTGTTTTTTTTTTTTCTTTCTTCTTTATACATACTACTATAGTAGCTTACTGTAGCAGTCTGCGGTGCTGCTGAGCTGACAGTGTCCAGCAGGTCCGTCATCAGTCATTACATAATAAATATATCTACCTGTCCGGCTGCAGTACTAGTGTGATATTATATATATATATATATATATATTGATTTCATCTCATTATCATCCAGTCTATATTAGCAGCAGACACAGTACGGTAGTCCACGGCTGTAGCTACCTCTGTGTCGGCAGTCGCTCGTCCATCCATAATTGTATACCACCTACCCATGGTTTTTTTTTTTCTTTCTTCTTTATACATACTACTATAGTAGCTTACTGTAGCAGTCTGCGGTGCTGCTGAGCTGACAGTGTCCAGCAGGTCCGTCATCAGTCATTACATAATAAATATATCTACCTGTCCGGCTGCAGTACTAGTGTGATATAATATATATTGATTTCATCTCATTATCATCCAGTCTATATTAGCAGCAGACACAGTACGGTAGTCCACGGCTGTAGCTACCTCTGTGTCTTTTAGTTGTGCCTATTAAAATATGGAGAACAAAAATATTGAGGTTCCAAAATTAGGGAAAGATCAAGATCCACTTCCACCTCGTGCTGAAGCTGCTGCCACTAGTCATGGCCGAGACGATGAAATGCCAGCAACGTCGTCTGCCAAGGCTGATGCCCAATGTCATAGTACAGAGCATGTAAAATCCAAAACACCAAATATCAGTAAAAAAAGGACTCCAAAATCTAAAATAAAATTGTCGGAGGAGAAGCGTAAACTTGCCAATATGCCATTTACCACACGGAGTGGCAGGGAACGGCTGAGGCCCTGGCCTATGTTCATGGCTAGTGGTTCAGCTTCACATGAGGATGGAAGCACTCAGCCTCTCGCTAGAAAAATGAAAAGACTCAAGCTGGCAAAAGCACCGCAAAGAACTGTGCGTTCTTCGAAATCCCAAATCCACAAGGAGAGTCCAATTGTGTCGGTTGCGATGCCTGACCTTCCCAACACTGGACGTGAAGAGCATGCGCCTTCCACCATTTGCACGCCCCCTGCAAGTGCTGGAAGGAGCACCCGCAGTCCAGTTCCTGATAGTCAGATTGAAGATGTCAGTGTTGAAGTACACCAGGATGAGGAGGATATGGGTGTTGCTGGCGCTGGGGAGGAAATTGACAAGGAGGATTCTGATGGTGAGGTGGTTTGTTTAAGTCAGGCACCCGGGGAGACACCTGTTGTCCGTGGGAGGAATAGGGCCGTTGACATGCCTGGTGAAAATACCAAAAAAATCAGCTCTTCGGTGTGGAAGTATTTCACCAGAAATGCGGACAACATTTGTCAAGCCGTGTGTTGCCTTTGTCAAGCTGTAATAAGTAGGGGTAAGGACGTTAACCACCTCGGAACATCCTCCCTTATACGTCACCTGCAGCGCATTCATAATAAGTCAGTGACAAGTTCAAAAACTTTGGGCTACAGTGGAAGCAGTCCACTGACCAGTAAATCCCTTCCTCTTGTAACCAAGCTCACGCAAACCACCCCACCAACTCCCTCGGTGTCAATTTCCTCCTTCCCCAGGAATGCCAATAGTCCTGCAGGCCATGTCACTGGCAATTCTGACGATTCCTCTCCTGCCTGGGATTCCTCCGATGCATCCTTGCGTGTAACGCCTACTGCTGCTGGCGCTGCTGTTGTTGCTGCTGGGAGTCGATGGTCATCCCAGAGGGGAAATCGTAAGACCACTTTTACTACTTCCACCAAGCAATTGACTGTCCAACAGTCCTTTGCGAGGAAGATGAAATATCGCAGCAGTCATCCTGCTGCAAAGCGGATAACTGAGGCCTTGGCATCCTGGGTGGTGAGAAACGTGGTTCCGGTATCCATCATTATTGCAGAGCCAACTAGAGACTTGTTGGAGGTACTGTGTCCCCGGTACCAAATACCATCTAGGTTCCATTTCTCTAGGCAGGCGATACCGAAAATGTACACAGACCTCAGAAAAAGAGTCACAGTGTCCTAAAAAATGCAGCTGTACCCAATGTCCACTTAACCACGGACATGTGGACAAGTGGAGCAGGGCAGGGTCAGGACTATATGACTGTGACAGCCCACTGGGTAGATGTATGGACTCCCGCCGCAAGAACAGCAGCGGCGGCACCAGTAGCAGCATCTCGCAAACGCCAACTCTTTCCTAGGCAGGCTACGCTTTGTATCACCGGTTTCCAGAATACGCACACAGCTGAAAACCTCTTACGGCAACTGAGGAAGATCATCGCGGAATGGCTTACCCCAATTGGACTCTCCTGTGGATTTGTGGCATCGGACAACGCCAGCAATATTGTGTGTGCATTAAATCTGGGCAAATTCCAGCACGTCCCATGTTTTGCACATACCTTGAATTTGGTGGTGCAGAATTTTTTAAAAAACGACAGGGGCGTGCAAGAGATGCTGTCGGTGGCCATAAGAGATTGCGGGACACTTTCGGCGTACAGGCACCACGTACAGAAGACTGGAGCAACAACCAAAAACGCCTGACCCTGCCCTGCCATCATCTGAAGCAAGAAGTGGTAACGAGGTGGAATTCAACCCTATATATGCTTCAGAGGTTGGAGGAGCAGCAAAAGGCCATTCAAGCCTATACAATTCAGCACGATATAGGAGGTGGAATGCACCTGTCTCAAGCGCAGTGGAGAATGATTTCAACGTTGTGCAAGGTTCTGCTGCCCTTTGAACTTGCCACACGTGAAGTCAGTTCAGACACTGCCAGCCTGAGTCAGGTCATTCCCCTCATCAGGCTTTTGCAGAAGAAGCTGGAGACATTGAAGGAGGAGCTAACACGGAGCGATTCCGCTAGGCATGTGGGACTTGTGGATGGAGCCCTTAATTCGCTTAACAAGGATTCACGGGTGGTTAATCTGTTGAAATCAGAGCACTACATTTTGGCCACCGTGCTCGATCCTAGATTTAAAACCTACCTTGGATCTCTCTTTCCGGCAGACACAAGTCTGCTGGGGTTCAAAGACCTGCTGGTGAGAAAATTGTCAAGTCAAGCAGAACGCGACCTGTCAACATCTCCTCCTTCACATTCTCCCGCAACTGGGGGTGCGAGGAAAAGGCTCAGAATTCCGAGCCCACCCGCTGGCGGTGATGCAGGGCAGTCTGGAGCGACTGCTGATGCTGACATCTGGTCCGGACTGAAGGACCTGTCAACGATTACGGACATGTCGTCTACTGTCACTGCATATGATTCTCTCCCCATTGAAAGAATGGTGGAGGATTATATGAGTGACCGCATCCAAGTAGGCACGTCACACAGTCCGTACTTATACTGGCAGGAAAAAGAGGCAATTTGGAGGCCCTTGCACAAACTGGCTTTATTCTACCTAAGTTGCCCTCCCACAAGTGTGTACTCCGAAAGAGTGTTTAGTGCCGCCGCTCACCTTGTCAGCAATTGGCGTACGAGGTTACTTCCAGAAAATGTGGAGAAGATGATGTTCATTAAAATGAATTATAATCAATTCCTCCGTGGAGACATTGACCAGCAGCAATTGCCTCCACAAAGTACACAGGGAGCTGAGATGGTGGATTCCAGTGGGGACGAATTGATAATCTGTGAGGAGGGGGATGTACACGGTGATATATCGGAGGATGATGATGAGGTGGACATCTTGCCTCTGTAGAGCCAGTTTGTGCAAGGAGAGATTAATTGCTTCTTTTTTGGTGGGGGTCCAAACCAACCCGTCATTTCAGTCACAGTCGTGTGGCAGACCCTGTCACTGAAATGATGGGTTGGTTAAAGTGTGCATGTCCTGTTTATACAACATAAGGGTGGGTGGGAGGGCCTAAGGACAATTCCATCTTGCACCTCTTTTTTCTTTAATTTTTCTTTGCGTCATGTGCTGTTTGGGGAGTGTTTTTTGGAAGGGCCATCCTGCGTGACACTGCAGTGCCACTCCTAGATGGGCCAGGTGTTTGTGTCGGCCACTAGGGTCGCTTATCTTACTCACACAGCTACCTCATTGCGCCTCTTTTTTTCTTTGCGTCATGTGCTGTTTGGGGAGTGTTTTTTGGAAGGGCCATCCTGCGTGACACTGCAGTGCCACTCCTAGATGGGCCCGGTGTTTGTGTCGGCCACTAGGGTCGCTTAGCTTACTCACACAGCTACCTCATTGCGCCTCTTTTTTTCTTTGCGTCATGTGCTGTTTGGGGAGTGTTTTTTGGAAGGGCCATCCTGCGTGACACTGCAGTGCCACTCCTAGATGGGCCCGGTGTTTGTGTCGGCCACTGGGGTCGCTTATCTTACTCACACAGCTACCTCATTGTGCCTCTTTTTTTCTTTGCGTCATGTGCTGTTTGGGGAGTGTTTTTTGGAAGGGCCATCCTGCGTGACACTGCAGTGCCACTCCTAGATGGGCCAGGTGTTTGTGTCGGCCACTAGGGTCGCTTATCTTACTCACACAGCTACCTCATTGCGCCTCTTTTTTTCTTTGCGTCATGTGCTGTTTGGGGAGTGTTTTTTGGAAGGGCCATCCTGCGTGACACTGCAGTGCCACTCCTAGATGGGCCCGGTGTTTGTGTCGGCCACTAGGGTCGCTTATCTTACTCACACAGCTACCTCATTGCGCCTCTTTTTTTCTTTGCGTCATGTGCTGTTTGGGGAGTGTTTTTTGGAAGGGCCATCCTGCGTGACACTGCAGTGCCACTCCTAGATGGGCCAGGTGTTTGTGTCGGCCACTAGGGTCGCTTAGCTTACTCACACAGCTACCTCATTGCGCCTCTTTTTTTCTTTGCGTCATGTGCTGTTTGGGGAGTGTTTTTTGGAAGGGCCATCCTGCGTGACACTGCAGTGCCACTCCTAGATGGGCCCGGTGTTTGTGTCGGCCACTAGGGTCGCTTATCTTACTCACACAGCTACCTCATTGCGCCTCTTTTTTTCTTTGCGTCATGTGCTGTTTGGGGAGTGTTTTTTGGAAGGGCCATCCTGCGTGACACTGCAGTGCCACTCCTAGATGGGCCCGGTGTTTGTGTCGGCCACTAGGGTCGCTTAGCTTAGTCATCCAGCGACCTCGGTGCAAATTTTAGGACTAAAAATAATATTGTGAGGTGTGAGGTATTCAGAATAGACTGAAAATGAGTGGAAATTATGGTTTTTGAGGTTAATAATACTTTGGGATCAAAATGACCCCCAAATTCTATGATTTAAGCTGTTTTTTAGTGTTTTTTGAAAAAAACACCCGAATCCAAAACACACCCGAATCCGACAAAAAAAATTCGGTGAGGTTTTGCCAAAACGCGGTCGAACCCAAAACACGGCCGCGGAACCGAACCCAAAACCAAAACACAAAACCCGAAAAATTTCAAGTGCACATCTCTAGTTGCATGATGATGATGATTTTGGTTATATTCCTACACAAACAGGCATATTCCGGCCCATACGATTTCCTACACGAATAGTGACTATAGACTGAAGATGCTCTCTGCCCAGGGAGGGCATTTCTTCAGAGGTTCCCTGTTGTAAGAAACCACCATATAGGTAAGGTGCATTTGGCATAGAAAGGAATGCTCCAAGAGTGATGAGAAACAGATGGCGTGTCATATTGACACACATTTGCAGTGGCCACGCCTCTTGTGGTATGTGATTTATATTGTATTCAGTGTCAATAGGCGGTACTAGACACGCCCAGTAGGTGGTGCTAACCATGCCCCTCCGATGGTGCACCCCCTAATAAAATGTTCTGCGCACGCCTATGATGCCGGCATCCCGACATAAATCGAAATGCCGGCGCCGGAATCCCAAATGCCGGAATCCAGATCGACCTCTGCCGAGACTCCTCTTGGTAAACTGCGGGGGGTTAGGTTTAGGCTGCAGGGGGGTGGGTTAGGGTTAGGCTTCGGGGAATGGAGGTTTAGGGTTAAGTTACAGGGAGGTGGGATTAGGTTTAGGCTGCAGGGAGGAGGGTTAGACTGCGGGGAGGGGGGTTGGAGATAGGCACCTCCGGGGAGGGTTAGGCTTCGGCTGCAGCGTGGGGGGGGGGGGTGTCAGAGTTAGGCTGCAAGAAGGAAGGGTTGGGGGTTGGGGGTAAGGGTAAGCGCACTTACCCGGTCTCTCTAGGGATTCCGGTGTCGGTCATATGACCGCTGGAATTCCATCTTCCCAGATATCGTATCATGTATCCCGTTTAGCACACAGCTCTTTTTGTTGAGGGGCGCTCTATATAACTCTCCAGGTGTATGTAGTCTACCACCTTACAAATAAGCTGTTTTCCATATTTATTACATAATAACTAGCTTTAAATCTGGAATATATCATATTGTACCTTATTGGATTCCTGGTCAGATTTCATGGTCTCTGCAATATATTTGATCCCTTCTATAGCACTCTTCACGTCAGGGTTCTTTAAGATGGGGGACTGGTAGGTCACAGCGGCAGGACCAAGTTTCCCAGAAATTTCTGATATGTCAATGTCTTCTGCAAAAATCTTCTGCCCTTGTTTTTCTTGTGAAGGGCGTTTCATTGTAGAGAAGAACATCAGGTTTGGGATGGTGTCAATAAATATCTGAATAAATGAAAGAGTGACAAAAACAGTGTGTAAAACTAACATGACAATGGAAATCTGCAGCAAAAGAGATTTCACAACCTGTCCTCGTTTACAGTAAATGCATTTACAACTTACTAATTACAGAGACAAAATTGTGATTTGGTAATACCTAGAAGTAAGACGGTTTGCAACCAACAGTTTTTTATTATTATATTCATTTAGAAAGCTCCAACGTATTCTGCAGCGCAGTACAATCAGGAAGTAAATCAACATTCAATTTAAAAAAACAGGGTGTTCACTGAAACAGAAGGTGAGAGAACCATGTATTATACAGCTTGCAATCTAAATTATATGAGGCAATGATAAAAAAAAAGGTGCAAGTGGTTATTTGTGCATTGTACAGGGGCACGGTGGGCCGGTCTCATATCAAATGGGTGTGGCCAGGGCTAGGCATTTATGTAGGCTGCTTGTCCTGTTGCTACCAGTAGAAGGTATTTGGCGGACCCTCCCTCTCACAGACCACAGTGGGACCCTCCTTCCTTGCTCCACAGGCCGCATAATTGCCTCTCTATGGTAAGAGCAGCATGTCCTGGGTGACAGCCCCTGGAAGTACAGGTGAACTGGTAATTTGGTCAGTTATCATGTGTCTTAATATCATGAAGAGCAACAGTGAAGGTGGAGTATAGTTGAGGGGGTGGGGTATAATATAGTGGAGTTAATTTTGGGAATGATGGAGTAATGAGAATGACTGAGTTACTGATGATGAGGGGGTAAGTTATGATGATTGGGCTTGATTATGTGGGCTACGGGGTTAATAGTCATAATGGAGTTACTAATGAAGAAAATGTTTTTTGATGAGGCTGAGGGGGTACAGAATATGAATGAAGTTGATTAGGATTGAAATTGATTATGTAATGATAGGTATGATGAGGCAGTTCATGATTATAAAGGGTTTACTGATCGGTTGCTTTTTCAACTTGCCCACTTTATCTCTCTCAAAGGTCTGATACATTTACCTTTGTACACTGTCAATGTGTTGGACATATGTACATGCTTCTTGCAGTAGGAAATGCAGTACAAAATGCATTCACAGTATGGAAATTTATATTCTTACCTAATAAAACAATAAAATTATGGACAGGCGAGGAGGTGTTGAGAGGTGGTTAATTTTGTATAGTTGTACTCACTGTATGCCTGAAAGTAAAAGCCAGAAGAGGTGGAAGTGACATATTAAAGCTGGAGACAGGGGTTGAACAAGGTGGCAAGGAATAGGCTTGAGATGGTATGTAGTGGGAAGAGAAGAAGTGCAGAGAGGGAGCATTGTGGAATAAGCATACACTCAGGGTCGGTTCTACAACTTGTGGCGCCCAGCGCGAAAGTTTCCACTAGCACCACCCCCTTCCCCCTGTGGTAAAACAGTGTGCGCCGAAGGGGCGCGTCAAAAAAGTGGGTGAGTGGCTTCATAGGGGTGGGGCGTGGTCACAGTTATGCCCCCCAGTAGTTGTGGCCCCAGTAGCTGTGCCCCCAGTAGATTTGCCCCAAGTAGTTGTGCCCCCCAGTTGATTTCCCCCCTGTAGATATGCCCCCTGTAACTATGCCCTCAGTAGATTTGCCCCCTGTGGCTATGCCCCAGTAGATTTGCCCCAGTAGTTGTGCCCCCTATAGCTATGTCCCCAGTAGATTTGCCCCAGTAGTTGTGCCCCCTATAGCTATGTCCCCAGTACATTTGCCCCAGTAGTTGTGCCCCTGTCGCTGTGCCCCCTGTTGCTGTGCCCCCTGTCGCTGTGCCCCCAGTAGTTGTGCCCCCTGTTGCTGTGCCCCTTAGTAGCCACTTACAAACACACACACAAAAATCCCCCCCAATACTTACCACTGCCCTGCTCCTGCTTCCCGACCGCTGCTGCTGCTCCGTCTGGCTGCCCACAGCTCCTCTCTATGGGAGAGACATCATGACGTCTCTCCCATAGCAGTGCCGCACAGACACTAGAGGTCAATAATGACCTCTAGCATCTGACAGGTGCGCCGGCTGCAGCGGACGCCCACACAGCCCACGGCGTCTGCTGCAGCCAGGGAGCATGGTGCGGGTAGGTGGCGGGCGCCTACGGGGCCACAGCGCCCCGGGCGTAGGCACTGCTTGCCCACATCAAGTACCGCTCCTTAATACACTGAGAATGTACTAGTGATAGACCAGATCATGTACAGTGAGATCAGTGATGGGTATCGGCAAGCCTGGGCTAGGGAATCAACTAAGGGCACGAAAGAGATGTAAGGGATTAGAGAACATAAAGGAGATAGGTGAAGTGAAGCAGGATTACTTAGCTAGGTGCGAGGGTAGCAATATGTGAGCAGTAAAAACATTTGTAGTTCAGGAAATCTGCAGAAGTGCACAAAGACCTCCCGATCTAAAGCATCTGTGCAGGTTTCATGCTAGGCTGTTTCTAGACAATTTGGCTCCCAGTGCGAGCAATAGAAAAATGCTTCCCCCCCATAGACATTCAAAAAAGCGCCCTCCCCCATAGACATGAAAAACCCCACACAGTAGTGCTCCTTGCACCATATTATGCCCCCTCTCCTGACCCATTTTATGCAATGCACCGCAATGATACATTATGCCCTACGAAAAAGCTTCTAATTACCTGCTTGTTGCCAGGGATTTCATGCGCTGGGTGTCATGCTTGTTGCCAGGGTTTACATGCACTGGGTATCATGCTCGTTGCCAGGGGTTTCATGTGCTGGGTGTCATGCTCATTGCCAGGGGTTTCATACGCTGGGTGTCATGCTCATTGCCAGGGGTTTCACGCGCTGGATGTCATGCTTGTTGCCAGGGGTTTCATGTGCTGGGTGTAATGCTCATTGCCAGGGGTTTCACGCGCTGGATGTCATGCTTGTTGCCAGGGGTTTCGCGCACTGGGTGTCATGCTTGTTGCCAGGGGTTTCATGCGCTGGGTGTCATGCTCGTTGCCTGGTGTAATTACTCATTGCCAGGGGCATATACTTGCTGGTGGGCTCCATGATTGCTCTCCTGCTCCCCCACCTCCCGCCCATAATACTCCACTCAGGGGCGGAGTTTTGTGGAATGACACGGTTGTGTCGTGACGTCACAATGCAACCGCGTAATTCCGTAAAATTCCGTTAAACTCTGCTGCCTGAGCAGAGTACTATGGGAGGGAGGAGGGGGAGCAGGATAGGGCCAGCAAGTGATGCTGCGGGCACCCCGTATGAACGCATGGCTCACCCGCCGCTAGAAACTGCACTGGTTTCATGTTTCTGTTCCCCAAAACTGTGGAGTGTGACAGAAGAGTGGCAAAAGGTATCAGGGAGTAGCTAGTCTATGGTAGATTTAACTTTAAGGTTACAGTGTAGGGTGGCAAGTTGGGACAGGAGTAAAAGCCCAGTTACTTAACCAGTGGAGTGGTTTTATTGAAGATAAAGCAGGTAAACTCGTACTCACTGTTATACACACTGGAAGATGGAGCAGAGCTTGAGCGGATTGGGGTATCACACAGCTCACCAGCAGGTGAGTATATGTAGGCACCAGGAAGCAGTGCAGGATGCTGGAATAGTGTCTAAAACAACAGCTAATTGCAGGTCTCACTGGAGCTAAGTGGAAGACTACTGTCTCCCACTGTGGCCCTCTAACACAGTCTCAAGATGGCTCCACACATGTTTAGTAGTAGCCTTGGTGGCCATCTTGGTACAGGGAATGAAGCTTTCCCTGGAGGAGTAGTAACTTGGAGTTTGTTTGTTACATAATCTTACATAAACCTTTTTCCTGCTTAAATCTCAAAGCTACAGTACTTCCATTGTGCACAATCACTGCTCTGTACAGCCAGCCAGAGTCTTACACCACTTAACTCACCTTCCTCACCCAAGGCGGCATTGTGTGAGTACTTGGAGATCGATGATGAGTGTTAATTACGATGACTGTAATAATGATAGATGCTATGACTAGCACCATTGTAAATAACATGTATTTTCCAATCAGCGGCACCGCACTGGAAGTCGAAGGGATCAGCTCAACAATAACCAGAAGAAACACAGTCAGGGACAGCAGGACAGAGATGCTTAGCGTCATTTTCTCGCCTAAATGATATGGGAAGAACGTAGGAAGAATAGTAATGTTATATTACATGAGTATTGTTGATAATTGTATTAATAACTATGAAATATCTGTTGTGACTAGTGACATCAGAGAGGACATACATCTCATCTGTACTTAATAGTTATTAATATAATACATTGGTGATATAAAATAATAATTAAAAAAACTTTGATTGGCTGAAGGGACCCTCTTTGACAGCAGTCACGGGGGGTCCCGCCAATCGGGGAAAGAGGTCCCATGTGTAAACATGGGACCCCTTTCAGTGCATGGTCCGGGTTTTTCGTTTTTTTATTTTGCCAAGTACGTGGTTTACAAACAGAAGAGGACCGATCTACACTGGATTGTTGTGAGTATAATTTTATTTACAGGTACCCCGTGGATTCTACGTGGAGAAGGGGACCGACTCTTCGTGTCAACATAGGTAAGTATGTGTGTATGTAGGTGTGCATGTATGTAATAAAGTTATACTATCACGGTGTGTGTGTGTGTATTGTTTTTATTTGGGTATTTTTTTTGTAGTAGAACTACAGGTGCCAGCGGGCCCGTTTCCCCCCCGCATGCTGGTATTTGTGGTTCTCCAAGTACCAGCTTGCGGGGGAGGCTTGCTGGGACTTGTAGTACTGCTACAAAAAACAATATTCTTATTTTTACACAGAAGGCTATAAGCTCCCCATCTGCCGCTCTTGGATGGGGGGGGACAGCCTCGGGCTTCACCCCTGGCCTTTGGGTGGCTGGAGGGGGGGACCCCATTCCTCCAGGGTACCCCGGCCAGGGGTGACTAGTTGGTGATTTAATGCCAGGGCCGCAGGGACCAATATAAAAGTGTCCCCCGGCTGTGGCATTATCTCGCTGACTAGTGGAGCCCGGTGCTGGTGGTAAAAATATGGGGAACCCCTACGCTTTTTGTCCCCCGTATTTTTGGCACCAGAACCAGGCGCAGAGCCCGGTGCTGGTTGTTAAAATATGGGGGAACCCCTGTCAATTCCCCCCCCGTATTTTTACAACCAGGACCGGCTCAAAGAGCCCGAGGCTGGTTATGCTTAGGAGGGGGGACCCCACACATTTTTTTTCTGATTTTTAACTCTTTAAACACTTTTTTTAAGGTACACAATGAAGCCCTGCACGGATCTCACAGATTCGGACAGGATTCATTGTGTTAAGTTCGGCAGTGTTTTACTAATCACTCCTGTAAAACACAGGCCGAAATTACGAATGACATCAACATCGGAATACACGAAAATGCAGAATACGACAGCATAGTAAATGAGGCGTAAAAAATTAAAAAAGTTGCAAATTCACACATTCGATGTCATTCGTGTTTAATCTCCCTCCAAATCGACACTAATACGAATCTTAGTAAATATACCCCATTGTGTTTCAACAACTTCTTTGCTTCAATCCACACTTCCAACATTAAACTTCTTCCAACAGACCCAACATAACCCCTTCCAAAGACCATGGGAGCCAACTGTCTAAAATTATATGGCGTGTTCACATTTAACCCCACCCTCCATATGACTGAAAATTCCAAGAATAGACATAGGTTTGGTTTGTGGCAACACACACTTTAGGGCACCCAGGGCCAAGGAGAGCTCAGGGGGGACCCAATACTGGGAGTGGGGGCATGGACAGACTGGGGGCATAGCTACACCCTGTTGGTGGTGGTGACTTGTTGAGGGGGCATTGCAGTGCCATCTTTGGAGGCGTGGCTACACCTTCCTATCGAGCACATGCAGCTTCTATTTGAACAAAGCTGCAACAAGTCCAGTCTTGAACCATGGTCTTTCTCCACGTTCCTGTTCTAGTCCATATTTAGACCTCGTTGGGGTCATCATCACTGACAGTTTTCTTCTCATTCTGTTGAACTGTGGCAATGTGGATCATCCAGGGGTCAGGGACTAGAACATTCCCATATGGGGTACATGCATTCCACACTCATGTCTCCAGATGGGGTACATGGAGACGGGCAGTGTTTTGGCAACATTTTTTAATTCTTCGTTCTAACTAGTTCTGGAGGTAGGAAGAAATCAGTGAAATACAAGTATTTTTAGAAAGCATTCAACTACAGTAAGCCACTAAAGACTTTTCCAGTGTATGTAAGCTACTATAAATCATGTATCAAGTCAGCTTGTAACTCTATGGGGGAGGTCAAACCTTGGCAAGTAAAAAAGCGGAGAGAGATAAGTATTGACTAATCAGCTCTTACCTGCCTTGTTACAGGCTGTGTTCAAAAAATTTCAATTAGGAGCGATTGGTTGGTACTTTATCTCTCTCCACTTTATCTCTCTCCGAGCTTTGCTAAATCTCTCACTAGGTGAGTGCCGGAGCCTTTTTTTATGAATACTGGAACCTATTTTCTGAGTACCACTTTCATTTTTTCATGAAAAAAAGCAGCAGATGTGGGGAATTTGGGTGGTGGCAAGCTGCGCTCAGCTCTTTCTAGGTATTGGATACAAAGTAGCTGCTATTGGAAATATAGGGTTGTCAGGGGTACTCCTTCCCCTAAACGGTTTGTGCACTATAAAAAGAAGAAAATTTCCAGCGCTTTTCTTTGCAGCTTCGCGTACTGGTTAGGTGTGTTCCTGGGGAGTAGAGTAAACCGCTACAAAGTGTGTCAACTCCCTCCGAATCAGAAACAGTTACCAGTAATAGATACATGTGTCTAAATGTTTGTATGTGTATATGTATTGTGTATGTGAGTTAAATAGACGTACTGATATTTTTACAAAGTATTTTATAAAGTATTTTACAGTCTAAATGTTTGTATGTGTATATGTATTGTGTATGTGAGTTAAATAGACGTACTGATATTTTTACAAAGTATTTTATAAAGTATTTTACAAAATATTTAAACAAATACTTTCTTGTGATCACAAGCACAATTTGAAAACTATTTTTATTTGTTAAAGTGTTTATAATTTGTGACAACAATAAAAGAAATATATTTATAAATCTGCATATAACAAAAAGTTTATTGGGTTCATACAAAGAAAAGCGCTGGAAATTTTCTTCTTTTTATAGATGTGTAGACAGATTTTATAGACAATTAGAATAAGTTTCAAGACTGAATTACTCCTTTAGTGTTATGTTTATGATTTTAGAGCACAACATACACATAAGTTCTCCTATTTTCTTTATGAATGTAGCTAATGCATTGCTCATTTTGTGTAGTATTGTTTATTACTAAAATATCATATACAGTATTGTTTTCAATATTCTCAGTGACAAAAAACCTTGGTACCTGAATCAGTGGGCAGATAGAAGACTAAACCGGTCAGGAAGGAGAAAAGCAGACAGGGAATTATGACATTCACAACGAAGTAAAGGGAAAGACGCTGCAAGACAAAGTGATAGGTGATGTCTAAGTATGGGACATCAGGACAGCATGTGTAGTTCACCGAATGCTTCCAGCAGCGATAGTCCTTCATCATCCATTCTCCACTCTCCATGAAATTACTGAGATCTGGCCGGTCACTCTCCTGAAATACATAACAGTGTATTATGGTAACAATGAACTGTACAGGCAATGCATTCACAATTTTATCTCCTTCACAAACAGCTTAAGTTACCACACTCCTGGACAATTACATGGCAACTTTTTTTAATCCATTTTTTACCGGGATCTGTATGGGATCCCGAAGGTCATAATACCGATTGTGGAATCCCGACATGCGGGATCCCAGTGGCGAGTGCAGCATTTCCCCTTGCGAGCTCACTGCGCTCGCCACGCTTCGGGCACGGTAGTGAGCTTCGCTCGCCACACTAATTTATACTTCCTCGGGGGGTGGCGTGGACCAACCCCCCTAGTGTGGATTCGGGGCTCTGGTTGGGATTTCAATCGTCGGGATTCCCATGGATGTCAGGATTCCGGTGTCGGTATTATGTCCACTGGGATCCCGACCATCGGGAAGCTAACGGCTTCCCTCTTTACCGGGTGTAGTATGTTATGGCAGCGGTCAGGCTCCCGGTGGCCAGCATACCAGTGCCGGAATTCCTACCGCTAGCATACCGACAGCTGGGTGAGCGCAAATGAGCCCCTTGCAGGCTCCCTATGCTCGCCACGCTGTATCTATTCTCCCTCCAGGGAGGTCGTGGGCCCCCAAGAGGGAGAAAAACTGTCGGTATGCCGGCGGTCGGGATTCCGGTGCCGGTATGCTGGTCGTCGGGAGCCCGACCGCCAGCAAACTGAAGACCACCCCTTTTTACCCAATGCTATTTAGGGTATGGACAGGCCAGTGCTGAGACATGATCCCACCTACACTATTTTGTGGCTTCTGGAGTAAAAGTACACACATTATGTAATCAAACAATATGATTGAACAGACGTCTTTCATTGTGTAAGAGAAATACCCAATTATATACAATTATTTTATTTTAAAATTATACAAATTATACAATTAGGATGCCAAAATTTCAGAATAGATGTATTAGAAAATAGTTTATTTTTAAATAATCAAGTTGTTATGTGTGTTGTAATTTTCCAATACCTTATGGTTCTTCATTCCATTGCCAAAGAACGTTGCCTCCAGGAGAGACGGGAGAATCGGAACACCATGAAGGGCTTAGGGGCCCAACTAATAAGTCATATTTTGAATTTATCTTTCAATTTTGAAACTCCATAAACAATGGAAATATTTTTTAGTCGTGAACCTACCTGCTAAATATTCTTTTTATCATTTATAATTAAAGAAATATATATTTGTCTTACCGGGTTTAAAATTACTAACGTGCCATCATAGGTCCAAGTACCAAACTTCATGCTGCAGTTCTGCTGATCGAATGGAAAATATGTGACTATGATTTCACAGTAGCTTTTAAAAATAGCTGGAGGTGTCCATATAATTTTCCCTGTGTAATCCAGCAGGATTTTAGTATCCTTGACAATTGCGAAGTCACCATCTGCACTGTAATGAAATAAATATTTATACAAACTGGGTAGAGCATCTCTATGAGGTTAACATTCACTCAGTATGCAAACATTTCTTAGGGTCTATTTCTAATCACTTACACATCATTACTCATGTAGAAGAAACCCTAATTTTCAGCATGTATTAAGTAATGGGCAAGTTCATTACTAGGGGCCTGAAGTGGCCGCTCAGTATTCAGCAAACTTTAAACAAAACAAAGTCTTTGGCGTGTCCTCGCAGCCTGGAAACTGACGCCATCTTCCTATGGCGCTAGCTCTCAATGGCCTGCGCCTTCCTATCCAAAGGATTTGTGGAGTTCAAAGAGGGTTCTGAATGAATACCTCCATCTCCAGCTGCCCACTCTTTGTGCATTCTGGAACTCAGTTCAGTCATGCGCACAGCAGTGCCCGCCACTGTAAACTTTCACTGCTAGTAATTAGCTGTGAAAGTGAAGGTGATGTGGTTTGTGGGACAGCTGCTTTTTTCAGAGCATCTGCCCGACATCCAGAGCAATGCAGAATTACTCTGATACTTCAGAATTCACAGTCACAACTCACAGCGAACCGCTTACGAAATTCCCGGTGGGCCACACTGCCGGAGCACCCCGCCCCCTCCTATAGGGGTCAGTAATTTGGAGGAGCAGGATCATATATGAACTTGGGTGCTTGGTTTGTTTCTATGAAACTCTGTACTGTTGCCAGGGGGTCATAGCAGAGGGGGAGCACACCAGCTGTAGCGCCGCTGCAAATCTATAAGGTTATACACATATTTTCACACACTGAGCTGCTGTGTTTTGTGTGTTGGTCTCCGTTTCTCTGTGTCACTCTAGAGGCTCTCTAGGGTCTGCATGGAGGTGTTTTTTTTCAGTGAGCTGCACTGTATTACAGTTGTGTAAAATGTATTTGTTGACATGGTTATGTGTGCTGCTTGTAACTCTACCCCTTCTTCAGCGGGGTCCCTCATGTGTGAACAGTGCTCCTTATCTCCACAGGGACACAGCTCACAGGCACCTGACTGGCTAAATAATTTTCAAAGCATTATTCAGAATGTAAATTCAGAATTAGCTGCAGCTAAAAAAGAGAGACAGGTGTTAAAACAGTCTATAGATTGTAAGGCTAAAGCAGCAGATATCAGAAAGGTTTCTCAGCCCCCTCTGTTGTTTTCACATAAACGCTCATTGCCACAGGTGCTCCAGTCTGATTCTTATTTTGATCAGCCCGATGTGGATGATGATGATGACGATGATGATATGGACGAGGACAGCTTTCTGTCCTCTGGGGTGGAGGCCCTCATTTATGCTGTAAGAGAGGTTCTTCACATACCAGATCAGGAAGCAAAAACAGATGAGGAGTTGTACTTTAATGTTAGACCCAAGACCTCAGCCACTTTTCCTGTGTCTAAGGAATTAAACTCCCTGGCCAGGGAGGCATGGGTAAGCCCTGACAAGAAATGTAAAATTCCTCAGAGGTTTTTATCCACTTTTCCACTCCCAGCTGAGGACAGGAAGGTATGGGAAACCCCCCGTCAGTCGATACGTCTGTGTCCAGACTGTCTTAAGAAATTGGTACTGCCGGTGCCAGGGGCTATATCCCTTAAAGACCCTGCTAAAATTGATACCACTCTCAAGGCAATATACATATGTGTAGCACAGCGCTCCACAATAGTTTGTGGGTGGATTTCCAGGGCAGTAGTCAAGTGGTCCAATAATATAATTAATAGATTAGACACTCTGTTGCAACACATACAAGATGCTGCAAATTTTATGAGTGAGGCTATAAAGGAATTGTGTAGGATAAATGGCTGCTCTACTGCTATGGCAGTTTCGGCACGCAGAGCTCTGTGGTTACGTCAATGGTCAACGGACGCTGATTCCAAAAAGGGTGTAGAAAATCTTCCCTTTACAGGTGATTTCTTGTTTGGGGATGAATTAAATAAATGGATCTCCCAGGCAACAGAGGGTAAGTCTACCTATCTGACGTCGGCTGCGTCACTTGCTAGACGTTCTTACACAGGACCCTCCTTGCAGTCCTTTCGTGTGGCAAGGTACAGAGACAGGGGCCGGGGAGTCTCCACCACTCCGAGATTATCTCATGGTAAGTCCCGTAAACCTGCAACTGCTGTATTCGGGGACCAGACCACCGGCTCCCCTGCCGCTAAGCCTTCTGTGTGATGGTTGGCCCCAGCAGCAAGGTGACTTTCAGGGGGTGCTCGCCTTCAACACTTCACTTACGTGTGGGCAAAGTCCTGCCGGGATCCTTGGGTGGGGGACCTCATTTCCCAGGGATACTGGCTGTAATTTCAAGCACTTCCTCCTCACAGATTTTTCAAATCGGGCTTACCAGTTTTGCCCGCAGCAAAAGTTACCTTGCAAGAGGCTATTCAAAAGCTTTTTTTTTTAAAGCAATGTTTTTATTGGAAAGATGTCGAGTAAACCAATACAGACAAAAAGGAAATGATGATACAAAGCATTTCAAAATAATGTACAGGATATCCCATGGGATACAAAAACAAGAGGTACATCAACAGCACAAATGTTGACATTAATTTTCTGTATAAAAGATAAGATAGGAAAGAGAAAAAGAAAGAGTAGAGAAGGAAGAAAAAGAAAAGGAGAGAGAGAAGAGAAGGGGGTGGAGGGTGGGGGTGGAGGTGGAGGGAGACCACCATAAGACATTTCAGAAACTAACTCATATAATGAGGGTAAAAGACACGATCATCATACATAAACAGAGTAAAAAGTCGTACAGCCATTTAGAAGCATAAGTAATACAACTCCAAAGCAATCTATCATACCCGTGAAATAGAGGTTTTAGTGTAAGTGAACCATGGTTCCCAAATCCTTATGTATTTATCTGACCTATCACGTGAGGAAGCAGTCATTTTCTCCATCGTGGAGATTTACCATATTTTGGACAACACCATGCTTATGGGGGGAGCAATGGACTTTTTCCAACATTTAGCTATCACACATCTGGCGGCGTGAAGGATTTGGAGTACAAGCTTATTAGCAATACTACTTAAATCAGACAAAGGAAGGCCCAGCAAAGGCGTCCAAGGTCCCAATGCCACCTGGGAGCAAAGGATGGAACCAATAAGATTCTCAATTTGATCCCATAAAGGGCGGATTTTGGGGCAGGACCACCAAATGTGTTTAATATCTCCAGACCCAGGGAAAATCCTATTCAGTGTCGCTGGTACTAGATACCACCTGGTGTATACTTTATAAGTATTTTCCTTAACCAGAGAAGAAACAGAGGACTGAGCGACATTTTGTCTTATGATTTCCCAAGAGTCTTCCTCAGGTGGAGGGCCCAAGTTCTGCTCCCATTTACTTTCATGGGGGAGGGTATCAGCTGATTTCAGCGAGCGTAATAGACCGTAAAGTATAGAGTGTCAAAGTTGAAAAATATTGCAGAACACACAGCACGTATAAACTGTACACACATGCCCACTGCGCGTGCACTTGTTCTGCAGTGCGTGCACATGTACGCACTTTGCGTATGGTCGCTCCCGCAGTCCTGCGCATCGGCGCGTTGTATGGGTATTTACGGCAGAGTTTGTGTATGTATGGAGGGCCATCAGAACACATTACATATTATAATCCAAATAGTGCACAATGTACACATAGTCTCCTGGTACCACATCAGAAAGTTATAGCTGTTTAAATGGTTGCAGAACAAAGGGATTCACCTTTACAGGATAAGAGGGGACAGACTAAGGTTATAAGGTGGTATTTGGTATCCAGCTGTAGGGTTTTTTAAGGGTAACATTCTGGTGTTGGTCTGCGGAAGATCGCATGTTCCTGCGGATAGTTATGTGCAGAAGCAGAATATAGATATTTACTGTATATTATGTATGCGGCGGGAATCCAGAGGAGACCACCCACAAGGGCAGTTGAGAAAGCCATCGCCTACCTTTTCAAATCAACCTATGACCTCTCCTGTACTGTAAAAGTGCATTCCTGTGTCCAATGGACAAAGGGATTACAGTATCCATTGTATTGCTTTTGGAAGACTTGTATAAATAAAGCCTGCTGCAGGCCGGCCAGCCACAAGACTCACAACGTTATCTATTTGATTACAAAGGACTGGACCAGGAAGCGCACGCGAATATTCTCACGTATGTACATTGACTGTAGCCATTATTCTGTTATATATATTGTCTTGTAATGTAGTGTATAATTTGTATTGTAAACCCCCTTTCAGAAATAATCCACTGTGGTGTCGGAACCCAGCGGTTAATCACAATTGGTGTCGTGTGCTCATTGCCCTGCTAAGGTTTAAAGTGTAATAGCATCACACTGCATTGCTGCATAAGGTTTAAAGTGTAATAGCATCTCACTGCATTGCTGCATAAGGTTTAAAGTGTAATAGCATCTCACTGCATTGCTGCATAAGGCTTAAAGTGTAATAGCATCACACTGCATTGCTGCATAAGGTTTAGAGTGTAATATCATTGCATTGCATTACTGTGAAGGTTTAAAGTGTATCGCTGGGTGTGTACGCGCTGAGAGTACTTTGTACCGTCAGCGCGGCGTGTGTACGCAAAGTCCGTACACTGTACGGGACTCTGACCGCAAATAGCGTAAAAGGTGTGTAGAGTGAATTAAGTATAGCGGCCACAGCGGCTAAAGGTTTAAAGTGTATTTAAGGTGTGTTTAAGGTATAGCTTTCATTCCTGTAAAGATAATCGACATTATCAATTGGGGGCATCGTCCGATTTTCCACATTTTTACTGCTTAACAGGTCACAAGCAGACATAATCTATCAGCATAAGGGTGGACAGAAGGTATCCTACGTATCCTTTTCTTGGTCGGTGGATACACTGAAAACCCTACTTAATTGCTGATTAGATGGTGTCTGCTCTGTATGGTTTGTAGGGATGCTGGTAAGAACTTGTAAGGTAAGCAGGAAAAAAGCTATTTAAAATCTGTGAATTTATTTTTGGTGCCATATGCGTACACAACAAAAGCGTGCACCCATACTCTGTGCATACTCTCCCACATTGTTGCCATAACATTCAGATTACTAGATTCGTAATATAAACAAAGGAAGTAAGTGTAAAACACAAACGCAGTCTGGCCTAGTTATAAAGGTTTATACAGAAAAGAAACTGTGTGGCGTGTTAAGTGAGCAATTATAGTTAATATTGCTCACATTTATAGAAATTGTATGATTTGTGCTATTGCGGACGTACGGTTTTGTACACGTGTCTCGGACAAGGTATGGAACTGCACATGCGGCGTAAGCATGGTCGCGTGTTTACGCAAATTGCGTAAGAATACGGTCGCTAAGTACAAATTACACAATAGTTTGTTTAGTTTAAAGGTGAGACAGTAGCCACGCTACAATAACACAAGATTGCCCAGCTTCCAAAGTTTAGTATAAAACCCTTATTTACTGTATTGCCTCTGGGAGTAAAGCTGCTTGTCTGAATGATAATTTTCTGTACAGAAAAATAAAGTACATTTGAGTGAGCGAGTGCAGGAGTGAGTGGATACTGAACCCAAGTACTAAGTGAACAAGGTAGACTAAAGTGGTCTAAGTGTGCACACAGGGTTAGTAGAGATCCGGTGGCGTAGGGTTCGCAACCCTGCGTTATTAAGAGTGGACTAAAGTGGTCTTAGTGGACTGAGTGGTATCCCATACAACTCTGAGGTGGTCTACTAAGTGGTACTAAGTGGTCTACAACAATCGTAGGGCATATAGATAACTAGTATCTATAGGCTGTACTATTGCATCACACGTCCGTTTGTTCTGCACAGAGCAACGTGATATTATTGTATCATCTGTGGAAGAGCATACGCAGACGTGATTGTATAGACAAAGGGGTTTTTCTTTGATAACTTCGGGAAATCTCCCTGGTGGGCTTCACTGGAAAGGGTGAAAAATAGTTATCTAATTTCTCTGTTTTTCACCCTACAAACAATTCCAGTGAAAGAAACTGAAAAGGAAATTTTCACTGCCTCTCTCAGGAAAATATTCCAAACAGAACTTCCACCGAAAGAAATGACGGTGTAAAGTCTGATAGGAGCCCTAAGCTGGGTACATTGCCTTCGCTATCAATAGTGTATGGTAGTACTGGCCAGCGTGGGCGCGAGCGAGTGAAGGCGCTCAGGTATACCTCCACCGTCTACTTATATTGAGTATTTTGGTGTTTGTGGGAATTTTTTAAAAGGTATTAGAAGAGACCCACAAATATGGGAGCCAGTTGCTCAAGTAAGAGACATTTAGACAGGGTTCAGGCAGAATCGTGGCCAAAAGGCTCCGCAAGGTTAATCATGTGTGAAAAATATGGTTCACACACAGAAGGTTTATGCAATGAGTGGATATGTATGACTAACAATGATAGGGAACCATTCCCTAGGGTGGGCAGCTTTGAACCAGAGGTACTGCAGAATGTAAGCAGTAGAATATGTCTTCTTAAATCCAGAAAACAAAGGATTAGACATAATGATTGTTTAAAATTATGGCAACAGGAGGGGGATATGCAAAGAGAACAAATTCGCAAAACAGGTTCAAGACCTAGCGGGAATAAGAACACAAACACACCAGTGTCGACACAGGTCGAAGGGGAAGAGATGGCTACAGTCAATGGTATATCCGTAAATGATAGTAGTATGCAAAAACAATGTATTAACCTTAATTTTTGCAGGATGTATCCTGTTTTGAAGTCTTTTCAAGGTTATAGGTCACAAGAAGATGAAGGATCCAGCCAAATTCCAGCTCTCCTCCAAGCAGTCATTTTGCAGGAAACTCAGGTGGGACCTGTCCAACCAGGTAGAGCAGTAACAGTATTCCCCAATGAAAGAACTGATGAGGTCACAGCTACCGGTAAGTATGAGACAGTTCATTGCACAGAAACAACAACACCACACAGTAAACAGATTAGGAACGGAACGGTAGGATTACACCCTGTCTTGGAAATAGTAACTCCCAATGGGGGAACCGATAGTCAGGAAGTAGTCCTCACCAGGAATAATGCAATGTATTGCCCGTGGCCCAGAGATGAGCTGCGATCAATCATTTCAGAATTCCCCGACCCTCGGAAGCATTTAGCCAGATGTCAGAAATTTATCAGAGATCTGGGTAATGCGTATGAACCGACAAAAACACACTGGCAGATAGTTTTGAAAGCGTGCCTACCCCCTAATATTGACACCAAAATTTTTTACCACTGATTGTAGGCTAGAGTCGGATAGTCCTATAACTGACAGAAACAATCAGGAAAATATAGAACGAATTAATAGGCAACTAGAATTGTGTTTCCCCACTGAGTGGAGAAGAATTTTCTCCATAAAACAGGGAAAATTAAATGACATCTGAATATTTCCATCGGGCCCTGCAAATAATGGATAGATACATGGGGGTATCAGATACAGGGAACGATACGAATTACAGGAAGGTAGCTGTCTCTGTGCTAATGGACGGACTCAATAAGACAGTGAGGGACAGAGTACAAACATCTTTGCCTAGTTGGAAAAAGGTCACAGTAGCTTGTCTTAGAGAATGTGCGATTGAACACCATAAGAATATTGCTAGGCGTAGAGAACTGCAGGAGGAGAGGCTGAGGATTGAAAGAATACAGGCCCTTACACCAAAGTCTCATCAACCAAAACCCCAAAACACTGATAGTAAGAAAGGACCTAGGATATGCTACACTTGTAGGAAGGAAGGGCATTTTGCCAGGGATTGTAGGAGTAGTAGAACACAAAGCCAATATAGACCCCATGACAGAGAAAACAAGCCATGTTATTAAACACATAGGGGTTTATTTACTAATATTCGTGTTTTTGCCGTTTTGAAGGGTGTTTGATCTCGAATGGTATCGGGTGCATTTTACTGCAACTTTTTGAATCCTGATACGGTCATTCACTAAGCTGCCGAGTTTTGCACATTTGTTTTTCCCGATGTCGATGTGATTCGTAATATCAGGCAGTGTTTTACGGGAATGATGAGTAAAACACTGCCTGACAAAACACAAGGAATCCCGGCCGGATCTGTGAGATCCGTGCAGGGCTTCATTGTGTACCTTAAAAAGTTCATTAAAGTCTTAAAAAAGTTAGAATAAATTGCGTGGGGTCCCCCCTCCTAAGCATAACCAGCCTCGGGCTCTTTGAGCCGGTCCTGGTTGTCAAAATATGGGGGGAAAAATGACAGGGGTTCCCCCATATTTAATCAACCAGCACCGGGCTCTGCGCCTGGTCCTGGTTCCAAAAATACGGGGGACAAAAAGCATAGGGGTCCCCCGTATTTTTGAAACCAGCACCGGGCTCCACTAGCTGGGGAGATAATGCTACAGCCGGGGGATACTTTGATATTGGTCCCTGCGGCCGTGCCATTAAAACCCCAACTAGTCACCTCTGGCCGGGGTACCCTGGAGGAGTGGGGACCCCTTCAATCAAGGGTTCCCCCCCTCCAGCCACCCTAGGGCCAGGGGTGAAGCCCGAGGCTGTCACCCCCCATCCAAGGGCGGCGGATGGGGGGCTGATAGCCTTGTTTACAAAATGTGAATATTGTTTTTAGTAGCAGTACTACAAGTCCCAGCAAGCCTCCCCCACAAGCTGGTACTTGGAGAACCACAAGTACCAGCATGCGGTGGAAAACTGGGCCCGCTGGTACCTGTAGTACTACTACTAAAAAAATACCCCAATAAAAACAGGACACACACACCGTGACAGTACAACTTTATTACATACATGCACACCAACATACACACATACTTACCTATGTTTCCACGAGGCTCGGTCCTCTTCTCCATGTAGAATCCTAGGGGTACCTGTGAAAAAAATGATACTCACATAATCCAGTGAAGAATCCGACCTTTGAATAATCCACGTACTTGGCAAAAAAATAAAACGGAATCCCGACCACGCACTGAAAGGGGTCCCATGTTTACACATGGGACCCCTTTCCCCGACTGCCAGGACCCCCCTGACTCGTGTCAAAGAGGGTCCCTTCAGCCAATCAGGGAGCGCCACGTCGTGGCACTCTCCTGATTGGCTGTGTGCTCCTGTAGTGTATGTCAGGCAGCACACGGCAGTGATACAATGTAGCGCCTATGCGCTCCATTGTAGCCAATGGTGGGAACTTTGCGGTCAGCGGTTGACCGAAAGTAACCTCACCGCTGACCGCAAAGTTCCCACCATTGGCTACAATGGAGCGCATAGGCGCTACATTGTATCTGTGCCGTGTGCTGCCTGACAGACACTACAGGAGCACACAGCCAATCAGGAGAGTGCCACGACGTGGCGCTCCCTGATTGGCTGAAGGGACCCTCTTTGACACGAGTCAGGGGGGGTCCTGGCAGTCGGGGAAAGGGGTCCCATGTGTAAACATGGGGCCCCTTTCAATGCGTGGTCGGGTTTCCATTTTTTATTTTGCCAAGTACGTGGATTATACAAAGAACAGAAGGTACACTGGATTATGTGAGTATAATTTTTTTCACAGGTACCCCTAGAATTCTACATGGAGAAGAGGACTGAGCCTCGTGGGAACATAGGTAAGTATGTGTGTATGTTGATGTGCATGTATGTAATAAAGTTGTACTGTCACGGTGTGTGTGTCCTGTTTTTATTGGGGTATTTTTTTAGTAGTAGTACTACAGGTACCAGCGGGCCCGGTTTTCCACTGCATGCTGGTACTTGTGGTTCTCCAAGTACCAGCTTGCGGGGTAGGCTTGCTGGGACTTGTAGTACTGCTACTAAAAAACAATATTCACATTTTGTAAACAAGGCTATCAGCCCCCCATCCGCTGCCCTTGGATGGGGGGGATAGCCTCGGACTTCACCCCTGGCCCTTGGGTGGCTGGAGGGGGGGACCCCTTGATTGCAGGGGTCCCCACTCCTCCAGGGTACCCCGGCCAGGGGTGACAGTTGGGGTTTTAATGGCACGGCCGCAGGGACCGATATCAAAGTATCCCCCGGCTGTGGCATTATCTCCCCAGCTAGTGGAGCCCGGTGCTGGTTTCAAAAATACGGGGAACCCCTACGCTTTTTGTCCCCCGTATTTTTGGAACCAGGACCAGGCGCAGAGCCCGGTGCTGGTTGATTAAATATGGGGGAACCCCTGTCATTCCCTCCCCCCATATTTTGACAACCAGGACCGGCTCAAAGAGCCCGAGGCTGGTTATGCTTAGGAGGGGGGACCCCACGCAATTTTTTTTCAGATTTTACACTAAACAGACCCTTTCCCATAGATAACCATGCACAGATCTCACTGATCCGTGCATGGTTATCCAAACTCGACTGGAAAAAGCAGGTCTATTTTATTGCTGCTTTTTTTAACGAATCGAAAAAAAACAGACCCGCACTTGAGCACTCAGAAACTAACACCCAAATACGAATGAATAGTGAATGCCCGTATTCTATGAAATAACAGCCGCGTTTGACCGATGGTCTATTCATTCGTATTTCTGAACGTTGTCATTCAAACCATTACGAATAGTCCAAACACTGCCGAGATTGGGGCTTAGTGAATACCCGGATTGGGACTTAGAAAAAAAAAACACAAATCGGCCAAACTCGGATTTTTAGTAAATACTGGCCATAGACGGGATCAAGGGACATATAGTAAGGAATCACGATACAGTATAGAAAAACACAGATTCGGTTAATGGGAAGAACAGAATAAATGCAACTTTACCCTTTTGACAGAACTTACTGGGGTTAGGAGGAGGCCTCTAAACTTCTGCTTCTCTCTCTAGCAGAAGTGACCTCTAAATAACTTAACAGGAGTTTTGTTAGAGATGGTAAACATATTGAGCGCTCCCACCCAGGAAGCACAAAATATGTTAGATACCCATGAAGACTAATGTTGCATTTTCACTGTTTTAGATACATGTCCATCACAGGTAGAGGAAATTATCTCAAAGATACCGGGTTCCCTATGAACTTAGAATGGACAAGACACTGGATTGATGGCTGGGATAGTCCCAGTAGAGATATAACACACATATAATTTTTTTTAAGGAGAACAGACCGATTAGGGAATCATTCCCCGTAGTGCCCAATCCAGATGTCAAACTTTGTAAAATCTTCTTTGCCTTTACAAACTTACCTGTTACTAAACCCTGTTATTTGTCTTCAAAGTTTCCTCTTCATTTCTTACGTTCACTGACAGGATTACAGTTCAAACGTCACATGCCTACTCGGTCTTTTCCGAGTTCTGCCCAAACCCAGTATATCTCACCAGCATAGGGACACCAGTATCAGTGTGCCTGGCCATGTACAAAGGGTGGAGAATGGGAATACTGGTGAAGGGAGACTGTGCATAGATACCGATATACATGATGGTGTGACAGCCTGATGGTGAACGCAAATCTGACAAATTTTCTTTTTATTATTTCCCCTCTCTTTTCACTTTCCAAAGATGGTTCTCTTCACACAACAGTTAAACACATTGAAATGCAAGATTTATGTTCCCTACAGAAAGGTCGCTGACCCGGAAAGAACGCGTGACAAAGAGCAGAGTGTAGAGAACATCGTATCACTGGAGTGTCTGTTCCCGGAAGGTTGAGAGGCAGTACTGTTGAGACGGCACCTGAGCGCGGGGAACAACAAGACCAGAGGCGGTTGTCGCACCAGTTTTTTTTATTTTCTCCATCCCCCACTACCCTCCTTCTCTCCTTCTCTTTCTCCCCCTTCTTGTTTCCCTTCTCTTCCCTTAACAAGATGGACTTACCCCAAGAGACTGCGTTCCCGGTTTTCCTGTTAATCCTGTTGTTGACCAGGACAGTCTGTTTCGGTGAGGGTCCCAGAGAGGTCGAGAAAGGATCTGGAATGGGTTCTGATGGCGGGGATGGATTTGTAGAATCTCAAGAGCAACACATCACTCGAGCAAAGGCGAGTATCAGAAAGCGATCTGGTAGTCAGGGAGCTCGGAGGCACTGTGAAGGGTTATTGGCTGAGGAAAATTGCATTTGTAGGAATTGTGAGAACATAGTCGAGGATGGGTGCATCCAGAGATGTCAGTCCAGCCTTAATATCAACATGGACCGTCATCCATTGAGTGATTACCAAGGTCTTAAACCAGGTCAGAGCAAGTCAGGATTAGTACCGTACCCTTTAGCAATAGATGAGGTACTCGAATTATGGGGTGGGAGACCGGTGGACAAGAAATTCAATATTTCTAGGCCCCCTAGTTTGAAGCTCCACCAGTACCAAGTAGATAGATCCTTATTATGCTTCAATATTTCCAATTACCGAAAACCGGGAAATTGGGAAGTGACGTGGAATAACCAGACAATGGCCTTTTCGCACAGAGCTGATAGGATACCCATAGACTCTGAACTTGTACGCCAAATAGCCAACAGTGGAATGTATTTCCGGTATAGGTATACTCGAGGAAGCAAGACCATGTGGGTTGGAGAAGTATCACCAGGGTACTGTGCTCATATCATCCAGCCTGATACTTACAAGCAGATGGGAGAACTAGGGATGGGGTTTTTCACTTGGAAAGTTTGTAATATGGTAATGTCATATTCTGTCCCCTATGTTCTCCCCGATGATGCCTATTTCATATGTGGGAGGAAGGCGTATAAGTGGCTTGCCCCGAACTCAGAGGGATTGTGTTATGTTGGAAGAGTGTTGCCAGAGGTCATGACCATAACCCATGATAAGATGAAAGATGTTCACCGCAGTGCTCAGGCTCCTTATACTCATACTCACTATGAACACATCGTCAAGAGACACCTCATAGAGAGGACAGAACACGTAGTCTCTGATTTGATCCACGAATCCACCGGGATTCAATTCCTTCTCGCATTAGACATCACCCATACTGCCAGAGGAATTATAAATTATAGGTATATCCATGCGCTAGCGAACTTGATAGATAATATCACTGAGATGTATGACGACACCTTCAGGTATATGGGAAGGGAGTTACAAGCTTACAAGACGGAACTGATTCAGCACAGGATGGTCCTAAATTATATCACAGCCGTGACGGGTGGGTACTGTGTTACTCTGGCAACTCAATATGGTGTGAAGTGCTGTACATATATCACGAACAGCACTGATGACCCCACGGAGATTATCGATCAAAAGATGGACCATATCTTGCAGTTGAAGTGGGAGTTCCGGAGGAGACACAACCTTACCCTGACCGCTGTGGGTAATGAGCTGATCGGCTGGGTCTCATGGTTGAACCCACAAAATTGGTTCTCAGGGTTAGGAGAGTGGGCTCAAAATGTTATTATGAGTGTAGGAAAGTTTCTCCTTTGTATCCTGGGAGTCGTCATAATTATTGGTTTGATATTTAGGTGTGTTTGAATTCTGACGTGGCGCAAGCACGGCACAAATTCGATGAGTTTAAGGAGCGAGGGCATTGTTATAGCAGCAGATTTAATTTCCGACCCATCCATAGAGACAGTGTTATGATAAGGATTGCAAATGAATTCCATGGCCTGTTTCTTTCACCCGTTTTTCCTTTGTCTCCCCCTCTGCCCAGATACACCCATCCGGAAAAGACATCAGCCCTACCCAAGAATGTTTATGAAAATGTTATGTGAACGTATTTTAGATATGTGTCTTATCTTCATCTCTAAAACCTCCAGTTAATGACACACATAGTCGACAGGTGATATCCACATATACTAGCACTCACATATGTTCCCCCTCCATGTATCATCAACTAAATGTGCACCCCATTTGTTGGAACAAGAAGCTGAAAGGAGCTCGGCAGTGTTTGTTGGCCCACTTACAGACCCTTAATACGGGATAAGAAGGATTTCATGTATACTTCGCAATACCTCGAAGCTTATCTAAAACATATACGGCACGATGATACATGCCCCTCAGACATGGATTCATACATACATGCTTTTTACTATCCCACTAGGTCATACATTTCCCGCCTACAACTCTCCTCCGACCATCCAATCGTCTGTAGATATTATATTGATATTTTTATGTTTAGTGATTAGATAGTGGCAGTTATTGGTGACTGCCAAAGGGTGGACTGTCAAAGTCGAAAAATATTGCAGAACACACAGCACGTATAAACTGCACACACATGCCCACTGCGTGTGCACTTGTTCTGCAGTGCGTGCACATGTATGCACTTTGCGTATAGTCGCTCCCACGGTCCTGCGCATCGGCGCGTGGTATGGGTATTTACGGCAGAGTTTGTGTACGTATGTAGGGCCATTAGAACACATTACATATTTAATCCCAATAGTGCACAATGTACACATAGTCTCCTGGCACCACATCAGAAAGTTATAGCTGCTTAAATGGTTGCAGAACAAAGGGATTCACCTTTACAGGATAAGAGGGGACAGACTAAGGTTATAAGGTGATATTTGGTATCCAGCTGTAGGGTATTTTAAGGGAAACATTCCGGTGTTGGTCTGCGGAAGATCGCATGTTCCTGCGGATAGTTATGTGCAGAAGCAGAATATAGATATAAACTGTATTTACTGTATATTATGTATGCGGCGGAAATCCAGAGGAGACCACCCACAAGAGCAGTTGAGAAAGACATTGCCTACCTTTTCAAATCAACCTATGACCTCTCCTGTACTGTAAAAGTGCATCCCTGTGTCCAATGGACAAAGGGAACAGTATCCATTGTATTGCTTTTGGAAGACTTGTATAAATAAAGTCTGCTGCAGGCCGGCCAGCCACAAGACTCACAACGTTATCTATTTGATTACGGAGGACTGGACCAGGAAGCGCACGCGAATATTCTCACGTATGTACATTGACTGTAGCCATTATTCTGTTATATATATTGTCTTGTATTGTAGTGTATAATTTGTATTGTAAACCCCCTTTCAGAAATAATCCACTGTGGTGTCGGAACCCAGTGGTTAATCACAATTGGTGTCGTATGCTCATTGACCTGCTAAGGTTTAAAGTGTAATAGCATCACACTGCATTGCTGCATAAGGTTTAAAGTGTAATAGCATCTCACTGCATTGCTGCATAAGGTTTAAAGTGTAATAGCATCACACTGCATTGCTGCATAAGGTTTAGAGTGTAATATCATTGCATTGCATTACTGTGAAGGTTTAAAGTGTATCGCTGGGTGTGTACGCACTGAGAGTACTTTGTACCGTCAGCGCGGCGTGTGTACGCAAAGTCCGTACACTGTACGGGACTCTGACCGCAAATAGCGTAAAAGGTGCGTAGAGTGAATTAAGTATAGCGGCCACAGCGGCTAAAGGTTTAAAGTGTATTTAAGGTGTGTTTAAGGTATAGCTTTCATTCCTGTAAAGATAATCGACATTATCAAGAGATAATACCTTGTCACATAGGGGAGTAAATACAGAGTCGTTCAAAAGGGGTAAGTTGGCGAATGACCTTAGATTTCGGTAGGGAATTTAAAAAAGAGCGGAGTTGTAGATGCTCGTACAGCACAGGGTGGGGGATTCCATACTTGTCACATAAATTGTCTAAAGAACGCCAGGAATTGCCTTCAATAAAGTCGAAGACCAATCCAGGCCGCGGATTCAGATGAAACCACGAGTGTGATCATAAGGAGGAGCCAGGAGGAAAGTCCGGGTTATCCCAGATAGAGGTGATGGGAGACAGGAATGTGGAGAGTCTCTAGTGCAGTGGTTTCCAAACTTTTTTGAATCACGGCGCCCTAGAATATCAGAATTGTTTCACAGCACCCCTAGGCCAAAAATTTCTTATTGAGAAATTTTGAAATATTACATTAAGTAGATTGCGTTTATATGTCCTCCTTATGGTCAGTTGTGTGGTGAGGGACAAGATTTGCTTCTGTTTGGTCACATATTTTATGACTGGCAGCCACCAGCACTAGTTTTGCCTATTATATTGACCATGAATAATTTGAATTGGTCCTGGACCACCAACCCAGGGCACCCCTGCAAGTGTCCCGAGGCACCCCAGGGAGCCACGGCACACAGTTAGGGAACCTCTGCTCTAGTGTATTCAAAAGCTTTTGTGGACAGGGGTGGTGGTTCCAGTACCTCCTTCATTGTACAACAGAGGTTTTTACTCCAGTCTTTTTGTCGTTCCCAAACCAGACGGTTCGGTGCGAGCCATCTTAAACCTGAAGTCTCTAAACCTGTATCTGCGGGTGTTCAAATTCAAGATGGAATCTCTGCGGGAAGTGGTGTCCGGTCTGGAGGAGGGGGAATTCCTGGTATCTCTAGATATCAAGGATGCTGACCTACACATTCCCATGTGGCTCCCTCATCAGGCTTACTTCAGGTTTGCCATCCTGGATGACCAATTCCAGTTTCAGGCCTTGCCCTTTGGCCTGTCCACAGCTCCGAGGGTCTTCACCAAAGTCATGGCGGAGATGATGCTGCAACTGCGCATGATGGGAGTCAACATTGTCCCCTACTTGGACGATCTCCTGATAAAGGCTATGTAGGGAGTGTCTTCTGCACAGCATTGATCTGACGACTCGCCTGCTTACAGATCATGGATGGATCCTAAATTTTCAGAAATCTCACCTGGAACCATCCCAACGTCTTCAGTTCCTGGGAATGATACTGGATATAGTGTCTCAAAAGGTGTTTCTCCCGATGGACAAGGCCTTGGCTATTCAGGCTATGGTCCGCTCGGTGCACCGTCCTCGCAAGGTTTCCATACATCATTGCATCCGCTTGCTAGGCAGGATTGTTGCTGCTTACGAGGCAATCCAAAATGGCAGATTTCATTCCCGGCCATTTCAGCTGGATCTGCTGACAAATGGTCGGGATCTCACCTTCACATGCATCAGGAAGTGACCTTATCTCCGAAAGACCGGTTTTCTCTATTATGGTAGCTACAAGTTACTCACCTGGTAGAAGGCAGGAATTTCAATATCCACTCATGGATTCTACTGACAACTGGTGGCAGCCTCCGGGGTTGTGGGGATGTGAGCCAAGGGGCCCAGTTCCCAGTTCCAGGGGATATGGTCAACTCAGGAATCTGCTCTGCCGATAAACGTCCTGGAATTCAGGGCAATTTACAAAGCTTTTCTGCAAGCGTCCCATCTCCTGAAGATTAAGGCAATCCAGGTTCAATCGGACAACGCCACGGCGGTGGCGTACATAAACCGTCAAGGGGACAAGAAGCAGAGCGGCAATGCGAGAAGTGTCAAAAATCCTCCTCTGGGCGGAGGCCAACGCAAGGGCCATCTCAGCCATATTCATTCCAGGAGTGGACAACTGGGAAGTGGACTTCCCCAGCAGACACGACCTCCATCCGGGGGAATGGGGCCTGCATCCCCAGGTGTTTCAACGGTTAATTCATCGGTGGGGCTGTCCGCAGATAGATCTTATGGCTTCTCATCTCAACAAGAACCTATGCCATTACTGTTCCAGAATGAGGGATCCGCAGGCTGTAGCAGTGGACGCACTGATGACACCGTGGACGTACCAGTTTGTGTGCCTGTTCCCTCCTCTACAGCTAATCCCAAGGGTTCTAAAAAGACTAAGAAGGGAAAGTGTTCAAGCAATTCTGATTGCCCCGGATTGGCCTCGACGTTCGTGGTACTTGGACATCCTAGCCATGGCTCTGGAGGATCCCTGGCCTCTGCCGTTCCGACAGGATCTTCTTTAGCAAGGTCCATTTGTCTATCCAGACATACCACGGCTACAATTGACGGCTTGGAAGTTGAGAGGGATATTCTAGCCAGAAAAGGTTTCCCTTAAAGGTTATTTCCACTATGGTCTAGGCCAGGAAGATGGTTACTTCAAAACATTATCATTGTATCTGGAAAAAGTATGTTTGCTGGTGTGAAAGTAGAAAGGTTTCTCCCGTGGAATTAGAATTGGTTGTTTTCTACTTTTCCTGCTAGCGGGAGTGGATATGGTTCTACGTTTAGGCTCCATCAAAGTGCAGATTTCGGCGCTCTATATTTTCTTCCAGAAGCAACTTGCTCTATTGCCAGAAGTACAGACCTTCCTGAAAGGCGTTCTTCATATGCAACTGCCTTTTGTACCTCCCACTGCTACGTGGGATCTGAATGTGGTTTTGTCCTTCCTTCAGTCGGACTGGTTTGAAACTTACAAAGGGTGGAACTGAAATTTCTCACCTGGAAGACTGTGATGTTACTAGCATTAGCGTCTGCCAGACGTGTCTCTGAGTTGGGGGCCTTATCCTGTAAGAGCTCTTATTTGATTTTTCATGCAGACAGGGCGGAACTCAGGACCCGGACTCAGTTTTTGCCGAAAGTGGTGTCAGCTTTTCCCATGAATCAACCTACTGTGGTTCCAGTGTTGTCTGATGCTTCCGTTGGCCCAGAGTCCTTGGATGTGGTGAGGGATCTGAAGATTTATGTCAAAAGGACTGCTCGTCATCGGAAATCTGATTCGCTGTTTGTCCTTTATGATGCCACCAAGATTGGTCGGCCAGCTTCTAAGCAATCTATTGCTTGTTGCCTCAGGTTGACCATTCAACAAGCCTATACTTCGGCGGCTCTGGATTTGCCGATGTCTATTCAGGCCCACTCAACGAGGTCTGTGGGCTCTTCCTGGGCGGCTGCCCAGGGTTTCTTGGCCATACACTGCTACTTGGTCTGGTTCGATAACTTTTGTGAAATTCTATCGGTTCGACAAGGATGACCTTCAGTTTGGTCAGGTGGTTTTACAGGGGTCTCAGCACTCTCCCACCTGTTTGGGAGCTTTGGGACTTCCCCATGGTACTAAAGTACAGTTCCCCAGTATCCACAAGGATGTTAGAGAAAAGAGGTATTTAATAGTGATGAGCGGGTTCGGTTTCTAGGAAACCGAACCCCCCCGAACTTCACCCTTTTTACACGGGTCCGAGGCATACTCGGATTCTCCCGTATGGCTCGGTTAACCAGAGCGCGCCCGAACGTCATCATCCCGCTGTCGGATTCTCGCGAGATTCGGATTCTATATAAGCAGCTGCGCGTCGCCGCCATTTTCACTCATGCATTGGAAATGTTAGGGAGAGGACGTGGCTGGCGTCCTCTCCGTGTATTGTTGATGCAAATATTTGTGCTTGCTTTACTTATTGCTTAATTGTGGGGACTGGGGAGCAGCTGTATATTAATATAGGAGGAGTACAGTGCAGAGTTTTGCTGATCAGTGACCACCAGTTTTATCCGTTCTTTGCATGAAAAAAACGCTCCTTATCTGTGCTCAGTGTGCTGCATATATCTGTGCTCACACTGCTTAATTGTGGGGACTGGGGAGCAGCTGTATTATATAGCAGGAGTACAGTGCAGAGTTTTGCTGACAGTGACCACCAGTATACGTTGTCTGCCTGAAAAACACTCCATATCTGTGCTCAGTGTGCTGCTTTATTGTGGGGACTGGGGACCACCAGTATAATATTATATAGGAGGAGTACAGTGCAGAGTTTTGCTGACCAGTGACCACCAGTATAGGTTGTCTGCCTGAAAAACACTCCATATCTGTGCTGCATTGTAGACAGTATATAGTAGGAGTACAGTGCATAATTTTGCTGACCACCAGTATATAATATATAGGAGTACGGTACAGAAGGCCACTGCTGTACCTACCTCTGTGTCGTCAAGTATACTATCCATCCATACCTGTGGTGCATTTCAGTTTTGCACAGTTTGCTAACCACCAGTATATAATATATAGCATTACGGTACAGTAGGCCACTGCTGTACCTACCTCTGTGTCATCAAGTATACTATCCATCCATACCTGTGGTGCATTTCAGTTTTGCACAGTTTTCTGACCACCAGTATATAATATATAGCATTACGGTACAGTAGGCCACTGCTGTACCTACCTCTGTGTCGTCAAGTATACTATCCATCTACATTCTATACCAGTGGTGCATTTTAGTTTTGCAGTTTGTTGACACAGTGACCACCAGTATATATAGCAGTACGGTACGGAAGGCCACTGCTGTACCTACCTCTGTGTCGTCAAGTATACTATCCATCTACATTCTATACCTGTGGTGCATTTCAGTTGTGCAGTTTGCTGACACAGTGACCACCAGTATATATATCAGTACGGTACGAAGGCCACTGCTGTACCTACCTCTGTGTCATCAAGTATACAATCCATCTACATTCTATACCTGTGGTGCATTTCAGTTGTGCGCAGTATATATAGTAGTAGGCCATTGCTATTGATACTGGCATATAATTCCACACATTAAAAAATGGAGAACAAAAATGTGGAGGGTAAAATAGGGAAAGATCAAGATCCACTTCCACCTCGTGCTGAAGCTGCTGCCACTAGTCATGGCCGAGACGATGAAATGCCATCAACGTCGTCTGCCGAGGCCGATGCCCAATTTCATAGTAGAGAGCATGTAAAATCCAAAAAACAAAAGTTCAGTAAAATGACCCAAAAATCTAAATTGAAAGCGTCTGATGAGAAGCGTAAACTTGCCAATATGCCATTTACGACACGGAGTGGCAAGGAACGGCTGAGGCCCTGGCCTATGTTCATGGCTAGTGGTTCAGATTCACATGAGGATGGAAGCAATCATCCTCTCGCTAGAAAAATGAAAAGACTTAAGCTGGCAAAAGCACAGCAAAGAACTGTGCGTTCTTCTAAATCACAAATCCCCAAGGAGAGTCCAATTGTGTCGGTTGCGATGCCTGACCTTCCCAACACTGGACGGGAAGAGCTTGCGCCTTCCACCATTTGCACGCCCCCTGAAAGTGCTGGAAGGAGCACCCGCAGTCCAGTTCCTGATAGTAAAATTGAAGATGTCACTGTTGAAGTACACCAGGATGAGGATATGGGTGTTGCTGGCGCTGGGGAGGAAATTGACTAGGAGGATTCTGATGGTGAGGTGGTTTGTTTAAGTCAGGCACCCGGGGAGACACCTGTTGTCCGTGGGACGAATATGGCCATTGACATGCCTGGTCAAAATACAAAAAAAATCAGCTCTTCGGTGTGGAATTATTTCAACACAAATGCGGACAACAGGTGTCAAGCCGTGTGTTGCCTTTGTCAAGCTGTAATAAGTAGGGGTAAGGACGTTAAGCACCTAGGAACATCCTCCCTTATACGTCACCTGGACCGCATTCATTAGAAGTCAGTGACAAGTTCAAAAACTTTGGGTGACAGCGGAAGGAGTCCACTGACAACTAAATCCCTTCCTCTTGTAACCAAGCTCCTGCAAACCACACCACCAACTCCCTCAGTGTCAATTTCCTCCTTACACAGGAAAGCCAATAGTCCTGCAGGCCATGTCACTGGCAAGTCTGACGAGTCCTCTCCTGCCTGGGATTCCTCCGATGCATCCTTGAGTGTAACGCCTACTGCTGCTGGCGCTGCTGTTGTTGCTGCTGGGAGTCGATCGTCATCCCAGAGGGGAAGTCGGCAGACCACTTTTACTACTTCCAGTAAGCAATTGACTGTCCAACAGTCCTTTGCGAGGAAGATGAAATATCACAGCAGTCATCCTGCTGCAAAGCGGATAACTCAGGCCTTGGCAGCCTGGGCGGTGAGAAACGTGGTTCCGGTATCCACCGTTAATTCACAGGCAACTAGAGATTTGATTGAGGTACTGTGTCCCCGGTACCATATACCATCTAGGTTCCATTTCTCTAGGCAGGCGATACCGAAAATGTACACAGACCTCAGAAAAAGAGTCACCAGTGTCCTAAAAAATGCAGTTGTACCCAATGCCCACTTAACCACGGACATGTGGACAAGTGGAGCAGGGCAGACTCAGGACTATATGACTGTGACAGCCCACTGGGTAGATGTATTGCCTCCCGCAGCAAGAACAGCAGCGGCTGCACCAGTAGCAGCATCTCGCAAACGCCAACTCGTTCCTAGGCAGGCTACGCTTTGTATCACCGCTTTCCAGAAGAGGCACACAGCTGACAACCTCTTACGGAAACTGAGGAACATCATCGCAGAATGGCTTACCCCAATTGGACTCTCCTGGGGATTTGTGACATCGGACAACGCCACCAATATTGTGCGTGCATTACATCTGGGCAAATTCCAGCACGTCCCATGTTTTGCACATACATTGAATTTGGTGGTGCAGAATTATTTAAAAAACGACAGGGGCGTGCAAGAGATGCTGTCGGTGGCCCGAAGAATTGCGGGCCACTTTCGGCATTCAGCCACCGCGTGCCGAAGACTGTAGCACCACCAAACATTCCTGAACCTGCCCTGCCATCATCTGAAGCAAGAGGTGGTAACAAGGTGGAATTCAACCCTCTATATGCTTCAGAGGATGGAGGAGCAGCAAAAGGCCATTCAAGCCTATACATCTGCCCACGATATAGGCAAAGGAGGGGGAATGCACCTGACTCAAGTGCAGTGGAGAATGATTTCAACGTTGTGCAAGGTTCTGCAACCCTTTGAACTTGCCACACGTGAAGTCAGTTCAGACACTGCCAGCCTGAGTCAGGTCATTCCCCTCATCAGGCTTTTGCAGAAGAAGCTGGAGACTTTGAAGGAGGAGCTAAAACAGAGCGATTCCGCTAGGCATGTGGGACTTGTGGATGGAGCCCTTAATTCGCTTAACCAGGATTCACGGGTGGTCAATCTGTTGAAATCAGAGCACTACATTTTGGCCACCGTGCTCGATCCTAGATTTAAAACCTACATTGTATCTCTCTTTCCGGCAGACACAAGTCTGCAGAGGTTCAAAGACCTGCTGGTGAGAAAATTGTCAAGTCAAGCGGAACGTGACCCGTCAACATCTCCTCCTTCACTTTCTCCCGCAACTGGGGGTGCGAGGAAAAGGCTAAGAATTCCGAGCCCACCCGCTGGCGGTGATGCAGGGCAGTCTGGAGCGAGTGCTGACATCTGGTCCGGACTGAAGGACCTGCCAACGATTACTGACATGTCGTCTACTGTCACTGCATATGATTCTCTCACCATTGAAAGAATGGTGGAGGATTATATGAGTGAACGCATCCAAGTAGGCATGTCAGACAGTCCGTACGTATACTGGCAGGAAAAAGAGGCAATTTGGAGGCCCTTGCACAAACTGGCTTTATTCTACCTAAGTTGCCCTCCCTCCAGTGTGTACTCCGAAAGAGTGTTTAGTGCAGCCGCTCACCTTGTCAGCAATCGGCGTACGAGGTTACTTCCAGAAAATGTGGAGAAGATGATGTTCATCAAAATGAATTATAATCAATTCCTCCGTGGAGACATTCACCAGCAGCAATTGCTTCCAGAAAGTACACAGGGACCTGAGATGGTGGATTCCAGTGGGGACGAATTAATAATCTGTGAGGAGGGGGATGTACACAGTGAAAGGGGTGAGGAATCGGAGGATGATGATGAAGTGGACATCTTGCCTCTGTAGAGCCAGTTTGTGCAAGGAGAGATTGATTGCTTCTTTTTTTGGTGGGGGCCCAAACCAACCAGTCATTTCAGTCACAGTCGTGTGGCAGACCCTGTCGCTGAAATGATGGGTTCGTTAAAGTGTGCATGTCCTGTTTATACAACATAAGGGTGGGTGGGAGGGCCCAAGGACAATTCCATCTTGCACCTCTTTTTTCTTTCATTTTTCTTTGCATCATGTGCTGTTTGGGGACTATATTTTTGAAGTGCCATCCTGTCTGACACTGCAATGCCACTTCTAGATGGGCCAGGTGTTTGTGTCGGCCACTTGGGTCGCTTAGCTTAGTCACACAGCTACCTCATTGCGCCTCTTTTTTTCTTTGCATCATGTGCTGTTTGGGGACAATTTTTTTAATCTGCCATCATGTCTGACACTGCAGTGCCACTCCTAGATGGGCCAGGTGTTTGTGTCGGCCACTTGGGTCGCTTAGCTTAGTCACACAGCTACCTCATTGCGCCTCTTTTTTTCTTTGCATCATGTGCTGTTTGGGGACAATTTTTTTAATCTGCCATCCTGTCTGACACTGCAGTGCCACTCCTAGATGGGCCAGGTGTTTGTGTCGGCCACTTGGGTCGCTTAGCTTAGTCACACAGCGACCTTGGTGCGCCTCTTTTTTTCTTTGCATCATGTGCTGTTTGGGGACAATTTTTTTGAAGTGCCATCCTGTCTGACACTGCAGTGCCACTCCTAGATGGGCCAGGTGTTTGTGTCGGCCACTTGTGTCGCTTAGCTTAGCCATCCAGCGACCTCGGTGCAAATTTTAGGACTAAAAATAATATTGTGAGGTGTGAGGTGTTCAGAATAGACTGAAAATGAGTGTAAATTATGGTTATTGAGGTTAATAATACTATGGGATCAAAATTACCCCCAAATTCTATGATTTAAGCTGTTTTTGAGGGTTTTTTGTAAAAAAAAACCGAATCCAAAACACACCCGAATCCGACAAAAAATTTTCAGGGAGGTTTTGCCAAAACGCGTCCGAATCCAAAACACGGCCGCGGAACCGGATCCAAAACCAAAACACAAAACCCGAAAAATGTCCGGTGCACATCACTAGTATTTAATACCTACCGGTAATTCCTTTTCTCGTAGTCTGTAGTGGATACTGGGCGCCCGCCTCAGTGCTTCGATTCCTGCTTAGTAAGTGTTTGGTTGGTCCGCCATTGCGGTCCCATTATGTTGTTGGGATAGCTGTGCTATCCTGGTTAGGTTGGTTTTGCTATCCTCTGTTCTGGTTAGTACCCTCCTTTCGGTTATGGTTGTGTGTTGGCTTAGTGCCTCACCGTCGTTGTACTTGTTTTCTTCTCCTCGGGCACAGTTTCCTAGACTGAGTCTGGTAGGAGGGACATAGAGGGGAGGAGCCAGCACACACATACACACACTAAAGATTTTTAAAGGGCCAGGCTCCAGTGGACCCGATCACCTTTCTTATTAATTAACTAGCTCACCACAGGTGATGGCAATCATACATTACCAGGAAAGTCCAGGAACAGAGCATTTTCTCCATCATGGAGAGGGTCAGGTAGGCAAGTATGGGCTGCGGGCGACTGCTGTTGTCTCTAAATGCCCCAGCTGACTGGCCAACTCTGTGAGGCAGGAGGCTGAGCACAGCTGCTGGGCTCAGGGATGCTCCTCGGCAGCAGCAAGAGACTTGGAAGGGCCGATGCGTGCAGCTCGGTGTCAGCGTCATGACATTACAATGCCGGCACCACACGGACTGGACCAAGTGACAGGTTATTGGAGGGGGGCGGATTATTAGAGTGGCCGGCCTTTTAATACATTTTTTAGTTACTCGGTGGGCAGGCGAAGTGGGCAGTTTAAAAGTAGTAATAGGATCCATTTTTGGTGTACATAATCCTTGGGGCCCCCCTGACTCTCGGGGGCCTGGCAATGGTGCTTATGCATTTTTATGATGTATAAGCCTACTTACAGTAACTAATCAAATATATATTTCAAAGGGAATGATATAAATAAGTCTGAAAATATAAGTCTGTCCAGCACCAGTGTGCAGCTTCCAAAAATGTTTTTAAAAATCCCAATACAAATTATTGTTATAAAACAGATGCGGATTTCTATGGGACAGGCTCTTTCTAAAATACAGTTGTGGCCAGTAAGCAACATACCACTGATATTAAAGAGTAAAGAGAACTGTTGTGGAAATGTAAAACAAGTGCAATCATATCACATAAATAAATTAAGGACAAACATACTTGTTGTAAAGAACTAAATCTGGGCGCCAAATATCGCTGGAAGGAACGAGAATTTTCTGTATCCCACCATAATTTGCTGGGTTCCATTTTAGGTTCACATCCACCCATTGCTAAACAAGTCACAGAGAATAAAAACAAAATAGCAGCCAAAAGTTATTCATTTAAATCTGCTAAAATATTAAATTTAATTGAAAAGAACAAACTAATATGTGTGCACTGTACCCTCTGCCTTATTTTATTATTTTCATTGTTTGGTTATAAGCCCTCATTATGTATAATAAAATGATGATGATGATGATCATGATTATTATTATTATTATTATTAATAATAATTGTGAATGTCCTACCCATTTACACTCCACTCAAGGTGGTGTATGGTACAGTAGAGTGAAATATTTTGTAGATACTGGTAAATTTCAGACTAACAATACTGAAACAAGCATCCAAGTGCCACCACCCAACATTATTTCTTTAGAAAGTATGGGAGATAGTGCACAATTTTGTAGTTTGCAAGGGGGCGCAGAACGCCGTAGCATCGCGAAATGGGTGTGGAAACAACCATTTTACACTATAATTTTGAAAAAATTATATTGATAAATATGCCCGAATAAATGCTAACTGCTTCTTGGATTGTATGGTTAATTAGATGTTTATATTTTGAGAAGAAAAGATAAACTATGCCCTGAGACAGCCGTCCCTGGCATGTGCGTACACGCGCGACAAAGGCTTGTGCACGCACGCAAAAGGAGCAAGCGCGATGTGAAAGGGGCACACGTGGACACTACCCATGGGGGTATGCCACGAGTCAGGGGGGGCATGGACTCGCGGCACCCCCCCATTTCCATAGACATGGATGGAGGGGTGGGGGCGCGCGTCACGACACACGGGGACATGCCGCGATTCAGGGGGCGTGGACTCATGGTACGCGTCCATTTCCACGGAGATGGGAGGGGGGACGGGGGAGCGGCCATACTAGAGAGCCGGAGACTGCGCTGCACGTGTTCTTCCCGGCTCTCTGTATGACAGAACCAGCCCACCAGCCCACCGGTCCTTCTGGCATTTGTCAGAAGTGCCAGATGGGCAGATGGGCAGTTCAGCCCTGCCCTGAGATCTGAGCTTTGAGTCCACTGGCCAACTTGTAGTGCATAACTGTCTCCGAAGGTTCCTCATAAACTAGACAAGGCCACTGTTTTAAATTGATGGTCACTTCTGTTAGACCTGCATATATCCTCTAGTATACTGTACTGTATAAAGGGTATGTATCATGTTATCTATTACTCAGTATCTCTTGTATAGAGGAAAGACCTTTATGTCCAAGTCTGACTCATTTTTGATGATGAATATAAAAATGTCCTAACAAAGGGCGTAATTTATGTTTGGATGGAACTGAACAGCCGCAAAGGGAGCAGGAGGCATCTGAAGGAGATAGATGCCTCCTGTTTGCATTTGCGAGATCCGAGTGCTGCATCTGAAGATGCAGCCCTAGATCACGCCGCGATTTGCGATGGTTTTAGGCACCAGCCATCCTGCATTTGCTGAAGCTTACTCAGGCTGGCCATTGGGTCTGGACACCCGGGTCCAGGATGTGTGCGATGCAGATCATGGACCAGTTATGCCTTTAAAATGTGGGTGACGCGTCCCCGTTTTGAAGAACACTGCCGGGTACCACCTCCCAAACGCTGCAGCATGTCAATCATGCTGAGGCTGACAGGGGGAGTAAGCGATATTGCAAGATCCGTTGTGCACATGCGCAGCCCCACACCATTGTATTTGTACGTGAACCATTTGGTTTGCATACAAATATGAATTAGGCACAATATCTCCAGGGATTATGTCTGTTTTGCACCCTATATTTGAGAGAGGGTTTATTTCTAGCAGGTGAAGGGAGTGTCTATAATTGTATATGGTTATGTTGTGAGTGCTATAATTACTGTATCATTTTGCAATTGGAACCTGGGACAAATGTAAAACTTTGGAAAAATATAAATGTATAATGCTGAGTACTTTCCCTTTTTTGCAGCTTTTACTAATGTAATCTTACTTTCTCTTACGTCCTAGAGGATGCTGGGGTCCACATTAGTACCATGGGGTATAGATGGGTCCACCGAGCTCCTCCCTCTATGCCCCTCCTACCAGACTCAGTTTAGAAAATGTGCCCGGAGGAGCTGGTCACAGCTAGGGCAGCTCTCCTGAGCTTTCCTAATTGAAGTTTAGTTTAGTTTTTTATTTTACAAGGAGGCTGCTGGCAACAGCCTCGCTGCAGCGTGGGACTAGGGAGGGGAGCAGTGTCCGCTCTGCGGGGTCTGAGCCACTGACTCTGCTGACTGGACACTGAGCTCCAGATGGGCTGATCGGTCTCCGCCGCAGGGGAACCGCTCACCCCAGCAGCATGCCGCCGACCCCTTACAGAGCTGAAGCAGTGGTGAGTTAGTCACCGACCCCCCCTAGCAAGCGGGGGACTGGTGTGAAGATGGCGGCAACAGGGGATGGAACGCGGTATTAACTGCGCTCCCGGATGGTACCAGAGGCACACTGTGCGGCGCTGTGAGGGGCCCCCTGGGCCAGCGCTTACCCCTCGCACTGGTCAGCAAGCCTGTCGGGCCCCAGGGATCCCAGCCAGCACAACTCCTCAGACCAGTTTTAAATCCAGAAGAGCGGGAAGGCAGCGCCATGAAGGGGGCGGAGCTTCTCCTCAGAGCAGACCCTGCAGCATTCCAGCGCCATTTTCCTGCATGCTGATAGCTGAAGGAAGATCCTGGTCCCTCCACAGCAGCTCCAGATTACTGTAACATGGTACCAGGGGGTTGCAGAAGGGAGGGGTGGCTGACTGTTTGACTGTGTGCCCTATTAAGGAGCACAAGTCAGCCCTGATAGGGGGTTTTCTCCTTGTGTAAAGTGTTGGTGTAGGTTGCAGTGGCGCACCCAGGGGGGGTTTCCGAGCACCCCAAAAAAAACTCCAGTAAAAAAAAAAATTTTTTTTTTTTTTTTTAGCTGCATGAGTATTATTAATGGCTGTAAAGACGGCGGTAGCCGAAACAGCTGTAGGGAGACCCGGCTGGGTCTGATGTGTATCCCCAGCATGATTCAGGATACGTAAGATTTACATGACTGATGGAATTGTATTTCCAAGCTGCTATTTTGCACTATAAATTTGTCACTTTATCCGAATTGGCATAAAACGTACTTTTTGGACATTTAAGGAGTGCTGGTTTTCTTCTACAACATAAGCCCCAATTGGAGCCTCATGGTGTGGCAGTGTTTAATCTATATATATATATATATATATATATATATGCATGTTTAATATGCTATGTATATGTGTATATGTATGTGTGTGTGTGTGTGTCTATATATATATATATATATATATATATATACACACAGTTTATATATGGGGTGGTCTTCAGTATGCCGACTGACGGGATCCCGGCGCACAGTATACCGGCGCCGGGTTCCTGACAGCCGGCATACCGACAATTGTTCTACCTCCTGGAGGGAGAATAAAATAGCGCGCCACCGTGCCCGTAGCGTGGCGAGCGCAGTGAGGCCGCAAGGGGCTCATTTGCACTCGCCACACTGTCGGTAAGCCGGCGGTCAGGCTCCCGGCGCCGGTATGCTGGTCGCCGGGAGCCTGTCCGCCGTCATACCATAGTGAACCCTATATATGTGTAGATATGTATATAATTATATATATATATATATATATATATATTTATACACACACAGACACACTGGTTTTATGGACCCAGCATATACTGGGTCACCTCAGTCCCCACCCCCGTGATTGGCTCCACCCAGTTCTGGAAACCCCCCCATGCAAATCCTGCATTTGCCACTGGGTTGGCTCCAATCTCTGTCTCTCTCTTGCCATTCTTGGGGGGGAAACTCTGTCTTACCCCATCCTGTGTGTGTGTGGTGATTTTGGTGGTCACCAGCAGCAATGTCCAGGGATACAGTGTCAAATGCTACAGAGGATTTGTCCTCACAGGATGATCCCATTCAGAGGCGGATTGGCCATAGGATCTACAGGGAAGATTCCCGGTGGGCCGGTGTACCCTCGGGGCCTGTTTTGTTTGAGGACATGTGGTCCTATTTATAGACATAATGAATAAGATGCCAAACAATTTGCATATATGAAAATTACTTTGCCACTTAGCCTGTGATTGCAGATGATCTAGTGTATGCTCTGTCTGCCTGCTTGGCTGACATATAAGATTGAGTGAATAGTGATTGGGATATGGTTGGTGTAATAAGCAAGAAAATATATCTTTCTAAAGATTTATATAGTTTCCTAAATTCTGAAGGTGTATCATATAATGTGCTCATAATATTTAATTTTATTTCCTTTTAACTTCCCCTTGATGCTGGAGCTCCCCACTATCTGGAAAGTCTTGGGGGGGAAGGGGTGGGGAAGGGGGGGGGGGGTGCTGCTGCCGCCATGGTCCTTGGCTAGACCTTACACCTCTGGTGCTGTCCATGTGGGGCCACTAGTACAAATTTTTCCAGGGCCGCTTTTTGTTCCCAATCCGCCCCTGATCCCATTCCATGTAATCAGGTTAGCACTGGTTTAGCACAGATTCCATCAAGGGAACCAAAATTGTTTTCCTCTATCAAGACTTGGATTTCTCAGATTTCTGACAGGGTTGCCAGTAATGAGTCAGCAACCCAGGTATTGCAGTCCTCTATGGCTGTATGGCCCTTGTCAGGTACCTCGGGTCACCCCACTGTATACCCCCACAAACGTGCGCTTGTGCAGGTAACACAGGACGACACGGATACCGATTCTGACACTACAGATGGTGATGGGGATGTATTGCGGGGGTCCGCATCTCTTGCTAGGGGGGTACAGTTGTTGATAGAGGCTATCAGGGATGTGTTAAATATTAATGATACCACACCTGAGCAGGTTGAGGAGGCTTTCTTCACTGAAAATAAGAAAGCCTCGCTAACCTTCCCTGCGTCAAAAGAGCTGAATGCTATATTTGGAAAGGCCTGGGTGAATCCTGAAAGGAAGTTTCAGATTCCTAAGAGGATTCTGGTAGCTTTTCCTTTCCCTGAGCAGGATAGGAAAAAGTGGAAAACCCGCTGTATCCAGACTCTCAAAGAAGGTGGTTTTACCGGTACCGGGATCTACCGCATTAAAGGAGCCGGCAGATAGGAAAAACAAGTTTTATGGTAAGAACTTACCTTTGTTATAACTCTTTCTGTGAGGTACACTGGGCTCCACAAGGAATGGACAATGGGGTGTAGAGTAGGATCTTGATCCGAGGCACCAACAGGCTCAAAGCTTTGACCTTCTTCCCAGAATGCATAGCGCCGCCTCCTATATCACCCCGCCTCCCTGCACAGGATCTCAGTTTTTAGTTAACCAGTCCAATGCAGTAGCAGGAAAAGAGATGACAATAGTTAGTAGCCACAACACCGCATTCTCACGACAGGAGACGTGTCAGCGGCTAATGCCATACCAGCCCAAAGAAGCTAAGTGCGTCAGGCTGGGCGCCTTGTGGAGCCCAGTGTACCTCGCAGAAACAGTTTTAACAAAGGTAAGTTCTTACCATAAAACTCGTTTTCTGCTGCGGGGTACACTGGGCTCCACAAGGAATGGACAATGGGGATGTCCTAAAGCAGTTCCTTATGGGAGGGGACGCACTGTAGCGGGCACAAGAACCTGGCGTCCAAAGGAAGCATCCTGGGAAGCGGCAGTATCGAAGGCATAGAACCTTATGAACGTGTTCACAGAGGACCACGTAGCCGCCTTGCACAATTGTTCAAGGGTCGCACCACGTTGGGCCGCCCAAGAAGGTCCAACAGACCGAGTAGAATGGGCCTTAATGTGATCAGGAGCAGAGAGACCAGCCTTCACATAAGCATGTGCAATCGCCATTCTAATCCATCTGGCCAGAGTTTGCTTGTGAGCAGGCCAGCCCCGTTTGTGAAACCCAAACACAACAAAAAGAGAATCAGATTTCCTAATAGGAGCAGTTCTCTTCACATAGATACGGAGAGCCCGTACCACATCCAAAGACCGCTCTTTGGGAGACAGATCAGGAGAAACAAGTGCCGGAACTACAATCTCCTGATTAAGGTGGAACGAAGAAACCACCTTAGGTAGATAGCCGGGACGAGTCCTAAGAACTGCCCGGTCATGGTGAAATATCAGATATGGGGAACTACAGAACAAGGCACCCAAATCCTACACTCTTCTAGCTGAAGCAATAGCCAGCAGAAACACCACCTTAAGGGAAAGCCACTTAAGGTCAGCTGAACCAAGAGGTTCAAACGGAGACTCTTGTAACGCCTCCAAAACCACCGACAAGTCCCAAGTAGCCACAGGCGGGACATAGGGAGGATGGATACGCAACACGCCCTGAGTAAAGGTATGCACATCAGGTAAGGTCGCAATTTTTCTCTGAAACCACACCGACAAGGCAGATATTTGAACCTTGAGGGAGTCCAGACGCAGGCCTAAGTCCAGGCCCTGCTGAAGAAAAGCTAACAACTTGGCTATACTAAACTTGGAAGCATCATAATCGTTAGATGCGCACCAAACAAAGTAAGAATGCCGGTTTCCGGGCCCGCAACATAGTTTGAATGACCGCCTCAGAAAACCCTTTAGCCCTTAAGACGGAAGCTTCAAGAGCCACGGCGTCAAAGACAGCTGGGCTAGGTCCTGGTAGACACAGGGGCCCTGAACGAGGAGGTCTGGGCGTTGTGGAAGTAGAATTGGACGCTCTGACGATAGGCCTTGCAGGTCTGAGAACCAGTGACGTCTGGGCCACGCTGGAGCTATGAGAAGCAGAATTCCTTTTTCTTGCTTGAACTTCCGAATTACCCTGGGCAGGAGTGACACCGGAGGGAACACTTACTGCAGCCGAAACCTCCACGGTACCGCCAGTGCATCCACGAATGCTGCTTGAGGATCCCTTGTCCTTGCTCCGAAGACCTGAACCTTGTGATTGTGTCGAGACGCCATCAGATCTACGTCTGGAAGGCCCCACCTTTCCACTAGGAGTTGAAACACTTCTGGATGGAGGCCCCACTCGCCGGCATGCATGTCCTGATCACTGAGAAAGTCCGCTTCCCAATTCAGGACTCCCGGAATGAATATTGCTGATATGGCTGGTAGATGGCGCTCTGCCCACTGTAGAATCCGTGAGACTTCCTTCATTGCTAGGCGACTTAGAGTGCCGCCTTGATGATTTATGTAAGCCACTGTGGTGGCATTGTCCGACTGTACTTGAACAGGACGGTTCTGAATTAAATGCTGGGCTAGGTTCAAGGCATTGAAGACCGCCCGCAACTCCAGAATATTGATCGAGAGGAGGGACTCCTCCTTGGTCCACCGCCCCTGAAGGGAGTGTTGCTCCAGCACCGCGCCCCAACCTCTTAGACTGGCATCTGTCGTCAACAGGACCCAGTCGGAACTCCAGAACGGACGGCCCCTGCACAGTTGTTGGTCCCGGAGCCACCAGAGCAGCGACAGACGGACCTCCGGAGTCAATGAGATCATTTGAGACCTGATCCGGTGAGGCAGGCCGTCCCATTTGGCTAGAATCAGCCTCTGGAGCGGGTGGGAGTGAAATTGAGCGTACTCCACCATGTCGAATGCTGACACCATGAGTCCCAGCACCTACATCGCCGAATGTATCGACACTTGCGGACGAGATAGGAAGCAACAAATCCTGTCCTGAAGTTTCAGGACTTTCTCCTGAGACAGGAACAACCACTGGTTGTGAGTGTCCAATAGTGCTCCCAGATGCACCATGCTCTGAGCAGGGATCAGGGATGACTTCTTCCAGTTGATGAGCCACCCTTGGGCTTGCAGAAACCGGACCGTCACATCTAGATGACGCAGGAGAAGTTCTGGGGAATTTGCCAGGATTAACAAGTTGTCCAGGTACCACCGTCATCACCGCCATGACTTTTGTAAAGACTCACGGAGCCGTTGTTAAACCAAAAGGTAACGCCCGAAACTGGTAATGGCAGTTGCCAATCACAAATCTCAGGTATTGCTGATGAGACACTGCTATAGGAATATGCAGGTAAGTATCCTGTATATCCAGGGAGACCATGAAGTCCCCAAGTTCCAAGGCCAGAACTATAGAGCAAAGGGTTTCCATCCGGAACTTGGAAACCTTTACAAACCTGTTCAATGCCTTGAGGTTCAGAATGGGCTGGGAGGACCCATTCGGTTTCGGGACTAGAAACAGCGGAGAATAGTACCCCCGGCCCCTCTGCGCAAGAGGCACCTGTACTACGACTCCTGTATTCAGGAGGGTCTGTACTACCGAATGTAGAGTGTTTGCCTTTCTCTTGTCCAGCGGGACATCTGTCTGGCAAAATCGATCAGGGGGTCGGTTTTTGAAGGCTATGGCGTAACCTCGAGTGACGACTTCCTGTACCCAGGCATCTGAAGTGGTCTTCAACCATTCCTGGGTATACCCTAGAAGCCGGCCCCCCACCCTGGGATCCCCCAGAGGGAGGCCCGCCCCGTCATGCGGCAGGCTTATCTGTCTTGGAAGCTGGCTGACGGGCCGCCCAGGCTCTTTTGGGCTTAGGCTTACCAGGTTTGGAAGTGCGGGCCTGCTTGTTGTACGCATTACCTTTTGCTTTACCTGAAGGACGAAAGGGGCAAAAGGAAGTACCTTTAGCCTTCGACACAGAAGGAGCAGTACTTGGCAGACAGGCAGTTTTGGCAGTAGCCAAGTCAGCCACAACCTTATTTAAATCCTCCCCAAACAGAATATCTCCCTTAAAAGGGAGTACCTCCAGGGTTTTTCTAGAGCCCAGATCCACAGACCAGGATCTCAGCCACAATATCCGGCGAGCCAGGACTGACGTAGTAGAGGCCTTGGCTGCCAGGATACCGGCATCAGAAGCCGCCTCTTTAATATAACGAGAAGCTGTGACAATATAAGACAAGCATTGTCTAGCATGGTCAGAGGAGATTTCAGCATCTAATTCCAAGGCCCATGCTTCAATGGCCTCTGCAGCCCAAGTAGCTGCAATAGTGGGCCTTTGTGCAGCACCTGTGAGGGTGTAAATCGCTTTCAGACAACCCTCCACACGTTTATCCGTAGGCTCTTTTAGAGACGTGACTGTGGTGACCGGTAGAGCTGAGGAAACCACCATCCTAGCCACATGTGAGTCCACTGGAGGAGGCGTTTCCCAATTCTTAGACAGCTCTGGCGCGAGGGGATAGCGAGCCAGCATCTTCTTTTGAGGCACAAACTTCGTACCCAGGTTTTCCCAGGGTTCCTGACGTATATCAATTAGGTGGTCAGAGTGAGGTAAAACTTGTTTAATCACCTTCCGACGCTTGAACCTATCTGGTTTCTTAGGAGGAATGGATGGCTCGGGATCATCCGTAATCTGTAAAATTAACTTAGTAGCCTCCAAAAGATCAGAAACATCCACATGTGAACCACCCTCCCCATCAGCCGTATCTGAGTCAGAACCTGTGGGGTCAGTGTAAGTGCCGTCTTCATCTGACGAGGTGTCCGTGACAGCAGTGGATTGTGAGGAGATAAGCGCTCGCTTAGAGTAACCCTTGGACGTAGGCGAGCGACGGTCAGACTTCTTAGTAGTCAGGGACTGGTTCAACTTCTTTATTTGAGCAGATAAATCGTCCGCCCACGGCGGGTTAGCTGCAGGGACCACAAACGGTTGCACCGGCATTGAGGGTCCCATAGGGGGTGTTAGTTTATGAACTAGCGTATGCAGAAGTGTGGAAAAAGCGGCCCACGGCGGTCATTATTTGCCCCCGTCCCACTGGGGGGCAAGGAGCCCCCAGAACCAGAGCCCAAAGCTGCTAAATTCTCTTAGGGCTGCCTGGAGCAGCCCCTCTGTTAAGTGCCTGCTACTGCAGCACCAACTACAAAACTGAGATCCTGTGCAGGGAGGCGGGGTGATATAGGAGGCGGCGCTATGCATCCTGGGAAGAAGGTCAAAGCTTTGAGCCTGTTGGTGCCTCGGATCAAGCTCCTACTCTACACCCCATTGTCCATTCCTTGTGGAGCCCAGTGTACCCCGCAGCAGAAATTGATAATACTCTGAAATCAGTGTACACTGTTTCAGGAGCCATATTGCGTCCCACTATTGCTAGTGCATGGATTACAAGGCAATAGTGAAGTGATCGGCTGCATTGATGGAGGATTTGGATACGATGGATAGGGATGAATTTGCATTGTATTTACGCAACATTCATGATTCTGCAGGTTTCATGGTAGAATCCATGAAGGATCGGGTTCCATGGCTGCGGGAATTTTTTCCATGTCTGTTTCAGCTCGTCAGTGTCTGTGGCTCCGCCAGTGGTCAGCCGACACGGATTCCAGAAGAAGTGTGGAGTCGCTACCCTATACAGGCCAGGCTCTCTTTGGGGAAGCCCTAGACGCGTGGATTTCTACCGCTACAGCGGGTAAGTCTCCGTAGGCCAAGTCATCCAATACCTTCTTCAGGGGAGGTAAGGTTAAGTCCAAGAAACCTGCCGCTGCAGGTTCCCAAGAACAAAAGCCTGTTTCAGGTACCCCTAAGTCCTCCACATGATGGTGTACGGAAGGGCCTGGAGGTTGGCCCTGTGGGAGCGAGACTCAAACAGTTCAGTCAGGTCTGGGTCTCATCCGGCCTGGATCCCTGGGTGGTAGATATTGTCTCTCATGGATACAGGCTGGAATTACAAAGTCTCTCTTCTCATCGTTTTTTCAAGTCAGGCTTGCCAACTTTGTTGCAGGACAGCACAGTACTACAGGATGCTGTCCAAAAGCTGGTGGAGGCACAAGTCATTGTGCCGGTACCACCGCACATGCTGACAAAGGGTTACTATTCAAACCTTTTCGTGGTACCGAAACCAGATGGTTCGGTCAGGCCCATCCTGAACCTAAAATCATTGAACCCCTTTCTAAAGGAGTTCAAGTTCAAGATGGAGTCTCTCAGGGCGGTGATTTCAGGTCTGGAAGAGGGGGAATTCCTGGTATCCCTGGATACCAAGGATGCGTACCTTCACATTCCGATCTGGCTGCCACATCAGGCTTATCTCCGCTTCGCATTGCTGGACTGTCATTTTCAGTTCCAGGCCCTGCCGTTCGGCCTCTCCACAGCACCAAGGGTGTTTACCAAGGTGATGGCGGAGATGATGATGCTACTCCGAAAACAGGGTGTGAACATCATTCCTTATCTGGACGATCTCCTGATAAAGGCATCGTCCAGGGAAAAGCTGCTGCAATCCATTGTTCTCACAACATGGCTGCTTCAGAGTCACGAGTGGATTCTGAATTTTCCAAAGTCACATTTGGAACCAACCCGGAGATTGTCATTTCTGGGAATGATCCTGGATACGGAAGTACAGCAGGTGTTTCTTCCGCGGGACACGGCGTTGGTGATCCAATCCATGGTCCGGGATGTCTTGAAACCACCCCGGGTGTCGGTTCATCAATGTATTCGCCTATTGGGAAAGATGGTAGCCTCCTACGAGGCTCTCCAGTATGGGAGGTTTCAGCTCGGACATTCCAACTGGACCTCCTGGACAAGTGCTCAGGATCTCACCTCCACATGCATCAGAGAATTCGTCTGTCGCCAAGGGCGAAGATTTCACTCCTCTGGTGGCTCCAATTGCCTCACCTGCTGGAAGGCCGCAGTTTCGGGATTCAGGACTGGGTCTTGCTAACGACGGATGCGAGTCTCCAGGGCTGGGGAGCAGTCACTCAAGGGGTGACCTTCCAAGGAAGATGGTCAAGCCTGGAAGCCGGCCTGCCCATCAATATTCTGGAACTAAGAGCCGTCTACAACGCTCTTCTTCAGGCGGCCCCTCTTCTAAGAAACAGGGCCATTCAAGTACAGTCGGACAACGTAACAACAGTGGCTTACATAAACCGACAGGGCGGAACGAAGAGCAGAGCGGCAATGTCAGAGGTCACAAGAATACTCCTCTGGACGGAAAAGCATGCGTTGGCACTGTCGGCCATCTTCATTCTGGGAGTAGACAACTGGGAAGCAGACTTCCTCAGAGACACGATCTCCATCTGGAAGAGTGGGGTCTCCATCCGGAGGTGTTCAAGGAGGTAACAGATCTTTGGGGTCTACCCCAAATAGACATGATGGCCTCTCGTCTCAACAGTAAGCTTCGGCGTGTCTCCGTGGGTGTTCTAGTCAATGTACGTGTTTCCACCACTCCCACTCATCCCAAGAATCCTAAAGCTCATAAGGAGAACAAGGGTTCAAGCGATCCTCATTGCCCCAGACTGGCCAAGAAGGGCTTTGTACGCAGACCTTCTGGATCTACTGCAAGAAGAGCCGAGGCCTCTTCCTCTTCGGGAGGACCTGCTGCAGCAGAGGCCGTTCGCCTATCAAGACTTACTGCGGCTACGTTTGACGGCATGGAAGTTGAGCACCTGATTCTTGCTCGGAAGGGTATTCCAAAAGCAATGATTCCTACCCTCATTCAGGCTAGGAAAGGGGTAACGTCTAAACATTACCATCGTATTTGGAAGAAATATGTATCTTGGTGTGAGTCCAAGAAGTTTCCTGCGGTGGAATTTCAACTGGGACGTTCCTCCTCTTTATAAAGACAGGAGTGGTTATGGGACTGAGATTTCAGCTCTGTCCATTTTCTTTCAGAAGCAATTGGCTGCCCTCCCTGAGGTTCAGACGTTTTTGAAGGGAGTTCTGAATATCCAACCTCCTTTTATACTGCCTACGGAGCCTTGGGACCTTAACGTGGTGTTGCAGTTTCTCCAGTCGGATTGGTTTGAGCCTCTACAGGAGGTGGAGCTCAAATTTCTTACATGGAACTTTGTTGGCCTTAGCCTCTGCTAGGCGTGTCTCAGAGCTGGGGGCTTTGTCATGCAAAAGCCCTTACTTGATTTTCCATGAGGATAGAGCTGAGCTCTGGACTCGTCAGTAGTTCCTTCCAAAGGTTGTGTCGGCATTTCATATCAACCAACCTATTGTGGTGCCAGTGGCTCTTGACTCCTTGATTACTTCAAAGTCCTTGTATGTTGTGAGGGCTCTGAAGAGTTATGTGAAGAGAACTTCTCGTCACAGGAAGTCGGACTCTCTGTTTGTCCTATACAATCCCAAGAAAATTGGGTGTCCTGCTACTAAGCAGTCTATTTCTCGCTGGATTAGGTTCACTATCCAGCATGCCTATTCTACAGCAGGACTGCCGTGTCCAAAATCTGTTAAGGCCCACTCTACTTGTAAGGTGGGGTCTTCCTGAGCAGTTGCCCGGGTATCTCGGCAGTTCAACTTTGCCGAGCTACAACTTGGTTGGGGTCGAACACGTTTGCAAAGTTCTACAAGTTCGATACTTTGGCCTCTGATAATCTGAAGTTCAGTCAATCAGTTCTGCAGGAGCCTCCGCGCTCTCCCTCCCATTCTGGGAGCTTTGGTACATCCCCATGGTACTAATGTGGACCCCAGCATCCTCTAGGACATAAGAGAAAATAGGATTTTGGTACCTACCGGTAAATCCTTTTCTCGTAGTCCATAGAGGATGCTGGGCGCCCGCCCAGCGCGTCATTTTCCTGCTATTGTTATTTGGTTCAGTACCACTTCGTTTAGTTGAGTACTGCATTGTTACTTGGTAAGTAATGTTTCAGCCATTGCTGATTAGTTCAAGCTAGTTGTCTTGACGTGCCTTGTATGTGTGAGCTGGTATGAATCTCACCACTATCTGTGTTAAGTCCTTCTCTCGAAGTATGTCGTCTCCTCGGGCACAGTTTCTAGACTGCGTCTGGTAGGAGGGGCATAGAGGGAGGAGCCAGCCCACACTCTTAAACTCTTAAAGTGCCAATGGCTCCTAGTGGACCCGTCTATACCCCATGGTACTAATGTGGACCCCAGCATCCTCTACGGACTACGAGAAAATAATTTACCGGTTGGTACCAAAATCCTATTTTTCTAACTGCGCTTTGCTCAAGGACATGAATATAGCCTTGCCAATTCTATAGGGTGCTGCAATGAAAGGCAACAAAACATTGTTTAGACCTAAACATTGGTCCCAGAACATAAATGGTTTTTGTTTCAAATAAACTAGCTACTTAAGCACATATTCTTTATTTAAAGTAAACACATTATTATTTTAACACATACAGTTACTATAGAACTGAACATGAGTTATACATACTGTAGTAGTACTGTAGTAGTAGTAGTAGTAGTAGTAGTAGTAGTAGTACTACTACAAGGATTAACCCCTTCAGTTGTGACTTTATTTTAACTATGCAGACCTTCCAGGGTTGGTTTTTAAATTAACTACCTGATCATTGCTAGGGGTTTCATGTTCGTTGCCAGGGGTTTCATGCTCTGGGATTCTATACTCGTTGCCAAGGGTAAGGCCCATTGCCAAGGGGGTGTATTTTGCTGGCAGGCAAATCACCTCCACCTGCTCCCTCGTACTGCGCTTGGGGTGGGCAGAGTTTTTGGAATGATGCAGTTGCGTTGTGATGTCACAACGCAACCGTGTCATTCCGCAAAACTCCACCCCCCGAATGGAGTATGAGGAAGAAGGGAGAAGGAGCAGTGGCATGCCCTGGGAATCTTCCGAGATAGCCAGTCTCCCCAGTGAAGCTGGCACTCTGAGATTTTCCGGTCATGCCACTATACACTTGCCAATATATTGTTTGTACTGATGAACTATATATAGGCTGGACTATTGGCTCGTGTGTACATTCACAGGCATATCAAGTCGGCTGGACTGTGTCTGCCTGTATGCATAGGCAACCTGCTGACCATCCCATATCACAGCTGCAGGTATCGCTGACAATGACGTCACTACTGGTTCCTGTGGACAGGCATGTAGGGTGGTAGATTGGTAAGTGTATATGTGTAAGATTGTTTGTGCTTAAACCTTACCAATCTTTAGATTAGGTGGCCGATCCTCTGGTAAAGTGTGTAACCTTAACACATTTTGTCGTCTTGTCGGGGCTATGTAAACTAGAGATATGTGAACCCCATGCTATAGGTTTAGTTCTGGTTCCAGATCATCATTGTGTTTTGGATTTCTTTAATTTTTGTTAAAAAAACCCCTGCTAAAATAACCCTGCTAAAATAATATAATTTGGACTTATTTCCAATCATTTCCAATAGGTAATGGCACCTGCAATCACAAGGGAGGAACTTACAAGCAATCCAAAACACATGAGATTTGTTTTTTAAATACTAGAACCGAATTTGGCGTGATGACCCAAGCTTGGACTCGTGTCAGGCTGAACCCCAAAGTTCAGGTGTGTTCGGTTTGCAGCAAAACCAAACCACTCAGTTCTAATATGAACTGAGCTGACTCAGTCACTCCTATCCTATTGGTAATACTTGCTGCCAGAGCCGGAATAAGGGGGAGTATGTACCCCGGGCCCCCCTTTCTAAAAGGGCCCCCCCGCCGCCAGCCACAGATCGGATCTCTGTTAGCGATCTGACCTGCAGCACTGGCCTCCCGGACCCCGCGCGTATCCCTGTCGGTTGCCCTGGCAACTTAACAGCGCTGGCGCTTCATGAAGTAAGGGACAGCTGAGCGACGGCTCAGCTGTCCAATGGGTGAGAAGTAGTAGCAGCCTGCGGCTCAGTCACTGGCTGGGCGCGCAGGCTGCACGGAAGATGTGTGGAGCCAGAGGGGTTGCGTTGGGGAGCGAGCTGTAGCTGCTCTCCTGTCTCACCAGCAGCAGATCAAAAAGTAAGCTGGGTGTATTGTTTGTTGTTTTTTTTTATTTACCTGCTGCTGTGTTAAATTGTAATTTTTTGCTTTGTGTTGTGTTGTGTGTGTGTGTGTGTGTGTGTAATTATGTGTGTGTGGGTAATGTGTGTGTGTGTGTGTGTGTATATAGGTGTATATGTGTGTGTATATATATATATATATATATATATGTGCATGTGTAAACATATACTGTATATGCAGGTGTATGTATGTACATAGCACTCCTGGCGTCCAAGTAATACCACTATTGATGAAAGTGCCACACTAATAAAGGGCACTGAAACGTTGCCAAACTTATGCCTAAAACAGTGGTATTACTTAGACGCCAGGAGTGCTGCACCATTGGGACAATTGTGGATTTATTTGTGCGGCCACCCAGCGCAACACCCGGTGGGCAACCGCTGCAGCATTGTTCATGCAGGGGGAAAGCCAGACATCATGCCTTTGATATATATATATATATATATATATATATATATATATATGTTGGTATTGTGTGACCAGCGGTTTGGAGACCGCCGGTCACCATACCGAAGGTGGGATCTCAGCATTTAGATGCCCGGCAGGCTAAGTGGCAAGCTGCTCTGCGCTCGCCACAGGTTCTATTCCCACTCTATGGGTGTCGTGGACACCCACGAGTGGGAATAGTCCCTTCTAGTCGACATACCGACTCTAGGAATTGTGAAGGGAGTGAAATGTAGCCGTCGGTTTTGTAACCGGCGGTCTCCTGATCGCCGGTCACATAACTACATCCCATATTTTATATATATATATATATATATATATATATATATATTTGATCTCCCTACCTCTGTTAGGGGCCCCCTTGTTTAAAGCGCCCCGGGTCCCCCATAGCCTTAATCCGGCTCTGCTTGCTGCTGTGCTGCTGTCTGGCCAACACTGATCAATGTCAATGATCACACACTGCTCCACTGCTCCTTGTGCTGCACCAATAACCAGTGACACCTACCTGATTGCCATAACAGCCTCTGAGCTGAATGCCGCTGACCCATCAGCACCAGACAGAGTAGCACAGGCAGCCTTAGAACATGTGCTTGGTTCCTCAAGGCTGCACCAGTGCTCTCTGCAGAGGGTGCAAGCAGAAAATAAGCTTAACTGCTGCCTCTGGGCTGTTCTCAGGTTGATCGCAGGTCTTTAATTAAATAGCTCCAAACAACCCACAGCTAATTGAATATGCCTCTTAATGGCTCTACACACTGAGCGATTTTAACGTCCAACGATATTATCGATGGTCGATTTTTTTCATCAACGATTTTTGCCTACACACTGGACGATATCGATGGCCGATTTGAACGATATGACAGTACATACATCTATAGCGTCCAAACTGACTTGCATGTATAAACAAGGAAACTGTAGATCTGCGATGAACGACTGCGAGGCCACGCATCGTTCATCGTTGATGCATACACACTGAACGATATGAACGATTAATCGTTCATTTTTGAACGATATCGTTTATATCTATCATCGTTATCGTCAAGTGTGTAGGGCCCTTTAGTGTCAGATAGAAGCAATACTTTAGTTTAATTTTAAGTTATATTTATGTGACAAAATCCAAAATGTAAATAAGCTGAACCACAAACCTGTTTCACACGGACATTAGTTGATACAATTTGATTGACCTCATCCTTTAAAAACAGAAAAACAATGTTAGGTAATGAAAAGACAATAGAGCAAACCTGTTTTATAAATGATTGGATTAATTTGCCGTGATCGCCATACCACATTAATAAGCTGAATAAGCTGTAGTCCGACTGTTACCACAACTTTATCACTGAATGTGTCAACTGGACGAACAACTTTATTGTAGTTTTCAAAAAGGTCTCTAATCAGTCGCGATTCATCCTCATAGGAGAGCACATTTCCAGCTGCAGGGATAGAAATATTTTGAAAGAGTCAACTGAACTGATTCAGAGTTAAAACATTTTTAATAAATTCAAGTACTTGTATTTGCCTCTAATCTGGTTTAAAAATAGTTGGAAAATCAGCTTGTGAGTGATAGGGGATTGCTGGCCATTGTGGCCTGGATCTCCACATGTAGAAGAAAGATTGTGTTGGCATGTCTTTATTTAAATAACTGTGTCGATTTTAGTACAGATGGACTACAGGTCCCAGTGGACCCTGGATTTAAACTGTAGTGCTATAAGGGCCAGAATGCTCTGGCAGCTATGCGTATGCTGACAGGCACACCAGGGTCTCTGTTCCGTGATTGGCCACAGTGAAACATTGGACTCCCCAACGGTGATTAGTGCAAGTGGTGAGAGGTTAAATGAATCAGGGGGGACACGTCAACTACAGTTTTAAAGGTATATGTGGATGAAGAGCCCCACTTCTCCTCCCCAGCTAAGGGGATATAAAATGAAAAAACATAGGAAGACATCTGTTTTTATTTCACACAGGATGGGGGAGATCTGGCAATTAGATCACACCCCACCTGTGTAAAATTTCATTTGTTTGAGCAGTTGGGTGTCATTTACTGGTGATCACAGGCGATCACAAGGCAATAAATACTAGAGGGGCATATTGTTGAAAATGGGGATCTCCGCTTGTTTTTGTGTAAGTACGAGTATATAGGGATAAGGAACATTTATTGCCCTTCCCCATCTGTGGATATATAATCTTTCTGTAGTGCTAGGTGACACTGGTTGGTGATCATAAGTGATAATCAGCAGAAAACTACTAATAGGTTGCATTATTGGAAAGGGACTCCCCTATTTTGCATGTGGGTGCCCCTGAATTAATGGAAGCCAGGGTGGGAGAGATGCCCCCCCTTTCATGGACTGCCTTCAATTACTGCATTTAGGGGATTTTCACACTGATCAGACAAAATAATTTCTTTGGGATAATTATCTTCCAAACAAGCATGCCTCCAACTCTGCTTTAAAAAAAAAAATAAATAAATAAAGGTCTTGAAAGCTAGCTCCTATAGAGAAATGTTTTTAAACATCTACCATCATGGTTACTTGTCCCTTAATTGTCGCTGAACTATGGGCCTCTTCGATACTGGGGACTGTCCAAAATGCGGGCAACCATGCACGTCCTTTGTACATTGTAAATGGAACTGCCCCTTTAAGTAAATAATTTTGGCGCCTAGTCCAAAATTCTACATATACTCACTTGATGGAATACAACTCCCTAACTTCTGAATTGGTGGTTCTGTGAATCCTAGATTCAACCTTAAAACCGACCACTGGTTGTCAAATTTTTTTATTAATAGTCTTGTCGGTCATGCAGAAGTGTATCTTGCAGTATTGGATACAGAATTGCCCACATCCTTTCACTCTTTTTGCCAATAAATTATATTTTGTTTTCTCCATGGATTGGGTCGATTATTCTATAAATAACGAATCTAGTGTTGACAATTTTTTTAATATTTGGAAAGAATTTATCTCTTCTCTACCATCCCAGATTCACCATCAAATTCATTGCTGTTTCCATAATACCGCATGGTATAAGACTAGATTCTTTGCTGACGATCCTCCAGTCCTCTCGGATGATGTGACACCTCTGCTGTTGTAGACTTATTCCCTCCAGTTTTATAGCTCGGTGTTCTTATCTCCTGTGAATGGAGGGGGGGGCCTGCCAACCTGTTCTATTGATGTTATTTCCATTGACAATGTTTTCCCATGTGTTATTTATGGAACATCATTATGTCCAGCTATCCGATAGCAGCTGATATTATTCTCTGGTTTTATGTTCTGTATTGTTTTTGTTGGTACATCAATAAAAAAAGCATTTTTTCCAAAAATTCTATAATGTAGTGGAGCGCTGTCATGCTCAGTGACATCATCACACACTAACGTGACAATCTCATTGTTGGGCGCCCTCCTTCTCAGCTCCCAACCATTATTGATTAGCATTGGGGAGAAAGTAAGTATTTTTTTTTTTTTACAGCACCTTCGCTGTTGCTGACAAGCGGGACTAGTTATCCTCAATTATGATTATATGCAGACAGTCCTGCTTGTTGTCTGCAGGGGTAAAGAGATGCCAGCGCCACCTATTGAAAGACTCCAGGCTGTACCATGCTCTGTGCTATGAGATCTCAAAGTTTCTATTACAAGATGCAGCATGTCAATCACTTTGCACTCTAAGGGCACATACACAAAGGAGATGAAAAACAACAACCACCATTAAAGCCTGAACAAAACCTCATACCTCACTATTACTATTACCTCTCAAAAGTCTCCTGCAGCATTTCCGAAGCATGTATTATTTACCGAGCACTAGTGCTTCTGAATACTGCAGACAGTTACAGAATCAGAAATGATGCAAATCGGAGAGGGCTTACAAGAAAACAGATGTTTATTTGCCTACTTTATTTTTAAGACTATCAACAGCATAATGTATTTGATAGGCTTTATCAACTCTTGGTAAATGTGTAAAAATAAGACTGGTACAGTACATACAAGACCTTAAGATCTAGAAGCACTTTAGTTTTGCAGTGTACACATTATTCATGTCAAAAAAACAGAGAAACATAAAAAAAAATGATGCTGAAAAAGATCCAATTGGGTATTTTATCTGTCAATTTTACGCATTCTTGCCAATGGTCCCTAATTTCAAGGGGCAGTCCCAGTTTTTAATGTATTATACTCCCTGGACATTCCTGTCTGTGAAAATGTCCCTATATTTCAATATAGATCAACTGTTCCTTTTATTCTGTATAATAAATGTCATTTCCACTGTCTATTCTTATTCTTTGGGCTATGTCATTTACAATTTTCTTTAAAGATGAACATTTAAAATGTAAAAGTAATCCATTATATTATAAATATGTTATGTAAACATGTGATAAAATATATTATCGTACATGAAGATCTGTGTAAGTTATTACATACGCCTGCCTGACAGTGCATTGTCATTGGGAATTATTACAGATTTTGGAAATTATGAATTTACACTACTGTTTCTCTGCCAAGGGAGAATATTCTAAGTAGACAAAATAAATATCCATAAATAATGCAACATCCAAAGTATGTATTGGTCTTACACTAATTATTATGTGCCACAGAGAGTATAATGGAGATTGCCATTCTGAGATCTTACACTATATAGACACGATGTAAAATATTACATTAGTTTCTAGCTGTTATAATGAAGTTACACAATCAGTAGTGATGTATACACTATAGTGTATGATATATATCTAAGAACAGTCCACATAAAACACAATTACACATTATGGATCATTTGTATCTGAAAGGCAATCAACAGAATAGCCATACATTATAAAAGATCAATGGTATCTTAAACACAATCAACAGAACAGACATATACATTATAATAGAATAATAAAATATCTCAGATAAATTGTCCAAAAAATATGAAAATAATAAATGTACCTGACTGTAAGAGGAAAATAAGGCATGGAAAAATAAAATCCATTTCCTTCCTTTTCTCCCAGCTCTGTTACGCTTTGGTTTGAAGCCGGGAATGATGAAATTTCAGACTCTTGAAACTCGTCTGGAGTGTGGGACTGATCAGCTTCCGGTCCCAGAGGTTGGAATGGAGCTACTGGGCTATTATTGCTCTGCACCTGTTCACTAGGACAGCTGAGCTTCTCAGAGCTCTTACACATCATCCAGCAGTCATTTCTTTTGCAACTCATGGGTTCAAGTCTTGTTGCTAGAGTTTTCTGCTCACTCATATATACTAGATAATCTATGGGATGCAGTCAATTTACCTACAATCAAAATCCTGATGGTCAAAATACCGGCAACCATTGACTGATGGTTAAAATACCAACATGGTCATCATACAGACATTAAAAATGTTGACATGGTCAAAAAATCGACATGAGTTTTTCATGATTTTTTAATTGAAACCGATTTGTTAATACTTTACCATCCCAGTGGACCTTGAAGGGGAATATAATAGTCTGCCGAGCGCAGCGATGCACCGCATGCAAGGGGACACAGTACACTTATACGGTGTCCATGTCGACCTATGTTGACATACACACCCCCAAAAAATGAAAAACTTGTGTCTACTTTTTGACATGTCGACATTTTGATTGTCGTTATTTTGACCATGTCAGGATTTTGATTGTAGGTAAATCATACCGATCCCCAATCTATAACTTAGCTTTCATCTATACGTTTGTTTTCACATGCCCACAATTTTGGTAAGTGTATTGTTCCAAAGCAAGTACGTTTGTAAATTGAACAAACCATGTTGCAATGCAAGGGGTATAGATACATTTGTCTTTTTGCATGCAGGGTAGATGCTGACTACTTTTGTATATTGGGGGTCATTCTGAGTTGTTCGCTCGCTAGCAGATTTTCGCTGCCGTGCAAACGCTAAGCCGCCACCCTCTGGGAGTGTATATTAGCTTTGCAGAAGTGCGAACGCTTTCATCGCAGAATGGCTACAAAAAAAATTGTGCAGTTTTAGAGCAGCTCAAAACCTACTCAGCGCTTGCGATCACTTCAGACCATTAAGTTCCGGATTTGACGTCACAAACACGCAGCCACGTCTGCATTTTTCCTGGCACGCCTACGTTTTTCCGAACACTCCCTGAAAACGGTCAGTTGCCACCCAGAAATGCCCACTTCATGCCAATCACTCTGCAGCAGCCAGCGCAACTGAAAAGCATCGCTAGACCCTGTGTGTAACTACATCGGTCTTTGTAATAGTACGTCGCGCGTGCGCATTGCGCCGCATGCGCAGAAGTGCCATTTTTTAGCCTCATTGCTGTGCAGCGAACAAATGCAGCTAGCGATCAACTCGGAATGACCCCCATTGCCCACAAATACTGCACAGCTTTATTTTTACACTAATTTAGATTTAAGTGTGTACATGCCCCTCTCATATCTACAGTAAGTCTCTCTGTACATTTTACATCTGAACCACCTGCACTGCAACATGGTTTTAGCAAACTGCAAGGTTACTTGCTCTGTGTTTTACTCCCTGTTGAGATTCAGTCCCCAAATGATCCCAGTCTAGACAGCAGCAATACACAGACGGCAGACTGTTGTTTCAGACTGTTGCTATGCTATTTATACTTTAATTACACTTATCTACACCTGACAGCAGAACAATATTACCTTAGGAAAAAATGCAGGATTTCTAGAGTGGGGTTTCCAAATGCTTGGTTTTAGATCAAGTGTGGTCAGCCCATGAAGAGGACATAATTAGTACTTAACAAAATGCAGTGTAAATAATTATACTTCATACGTAATATAATCTGAAGGAGACAGAACTGACCTTTGTAAGCACACATTCGCCCACCTCATGCTAAGACACCTGCCTCTTCTTGCAGCAAGCTGCTCTCTGGTCTCTATGGTCTGGTGCACTGATTGAGAGCTCAGATCTACAAACACAGCGGACTTGGTAGGAGAAACCTCTTCCACTGGGCATAAGCAGCAGCTCTGTTCTATCCCTCCTACTCCATGATATGGCCGCAGCTCTACGAAAATTCTAGACACAGACAATTATGGTCATGATTCAAGCCTCTGGCCTGGTCAGGTACAGTCGGTTTCCAGGATACTACAACCCTTCTCTGGGTTTGCCTATATACCCTTGTTTTATCTCCAAGTATGTGAGATGCTATTTTGAATAAACACTCCTTAAGGACAACATACATATAAGCCTCTTTAAAATTAAAATAGACATGCCTGACATGTGATCATTGCATAGGTGTGCGCAGGGGGGGTGCCTGGTGCGCACAGGCACCCCCTAATGTCTGGCACCCCGATCTCACATTCCTGATGCAGCGATTGCTGAGCAGGCTGATTACTGTCCCCTCTGCGCTGCACCCTGCAGGACTGCATTACTGACCGGACGCCTGGGTTAATCAAGGGTGCCACTGCCACCGGCTTTCAAATTCCCAGCTCCACCTCCATGTACAAAAACAGTGTGATGTGATGTGATTACGTCATGCTGCTCGCACGCCCATCCGTCACACGCCTACCTCTCTCCTTCTATGCTATGCCAACGCCAGCCACTGATAAGGAGCAGCATGCAGCCAGCGTTACTCTTAGGAAGACAAATTCAATACTGGCAGGCGGTCGGCAGCAGCATTGACAGGTCACTTGTTTTTCCAGCAGCAGCAGTACTAGTCTGTGACTGTCAGTGTCAGTGAGTGACTGACTTGTAAGTAAGCTGCTGCAGCTTGCAGGGGAAAGAGAGGGGGAGCCAGACCAGGCTGAGGAGGAGCAGTGTAATTGCATGAGTGCCATCAGGGGTATTTGGTGCACACCACAACATCTGACAATGCATCTGCTTTATTAGGATTGGTACAAAGGTGGATATTTTATATGCGTTGACCATCAATAGATGGTGCTAGACACGCCCAAAAGGCGGTGCTAGACACACCCCTCCGACGGTGCACCCCCTAATAAAATGTGCTGCGCATGCCAGTGGATCATTGTAAAGGTGTGTACACACGGTGAGATCCTTGCTATGCCCGATTTTGACTATGCGATTTCCCTTGAACTCCCCCAGAGGCCAGATAGCACAGATAGTAAAGCTTTTGACTGTCTGTACTTTCGATTTTGTCTATGTACGATTTTGACTAAATGCCAATTTTGACTATACTTTGTACTAGATAGTACACTAGATATTCAAGATTGACTTGCCTGCAGTCTATCTAGCCTTGCGATACCCCACGGGAGTGCGCATTGAGATCGAATGGGTATCACAAGCTGACTAACACCTTGAGAAGTGCACTAACTTTCCTTAAGATTTTGACTATATAGTCAAAATCTTACAGATTTATCTCACCGTGTGTACACACCTTTATATAAACATCTCTCTGACTTTTGTTGTTGTAAAGGTCTCTTTCTAGAACTTCCAGTGCAGATCAGCACTATCTTGCACTGAGGGTCTAAGCAAGGAGGTCTACTTGGTCTAAGCAAGGAGGTAGCAAGTTTTGTGTAGCTGGATGTTCATTAATAGACTAAGGGGGGTATCCTATAAGCCGCGGTAATTTGCCGTATGATAAAAACGGGCTTTTAGCGATATTTTGGCTGATGGTCATTACCGGGCTATCCAATTATAGCCCTTTTTTTTCATGTGAAAAACTACCTGTTTTCATACAAAAACACATGGGATCCATGAAAAGCAGCAGACCTATGTGTTGTTACGGTAGTGATCATGGGAAAAATGGAAGCTTATCGGGAATTTGGTTTCACCTGCTGGAAGCAAAATCCCCAATCAGTGCTGATAGTCGGGGTTGAGTAAAATCCTCCAATAAGTGCAGACGGCCCCGGGTGAGTAAATTAGCCACAGTAAATTATTTGTGTAAGGGGTATTAGTATGTGATTCAATCTGAGCACTATCATCCAGGAGATATTTATTTTCCTCTTAAATTCAGACATTACTTTTTATTTTACTGGTCTCAGTTTATGAACTGATATAAATCAAGAATTTTACATCAAGTGTATAACTGATCCGTAAAAATAAAAAAAAGACAGTACTTTACTACGGATCAGACAAATATCTCTTGGAGCAAATGAATGAGGCTATTGTCTACGGATTATTGAATTGTGCTCCTTGTCATGAAAATTATTTTTAAATAGACTTCAGAAAATGTATTAATCGCCTAAATAAATGTAAACATAAAAAGAACTGGCTTTGTAGAATTGTCTTTTTATCTCAGGAGACCAATAGCGGAATCTTGATGGACAGAATCTCGACACATCTCGCCGGTAAGTATGGGGCACGGGGTTAGGGTCAGGCACTAGGGCAGTGGTTTACATTTTATTTTTGAGTCACGGCACCCTAGAGTATCAGAATGTTTTTCACGGTAACACTAGTCAAAAGTTTCATATTGAGAAATTCAGATTTTTTTTTAAAAATTAAGTAAATTGTTTTTATATGTCACCCTTAGGTTCCGTTATGTGGTGAGGGGCAGGATTCACTTCTGTTTATTCACATATTTTATGACTGGAAGCCACAAGCACTGGATTTGTCTATTACACTGAATGTAAAAAAATGTAATTGGTCTTGGGCCCTCATTCCGAGTTGTTCGCTCGTTAGCTGCTTTTAGCAGCATTGCACATGCTAAGCCGCCGCCTACTGGGAGTGAATCTTAGCATAGCAGAATTGCGAACGCAAGATTAGCAGAATTGCGAATAGAAATTTCTTTGCAGTTTCTGAGTAGCTCGAGACTTAGTCTGCCACTGCGATCAGTTCAGTCAGTTTCGTTCCTGGTTTGACGTCACAAACACGCCCAGCGTTCGCCCAGACACTCCCCCGTTTCTCCAGACACTCCCGCGTTTTTCCCAGAAACGGCGGCGTTTTTTCGCACACACCCATAAAACGGCCAGTTTCCGCCCAGAAACACCCACTTCCTGTCAATCACACTCCGATCACCAGAACGAAGAAATTTCTTTGTTAAGCCGTGAGTAAAAAAACAAACTTTTTAGCAAATTTACTTGGCGCAGGCGCACTGCGTACGTTGCTCATGCGCAGTTTGCGACTAATCGCTCCATTGCGAAAAAAACTAACGAGCGAACAACTCGGAATGAGGGCCTTGCTCCATTAACCCAGGGCATCCTTGCAAGTACCCCGATACACCCCAGTGTGCCTAGGCACACAGTTTGAGAACCACTGCACTAGGGGGAAGGTTAAGGTTAGGCTGTGAGGGTGGGGGAGGTTAGGGTTAAGTTACAGGCATAGACAGGGTTATGCTGTGGGAGGGGTGGGTTAGGAGTAGGGTTAGGGTACCAGTATCCGGTGGGATTTTGGCCATCGGGATTCTGCTGCCGGTCTTCTGATGGGTTTCCGTAACCAACCCTGTTGCTTTACTCATTTAATTGTGTCACTGTTAAATGAACATGTCCTTATAACAGTCGACCTATGCTTGTCCGGCCATGCTTACTCGATCTTATCTCCTCCCAAAAAACAGAGGTATATTTTAAATTCCCCTTTATGTTTTTATTTTTATTTCAAGTTATTTGATCTTGTTAATGCTTATGAAAAAATAACTGTATGATTTATGATTACAGACTAATGGATGACAGACCATGAACTCTTCTTCGTCTATTGTGGAACAGTGGATAGCATTGTAGCCTTCCATTATATACAGACGTAGCCGCGCTCATCTATTGTGCAGCTATTTGCACTAGCCTGCAAGTACATGTGCGTATATTCGCACTTGCAGCCCATAAACATTGCATTGTCGCACTCGGACACACCCAGTCATTGCTGCAATGCATGTGCATGTGCATATGTATCATGGCAACAATGAGAGTGGTTATTTCTGTACATACTACATACAAAAATAGGAATGATAATAATAGTCCAACATCCATTTTGTAAACAGCCATGATTATTACAGTGACGTATCTATAATGGGTGCATCCATTTTTATCAATACTTACCTCTCCAAAGTCTCCCGCTGGTGGCAGCAGCACAAATCACTGTGAAAATGGCGCTCCAGCCATTTTCCTGGCATTTTACGCATGCACAGTAGGAAAATCACCGGGAAAATGGCTGCTGCACCATTTTCCTTGAGACTGAGCATGCACACTAAGCTCTGGGGCAGCACTAGGGTCTTCTAGTGACCCTAGTGCCCAGAGTCTCTGCAAGGAGGGGGCCCAGATAGAGTCTGCACACTGTGTTGTTCTGGAGTCTGGTAATATATGCCATTTTAGATACAACCATACCCTGTTCACCCACTCCTGAACATTTTAGGAAGAAGATTGTTTCTAGGCTTTGGCTAATTGGTATAAATCAATGCTAGCAATATATAAAATCAATTTGTTAATATTTTTAGGCATCTGTCAGACTGAGGCACACATGAGCATGTTAGCCAGGGCAAGAGAGAGAGAGAGAGAGAGAGAGAGAGAGAGAGAGAGAGAGAGAGAGAGAGAGAGTCTAAGGTTCTTACCGAGTTGATTAATGATTGGACTATCACCCAGAAGGTGGTGATAGGCTTTTTCTGTCATATTTGATGGACTTGTTCACCTATGTGGCCACACTCCCACCAACATTGGTCAGACAAAGTAGGGTATGCAGTACACATTGTAGGCATTCTTTTTAATAGACACACTGATAGAACAGTTTAAAATTGTGGATCTAATAACTGCCCATGTTTCATCCCCAAAAGGAGAGTCGAGGTCTGATTTCCATGCTACTATACTTCATGGGGAGTCAAGGGGTGGAAAGTCCAGAACCAGAATTGAAAAATACAGATAGACAATGGAGTTCCTTACCATGGGCTGCTAAATACAGAGCCAATCTATGGGCATGGAAACTGCTGGTTTTGAAGATACTGGTAAAGCAGGAGTGGGCAAATGGCTTTTGGCCTGGATTTCTGCAAAAGACTGTGTAGGGAACCTACCCAAGATATGGTGGAACTGGGTGATGCCAGCGGCAGCCACACAGAAGCTATGTTGTAGAACTGACCTGGAGGAAATGAAGGGTGATGCCTCAGAGGCGTCTTGGGGGAAGGATATTCAGAGAGGGTGTATTTTATATTAAAGGTGTCCCAGGTAGAAAGCGTAAGAGCAATGGTAGAAACTGAGACAGTGGTCTGGGGTCTAAGAGGCCGCAGAAGCAAAGGAAGATGGGATACCGAGTACACCCCAACAAGATCATTCTCCAGATCTACAGTACTCATTATTTTGAGCACCGCAGGGAATGCCAGTTGACTAGTTGGCTAGTTGGTTGAGAATAATGGTTCAGGAGGTTGCATCATATGTGTTGTTTTATATTTTAGATGCCAACCTCCTTATCCCGTACGCACTGTGCTATTTGTAGTTCAGTGTGTACAAGGTCACAAGAGGTCAAGCTGGGTACAAACTACAGTTCTCAGCCTATCAGCCGAGTGAATGCAAAGGGTGGTATTCAATTGTTTGAAAAGTCAGTCGGGTGTCTGTTTCTTCCTATCTAATAGACAGGAAAAAACAGACACCCAACCGACTTTTCAAACAATGGAATTCCCCCCAAAGAGTCTCTGTTTACCTATTGGTACTGGTAACTAGAATAATCAGGAACGTGATATCTATATTTGGATAACTGAAAATACTTCACTTAGGGTCATATTCAAATAGCAGTGTAATTTTCGGCTATTGCACCAATTTTCTTATTACCATGGCTTTTTTTGCTCCTGATTGTGGTGCTATTCAATAAAAAAAATCAATTGCTTAATTTTTTTGGCCAAAATGTTAATTTTTTTTGTATTACATCCTGTACCCCCCCAAAAAAAAAAAAAAAATAAACAAATTGGGTAACAGTAAATATGTTTATTACTGTCCTAAAGACATATACTTTCATCTTTAAAAATGCTTTAAATGTCTGATTTGTCTCTTTTTTAAAGGTAAAAAAATGAAACAAAGCAAACTTTGTTTAAATACAAATGAAACCGGAAAAAGCCACTTTTAATTTTAAATAAATGTAAAAAAACTTTAAACTATATTTATTTATTTATTTATTTTACTTTAAAATACTGAAATAAAATTTGGGGTACATAAACTAATATGAAATATTATTTTGAGGCCATTTTTCACCCCAATAATGGCATGTAATTATTAGATCAATTAAATGAATACTTCAAATTGCCTAATTAGTCATGAGGGGGTGGGGCACCTAAAGGTTTTTAAATCAAGTCCTCAAATATTTACCTTAATAGACGGATTTTTCACAACTTTGCACCTGTTGTGAAGCTGATAGAAAGGAGCTGCGTTAAATCCTATTTAAACTACCACTGCTGAATTTCTTGTAGCCTACTGAATAGGAAAAACCCTGCAGGTGCAAGAAAAGACCTGCGCTGTGGAGGGGAAAAAAATTTGCTGCAAATTGAACATAAAGATGGTTTAATAAGAGACAGAAATAAATGATTATCCAATGTGTACTTGTATATTATTATTATTATTATTATCATCATCATCATCATCATCATCAACCTCACCATTTATTTGTTTATTTATATAGCACAACTTAAATGGAGAATTGTGTAACATATTAAAATCTGAAATTGGAGCAGAGAAAATGATTATCAGAATAAGTTTCTGGACTGTGCAAATGAATAAATACATACACCTGTTATATTACCTGTAGTATTTATTTTTTTATGAGTTTCAAAAGCAAAATATTTACTGAATTACAATTGGCCTCCAAATGCAGTGATTATATGTTATTTACAAGAGACTGGATAATGTATTTACTGCTTAAACAATAAAACTGTCACTTGTCTAAAGAACATCTTAGAAAACAGTCGGTCTTCATCTAAATGCAGAGCATTACTGCTCTGTGCTGCAAATGCCCCTTCCAACTCAGCCCTGCATATGTAACTCAATGAGGCGTCCGGCAAACACAGCTGTGGTTCCAATTATACAAACTATCATAAACACTGCGAGCAGGATGTGATCTAAGACCATGGCAGAAAACTTCCATTCTTCTGATGCCTGCAAAACAAATCACACATATATTATGCTTAATATAATAATCTGCATAGTAAGAACAGAAAAGCTACTTTCATGGCAAGGAAGTGAGAAGTGTAAAAGAAAATTGCACATACTGTATAGCTGAAAGTATATTACTATCTGACAATATTTTATTTACATTAGTTCCTCAGATATTAATTTTATTTTATTACAATACAAAATATATAGAAAATGAGGTCACATGAGACACCTGCCATGGCAGTTAATAAGTTTTGGAAGAGCAAAATAGAATTAATTTCAATAATGCAAATTTTCCTGATGCTAAACTTTAAAGCATCTTACAAATCATACTGCACACAAATATGTACAGTACAGTGGTTTGTACAATGGATGACAATGGCACCAATTCAGTTTTCCATTTGACCGCAAAATTGCTATGTAAATAAATAAATTAATAATAATAATAATAATAATAATAACTAATAAAAATAATACTAACATAAAAATAACAACAAAATAAATAAAATAATAATAATAATAATAATAATAATAATAATAGCATCAACACAGAAACATGCAAATGGTAGCAGCATAGAGGGAAACAGGGGTGGGTTTTATGGATGAGATCACCAGATTGGAACAAAATAAAAACTATCGGAGAAAAATGTATCAAAGATTGGAGAGAGATAAAGTACAAGCCAATCAGTTTCTAACTGTCATTTTACAGGCTGTGCGTGAAAAAAAGAAAGGAGCTGATTGGTTGGTACTTTATTTCTCTCCACTTGATCTCTCTTCAAGCTTTGATAAATCCAGTTGTATAGTGCAGAAAAGCAAGTGGAGATGTTTAATCGGGAGGCGGTCAAGATCCCGCCGTACGGAATCCCGGCGGTCGAAATACCGACGCCGGAATCCCGACCGGCACAATCCCAACATATTCTCGTTCCGTGGGTGTCCACGACACCCATAGAGGGAGAATATAATAGTGTGCCGAGCGTGGCGAGCGAAGCGAGCCCGCAAGGGGCTGCGTTCCGCTCGCCACCCCTGTCGGGATTGTGTGGTCGGGATTCCGGCGTCGGTATTTCGACCGCCGGGATCCCGTCCAACGGGATTTCGTACTGATCCCGTTTAATCAATACAACCAATAATTTACCTTATTTGATTCCTGGTCTGAATTCATGGACTCTGCAATATACTTGACTCCTTCTATAGCACTCTTGACATCAGGGTTCTTTAAGATTGGAGACTGATAAGTCACAGCAGCAGGTCCCAGTTTTCCTGAGATATCAGATATGTCCATGTCTTCTGTAAAAATCTTCTTTCCTTTTTTTTCTTGTGATGGACGTTTCATTGTGGAGAAGAACATCATGTTTGGGATGGTCTCAATAAAAATCTGATTAAAGAAAGAAATGGCAGAATTTATTGAATGTACTGATGATGATTAATTAATTCTAAAAGTGCAGATGTATATGGCAGACCTTCCACAAGTAGCAGTGTATAAAAGAGAGCGCTACCCAATTGCAACCAATCAGCTTGAAAAATTAAAGGAAACATCTTTGTTCCTAGTTACTTGTAGAGGTTAGAATATGAAAGGAAACATAATGCCTTAGCTGTACTTGTGTATTGATGTTTAACCTTTATTGCAAGTCACAGGAAGTCTGCAACATGTGACATAGGGAACATTTAAAGTGCTGTACCTATATAATTTTATTTGAACGCCACCTTCCTAAAATACTTGCTACCAGAAAGCAAAACATGGATTTGTAGTCCTGATGATATCAGGTAGATGTTACCAACTTAATGTATGTATACCCTCTCACACTCTGCTGTCTCAAAACAACAAAGAAATCCATCTAACCTCATAAATATCACGTGTCTCCCATCCCCCTCCAAGTCACTAAAATGTGCCTTATTGAATGCACGCTCTGTTTGTAACAAATTAACATCCATCTATGACCTCTTCATATCTCACAACTTTAATCAGCTGGCTATAACAGAAACATGGCTCACACAATCAGACACTGCCTCCCCTGCAGCACTGTCACACGGTGGTTTCCAGTTCTCACACACATCTAGGCCTAATAATAGTAAAGGTGGTGGGGTTGGAATCTTACTGCCACAGTTTTTCACATACACTGTTCTACCTCAGGTTCCATCACTCGCATTCACATCATTTGAAGTTCACTCTATCAGGATTTTCACCCCCTTCTCTCTGCATGTTGCAGCTATCTATCGCCCTCCTGGGCAACTCAAACAACAATTTCTAGAAGATTTTTCTGCCTGGCTCCCACACTTCTTATCCTATGACATCTCCACCATCATTATGGGCGATTTCAATATAGCTCTTGACAGTCCACAATCTGTTCATGCATTCAAACTCCTCTCTCTAACCTCCTATCTTGGCCTAACCCAATGGTCTGACTCCTCTACTCACCAGGAGGGCCACTGCCTTTATCTTGTGTTCACCAGGCTCTGCTCAGTTTCCAAATTCATTAACACTCCTTTCCCTCTCTCTGATCACAACCTGATCACCTTCACAATCTCTTCTATTACTTTAAATTCTAGGACACTAAAGCCAAGCACGCCTCCTCTAACCCGCAGAAATACTAACAATATACATTTTCAACAACTTTCCACTTCTCTGCAACAACTGCTCTCACCAATCTCTACATTTACCACACCTGACACTGTTGTATCTCACCTGCACCAGACCCTAGAGAGTGCCCTTGATGAAGTGGCTCCAGCTACCCATCACACTCACGTAGGCTTAGATACCAAATCATGGCACTCTAAATCAACAAGACACCTACAAAAACTGTCACGTAAAGTAGAACATCAGTGGCGGAAATCTCAGAATCCAAGTGACTTTCTCACATATAAGACTACCTACCACTCCTATCGTCAGTCCCTGGACATTGCCAAACAAACATATTTCTAATCTCTCATCTCTTATCATGCCACCAACCCCAAGTGACTTTTTAATACATTTAAATCACTTCTTTACCCTCCCTCACCTCCCCCACTAGCTACTATCCGTGCGCAAGAACTTGCTTCCTAGGATAAGATTGATAAAATCCGAGATGAAATGGTATGCTCTAACTCAGCCAGTGACCTGCTCAATTCCCTACCTGAACCCTCTGGCACTTTCTCTTAATTTGATCCCACAAGTGAAGATGAAGTATCAACACTCTTTTCATCCTCCTACTCCACTACCTCTCCTCTTGATCCTATACCCTCACAGGTCAGTAAAACCTTGTCTCCTGTGCTTATCCCAACCTTAACTAAAATCTGTAATCTCTCTCTCTCTACTGGTATCTTTCCCTCTCTGTTTAAACATGCAGTCATTACTCCCATTCTAAAAAAACACAACTCTGACCCAAACACACTCTCTAACTACCGTCCCATTTCTCAGCTACCCAGTCCCTCCAAGCTACTTGAGAGACTTGCATACACTCGCCTTACACACTTTATTAACTCCCACAACTTATTGGACCCACTTCAGTCAGGCTTTCGTGCCCAACACTCCACAGAGACGGCACTGACCAAAGTAGTGAATGATCTAGTCACTGCTAGATCAAAAGGCCATTACACACTACTTATTCTTCTAGATCTCTCTGCTGCTTTTGACACTGTTGACCACTCTCTTCTCATACAAACACTACAATCCCTAGATCTTCAGGACACAGCCCTTACTTGGTTCTCATCCTACCTATCTAATCGCTCTTTCAGTGTTCACTTCTCTGATTCTACCTCCTCTTCTCTACCTCTATCAGTTGGAGTACCGCAAGGCTCAGTCTTAGGTCCTCTGCTTTTCTCAATCTATACCTCCTCTTTTGGTAAACTAATCAGCTCCTTCGGATTTCAGTATCATTTGTATGCTGATGATACTCAAATCTACCTATCCTCCCCAGATTTGTCACCATCTGTATTGGCTCGTGTCACTGGATGCCTGTCTGCCATTTCATCTTGGATGTCATCTCACCACCTCAAACTCAACATTTCCAAAACAGAATTAATTATTTTCCCACCAGCTAAGAGTAGTTACCAACCTGATATCTCCATAACTGTTGACAATGCAACTATCCACCCTACCCCACAAGCTCGTTGCCTAGGTGTCACCCTTGACTCTGAACTGTCCTTTGTTCCACACATTCAATCTGTCTCTAAATCATGTTACATGCACCTTAAAAACATATCCAAAATACGCCCTTATCTTACACTAGACACTGCAAAAACTCTAATCCATGCACTCATCATCTCCCGCATTGATTATTGTAATAGTCTCCTTACTGGTCTTCCCAAACATAGGCTCTCACCACTTCAAGCCATTTTAAATGCAGCTGCGAGGCTAATCTTCCTCGCCAGACGTTCTTCATCTGCTGATCCGCTCTGTCAGTCCCTCCATTGGTTACCGGTATTCTACCGTGTCAAATATAAAATACTTTTACTTACATACAAGGCTATTAACCAAACTGCACCATCATACAGCTCCTCACTCATCTCAAAATATCTCCCTACCAGACCTCTCCACTCTGCACAAGATCTGCGTCTCTCATCCACATGTACTGTATTACCTGTTCCCACTCAAATTACAGGACTTTACCCGGGCTTCACCCACTCTGTGGAATGCACTCCCACGCACAATAAGACTCTCCTCTAGTTTCCAAACCTTTAAACGTTCCCTGAAAACTCATCTCTTCAGACAAGCCTACCAAATTTCAGACCCACACACATAACCTTCAATGCTTCCCTATCCAGTTACATCCCCTCTGTACAGTCCACATAACCTCACATTTTGTCTTCCAACATTGCTGGGTGATCATATCATATAACCCATTAAGAACCTAGCAATCTGGGGAACCATTATGTAACAGGTAGCATCTATCCTTGTGTATCAATGCCTATTTCCCTATAGATTGTAAGCTTGCAAGCAGGGCCTTCCTACCTCTGTCTGTCTGTCTGTCTTTGCCCAGTTTTGTTCTATAACTGTTGTTCTAATTGTAAAGCGCAACGGAATACGCTGTGCTATATAAGAAACTGCTAATAAATAAATAATAAATAAATATACATTACAACATGTACTAGAACTGTGATTTGTTGGAAGGGGAGTGCTTAGTACTGTCTCCCTTCTGTCACATTCTGGCCACTGCAAGAGTCATTCTATGGCAGCGACCTCCGACCCGGATCCCAAGTGCGCTACGGTGCATGCATGTCGTTTCCACGCTTCTTCTCTGTCTGTCCTCCATAGGAAGAGGTCGTGCCCCTGAGCATCTTGCTGTACTAGAGACTGTGCTACAGTATATACCAGAGACTGTGCTACACAACGGAGGCAGTACAAACCCCACTGTGTCACCACCAATTACTGTTAGAGGCCACTGCCACTACTGACTATACTGTGTATAAAGGTGTGTGCTACGCCATCTGCTCACACCAACTGCATTAACCCTGTAAGGTCCTGGTTGGATCTATTCCTTACTACTGTATGTAAATGCCTGCATTAACCCTGTGTTACCCTGGTTCAGTTATCTGCCGTGTGGAATGACCTCCACTGCACACTGCTGACACCTATCAACACCATCGGTTCTGTCAATACAATTAAGTGCATAAGCATATACATTTGCGGGCCAAGGTAGTAGCATCTGTGAAGGTACAAGCAGGGCAATACACATTTTCCCGGGCCTCAGTAATGAAAGGGGCATGGCCTAATTGTGGAGGTGTGGCCACATCTCCTTTAACAAAAGATCTTTAGAAACCACTTGTTTAAGCGCTGCAAAGCAGCACCAACTAGCATGGGGGTGGGGTGGGGGACAGGGTCAGATCTAGGGAGGGTGCACAATAAGTGAGATTGCTCCCTCCTTGCAGGAAGCTGCTGTACTCAGCTCCAGCAGTCTCCCTGGACCTACTATTGCTGCTTTACAGAATAATGTAACTCACCTTTCTCACCCACTGAGGCATGATGTGAGTACTCGGAGAACGGAAATGAGTGTTGATTACAATGACTGTGATAACAATGGAAGCTATGACAAACATCATTGTAAATAACATGTACTTTCCAATCAGCGGCACGGCACTTGATGTTGAAGGGATCAATTCAACAATAACCAGAAGAAACACAGTCAGGGACAGCAGGACAGAAACGCTCAGAGTTATTTTCTCACCTTTAGACGAGAAGAAAAAGTTATTTAAGACTGAATTAAAGACAACAGTTACATACCCTCCAACATTTTACACATGAAAACCGGTACAAATTAGGAAAGGGGGCGTGGCCATGGGTAAAGGGGTGTGGCCACACCCACTTTATTATACTTTCAGTGTTAATTTGGAGAGTCAAAAATCGGTACAAAGCCCTTTTTGGCAGGTACAGACCATAAAAAAGGCACTGTACCTGTCAAAAAGGTACAGTTGGAGGGTATATGCAGTTATCAGATGTGCACTACAGATTACTGGCCCATATAATGTTTTTGTCTTTTAAGAAGCCCTCACATATTGCAGCCATTCCATAGGTTTGCTGCATTGTTGATCCATGGCCATCCAATCACTAGGATCTGCTCAATCCTTGAACACTTTCCAGCATTGCAGTACAATAATATTATATGCAGTGGTGCAAGTAGAAAAAATGTATTATCGGTACTGTGCGTGCCAAAACATGCCACACGGGGCATAGCCAATGACATTTACAAGACTAAACCATGTACATGTAACCATGTAAATAGTCCCAATTTCCACAGGACAATCCACATTGACTTCAAATTAAAATCAGAATACACTGCCAAATCCATCAATGGGGAAAGAGCTTTTAAATTAGACATGTCCTGATTTTTATATATAAATAACGTACATGAATCTGTGGGAAGATAGAATACTAGGCCAGTCAGAAAGGAGAAGAGAAGACAGGGGATGATGACGTTGACAATGAAGTATAGAGGAAGACGCTGCATAAGGAAATGGAAGGTGATGTCCAGGTATGGTTTATCAGGGCAGCAGTCATAAATGACGCAGTGCTTCCAACATTGATAATCCTTTATTAGCCATTCTCCGCTCTCCATGAAGCTGCTCATGTCAGGACGGTCACTCTCCTAGAAGAGTTGTTTTGAATACAGTTTAAATAATAATTAGAAACTTTTAAATTGTAAAGTCAAAAATACAAAGGAAAGGAATACAGATCAGAGGTGAGAGCTTAGGTGGGCTGGGGAAAAACACTGTGGACCCGGCTACATCGTGGCACACTTGTGCCCTACTTGCAACACTCAGGGAGAAAACTGCTGCTATGAAGGTTGGCAGGGATAGTGGCTGAAAGCAGTGGCATCACAAGGGGTGTGTGGCCCGCACCCAGTGTCACCCACTGAGGAGTGACACCAAAGTGTCGGCTCCTGCTCAGTGACAGGAGCCCGGTGCTGCACAATACGTTACATTACATGCAGCAACCGAGCTCCTGTCACCCTGTAGAACACCAGTCTCCGGGTGCAGGCCGCATCTCCCGGACCCCAGAGTGGCGAAAACAGGGGTCAGACGCTTAGCCCTACCCCTCCTGCAAAACCCCACCACCATCCCAAGAAGCCACACCCCCTTTGCGCCCGCAGCCGCATCGGGTGTGCTCCAAGTGAGTGACGCCATTGGCTGAAAGTCTCAGGTCACATACAGTATTGCTTTTTAATAATTACCGGATTTATAACGACTAAGGATCCATCATAGCTCCATGTACCAAGCTTCATACTACAGTTCTGCTGGTCAAATGGAAAATGTGTGACAATCATTTCACAGTAACTTTTGAAAATGGCTGGTGGAGTCCACACAATTTTTCCTGTGTAATCCAGAAGTGCTTTAGTCTCTTGGACGATTGCAAAGTCACCATCTGCACTATAAAACAAGGAACAATTTCCAAAATGTATGGATTATATATAGCTCTACCAAGATATATATATAAAACAGGCGCTACTATGGTGGTTTTCCAAAGCAGCTGTAAAAAGGAGACAGCCAGTCTCCATAGCCAGTAGAGCAGTGTTTCCCAGAGCTTGGGAAACACTGCTCTTCTGATAATCATCTGTCCCCTCTAAAAATGATAAAATATATGACTGAACCTGGAAGAAGTAGGTGCTGCTTAAAAATAATGTCAGACCCCCTATATAAGAGTCGGTATCAGAGAGAGAGAAAGAGAGTATGTCAGGGAGAGAGAGACGGTGTCAGGGAGAGAGAGTCAGTGTCAGGGAGACAGAGAAAGACAGTGTGAGGGAGAGAGAAAGCGAGAGAGGCAGTATTGGAGAGAGAGAGATAGTGTCAGGGAGAGAGAGAGAGACAGTGTCAGAGAAAGAGAGAGAGACAGTGTCAGGGAGAGAGAGTGGGAGTGTGTCAGGAACAGAGTGAGGGAGAGAGAGAGTGTGGTTATGGAGAGACTATCATGGAAAAAGAAAGAGAGAGGGGAGAGAGAGAGAGAGAGAGAGAGCACTGCCTGACTTCTTCAGAGGTCTCTGCTGGGGACGGGCATTCCTGACATTAGGCCCCGCCCCTAAATAAACGCAAATTGCGGGACTCGGAGCCAACCAGGTAGCGCCCACCCCCCTTGCTGCACTCTCCATGCGGCTGCACTGCCTTGGGAGAACGGGATTAGTTATACCAGCGGTGGCTGTTCTTAGAGGGGAGGGGTGAATGGGATATATGGTCCTTGGGTGTGCAAGGGGAGCAGCGGGCCCTCGAAGCAGCCCGGGCCCCATAGCAGCTGCACCCCCTGCACCCTTGACAGTTACGCCAGTGGCTGTAAGGGCCAGAAGTCCGATGCAGCTCAGAGACTGGATGTCAGGTATTGATTTGAGCACAATGAATGCTTCCCTGTTCATCTGTAGGTGACATATAAGTCAATCAAAAGTGTTTTATGTTGTATTTTATAATTAGGAAAGATGTTCTGACTGTGTGGGACACATTTTTTATACAGCAGCCACTGCATTGTAAGTCTTTGATGTTTGCTGCTGCCAGAGATATTGACACTCCTGCCACTACTCCTTGACCATCCTGTCCACTCCTATAAGAAACAGTTATTCTATAGAATCAGTGCTTCTAGTGTTATCATGCAACAGGAATGAAGCATCTTACTTGTTGTACAGGACTATATCCGGGCGCCAAATATCACCAGAAAGGATTCGAACTTTTTCTATCCCACCATACAATTTGGGGTCCCATTTTAGCTTAACATCAACCCATTGCTAAAATGTAAACAAAAATGAAAATACCATTAGATTAGTAGGTTCTGGAAAACTATGTACTGAAACAAATTTACTATGCCTAGTAATTTGATCTTAACACTTCATTGTTGCCTACTACAAATGTCGGGCTGATTCTAATCAGCAGAGTGGGGGTGTCCAGAACAAAGGCCCAGGGTAAGGAGAGAGTGGAGACTTGGTTGATCAGTTTGGGGCTGGTTGACCCAATGCTGTGTGTTCCCCTACTATAGCGTCAGCTGACCCAATTAGATCAGCAGGTTCATGGAAAGTATGGGACACGGTCAAACGGTGTTACAGCATACAGAGACACTAAAAATGGGCGGTGCACAGTCGGTCGCACCGATGTATGGAAGGAGTTTAAAGGCCACTTGCATAAACGTGCACGTCAGCGAATGCCAGTGGGCACTGCTGCATGCACTTTTGTGTGCAACTCAGACTGGGATGGTAAAGTATGAACAAGTCTGTTTTTGGACAAAAATTCCTTAAAAATGCATTTTGAAATGTCGGCATTTCAAATGTCGGTATTCTGACTAATTCGGCATTTTGAACAGGGCGATATAATGAATGTCAGTATTTTGACTGTGTCAGTATTTTGACTGTCGGTCAATGGCTGTCGGGGTTATGACCATTGGTATTGTGTCCGTCGGTAAATCAACTGCTACCCATGCATTTGTATAGTTTAATGGATCCTCATATGTCCTTTTAACATAAGAAAGAATGAAGAAAGCTGATATGTTTTACTATTTGAATTTCTTTTCTTTTTCTTTTCTTTTTTTTGGTAATGGCATTGTATTTGAGAATTAGAATGTGCTTTATAACAATCGGCTTTAGCTATCAATAAAATTGCGAATGAAAATCAGGACTTACAATTTTGCTATCATGCTCTATTTATGGATTTAGACAATTTGGGGTTTGTCATATAATGGAAAAAATTATTATATTGTGTTCTACTGTATGTATTGTATAGTGAGCTACTGTACTGTACCAAATTTTGGGTAAAAAAAATAAAGCTACAAACCTGTTTGAGGCGAACATTGGTTGTTACAATTTGATTGACTTCATCCTTGAGAAATAAGAAAGAACACAATACAATTTAAGACAGTTTTCAGTTAAATACTAACACTGCACCAGTGACCCACTCTAAGGGGGTTAATCAGCATGGATCGCAAATTTGCGCATTTGCAGATCGGACGATTATAATCTGAATGTGCATGCACTGCGATCGCATCGCACACGTGTGACCTATCACAATGCGATCACATGCCGGCAGGTCTGGGAAACGCAGGCGTGTCATGGCCATTTTTGGGGGCCCGGATGACGTTGCCTGTGATTCCTGCATCAGGAAATATGGCGCCGGGGCGTCTGCATATGCAGCCTGGCTGCCTATGCAGGGGACTACCTGTATTTCCAGATTTTGCAATGCGATTGCATTTGATATGTGATTACATCGCAGGGCGGCACTACAAAAGCTGGGCAGCCTTGCCCTGTGCTGGGCGGCTCCCAGCATGCTGAATAACCCCCTAAATACAGTATGTTTTTATTATACAGAGTTGGATAGGTAAGAGCAGAAAAGAGGAGGAAGATAGCAGAGTTAAGGATAGACTGAAGTAATAAAGGCACAAATGAGGGTTTTAGTCTGCTTCCTTCAAGATGCCATCCAGCTGCAAAAAAAGAAAAAAAAAGCTCTAATGAGCATGTTTTCATTTACTGTAATAGTCTATTAGTGTGTAATCTTCCTTTATTCCCCAGAATTGCATCTGGGTTTAAGGGGCGATCGGCTTTGCACATTACGTGCACCACCCCTCCTGAAAGGAGGTTTTGACTGGAAGACTCAAGGTGGGAAAGGGACAGATCCAAGAAATACTGTATTATGGAGATAGAAATGGCAGTATTGTAAGAGGAACATAATATTGTGATAGTTCAAAAGAGCAGAATTAAGTATACTGTAACACCCAGACGGCAGACATGAGGAACAGAGAAGAGGGAGCTATTGTCAATGAAGAGGTCAAGTGAACCATGAATCTTAGAAAGCATTGGGCCCTCCAAAAGGAAATTGCCAACAGACAGTAGGTGACACAGTAGAGGCTGGGTGACACAGGAGACAGTAGGTGACACAGGAGAGGCTGGGTGACACAGGAGACAGTAGGTGACACAGGAGAGGCTGGGTGACACAGGAGACAGTAGGTGACACAGGAGACAGTAGGTGACACTGGAGACAGTAGGTGACACAGGAGACAGTAGGTGACACTGGAGACAGTAGGTGACACAGGAGAAGCTGGGTGACACAGGAGAAGCTGGGTGACACAGGAGAGGCTGGGTGACACAGGAGAAAGTAGGCGACACAGAAGAGGCTGGGTGACACAGGAGACAGTAGGTGACACGGGAGAGGCTGGGTGACACAGGAGACAGTAGGTGACACAGGAGAGGCTGGGAGACAGTGGGTGACACAGGAGACAGTAGGTGACACAGGAGAGGCTGGGTGACACAGGAGACAGTAGGTGACACAGGAGACATTAGGTGACACAGGAGAGGCTGGGTGACACAGGAGAAAGTAGGTGACACAGAAGAGGCTGGGTGACACAGGAGACAGTAGGTGACACGGGAGAGGCTGGGTGACACAGGAGACAGTAGGTGACACAGGAGAGGCTGGGTGATGCAGGAGACAGTAGCTGACACAGGAGAGGCTGGGAGAAGAGAGGCATATTTGGGTGTCATGGGTGTACAGTAAAATTGGAGGCCAGGGTAGCTGATAAGCTTACAGAGGAAGAGTTATGGTGGTAGAAGAGAAGGGGGCCAAGGATACTGTATTGCCGCTGATGGGAAGGGGCAGTGTAGAGGAGGTGGTGGGAGGTGTGGATATAAGTGAGAAGTGTTTTAAACAAGTAAAGCTGGGCATACACTATACAATTATCTGTCAGATAATCTGACAGATCTGGCTAGTTGGAATGAAAATCTGGTAATGGATGAGAGCAAATAACAATCAACCATTTGTTCCCAAGCACTGTAAAATGGACAAAACCTGTCGTTCAAGCAAATTGGCTAAATCAGTTATTTTATAAATTTGCATAAACCACACTTTGTCTGTTTTCCAATGTTTTGGAGCATATGGTTGATTGTCATTTGCTCTCATCCATTACCAGATTTTCATTCCAACCAGCTAGATCTGGCAGATAATTGTGTAGTGTATGCCCATCTTAAGGAGTGAACCATTCAAGTGTTTTGTCACAGAGGCTAATATAGCAGAGGATTTGTATGAAAAGGAAGGGGTGGTCTATTGTGTCAAATGTAGCTTATAAGGTCGAGAAGGGTCAGTATAGTGAAGCGATCCTTAGATTTGGTGACTGCCAATTTTGGTTGAACGAAGTTTTAAAACTGGATTGGAATGGGTGAAGGAGGGAGTGGGTTAGTCATATACACTCATGAAAGTGATTTAAACTTGTCCTAACTAGCACATTGCTAAGAAACCCATTCACGCTAAGAATTTGTGGATTGTTACTTTGATAACATCTTGAGAGCTACATAAGCTTAGCTGGCTCCAACTACTCATTACTAGGAGATGATTATTGTAATAATTTATGATTATTCTCATACCACATCAATCAGCTGAATTAACTGGAGACCAACTGTTACCACAACGACATCTTTAAATTTAATAACTGGACGAACAACTTTGTTGTAATTTGAAAACAGGTCTTTAATGAGACGACTTTCATCTTCAGAGGAGAAGACAGTTCCAGCTGCGGAGAGGCACAGAAAAAAGGGACGTTTCACTGAATGGTTGTAAAAAATTACCAACATTTAAAAATGATTGTCTTTCCTGTTGATCCAATGCATCTAAGTATCTCACACGTGGTTCAATGCATTTTGGTGTTCTACCATCCTTTCATGACATGTGTATTGAATTTAGTTATAATGTACTTTGTTTAATTGAGAAAACTCATTCATAGTAACAAAAATTCTCATGCACTTATCCCATAGCATAAAAAGTACTTACATACTGTATATAAACAAGAATCAGGCTCACAATGTGGCAGCTGCAAAGATCACAGTGACAGTATCCAGTTCTTAGGGGGTCCTCCAAGTTCTTGATTTGCACACTATAATCATACTTGCCTACCTGACCCTCTCCATGAGGGAGAAAATGCTCTGTTCCTGGACTTTCCTGGTAACGTATGATTACCATCACCTTGGGTTAAAATACCTTTCTTATCAATTAACTAGCTCACCACAGGTGATGGCAATCATACATTACCAGGAAAGTCCAGTAACAGAGCATTTTCTCCCTCATGGAGAGGGTCAGGTAGGCAAGTTTGACTATAATCTCTGGAACTGCCGCAATCCATTAATTTCTCATAGTATCTATACGTGAAATGAAGTAACAACTAGCAGTATTTGGTGTACAGTAATTCAGGTGTGGATGACTTGTGCCAGGTTCCTTTGGGGAGCAGATATTGAAGACAAATATACGCAACCAGGAACAGCAGGAGCCTTTCAACATGGCCCCTCATGAGTAGTATATGGAGAGGTGGGGGCGGTTCCAGAACTGTCTTTGATCAGAGTGTCGATATTCCTTCTAATACATTATTCCAGTAATGTGCTAAAATAAAAGAACCAAAAAATTACTGTTTTGCGCTAAAATACTAAATGGTGCATATATGAATGAAAACTCCTGTATAATATATAACCATCTGATTTATTTATTCAATAAAAAAAATATATATAAAAATATTGGGTAACGTTCTGCTTTTACTATATAGAATGAATGTGTACAAATCATCAAATACTTTTCCTAATTGCTATAACAATGGAAAACACCTGATATATATTACCACATGTAGTATGAATACTTATGCACACTCTAGATAGTATCCAATCTTAAGTATACATCTTTCATAAAAAAGTGCAATTTAACTTTAAAATGTTATCCACATAGATATTGTAGAAACAACTGTGTTTAAAGATGCTGTCCCAAATTGTGGTTACCACTCATATGCTGTATGCACACAGCTTATTGTTCCATGATATATATGTTTCTTAAAATGGTATGAAAACTTTTGCACACTCGTATGCTTTTCAGTTTTAAGGTGCAGTCTCTTGTATATACAAGCAGTGCACAATGTATGGTGTCCCACGTTATGTGCAAACGATCCTGAGAGCACTTGTCCCGTAATGTGATTGCTGCTTATGTACCGTGTATGGCAGCTTACCACTGCAGCCCAACTGGCTGTTTTGCGGGATCTTGGCTGCGCTTAACGGTGTGTGGTGCTGTCTCTCACCCGTCTAAATCCGCTCAACAGAGCACGGGAAGCTGGAGCCGCTTGTATACGGACGGCTGTGCAGATCTGACTCTATGCTGGGAACCAAGGACGGCCAAACGGGACTCCTTAAATCAGAAACCGCCGTCTGGGTCTTCTGCAACGAGGACGCGGCCAACCAGCTGATGGGGAGAGTCAGATCTGCACAGCCGTCCGTATACAAGCGGCTCCAGCTTCCCGTGCTCTGTTGAGTGGACGTAGACGGGTGAGAGACAGCACCACACACTGCTGAGCGCAGCGCAAGATCCCGCAAAACAGCCAGTTGGGCTGCAGTGGTAAGCTGCCATACCCGGTACATAAGCAGCAATCACATTACGGGACAAGTGCTCTCAGGATCGTTTGCACATAACGTGGGACACCATACATAGTGCCACTGCTTGTATATACAAGAGACTGCACCTTAAAACTGAAAAGCATACGAGTGTGCAAAAGTTTTCATACCATTTTAAGAAACATATATATCATGGAACAATACGCTGTGTGCATACAGCATATGAGTGGTAACCACAATTTGGGACAGCATCTTTAAACACAGTTGTTTCTACAATATCTATGTGGATAACATTTTAAAGTTAAATTGCACTTTTTTTTATGAAAGATGTATACTTAAGATTGGATACCATCTAGAGCAGGCATTCCCAACCACGGTCCTCAAGGCACACCAACAGTGCAGGTTTTTGTAATATCCCAGCTTCAGCACAGATGGTTAAATCAAAATAACTGAGGTACTAATTAAGTCACCTGTGTTCAAGCCTAGATATCACTAAAACCTGCACTGTTGGTGTGCCTTGAGGACCGCAGTTGGGAATGCCTGATCTAGAGTGTGCATAAGTATTCATACTACATGTGGTAATATATATCAGGTGTTTTCCATTGTTATAGCAATTAGGAAAAGTATTTGATGACTTGCACACATGAATTTTATATAGTAAAAGCAGAACGTTACCCAATCTTTTTATATATATATTTTTTATTGAATAAATAAATCACATGGTTATATATTATACAGGAGTTTTCATTCATATATGCACCATTTAATATTTTAGCGCAAAACAGTCATTTTTTGGTTCTTTGGTTTGCTTTAATTTCTGAGGTGGAGATCTGTGGCTCTTCATCATCACTAATTAAAATAGCTGTGTGCACACAGACACAGCTGGACTGGTTTTTTGCAGCTCACAGTATAAAAACTAATTGAATTTATACAATTTAAAAACATACAGCGCCTGAATTGTGATTTTTAGAGTTCTGTTTTGGAATGTGCTAAAATAGCCAGAAAATATGTGGATGACAAAAGTGCGATAATAGTGTGTAACAAACCAGTACTTGAGTTTGTAAAAGAGTATGTACAAACTCTTGTTTCAAGAAGTAGGCATTTGACAAGCTCTCTCCATTGTACTACGGTGGTTGTGTGAGTATACTACATATACTGTATTTGTATTAAGGGTGAGTATGCTACAAAAGTTCTACAACACTGTACCATTGGACACATTGATCTGCACTATGGGCCTAGGCCCTCATTCCGAGTTGATCGGTCGCAAGGCGAATTTAGCAGAGTTACACACGCTAAGCCTACGCCTACTGGGAGTGTATCTTAGCATCCTAAAATTGCGACCGATGTATTCGCATTATTGCGATCACAAACTACTTAGCAGTTTTAGAGTAGCTCCACACTTACTCTGCCTGTGCGATCAGTTCAGTGCTTGTCGTTCCTGGATTGACGTCAGAAACACACCCAGCGTTCGCTCAGACACTCCCCCGTTTCTCCGGCCACTCCTGCGTTTTTTCCGGAAACGGTAGCGTTTTCATCCACACGCCCCTAAAACGCCGTGTTTCCGCCCAGTAACACCCATTTCTTGTCAATCACACTACGATCGCCGGAGCGAAGAAAAAGCCGTGAGTAAAAATCCTATCTTCATAGCAAAGTTACTTGGCGCAGTCGCAGTGCGACTATTGCGCATGCGCACTAAGCGAAATTTCACTGCGATGCGATGAAAAATAACGAGCGATCAACTCGGAATGAGGGCCCTAATTCAGACCTGATTCTGTGCAGCGATTTTTGCAGCCCTGCGATCAGATAGTCGCCACCCACTGGGGGAGTGTATTTTAGCTGTGCACGTGTGCGAATGCATGTGTTGCAGAGCTGTACAAACTATTTTGTGCAGTCTCTGCGCAGCCCAGGACTTACTTAGCTCCTACGATCACTTTAGCCTGTCCGGCACCAGAATTTACGTCAGACACCCTCCCTTCCAATGCTTGGACACTCCTGTGTTTTTCCAGACACTCCCTAAAAATGGTCAGTTGCCACCCACAAACGCTCACTACCTGTCAATCCCCTTGCGATTGCTTTTTCGCACCATACCGTCACTATGCATCGATCCCCGTTGCTGCGGTCCAGCGCACCTGCACATTGCGGTGCATACACATGCGCAGTTCGGACCTGATCGCAGGCTGTGAGAAAACACAGCCTAGTAATCAGGTCTGAATTACCGCCTATGTTGGCACTTCTCTTTCCTTGGACCCCCTACAAGATAAGAAAAACATGCAAGAGTTCCAGGCTACAACTATGCTGCTCACGCAACCACTGTAGGACAATGGTGAGAGTTTGTTCAATGCCTACCACTTCTTCAAATAAGGTGAGTTTGTATGTACTCTCTTGAAAATTCAAGTACTAGTGCATTACACATATTTTCTGCCTATGTGAGCACATTGCTGGAAGAATGCATCCAAAGGAATTTTGGGGGTCATTCCGAGTTGATCGTAGCTGTGCTAAATTTAGCACAGCTACGATCGTTAACTCGGACATGCGGGGGGACGCCCAGCACAGGGCTAGTCCGCCCCGCATGTCAGTGCTGCCCCCCCCCCCCCCCCGCACAAATACAAAAGCATCGCACAGAGGCATGCCTTTGTATTTGAGGAGTAACTCTCGGCCTGCGCATCTCCTGCGGCTGGCCGGGAGTTGCTCGTCGCTCCCGCCTGCCACAGCGGCTGCGTGACATCTCACCCCTCCAACGGTCCGGCCTCGCCTGCGTTGTTTGTTTTTGTTATTGCTCAAGATGAAACACAGCGAAGGTAATTTCTAGGAGTTTCCACTACAAAATGATGCAATTTTCATGAAAATTGGTTTAGCAGTTCTTGGGCCAACTTGGAAAAACCGACAGACACAACATTCTTATAATATTAGCATAGATAGATTAAGTCAATTTATTTTTTATTATTTTATTTATCTTCTGTGATATATATTATTTGGAGGTTGGCTGTGGTTAGAGATGAGAGAGACTGACATTAGGTGACTGAGGTGTGAAAGAGAGAAAAAGAGAGAGAGATTGGAATAAGGGGGAAAGAGAGGAAAGACATGGTGGGGATGAAGCTGACAGAAGAAAATGGAAGGGGAATGAGAAGGACAGAGATATGAGATAGAAAAGGCTATTAGGGGGATGAGAGACAGTAAGTGAGGGGGACAGAGATGAGAAAGGAAGATGGGGTGAGGAGAGGGACAGAGATTAGAAAAGAGTAGGTAGATGGGATATAGAATTGAGAGATGGGGAAGGAAACGAGACAGGGATGAGATACAAGACGATGAGGGGGTAAGGGGAATAAAGGTGTGACATGGAGATAGAAGGGCATAGAGGAAGGGAAGATGAGGGAGCGAGGAGAAAGAATGGCGTCACAGGAAGATGGGGGGGCAGAGATGAGATACAGGAAGATAAGGGGGTATGGGGGATCTGGGTAAGAAAGCCCCTGCATGAAAACTAGCGACCTGGTGTATGATGGTTCCATAATACTAGTTTATTTATAATGCAGTTAGATGTTTATCAGTTACCTCACATACAGCATGAAGGAATCTCCTGTGACACTGAGGATTCTAAAATGCAATTATGTAGCTAAAAATACTCACTGATTTCCTTTCACCTGCAGCTGCCAGTCAAACATTGTTTTTACATTTTGATACTTAAATATGTCCTAAGCCCAGACTGAATGTAAGGCAACATAATACATTTACCAAAATTATAAATAAACATTATAAGAGTTATTATAAGAGTGTGTGTTCATTTTATGTAAAAACGAACAATGCTGTTTGGAAGGTGCGACCAGATGAATCAGTGATCTCTTAGCAGCTGATCTGCCTATGTATGAAACCACAGAATGGGGCTGATCCTGAGTTGGACGCAATGTCGATGTTCGTGTAAGTTGGCGATTTTTTGTGACCATGCATGCGTGTAAATCCCTTAAAATTTGCACGCCGCAAGCGTCCCACGGTGTCTGCTCCCAGTGTCGCAGGACCGATTGAGTCACACTGACTATGGAATGTACTGGTAATTCCTGGGTGGTGAGGGGAGGTGGTTATGCAGATGCACAAAGATATTCCCTCTCATGGACATGTTATGGAAGTGTTGCGGGCATGTTGCAGGAGTAGTTTCGGGCTCTTAATCTCATACACTGGAAACCATACTTTGACGGAACATGGGGCTGGTGTCCCGATGGTGCATCTGATGGTTGTGACTGCAATAGATCAATGCACACTTCCTAGCCCTTCCGCACTTAGACCAAAGAAAGACGCTAACACAGTTACAGCAACATCCGACTTAGAATCAGCACCAAAGGATATTTAATCAGGGCCAGGCCAGCCAGTGGTTCTGCTTTGACTATGGGGCTGATTCAGGATCAGCCACTATTGAGCTAAAGGCCTAATTCAGCATGGATAGCAAAAGCAAAATCTTTCTCTAATGGGCAAAACCATGTGCAGTGCAGGTGGGGCAGATATAACATGTGCAGAGAGAGTTAAGATTAAAATAAAAATAAAGCAGCCAGTATTTACCCTGCACAGAAACAATTTAACCCACCCAAATCTAACTCTCTCTGCAAATGTTATATCTGCCACACCTGCAGTGCACATGGTTTTGCCCATTAGAGAAAGATTTTTCTTTTGCGATCCATGCTGAATTAGGCCCTAAAAACGCTATTAGCAGATTCGGGGTTCTCTCGGATGAGAATATAGGCGGCTTCCCACTGATAACCTATAAACAATATCACACGGTAGGCAGATCTGGCCCTTTGTGAAAATTAAAGTAAATAAATAAATCATTAAACAAGTATGGCAGCAATTATGTTGAGAATAAAAACACCCAATAAAACACACATACATATTCCTAAGAACCCAAACACCCGTCAGAAGGGTGGTTAGGGTTAAGGGATAGGAAGGTTAGGGTTAGGCACCACTGGGGAGGGTTAGGGTAGGGTAATGGTGAGGATTATGGGGCTTAACGTGGGGCTGTTGGGATTCTGATGGATGGGATACCGTTGTTGGTATACTGACTGCCGGCATACCGTCCATCTGCAAATCATACTGAACCCTAGCACATGTACAGCTTGTAGAATCCACCACAAATGGACCTGCGTGTGACTCAGAAACAGGCCCCAAATGCACTTTATACAGTAGGAACCTCCATTCAGTCTGTATGAGATGTTTGGTCTCATTTTTATAAAAATGTAATTTTTTGACCAAAAGTTCCAGGAACACTTTGTGGCATTGATAAATATACTATACGATGGCTACTTTCATAAAATGTATGAATGAGAGAATATGTAATTTGCTAAACATTATTTATGAATCTATTTATTAAGAACACTGAAATAAAGCTCACTGCAGTGTTAGAAAATCTTTGTCAACCAGTTTGTAATTGTGTGTGTATGAAAAGTCATCGGTGCAGCTGACTGCTGTAACGCTCCCTAGCTAAACTGACCGGTGGCAGTAACAGTAGTTTTATTGTTTGTCAGGCCAGCAAGTTTCCTATCAGCACATGCGTGTGACATTACTGCACATGCCACAAATCAGGTATCTGCACTATGGCAGAGATCACTAGTGCATACAGATTAACTGTAAACTTACCGCCCTAGAGTGTCCATGAAATCGGTGCATCTAGGCAGTCACTGTGTGGTGACAATGCAACTCCTCTATCTCGTAGGCGTGTCACATGCGATCGCAGTCCTGAAGGGGGGTCAACGCTGCATTTTGTGGGCATCAACATACCGTTTGGGGGTGTGTGTGGTCCAGACAATGCAAGCGTGTCTGGCGTGGCTGTGACCCAAAAGATGTCGGCCCTCCGTCTACACGAAGGCAGGGGGCAACCCTAATCATGCGAGCACATCGCTGTTTAGCGATATGCTCGTATTTAAGTGGGGGGAGGCAGGACCCAGCATGCGAGATGGACGTGCCCTGTGCTGGGCTTCCCCCCATATGTTAGTGTAAAGGGTTGTAGTTGTGCGATTTTTCGCACAACTACAACCCATGCTGAATCAGGCCCTCTGTGGTTGGGATATGCTTCCACGAGCAGTCGCACCTATTCTTACTATACAAAGGCAGATTCTGGCATTACCATAATGCAGACCCTCCAACATGAGCCACCCCACTAGGTGCAAAATGCTCTGTTTCTGGACTTCCCTCTTAATTTATGATTGCCATCACCTGTGTTGAACTAGTTAAATGATAAGAAAGCTGTTTCTTCATAGGTGATGGCAATAATAAATTAAGAGGGAAGTCCAGAAACAGAGCATTTTGTACCTAGTGGGGCGGGTCATGTTGAAGGGTCTGCATAATGTAGTAAGCATACATCCAGTCAGATGCAATAGTGGCTGAGGATGCGTCTGACTCAGATTCAGCCCCTGGAACTGAAAGCCCAACTCGGGGTCATGTTTCAGATACAATAAAAAGAAAATACTCTATGCTTTGTTAAAAAAAAGAAAACATTAAGTATAATTTTAAAATGCTTCATTTTAATAATAAAGTATTTTTCCTGTGAATGGCTTCAGTGATCAGAGGGCAGCGATGGTACATACTTGTAACATTGATGTCTAGAATAAATAGGCTTCTCCATGCTTTGCATGGGTGTCTTATAGAAGATCGCCCAGGGTCTAGCATACAGTCAATAGATCAACCCCATATGAACGACATGCATTAGGTCGACAGGTACAAAAGGCCAATAAGGTCAAAAGGTCAACCGGTGAAAGGTAGACCATGTGTAAGTTCAACAGGGTCAAAAGGTTGACATGACAATTGTCAACACAGAAATTGCCAAAACAAGTATTTTTAGTTTTTTTGGGTGTAGTTTTGTATGTTTCATGATATGTAATCTCAATCAGTGGAAACGAGTGTCCTCGTGGGCTCGCTATGCTTGCCACGCTTTGGGCAAGGTTACTATTCCCAATCGTAGTCTATGTGGATGGTAAATAAAGCAAAAGTTGGAAAACATGAAAAAAAAAAAAATGTGTCGACCATTGGTCAACGTCATGTCAACCTATTGAATCTGTTGACCTTTTGTACTTGTAGACCTAATGCATGCCTACCATCAGTGGCCCCGAGAGAGGGGGGAGAGGGTACAAATTACCTGGGCCCAGGTCTGATAGAGGGGCCCAGAGGGGGCCCAGGTCCATGCTTCCTTTGATTAGGCCATGCCTCCTGAAAAGTACCTGGGCCCAGCCAGACTCTCTACTGCCCTGGCTGGGAGGCACAGGGCAGCCAAGAGAAATTCTGGGTCCCGGTACAACAACTTCCTGGGCCCACCTGCCACCACTGGAGAGGTTGTGACCGCAGCATGCTGAGGGCATGGCAACTCCTCTTTGGGGGCGTGTCTAGCACATCAGAAGCATCCACTCACAGAAGCATGGCATGCCTCCCAGCCAGGATAGTAGAGAGCCTGGATGGGCCCAGGTACTTTTCAGGGGGCATGGCCTAATCAAAGGAGGCGTGGACCTGGGCCCCAACTGGGCCCCTCTATCAGACCTGGGCCCAGGTAATTTGTACCCTCTCCCCCCCCCTCTCTCGACGCCACTGGGGAGGCATACCATACTTCTGTGAATGAGTGCTTCTCGTGTGCTAGACATGCCCCCAAAGAGGAGTGGCCATACCATTAGCATGTTGCGGTCACACACCCTCCAGTGGGGGCAGGGGGGCCCAGGAAGTTGTTGTACCTGGGCCCAGGATTTCTCTTGCAGCCCTGCCTACCATATGGTGTTGATCTAGACACTATCAACCTATACAATGGAACCCGCTTTGCACGGGCAAGCATCACAGGACGATGTCATTGAAGAATGTCCTAAATCCTGCAACATCATCAGGGTTGAGGGCTGTTTGCCTATGATAAATACTGGAGATGCCCTACTATCTAAAAATAGAACAATTGGTTTAGCCAACTCAGGGGTTAAAGTCAATAAACCTCTGCCAATAAATGGTTAAATATATTTTTCTTTTGTTTATATTACTATAATTTGAAGCAGGAATGTCGAAAAGAATTAGCATGTTTTGAAACAACTTTTTTATATTTCAGTCACTAAGTTATGATTTGTGAATGTATTTAATGGAATTGTAACCACTGGCCTCACTGAGAAAGCATTGCAGACCTACTCATTAGAGACCCGCTTCAGGTTATACAACTTGTGCATAAAACGTAAAACTACTGCAACCTTCCACGTGATATTCTGACTATATGATTTTGGCACTATCATAATAAAAATATAATTTTTTCCCCTATGTTGTGAAAGAGGAATAAAAATGTAAAAAAAAACCATAGAATAGATTCATTTTGATTAGTGTTTACCTACTGTACCATTATACATGGGCACCATCTCATTATAGCAGAATATCACACACAATTAACGGATAATAATACAGACATCGCTAAAACATACAGTAAATGAAAATGATTATATATGATAGACACATCTGGGGGACCACTATATATACTGTATAACCACCTATGTAATAGAGTAAATGTATTCAGAGAAAGAGGAATCGGGGAAAGGGGATAATATACAGTGTAGTGTAACTATGCAACAACCAAAACAGTTTTGTTTAGAATAGTAATAAAACAGTAACCTTACTGCAACTCACAAAACGCTTAGATGTGGAAATGATAAGAGGCACAGTACCTATTAAGAGGAGAATAACATTTATGACAGTCAAATCCATTTCCTTCCTCTTCTTTCCTCTCAGCTTTCTCCCTGACTGCCTACAGTCTGTAGCTATTGCTCTGTGGGGAGGGCGATGGGTCTTCCCTTCCACCATGAGGAATTATATTACTGGACTATTGTTACTCTACACCTGTTCAGCAGGACAGCTGGGGGGCTATGGATGATTGAACAGTATGTAACAAGTCTCACAGTGCGAGTAGCTTTGACAACATTTCTTTTACAAATACAGATTTTTTTTTGAGCGTGACTGAGATGGTGACACTTTTGATTTCTGATGGTTCAATAGGGTAAATTTACTAAGGTGGGAGTTTTTTTTAGACCTGGTGATGTTGCTTATAGCAACCAATCAGATTATACTTAATGTTTATCTAGCTGCTTCTAGAAGATAATAGATAAAATCTGATTGGTTGCTATGGATAGCATCACCAGTTCTAAAAAAAACTAGAGATGAGCGGGTTCGGTTCCTCGGAATCCGAACCCGCCCGAACTTCAGTTTTTTTTACACGGGTCCGAGCGACTCGGATCTTCCCGCCTTGCTCGGTTAACCCGAGCGCGCCCGAACGTCATCATCACGCTGTCGGATTCTCGCGAGGCTCGGATTCTATCGCGAGACTCGGATTCTATATAAGGAGCCGCGCGTCGCCGCCATTTTCACACGTGCATTGAGATTCATAGGGAGAGGACGTGGCTGGCGTCCTCTCCGTTTATAGAGATTCGAGAAGAGAGTGAGACAGAGAGAGACACAGTAGTAATTTTGGGGAGCATTAGGAGGAGTACTACTACTACTAGTACTTGCTGAAGTGATAGAGATAGTGTGACTGTATTATCTGACTTGTGGGGGAGACACTGACAGTGGGGAGTAGTTAGAGTCTGAGAGCAGGACTCAGGACTCAGGAGTACATATAACGTACAGTGCACACTTTTGCTGCCAGAGTGCCACACTGCCATTGTTTGTGACCACACTGACCACCAGTATAATATATATTGTGATTGTCTGCTTAGGACTCAGGAGTACTACTTGCAAGTTGCTGATAGTGTGACCAGTGACCTGACCACCAGTTTAATAATCACCACCAGTTTATGAGTTTAATATATATATATATATATATATAATTGTATATAATATATATATAATATTGTATACCACCTAGCACCTACCCGTGTTTTTTTTCTTTCTTTCTTCTTTATACATACTACTATAGTAGCTTACTGTAGCAGTCTGCGGTGCTGCTGAGCTGACAGTGTCCAGCAGGTCCGTCATCAGTCATTACATAATAAATATATATACCTGTCCGGCTGCAGTACTAGTGATATTATATAATTATATATATATATATATATATATATATATTGATTTCATCTCATTATCATCCAGTCTATATTATTAGCAGACACAGTACGTTAGTCCACGGCTGTAGCTACCTCTGTGTCGGCACTCGGCAGTCCATCCATAATTGTATACCACCTACCCGTGGTTTTTTTCTTTCTTTCTTCTTTATACATACTACTATAGTAGCTTACTGTAGCAGTCTGCGGTGCTGCTGAGCTGACAGTGTCCAGCAGGTCCGTCATCAGTCATTACATAATAAATATATATACCTGTCCGGCTGCAGTACTAGTGATATTATATATACATATATATTGATTTCATCTCATTATCATCCAGTCTATATTATCAGCAGACACAGTACGTTAGTCCACGGCTGTAGCTACCTCTGTGTCGGCACTCGGCAGTCCATCCATAATTGTATACCACCTACCCGTGTTTTTTTTTTTCTTTCTTCTTTATACATACTACTATAGTAGCTTACTGTAGCAGTCTGCGGTGCTGCTGAGCTGACAGTGTCCAGCAGGTCCGTCATCAGTCATTACATAATAAATATATATACCTGTCCGGCTGCAGTACTAGTGATATTATATATACATATATATTGATTTCATCTCATTATCATCCAGTCTATATTATCAGCAGACACAGTACGGTAGTCCACGGCTGTAGCTACCTCTGTGTCGGCACTCGGCAGTCCATCCATAATTGTATACCACCTACCCGTGGTTTTTTTTTCTTTCTTCTTTATACATACTACTATAGTAGCTTACTGTAGCAGTCTGCGGTGCTGCTGAGCTGACAGTGTCCAGCAGGTCCGTCATCAGTCATTACATAATAAATATATATACCTGTCCGGCTGCAGTACTAGTGATATTATATATACATATATATTGATTTCATCTCATTATCATCCAGTCTATATTATCAGCAGACACAGTACGGTAGTCCACGGCTGTAGCTACCTCTGTGTCGGCACTCGGCAGTCCATCCATAATTGTATACCACCTACCCGTGGTTTTTTTTTTCTTTCTTCTTTATACATACTACTATAGTAGCTTACTGTAGCAGTCTGCGGTGCTGCTGAGCTGACAGTGTCCAGCAGGTCCGTCATCAGTCATTACATAATAAATATATATACCTGTCCGGCTGCAGTACTAGTGATATTATATATACATATATATTGATTTCATCTCATTATCATCCAGTCTATATTATTAGCAGACACAGTACGGTAGTCCACGGCTGTAGCTACCTCTGTGTCGGCACTCGGCAGTCCATCCATAATTGTATACCACCTACCCGTGGTTTTTTTTTTCTTTCTTCTTTATACATACTACTATAGTAGCTTACTGTAGCAGTCTGCGGTGCTGCTGAGCTGACTGTGTCCAGCAGGTCCGTCATCAGTCATTACATAATAAATATATCTACCTGTCCGGCTGCAGTACTAGTGTGATATAATATATATTGATTTCATCTCATTATCATCCAGTCTATATTAGCAGCAGACACAGTACGGTAGTCCACGGCTGTAGCTACCTCTGTGTCGGCAGTCGCTCGTCCATCCATAATTGTATACCACCTACCCGTGGTTTTTTTTTTTTATTTCTTCTTTATACATACTACTATAGTAGCTTACTGTAGCAGTCTGCGGTGCTGCTGAGCTGACAGTGTCCAGCAGGTCCGTCATCAGTCATTACATAATAAATATATCTACCTGTCCGGCTGCAGTACTAGTGTGATATAATATATATTGATTTCATCTCATTATCATCCAGTCTATATTAGCAGCAGACACAGTACGGTAGTCCACGGCTGTAGCTACCTCTGTGTCGGCAGTCGCTCGTCCATCCATAATTGTATACCACCTACCCGTGGTTTTTTTTTTCTTTCTTCTTTATACATACTACTATAGTAGCTTACTGTAGCAGTCTGCGGTGCTGCTGAGCTGACAGTGTCCAGCAGGTCCGTCATCAGTCATTACATAATAAATATATCTACCTGTCCGGCTGCAGTACTAGTGTGATATAATATATATTGATTTCATCTCATTATCATCCAGTCTATATTAGCAGCAGACACAGTACGGTAGTCCACGGCTGTAGCTACCTCTGTGTCGGCAGTCGCTCGTCCATCCATAATTGTATACCACCTACCCGTGGTTTTTTTTTTCTTTCTTCTTTATACATACTACTATAGTAGCTTACTGTAGCAGTCTGCGGTGCTGCTGAGCTGACAGTGTCCAGCAGGTCCGTCATCAGTCATTACATAATAAATATATCTACCTGTCCGGCTGCAGTACTAGTGTGATATAATATATATTGATTTCATCTCATTATCATCCAGTCTATATTAGCAGCAGACACAGTACGGTAGTCCACGGCTGTAGCTACCTCTGTGTCGGCAGTCGCTCGTCCATCCATAAGTATACTAGTATCCATCCATCTCCATTGTTTACCTGAGGTGCCTTTTAGTTGTGCCTATTAAAATATGGAGAACAAAAATGTTGAGGTTCCAAAATTAGGGAAAGATCAAGATCCACTTCCACCTCGTGCTGAAGCTGCTGCCACTAGTCATGGCCGAGACGATGAAATGCCAGCAACGTCGTCTGCCAAGGCCGATGCCCAATGTCATAGTACAGAGCATGTAAAATCCAAAACACCAAATATCAGTAAAAAAAGGACTCCAAAATCTAAAATAAAATTGTCGGAGGAGAAGCGTAAACTTGCCAATATGCCATTTACCACACGGAGTGGCAAGGAACGGCTGAGGCCCTGGCCTATGTTCATGGCTAGTGGTTCAGCTTCACATGAGGATGGAAGCACTCAGCCTCTCGCTAGAAAAATGAAAAGACTCAAGCTGGCAAAAGCACCGCAAAGAACTGTGCGTTCTTCGAAATCCCAAATCCACAAGGAGAGTCCAATTGTGTCGGTTGCGATGCCTGACCTTCCCAACACTGGACGTGAAGAGCATGCGCCTTCCACCATTTGCACGCCCCCTGCAAGTGCTGGAAGGAGCACCCGCAGTCCAGTTCCTGATAGTCAGATTGAAGATGTCAGTGTTGAAGTACACCAGGATGAGGAGGATATGGGTGTTGCTGGCGCTGGGGAGGAAATTGACAAGGAGGATTCTGATGGTGAGGTGGTTTGTTTAAGTCAGGCACCCGGGGAGACACCTGTTGTCCGTGGGAGGAATATGGCCGTTGACATGCCTGGTGAAAATACCAAAAAAATCAGCTCTTCGGTGTGGAAGTATTTCAACAGAAATGCGGACAACATTTGTCAAGCCGTGTGTTGCCTTTGTCAAGCTGTAATAAGTAGGGGTAAGGACGTTAACCACCTCGGAACATCCTCCCTTATACGTCACCTGCAGCGCATTCATAATAAGTCAGTGACAAGTTCAAAAACTTTGGGCGACAGCGGAAGCAGTCCACTGACCAGTAAATCCCTTCCTCTTGTAACCAAGCTCACGCAAACCACCCCACCAACTCCCTCAGTGTCAATTTCCTCCTTCCCCAGGAATGCCAATAGTCCTGCAGGCCATGTCACTGGCAATTCTGACGATTCCTCTCCTGCCTGGGATTCCTCCGATGCATCCTTGCGTGTAACGCCTACTGCTGCTGGCGCTGCTGTTGTTGCTGCTGGGAGTCGATGGTCATCCCAGAGGGGAAATCGTAAGACCACTTTTACTACTTCCACCAAGCAATTGACTGTCCAACAGTCCTTTGCGAGGAAGATGAAATATCACAGCAGTCATCCTGCTGCAAAGCGGATAACTGAGGCCTTGGCATCCTGGGTGGTGAGAAACGTGGTTCCGGTATCCATCATTACTGCAGAGCCAACTAGAGACTTGTTGGAGGTACTGTGTCCCCGGTACCAAATACCATCTAGGTTCCATTTCTCTAGGCAGGCGATACCGAAAATGTACACAGACCTCAGAAAAAGAGTCACCAGTGTCCTAAAAAATGCAGCTGTACCCAATGTCCACTTAACCACGGACATGTGGACAAGTGGAGCAGGGCAGGGTCAGGACTATATGACTGTGACAGCCCACTGGGTAGATGTATGGACTCCCGCCGCAAGAACAGCAGCGGCGGCACCAGTAGCAGCATCTCGCAAACGCCAACTCTTTCCTAGGCAGGCTACGCTTTGTATCACCGGTTTCCAGAATACGCACACAGCTGAAAACCTCTTACGGCAACTGAGGAAGATCATCGCGGAATGGCTTACCCCAATTGGACTCTCCTGTGGATTTGTGGCATCGGACAACGCCAGCAATATTGTGTGTGCATTAAATCTGGGCAAATTCCAGCACGTCCCATGTTTTGCACATACCTTGAATTTGGTGGTGCAGAATTTTTTAAAAAACGACAGGGGCGTGCAAGAGATGCTGTCGGTGGCCAGAAGAATTGCGGGACACTTTCGGCGTACAGGCACCACGTACAGAAGACTGGAGCAACACCAAAAACGCCTGAACCTGCCCTGCCATCATCTGAAGCAAGAAGTGGTAACGAGGTGGAATTCAACCCTATATATGCTTCAGAGGTTGGAGGAGCAGCAAAAGGCCATTCAAGCCTATACAGTTCAGCACGATATAGGAGATGGAATGCACCTGTCTCAAGCGCAGTGGAGAATGATTTCAACGTTGTGCAAGGTTCTGCTGCCCTTTGAACTTGCCACACGTGAAGTCAGTTCAGACACTGCCAGCCTGAGTCAGGTCATTCCCCTCATCAGGCTTTTGCAGAAGAAGCTGGAGACATTGAAGGAGGAGCTAACACGGAGCGATTCCGCTAGGCATGTGGGACTTGTGGATGGAGCCCTTAATTCGCTTAACAAGGATTCACGGGTGGTCAATCTGTTGAAATCAGAGCACTACATTTTGGCCACCGTGCTCGATCCTAGATTTAAAACCTACCTTGGATCTCTCTTTCCGGCAGACACAAGTCTGCTGGGGTTCAAAGACCTGCTGGTGAGAAAATTGTCAAGTCAAGCGGAACGCGACCTGTCAACATCTCCTCCTTCACATTCTCCCGCAACTGGGGGTGCGAGGAAAAGGCTCAGAATTCCGAGCCCACCCGCTGGCGGTGATGCAGGGCAGTCTGGAGCGACTGCTGATGCTGACATCTGGTCCGGACTGAAGGACCTGTCAACGATTACGGACATGTCGTCTACTGTCACTGCATATGATTCTCTCCCCATTGAAAGAATGGTGGAGGATTATATGAGTGACCGCATCCAAGTAGGCACGTCACACAGTCCGTACTTATACTGGCAGGAAAAAGAGGCAATTTGGAGGCCCTTGCACAAACTGGCTTTATTCTACCTAAGTTGCCCTCCCACAAGTGTGTACTCCGAAAGAGTGTTTAGTGCCGCCGCTCACCTTGTCAGCAATCGGCGTACGAGATTACTTCCAGAAAATGTGGAGAAGATGATGTTCATTAAAATGAATTATAATCAATTCCTCCGTGGAGACATTGACCAGCAGCAATTGCCTCCACAAAGTACACAGGGAGCTGAGATGGTGGATTCCAGTGGGGACAAATTGATAATCTGTGAGGAGGGGGATGTACACGGTGATATATCGGAGGATGATGATGAGGTGGACATCTTGCCTCTGTAGAGCCAGTTTGTGCAAGGAGAGATTAATTGCTTCCTTTTCGGTGGGGGTCCAAACCAACCCGTCATTTCAGTCACAGTCGTGTGGCAGACCCTGTCACTGAAATGATGGGTTGGTTAAAGTGTGCATGTCCTGTTTATACAACATAAGGGTGGGTGGGAGGGCCCAAGGACAATTCCATCTTGCACCTCTTTTTTCTTTAATTTTTCTTTGCGTCATGTGCTGTTTGGGGAGTGTTTTTTGGAAGGGCCATCCTGCGTGACACTGCAGTGCCACTCCTAGATGGGCCAGGTGTTTGTGTCGGCCACTAGGGTCGCTTATCTTACTCACACAGCTACCTCATTGCGCCTCTTTTTTTCTTTGCGTCATGTGCTGTTTGGGGAGTGTTTTTTGGAAGGGCCATCCTGCGTGACACTGCAGTGCCACTCCTAGATGGGCCCGGTGTTTGTGTCGGCCACTAGGGTCGCTTATCTTACTCACACAGCTACCTCGGTGCAAATTTTAGGACTAAAAATAATATTGTGAGGTGTGAGGTATTCAGAATAGACTGAAAATGAGTGGAAATTATGGTTTTTGAGGTTAATAATACTTTGGGATCAAAATGACCCCCAAATTCTATGATTTAAGCTGTTTTTTAGGGTTTTTTGAAAAAAACACCCGAATCCAAAACACACCCGAATCCGACAAAAAAAATTCGGTGAGGTTTTGCCAAAACGCGGTCGAACCCAAAACACGGCCGCGGAACCGAACCCAAAACCAAAACACAAAACCCGAAAAATTTCAAGTGCACATCTCTAAAAAAAACTCCCCCCTTAGTAAATTTACCCCAATGTACACAAACTTTGTTTAATGCACAATGATTAATTGGTACTTTATCTTGTCCACTTTATCTCTCTCTGTGGCTTCGGAAATAGACCCCAAAGTCTGATAAATGCACACTGGACAGAATTATTAAGCACTGGGAACTGGCAGAGACACACTGATTTTTTATTTTTTTGTTTATGCATCAAACCTTCCTAGCTCACATTCAGAAGCATTGCAATCCAGTTTTCTTTTAACGTTCAAATACTAAAGGCCTGCAGGAGGAAACAGCGGCTCCCCACGACGCAATATGTGTGTGCTTTATAAATAACGGTGAATGAATAAATGAATTAATTGATTAATATCTTATATATTTGCCCAGATCTGTGATTCTGTGACTCAGTGTATAACGCTGGGCGGGTCTCTAGCAGGGTCTGCCCCTCTGAATCACAGATCACTATGAGCTAGAAACCCCCCCCCCCCACACACACACACACAAACACAGGTCCCGTCATTACTAGCCCTGGGCCAGATACACAGGCTGCAGCCATATGCCGTGGTGGTGACAGCTCCATAAGCGGGGGGGGGTTACAGCGTGGCTCCCTCTCCTCTCCCCCCCACCCCTTCCACAGGTTACGCAGCCACTGGGCCATATACACAGGCTGCAGCCATATGCCGTGGTGGTGACAGCTCCATAAGCGGGGGGGTTACAGCGTGGCTCCCCCTCCTCTCCCCCCCTTCCACAGGTTACACAGCCACTGGGCCACATACACAGGCTGCAGCCATATGCCGTGGTGGTGACAGCTCCATAAGCGGGGGGGGGGGTTACAGCGTGGCTCCCTCTCCTCTCCCCCCCCCCTTCCACAGGTTACGCTGCCACTGGGCCATATACACAGGCTGCAGCCATATGCCGTGGTGGTGACAGCTCCATAAGCGGGGGGGTTACAGCGTGGCTCCCCCTCCTCTCCCCCCCTTCCACAGGTTACACAGCCACTGGGCCACATACACAGGCTGCAGCCATATGCCGTGGTGGTGACAGCTCCATAAGCGGGGGGGGGGGGGGGTTACAGCGTGGCTCCCTCTCCTCTCCCCCCCCCCTTCCACAGGTTACGCTGCCACTGGGCCACATACACAGGCTGCAGCCATATGCCGTGGTGGTGACAGCTCCATAAGCGGGGGGGGTTACAGCGTGGCTCCCTCTCCTCTCCCCCCCCCCCTTCCACAGGTTACGCTGCCACTGGGCCATATACACAGGCTGCAGCCATATGCCGTGGTGGTGACAGCTCCATAAGCGGGGGGGGTTACAGCGTGGCTCCCCCTCCTCTCCCCCCCTTCCACAGGTTACACAGCCACTGGGCCACATACACAGGCTGCAGCCATATGCCGTGGTGGTGACAGCTCCATAAGCGGGGGGGGGTTACAGCGTGGCTCCCCCTCCTCTCCCCCCCTTCCACAGGTTACACAGCCACTGGGCCACATACACAGGCTGCAGCCATATGCCGTGGTGGTGACAGCTCCATAAGCAGGGGGTTACAGCGTGGCTCCCCCTCCTCTCCCCCCCTTCCACAGGTTACACAGCCACTGGGCCACATACACAGGCTGCAGCCATATGCCGCGCTGCTGATAGCTCCTTACCTGCGGGTTACATTGCGGCTCCCCATCCCGTCGCCGGGGACGATGACGGCGGCTGCTGGGTGTGGCATGCAGAGGGCGGCAGTGGCGTTACACCGTGCCCAGATCCCGGTGGAACACACAGCGCGGAAGCAGCGGCGCGAGGGACGGACGCCCGTGCAATATTTAACCACTAACACAATTATGATTGCAGGTAATACTCCATATAATAAATATAGCACGGCCTAAGGGCGTGCAAGGGTTCAGGGGACATAGCCTGTTGCATAAAATACAAAGATTTCATGCACAACTGGCGTGCAGGGGTTAAGGGGGCGTAGCCCCTTATGATGGTGTGAAGGGCACCCGTATGGCGCGATGAATCACCTAGTAATTATAATAATGAATGGCTTTTGATTCGCTAAAATTCACCAACCACATCGAGAGATGACTATATACCCAGCCTCCACAAGGTGGCACTCTTCTGCTGAGTTCATTCACTTCATCCGCTTTATAATGTGCTCTCTATCATCACAAACACACCCAGCGTCCGCCCAGACACTCCTCCGTTTCTCCAGCCACTCCCGCGTTTTTCCCAGAAACGGTAGCGTTTTTTCACACACACACCCATAAAACGGCCTGTTTCCGCCCAGAAACACCCACTTCCTGTCAATCACATTACGATCACCAGAACGAAGAAAAAACCTCGTAATGCCGTGAGTAAAATTCCTAACTGCATAGCAAATTTACTTGGCGCAGTCGTACTGCGGACATTGCGCATGCGCATTAGCGACTAATCGCTCCGTTGCGAAAAAAAATAACGAGTGAACAACTCCGAATGACCCCCAACAGCACATAACACATGGGAGTATCCTTATTCCATTCACAAGGGAAAATGTACCTGCCTAACTATAGTGCACCGACCCTGCTCGTATATTCAAAGACAATGGGAGTAGCTTCATTTTATCAGTGTATTGATTTTATATATTGCGCAAGAAAGTGTGTTGCAGGCTACAATCTGTACTTAACCACTAATAACTGCAAACAGATATTAACATATACTTAATGACTCCATCCTATCGATGTATAGATACTAAAGATGTGCACCGGACATTTTTCGGGTTTTGTGTTTTGGTTTTGGATTTGGTTCCGCGGCCGTGTTTTGGATTCGGACGCGTTTTGGCTAGTGATGAGCGGGTTCGGTTCCTCGGGATCCGAACCCCCCCGAACTTCACCCTTTTTTGCATGGGTCTGAGCAGACTCGGATCCTCCCGCCTTGCTCGGTTAACCCGAACGCGCCCGAACGTCATCATCCCGCGGTCAGATTCTCGCGAGATTCGTATTCTATATAAGTAGCCGCGCGTCGCTGCCATTTTTCACTCATGCATTGGAGATGATCGTGAGAGGACGTGGCTGGCGTCCTCTCAGTTTCTATGTTCAGTGTGCTGCAAATATCTGTGCTCAGTGTGCTGCAAATATCTGTGCTCAGTGTGCTGCAAATATCTGTGCTCAGTGTGCTGAAAATATCTATGTTCTCTGCCTGAAAAACGCTCCATATCTGTGCTCAGTGTGCTGCAAATATCTGTGCTCAGTGTCCTAATTGCTTTATTGTGGGGACTGGGGACCAGCAGTATTATATAGTAGGAGGACAGTGCAGAGTTTTGCTGACCAGTGACCACCAGTATACGTTCTCTGCCTGAAAAACGCTCCATATCTGTGCATTATTATTATTATTATTATTACATTTTATTTATAAGGCGCCACATGTGTTTCGCAGCGCCGTACAAAGGACAGTACACGGAGACAAAACATAGCATTACAGTAAATAAATAACAGGAATAGAGTACAGGTAACAGAGCACCACACGTTCTCAAGACATAATACAGCTGAGATGTAAGTATTGATGGAGTGATCATTGTACTACTAGAGGCTGGTGGCCATAGATGGAGATGAGCCTTTACTAGCAGGATAAAGATGGTCGTTGAGCAGGGGAGAGCTGCGAGTGAAATGTGTCGAGACGAGGGCTTAGATAACAAGAGGAAAGAGGGCCCTGCTCTGAAGAGCTAACAATCTAGTGGGAAGACTGCATTGTAGTATATAGTAGGAGGACAGTGCAGAATTTTGCTGACCACCAGTATATATATAGCAGTACGGTACAGTAGTCCACTGCTCTACCTCTGTGTTGTCAAGTATACTATCCCATCCATACCTCTTGGTGCATTTAAGTTTTGCACAGTATATATATATATATATATAGTAGGAGGACAGTGCATAATTTTGCTGACCACCAGTATATAATATATAGCAGTACGGTACAGTAGGCCACTGCTCTACCTACCTCTGTGTCGTCAAGTATACTATCCCATCCATACCTGTGGTGCATTTAAGTTTTGCACAGTATATATATAGTAGTGATGAGCGGGTTCGGTTTCCGAGAATCCGAACCCACCCGAGCTTTACATTTTTTTACACGGGTCCGGGCAGACTCGGATCTTCCCGCCTTGCTCGGCTAACCCGAGCGCGCCCGAACGTCATCATCCCGCTGTCGGATTCTCGCGAGATTCGGATTCTATATAAGCAGCCGCGCGTCGCCGCCATTTTCACACGTGCATTGAGATTGATAGGGAGAGGACGTGGCTGGCGTCCTCTCCGTTTATATAGTTAATTATTAATAGTACAACTACACAGTTGATCTGATTGCTTAGCTTATTGTGGGGAGGATTGGGGACTGGGGAGCAGCTGTTAGGAGGATTACAGTGCAGAGTTTTGCTAGTTTTTTATCCGTTCTCTGCCTGAAAAAAACGCTCCATACCATATCTGTGCTCAGTGTGCTGCATGATATATATCTGTGCTGAGTGCTCACACTGCCTAATTGTGGGGACTGGGGAGCAGTTATAGCAGGAGTACAGTGCACAGTTTTGCTGACAGTGACCACCAGTATACGTTTGTCTGCCTGAAAAACACTCCTGTGGTGGCTTTTTTTTATACTATAAACGCAGTCTGCTGACAGTGTCCACCAGGTCCATTATAGTGTATATAGCAGTACGGTAGGCCACTGCTGTACCTACCTCTGTGTCGTCACTCGTCGTCCATAAGTATACTATAGTATCCATCCATCTACATTGTATACCTGTGGTGTCTTTTTTTTTTATTCTATAAACGCAGTCTGCTGACAGTGTCCACCAGGTCCATTATACTGTATATAGCAGTACGGTAGGCCACTGCTGTACCTACCTCTGTGTCGTCACTCGTCGTCCATAAGTATACTATAGTATCCATCCATCTACATTGTATACCTGTGGTGTCTTTTTTTTTATACTATAAACGCAGTCTGCTGACAGTGTACACCAGGTCCATTATACTGTATATAGCAGTACGGTAGGCCACTGCTGTACCTACCTCTGTGTCGTCACTCGTCATCCATAAGTATACTATAGTATCCATCCATCTACATTGTATACCTGTGGTGTCTTTTTTTTTATACTCTAAACGCAGTCTGCTGACAGTGTCCACCAGGTCCAATATACTGTATATAGCAGTACGGTAGGCCACTGCTGTACCTACCTCTGTGTCATCACTCGTCGTCCATAAGTATACTATAGTATCCATCCATCTACATTGTATACCTGTGGTGTCTTTTTTTTTATACTTTAAACGCAGTCTGCTGACAGTGTCCACCAGGTCCATTATACTGTATATAGCAGTACGGTAGGCCACTGCTGTACCTACCTCTGTGTCGTCACTCGTCGTCCATAAGTATACTATAGTATCCATCCATCTACATTGTATACCTGTGGTGTCTTTTTTTTTAATACTATAAACGCAGTCTGCTGACAGTGTCCACCAGGTCCATTATACAGTATATAGCAGTACGGTAGGCCACTGCTGTACCTACCTCTGTGTCGTCACTCGTCGTCCATAAGTATACTATAGTATCCATCCATCTACATTGTATACCTGTGGTGTCTTTTTTTATACTATAAACGCAGTCTGCTGACAGTGTCCACCAGGTCCATTATACTGTATATAGCAGTACGGTAGGCCACTGCTGTACCTACCTCTGTGTCGTCACTCGTCGTCCATAAGTATACTATAGTATCCATCCATCTACATTGTATACCTGTGGTGTCTTTTTTTTATACTATAAACGCAGTCTGCTGACAGTGTCCACCAGGTCCATTATACAGTATATAGCAGTACGGTAGGCCACTGCTGTACCTACCTCTGTGTCATCACTCGTCGTCCATAAGTATACTATAGTATCCATCCATCTACATTGTATACCTGTGGTGTCTTTTTTTTTATACTATAAACGCAGTCTGCTGACAGTGTCCACCAGGTCCATTATACTGTATATAGCAGTACGGTAGGCCACTGCTGTACCTACCTCTGTGTCGTCACTCGTCGTCCATAAGTATACTATAGTATCCATCCATCTACATTGTATACCTGTGGTGTCTTTTTTTTTATACTCTAAACGCAGTCTGCTGACAGTGTCCACCAGGTCCATTATACTGTATATAGCAGTACGGTAGGCCACTGCTGTACCTACCCCTGTGTCATCACTCGTCGTCTATAAGTATACTATAGTATCCATCCATCTACATTGTATACCTGTGGTGTCTTTTTTTTTATACTATAAGCGCAGTCTGCTGACAGTGTCCACCAGGTCCATTATACTGTATATAGCAGTACGTTAGGCCACTGCTGTACCTACCTCTGTGTCGTCACTCGTCGTCCATAAGTATACTATAGTATCCATCCATCTACATTGTATACCTGTGGTGTCTTTTTTTTTTTTACTATAAACGCAGTCTGCTGACAGTGTCCACCAGGTCCATTATACTGTATATAGCAGTACGGTAGGCCACTGCTGTACCTACCTCTGTGTCGTCACTTGTCGTCCATAAGTATACTATAGTATCCATCCATCTACATTGTATACCTGTGGTGTCTTTTTTTTATACTATAAACGCAGTCTGCTGACAGTGTCCACCAGGTCCATTATACTGTATATAGCAGTACGGTAGGCCACTGCTGTACCTACCTCTGTGTCGTCACTCGTCGTCCATAAGTATACTATAGTATCCATCCATCTACATTGTATACCTGTGGTGTCTTTTTTTTAATACTATAAACGCAGTCTGCTGACAGTGTCCACCAGGTCCATTATACTGTATATAGCAGTACGGTAGGCCACTGCTGTACCTACCTCTGTGTCGTCACTCGTCGTCCATAAGTATACTATAGTATCCATCCATCTACATTGTATACCTGTGGTGCATTTTAGTTGTGCGCATTAAAATATGGAGAACAAAAATGTGGAGGTTAAAAAAATAGGGAAAGATCAAGATCCACTTCCACCTCGTGCTGAAGCTGCTGCCACTAGTCATGGCCGAGACGATGAAATGCTATCAACGTCGTCTGCCAAGGCCGATGCCCAATGTCATAGTACAGAGCATGTAAAATCCAAAACACAAAAGATCAGTAAAATGACCCAAAAATCTAAATTAAAAGCGTCTGAGGAGAAGCGTAAACTTGCCAATATGCCATTTACGACATGGAGTGGCAAGGAACGGCTGAGGCCCTGGCCTATGTTCATGGATAGTGGTTCAGCTTCACATGAGGATGGAAGCACTCATCCTCTCGCTAGAAAAAAGAAAAGACTTAAGCTGGCAAAATCACAGCAAAGAACTGTGCGTTCTTCGAAATCACAAATCCCCAAGGAGAGTCCAATTGTGTCGGTTGCAATGCCTGACCTTCCCAACACTGGACGGGAAGAGCTTGCGCCTTCCACCATTTGCACGCCCCCTGCAAGTGCTAGAAGGAGCACCCGCAGTCCAGTTCCTGATAGTCAAATTGAAGATGTCAGTGTTGAAGTACACCAGGATGAGGATATGGATGTTGCTGGCGCTGGGGAGGAAATTGACAAGGAGGATTCTGATGGTGAGGTGGTTTGTTTAAGTCAGGCACCCGGGGAGACACCTGTTGTCCGTGGGAGGAATATGGCCATTGACATGCCTGGTCAAAATACAAAAAAAATCAGCTCTTCGGTGTGGAATTATTTCAACACAAATGCGGACAACTGGTGTCAAGCCGTGTGTTGCCTTTGTCAAGCTGTAATAAGTAGGGGTAAGGACGTTAACCACCTCGGAACATCCTCCCTTATACGTCACCTGCAGCGCATTCATAATAAGTCAGTGACAAGTTCAAAAAGTTTGGGCGACAGCGGAAGCAGTCCACTGACCAGTAAATCCCTTCCTCTTGTAACCAAGCTCCCGCAAACCACACCACCAACTCCCTCAGTGTCAATTTCCTCCTTACCCAGGAATGCCAATAGTCCTGCAGGCCATGTCACTGGCAAGTCTGACGAGTCCTCTCCTGCCTGGGATTCCTCCGATGCATCCTTGAGTGTAACGCCTACTGCTGCTGGCGCTGCTGTTGTTGCTGCTGGGAGTCGATCGTCATCCCAGAGGGGAAGTCGGAAGACCACTTGTACTACTTCCAGTAAGCAATTGACTGTCCAACAGTCCTTTGCGAGGAAGATGAAATATCACAGAAGTCATCCTGCTGCAAAGCGGATAACTGGGCGGTGAGAAACGTGGTTCCGGTATCCATCGTTACTTCAGAGCCAACTAGAGACTTGATTGAGGTACTGTGTCCCCGGTACCAAATACCATCTAGGTTCCATTTCTCTAGGCAGGCGATACCGAAAATGTACACAGACCTCAGAAAAAGAGTCACCAGTGTCCTAAAAAATGCAGTTATACCCAATGTCCACTTAACCACGGACATGTGGACAAGTGGAACAGGGCAGACTCAGGACTACATGACTGTGACAGCCCACTGGGTAGATGTATTGCCTCCCGCTGCAAGAACAGTAGCGGCAGCACCAGTAGCAGCATCTCGCAAACGCCAACTCGTTCCTAGGCAGGCTACGCTTTGTATCACCGCTTTCCAGAATATGCCCACAGCTGAAAACCTCTTACGGCAACTGAGGAACATCATCGCAGAATGGCTTACCCCAATTGGACTCTCCTGGGGATTTGTGGCATCGGACAACGCCAGCAATATTTTGCGTGCATTACATCTGGGCAAATTCCAGCACGTACCATGTTTTGCACATACCTTGAATTTGGTGGTGCAGAATTATTTAAAAAACGACAGGGGCGTGCAAGAGATGCTGTCGGTGGCCAGAAGAATTGCGGGCCACTTTCGGCGTACAGGCACCGCGTACAGAAGACTGGAGCACCACCAAAAACACCTGAACCTGCCCTGCCATCATCTGAAGCAAGAGGTGGTAACGAGGTGGAATTCAACCCTCTATATGCTTCAGAGGATGGAGGAGAAGCAAAAGGCCATTCAAGCCTATACATCTGGCCACGATATAGGCAAAGGAGGTGGAATGCACCTGACTCAAGCGCAGTGGAGAATGATTTCAACGTTGTGCAAGGTTCTGCAACCTTTTGAACTTGCCACACGTGAAGTCAGTTCAGACACTGCCAGCCTGAGTCAGGTCATTCCCCTCATCAGGCTTTTGCAGAAGAAGCTGGAGACATTGAAGGAGGAGCTAAAACAGAGCGATTCCGCTAGGCATGTGGGACTTGTGGAAGGAGCCCTTCATTCGCTTAACCAGGATTCACGGGTGGTCAATCTGTTGAAATCAGAGCACTACATTTTGGCCACCGTGCTCGATCCTAGATTTAAAACCTACGTTGTATCTCTCTTTCCGGCAGACACAAGTCTGCAGAGGTTCAAAGACCTGCTGGTGAGAAAATTGTCAAGTCAAGCGGAACGTGACCCGTCAACATCTCCTCCTTCACATTCTCCCGCAACTGGGGGTGCGAGGAAAAGGCTACGAATTCCGAGTCCACCCGCTGGCGGTGATGCAGGGCAGTCTGGAGTGAGTGCTGACATCTGGTCCGGACTGAAGGACCCGCCAACGATTACTGACATGTCGTCTACTGTCACTGCATATGATTCTCTCACCATTGAAAGAATGGTGGAGGATTATATGAGTGACCGCATCCAAGTAGGCACGTCAGACAGTCCGTACGTATACTGGCAGGAAAAAGAGGCAATTTGGAGGCCCTTGCACAAACTGGCTTTATTCTACCTAAGTTGCCCTCCCTCCGGTGTGTACTCCGAAAGAGTGTTTAGTGCAGCCGCTCACCTGGTCAGCAATCGGCGTACGAGGTTACTTCCAGAAAATGTGGAGAAGATGATGTTCATTAAAATGAATTATAATCAATTCCTCCGTGGAGACATTCACCAGCAGCAATTGCCTCCAGAAAGTACACGGGGACCTGAGATGGTGGATTCCAGTGGGGACGAATTAATAATCTGTGAGGAGGGTGATGTACACAGTGAAAGGGGTGATGAATCGGACGATGATGATGAGGTGGACATCTTGCCTCTGTAGAGCCAGTTTGTGCAAGGAGAGATTGATTGCTTCTTTTTTGGTGGGGGCCCAAACCAACCAGTCATTTCAGTCACAGTCGTGTGGCAGACCCTGTCGCTGAAATGATGGGTTCGTTAAAGTGTGCATGTCCTGTTTATACAACATAAGGGTGGGTGGGAGGGCCCAAGGACAATTCCATCTTGCACCTCTTTTTTCTTTCATTTTTCTTTGCGTCATGTGCTGTTTGGGGAGTATTTTTTTGAAGGGCCATCCTGCGTGACACTGCAATGCCACTCCTAGATGGGCCAGGTGTTTGTGTCGGCCACTTGGGTCGCTTATCTTAGTCACACAGCTACCTCATTGCGCCTCTTTTTTTCTTTGCGTCATGTGCTGTTTGGGGAGTATTTTTTTGAAGGGCCATCCTGTCTGACACTGCAGTGACACTCCTAGATGGGCCAGGTGTTTGTGTCGGCCACTTGGGTCGCTTAGCTTAGTCACACAGCTACCTCATCGCGCCTCTTTTTTTCTTTGCGTCATGTGCTGTTTGGGGAGTATTTTTTTGAAGGGCCATCCTGCGTGACACTGCAGTGCCACTCCTAGATGGGCCAGGTGTTTGTATCGGCCACTTGGGTCGCTTATCTTAGTCACACAGCTACCTCATTGCGCCTCTTTTTTTCTTTGCATCATGTGCTGTTTGGGGAGTATTTTTTTCAAGTGCCATCCTGTCTGACACTGCAGTGCCACTCCTAGATGGGCCAGGTGTTTGTGTCGGCCACTTGGGTCGCTTAGCTTAGTCACACAGCTACCTCGGTGCAAATTTTAGGACTAAAAATAATATTGTGAGGTGTGAGGTGTTCAGAATAGACTGAAAATGAGTGGAAATTATGGTTATTGAGGTTAATAATGCTTTGGGATCAAAATGACCCCCAAATTCTATGATTTAAGCTGTTTTTTAGGGTTTTTTGAAAAAAACACCCGAATCCAAAACACACCCGAATCCGACAAAAAATTTTCGGTGAGGTTTTGCCAAAACGCGTCCGAATCCAAAACACGACCGCGGAACCGAACCCAAAACCAAAACACAAAACCCGAAAAATGTCCGGTGCACATATATAGTAGGAAGACAGTGCATAATTTTGCTGACCACCAGTATATAATATATAGCAGTACGGTACAGTAGGCCACTGCTCTACCTACCTCTGTGCCGTCAAGTATACTATCCATCCATACCTGTGGTGCATTTAAGTTTTGCACGGTATATATATAATAGGAGGACAGTGCATAATTTTGCTGACCACCAGTATATAATATATAGCAGTACAGTACAGTAGGCCACTGCTCTACCTACCTCTGTGTCGTCAAGTATACTATCCAGCCATACCTGTGGTGCATTTAAGTTTTGCACAGTATATATATAGGAGGACAGTGCATAATTTTGCTAACCACCAGTATATAATATATAGCAGTACGGTACAGTAGGCCACTGCTCTACCTACCTCTGTGTCGTCAAGTATACTATCCCATCCATACCTGTGGTGCATTTAAGTTTTGCACAGTATATATATAGTAGGAGGACAGTGCATAATTTTGCTGACCACCAGTATATAATATACAGCAGTACGGTACAATACGCCACTGCTCTACCTACCTCTGTATCATCAAGTATACTATCCATCCATACCTGTGGTGCATTTAAGTTTTGCACAGTATATATATATAGTAGGAGGACAGTGCATAATTTTGCTGACCACCAGTATATAATATATAGCAGTACGGTACAGTAGGCCACTGCTCTACCTATATCTGTGTCGTCAAGTATACTATCCCATCCATACCTGTGGTGCATTTAAGTTTTGCACGGTGTATATATATATAGTAGGAGGACAGTGCATAATTTTGCTGACCACCAGTATATAATATATAGCAGTACGGTACAGTAGGCCACTGCTCTACCTACCTCTATGTCGTCAAGTATACTATCCAGCCATACCTGTGGTGCATTTAAGTTTTGCACAGTATATATATATAGTAGGAGGACAGTGCATAATTTTGCTGACCACCAGTATATAATATATAGCAGTACGGTACAGTAAGCCACTGCTCTACCTACCTCTGTGTCGTCAAATATACTATCCATCCATACCTGTGGTGCATTCAAGTTTTGCACAGTATATATATAGTAGGAGGACAGTGCATAATTGTGCTGACCACCAGTATATAATATATAGCAATACGGTACAGTAGGCCACTGCTCTACCTACCTCTGTGTCGTCAAGTATACTATCCATCCATACCTGTGGTGCATTTAAGTTTTGCACAGTATATATATAGTAGGAGGACAGTGCATCATTTTTCTGACCACCAGTGTATAATATATAGCAGTACGGTACAGTAGGCCACTGCTCTCCCTACCTCTGTGTCGTCAAGTATACTATCCATCCATACCTGTGGTGCATTCAAGTTTTGCACAGTATATATATAGTAGGAGGACAGTGCATAATTTTGCTGACCACCAGTATATAATATATAGCAGTACAGTACAGTAGGCCACTGCTCTACCTACCTCTGTGTCGTCAAGTATACTATCCATCCATACCTGTGGTGCATTTTAGTTGTGCACAGTATATATAGTAGTAGGCCATTGCTATTGATATATTACTGGCATATAATTCCACACATTAAAAAATGGAGAACAAAAATGTGGAGGGTAAAATAGGGAAAGATCAAGATCCACTTCCACCTCGTGCTGAAGCTGCTGCCACTAGTCATGGCTGAGACGATGAAATGCCATCAACGTCGTCTGCCAAGGCCGATGCCCAATGTCATAGTAGAGAGCATGTAAAATCCCCCCCCCCAAAAAAGCTCAGTAAAATGACCCAAAAATCTAAATCAAAATCGTCTAAGGAGAAGCGTAAACTTCTTGCCAATGTGCCATTTACGACACGGAGTGGCAAGGAACGGCTGAGGGCCTGGCCTATGTTCATGGCTAGTGGTTCAGCTTCACATGAGGATGGAAGCACTCATCCTCCCGCTAGAAAACTGAAGAGAGTTAAGATGGCAAAAGCACAGCAAAGAACTGTGCGTTCTTCTAAATCACAAATCCCCAAGGAGAGTCCAATTGTGTCGGTTGCGATCCCTGACCTTCCCAACACTGGACGGGAAGAGGTGGCGCCTTCCACCATTTGCATGCCCCGTGCAAGTGCTGGAAGGAGCACCCGCAGTCCAGTTCCTGATAGTCAAATTGAAGATGTCACTGTTGATGTACACCAGGATGAGGATATGGGTGTTGCTGGCGCTGGGGAGGAAATTGACAAGGAGGATTCTGATGGTGAGGTGGTTTGTTTAAGTCAGGCACCCGGGGAGACACCTGTTGTCCGTGGGATGAATATGGCCATTGACATGCCTGGTCAAAATACAAAAAAAAATCACCTCTTCGGTGTGGAATTATTTCAACAGAATTGCGGACAACTGGTGTCAAGCCGTGTGTTGCCTTTGTCAAGCTGTAATAAGTAGGGGTAGGGACGTTAACCACCTAGGAACATCCTCCCTTATACGTCACATGGAGCGCATTCATCAGAAGTCATTGACAAGTTCAAAAACTTTGTGTGACAGCGGAAGCAGTCCACTGCCAACTAAATCCCTTCCTCTTGTAACTAAGCTCCTGCAAACCACACCACCAACTCCCTCAGTGTCAATTTCCTCCTTAGACAGGAAAGCCAATAGTCCTGCAGGCCATGTCACTGTCAAGTCTGACGAGTCCTCTCCTGCCTGGGATTCCTCCGATGCATCCTTGAGTGTAACGCCTACTACTGCTGGCGCTGCTGTTGTTGCTGCTGGGAGTCGATCGTCATCCCAGAGGGGAAGTCGGAAGACCCCTTGTACTACTTCCAGTAAGCAATTGACTGTCCAACAGTCCTTTGCGAGGAAGATGAAATATCACAGCAGTCATCCTGCTGCAAAGCGGATAACTCAGGCCTTGGCAGCCTGGGTGGTGAGAAACGTGTTTCCAGTATCCACCGTTAATTCACAGGGAACTAGAGACTTGATTGAGGTACTGTGTCCCCCTTTCACTGTGTACATCCCCCTCCTCACAGATTATTAATTCGTCCCCACTGGAATCCACCATCTCAGGTCCCTGTGTACTTTCTGGAGGCAATTGCTGGTGAATGTCTCCACGGAGGAACTGCTTATAATTCATTTTGATGAACATCATCTTCTCCACATTTTCTGGAAGTAACCTCGTACGCCGATTGCTGACAAGGTGACCGGCTGCACTAAACACTCTTTCGGAGTACACACTGGAGGGGGGGCAACTTAGGTAAAATAAAGCCAGTTTGTGCAAGGGCCTCCAAATTGCCTCTTTTTCCTGCCAGTATACGTACGGACTGTCTGACGTGCCTACTTGGATGCAGTCACTCATATAATCCTCCACCATTCTTTCAATGGTGACAGAATCATATGCAGTGACAGTAGACAACATGTCAGTAAACGTTGGCAGGTCCTTCAGTACGGACCAGATGTCAGCACTCGCTCCAGACTGCCCTGCATCACCGCCAGCGGGTGGGCTCGGAATTCTTAGCCTTTTCCTCGCAGCCCCAGTTGCCGGAGAATGTGAAGGAGGAGCTGTTGACGGGTCACGTTCCGCTTGACTTGACAAGAGTCTCCCCAGCAGGTCTTTGAACCTTTGCAGACTTGTGTCTGCCGGAAAGAGAGATACAACGTAGGCTTTAAACCTATGATCGAGCACGGTGGCCAAAATGTAGTGCTCTGATTTCAACAGATTGACCACCCGTGAATCCTGGTTAAGCGAATTAAGGGCTCCATCCACAAGTCCCACATGCCTAGCGGAATCGCTCCGTTTTAGCTCATCCTTCAATTTCTCCAGCTTCTTCTGCAAAAGCCTGATGAGGGGAATGACCTGACTCAGGCTGGCAGTGTCTGAACTGACTTCACGTGTGGCAAGTTCAAAGGGTTGCAGAACCTTGCACAACGTTGAAATCATTCTCCACTGTGCTTGAGTCAGGTGCATTCCCCCTCCTTTGCCTATATCGTATTCAGATGTATAGGCTTGAATGGCCTTTTGCGGCTCCTCCATCCTCTGAAGCATATAAAGGGTTGAATTCCACCTCGTTACCACCTCTTGCTTCAGATGATGGCGGGGCAGGTTCAGGAGTGTTTGCTGGTGCTCCAGTCTTCGGCATGCGGTGGCTGAATGCCGAAAGTGGCCCGCAATTCTTCGGGCCACCGACAGCATCTCTTGCACGCCCCTGTAGTTTTTAAAAAAATTCTGCACCACCAAATTCAATGTATGTGCAAAACATCGGACGTGCTGGAATTTGCCCAGATGTAATGCACACACAATATTGGTGGCGTTGCCCGATGTCACAAATCCCCAGGAGAGTCCAATTGGGGTAAGCCAGTCTGCGATGATGTTCCTCAGTTTCCGTAAGAGGTTGTCAGCTGTGTGCCTCTTATGGAAAGCGGTGATACAAAGCGTAGCCTGCCTAGGAACGAGTTGGCGTTTGCGAGATGCTGCTACTGGTGCCGCCGCTGCTGTTCTTACTGCGGGAGGCAATACATCTACCCAGTGGGCTGTCACAGTCATATAGGGGGTAATTCCAAGTTGATCGAGGCAGGATTTTTGTTAGCAATTGGGCAAAACCATGTGCACTGCAGGGGAGGAAGATATAACGTGTGCAGAGAGAGTTAGATTTGGGTGGGGTGTGTTCAATCTGCAATCTAATTTGCAGTGTAAAAATAAAGCAGCCAGTATTTACCCTGCACAGAAATAACATAACTCACCCAAATCTAACTATTTCTGCACATGTTATATCTGCCTCCCCTGCAATGCACATGGTTTTGCCCAATTGCTATCAAAAATCCTGCTGAGATCAACTTGGAATTACCCCCAGAGTCCTGAGTCTGCCCTGCTCCACTTGTCCACATGTCCGTGGTTAAGTGGACATTGGGTACAATTGCATTTTTTAGGACACTGGTGACTCTTTTTCTGACGTCTGTGTACATTCTCGGTATCGCCTGCCTAGAGAAATGGAACCTAGATGGTATTTGGTACCGGGGACACATTACCTTAATCAATTCTCTAATTCCCTGTGAATTAACGGTGGATACCGGACACACGTTTAACACCACCGCAGCTGCCAAGACCAGAGTTATCCGCTCTGCAGCAGGATGACTGCTGTGATATATCATCTTCCTCGCAAAGGACTGTTGGACAGTCAGTTGCTTACTGGAAGTAGTACAAGTGGTCTTCCGACTTCCCCTCTGGGATGACGATCGACTCCCAGCAGCAACAACAGCAGCGCCAGCTGCAGTAGGCGTTACACTCAAGGATCCATCGGAGGAATCCCAGTTAGGAGAGGACTCGTCAGACTTGCCAGTGACATGGCCTGCAGGACTATTGGCGTTCCTGTCTAAGGAGGAAATTGACACTGAGGGAGTTGGTGGTGTGGTTTGCAGGAGCTTGGGTACAAGAGGAAGGGATTTAGTTGTCAGTGGACTGCTTCCGCTGTCACCCAAAGTTTTTGAACTTGTCAATGACTTCTGATGAATGCGCTCCACGTGACGTATAAGGGAGGATGTTCCTAGGTGATTAATGTCCTTACCCCTACTTATTACAGCTTGACAAAGGCAAAACACGGCTTGACACCTGTTGTCCGCATTTCTGTTGAAATAATTCCACACCGAAGAGGTGATTTTTTTTTAAATTTGACCAGGCATGTCAATGGCCATATTTGTCCCACAGACAACAGGTGTCTCCCCGGGTGCCTGACTTAAACAAACCACCTCACCATCAGAATCCTCCTTGTCAATTTCCTCCTCAGCGCTAGCAACACCCATATCCTCAACCTGGTGTACATCAACAGTGACATCTTCAATTTGACTATCAGGAACTGGACTGCGGGTGCTCCTTCCAGAGCTTGCAGGGGGCGTGCAAATGGTGGAAGGCGCCACCTCTTCCCGTCCAGTGTTGGGAAGGTCAGGCATCGCAACCGACACAATTGGACTCTCCTTGGGGATTTGGGATTTAGAAGAACGTACAGTTCTTTGCTGTGCTTTTGCCAGCTTAAGTCTTTTCATTTTTCTAGCAGGAGGATGAGTGCTTCCATCCTCATGTGAAGCTGAACCACTAGCCATGAACATAGGACAGGGCCTCAGCCGTTCCTTGCCACTCCGTGTCGTAAATGGCATATTGGCAAGTTTACGCTTCTCATCAGACGCTTTTAATTTAGATTTTTGGGTCATTTTACTGAACTTTTGTTTTTTGGATTTTACATGCTCTCTACTATGACATTGGGCATCAGCCTTGGCAGACGACGTTGATGGCATTTCATCGTCTCGGCCATGACTAGTGGCAGCAGCTTCAGCCCGAGGTGGAAGTGGGTTTTCCCTATTTTACCCTCCACATTTTTGTTCTCCATTTTTAATGTGTGGAATTATATGCCAGTAATATATCAATAGCAATGGCCTACTGTACTGTACTATATATGTATACTGTTGGTCACCAAAATGCTGCACTGGAATACTAGAAGCTATAGAAAAGTATATATATTATTGTATATATATCAGTACAGAGCAGTGTAACTGTGACACATGTGTCCTGACAAGCAGTATAGAAGCTATAGAAAATGATTTAAAATTATTGTATATAATTCAGTACAGAGAGGTGTAACTGTGACACATATGTGTCCTGACAAGCAGTATAGAAGCTATAGAAAATGATTTAAAATTATTGTATTTAATTCAGTACAGAGTGGTGTAACTGTGACACATGTGTGTCCTGACAAGCAGTATAGAAGCTATAGAAAATTATTTAAAATTATTGTATTTAATTCAGTACAGAGCGGTGTAACTGTGACACATGTGTGTCCTGACAAGCAGTATAGAAGCTATAGAAAATTATTTAAAATTATTGTATATAGTTCAGTACAGAGTGGTATAACTGTGACACATGTGTGTCCTGACAAGCAGTATAGAAGCTATAGAAAATGATTTAAAATTATTGTATATAATTCAGTACAGAGTGGTGTAACTGTGACACGTGTGTCCTGACAAGCAGTATAGAAGCTATAGAAAATGATTTAAAATTATTGTATATAATTCAGTACAGAGTGGTGTAACTGTGACACGTGTGTCCTGACAAGCAGTATAGAAGCTATAGAAAATGATTTAAAATTATTGTATATAATTCAGTACAGAGTGGTGTAACTGTGACACATGTGTGTCCTGACAAGCAGTATAGAAGCTATAGAAAATTATTTAGAATTATTGTATATAATTCAGTACAGAGCGGTGTAACTGTGACACATGTGTGTCCTGACAAGCAGTATAGAAGCTATAGAAAATGATTTAAAATTATTGTATATATCAGTACAGAGCGGTGTAACTGTGACACATGTGTGTCCTGACAAGCAGTATAGAAGCTATAGAAAATGATTTAAAATTATTGTATATAATTCAGTACAGAGCGGTGTAACTGTGACACGTGTGTCCTGACAAGCAGTATAGAAGCTATAGAAAATGATTTAAAATTATTGTATATAATTCAGTACAGAGCGGTGTAACTGTGACACGTGTGTCCTAACAAGCAGTATAGAAGCTATAGAAAATGATTTAAAATTATTGTATATATCAGTACAGAGCGGTGTAACTGTGACACATGTGTCCTGACAAGCAGCATAGAAGCTATAGAAAATGATTTAAAATTATTGTATATATCAGTACAGAGCGGTGTAACTGTGACCCATGTGTCCTGACAAGCAGTATAGAAGCTATAGAAAATTATTTAAAATTATTGTATATAATTCAGTACAGAGCGGTGTAACTGTGACCATGTGTCCTGACAAGCAGTATAGAAGCTATAGAAAAGTATATATATACTGGTGGTCCCCAGACCCCACAATGCAGCACACTGATCAGATATTTGCAGCACACTGAGCACAGATATGGAGCATTTTCAGGCAGAGAACGTAGATATTTTCAGCACACTGAGCACAGATTATTTGCAGCACACTGAGCACAGATATTTTCAGCAAACTGAGCACAGATTACGGAGCTTTTCATGGAGAGAACGCAGCCACGTCCTCTCCGTTCAATCTCCAAAGCACGAGTGAAAATGGTGGCGACGCACGGCTCTTTATATAGAATACGAATCTCGCGAGAATCCGACAGCGGGATGATGACTTTCAGGCGCGTTCTGGTTAACCGAGCAATGCGGGAAGATCTGAGGCTGCCTCGGAACCGTGTAAAATGGGTGAAGTTCGGGGGGGGGGGGGGGGGGGGGGTCGGATCCCGAGGAACCGAACCCGCTCATCTCTAATAGATACCCAAGTCTGTCTAGAAACAGGTTTGCAGGGACTGCACTGAAGAATATCTGTGTAGATCTTAAAAAGAAAACAGCAAAAAATATTCTCAGATTCACGAGAACTACAGTATAACAAGGTGTCTTATATACAAGTTATACAAATGAAGCCTAAATTATTAAAATAGTCATAATCAAGGTGACATTATTCTCTATAAATTTGCCATTAAAAAAACTAGTAAAAAGTGAGAGTGAAAATCACAAACATAATGTTGCTATGTAAATAGATACATGTAAAGTAATTTCAAATCAGTAGACTCCCTAACCTGTAACTGATATCTAATAAAATATAGAATCTTTCAGTATTTGGGGGAATTCAATCAGCCACAGTAATTTACCGTAAGTAATTAACCACCCCTGGGGCTATTCAATTAGCCCTGAAGCCGATACTCATCAGGGATTTTTTTCCCACCCACCTGAGGCAGGCAAATAAAAATCCAAGAAAAACCGCCCTGTGTTCATGATCGTTGCTGCAAAAACACATAGGCCCTCATTCCGAGTTGTTCGCTCGGTAATTTTCTTCGCATCGCAGCGATTTTCCGCTAATTGCGCATGCACAATGTTCGCACTGCGACTGCGCCAAGTAAATTTGCTAAGAAGCTTCGTATTTTACTCATGGCATTACGAGGTTTTTTCTTCGTTCTGGTGATCGGAGTGTGATTGACAGGAAGTTGGTGTTTCTGGGCGGAAACTGTCCGTTTTATGGGAGTGTGTGAAAAAACGCTGCCGTTTCTGGGAAAAACGCGGGAGTGGCTGAAGAAACGGGGGAGTGTCTGGGCGAACGCTGGGTGTGTTTGTGACGTCAAACCAGGAACGACAAGCACTGAACTGATCGCACTGGAAGAGTAAGTCTCGAGCTACTCAGAAACTGCACAGAAAAATCTTTTCGCAATATTGCGAATACTTCGTTTGCAATTCTGCTAAGCTAAGATACACTCCCAGAGGGCGGCGGCTTAGCGTGTGTACTGCTGCGAAAAGCGGCTAGCGAGCGAACAACTCGGAATGAGGGCCATAGTTCCATGAATTTTTAACAAATTCTACACTGCTCAAAAAAAAATAAAGGGAACACTTAAACAACACATCCTAGATCTGAATGAATGAAATATTCTTATTAAATACTTTGTTCTTTACATAGTTGAATGTGCTGACAACAAAATCACACAAAAATTATCAATGGAAATCAAATTTATTAACCCATGGAGGTCTGGATTTGGAGTCACACTCAAAATTAAAGTGGAAAAACACACTACAGGCTGATCGAACTTTGATGTAATGTCCTTAAAACAAGTCAAAATGAGGCTCAGTAGTGTGTATGGCCTCCACGTGCCTGTATGACCTCCCTACAATGCCTGGGCATGCTCCTGATGAGGTGGCGGATGTTCTCCTGAGGGATCTCCTCCCAGACCTGGACTAAAGCATCCGCCAAGTCCTGGACAGTCTGTTGGTGGATGGAGAGAGACATGATGTCCCAGATGTGCTCAATTGGATTCAGGTCTGGGGAACGGGCGGGCCAGTCCATAGCATCAATGCCTTCGTCTTGCAGGAACTGCTGACATACTCCAGCCACATGAGGTCTAGCATTGTCTTGCATTAGGAGGAACCCAGGGCCAACCGCACCAGCATATGGTCTCACAAGGGGTTTGAGGATCTCATCCCGGTAACTAATGGAAGTCAGACTACCTCTGGCGAGCACATGGAGGGCTGTGCGGCACCCCAAAGAAATGCCACCCCACACCATTACTGACCCACTGCCAAACCGGTCATGCTGGAGGATGTTGCAGGCAGCAGAACGTTCTTCTTGGTGTCTCCAGACTCTGTCACGTCTGTCACATGTGCTCAGTGAGAACCTGCTTTCATCTGTGAAAAGCACAGGGCGCCAGTGGCGAATTTGCCAATCTTGGTGTTCTCTGGCAAATGCCAAACGTCCTGCACGGTGTTGGGCTGTAAGCAAAACCCCCACCTGTGGACGTCGGGCCCTCATACCACCCTCATGGAGTCTGTTTCTGATCGTTTGAGTAGACACATGCACATTTGTGGCTTGCTGGAGGTCATTTTGCAGGGCTCTGGCAGTGCTCCTGCTGGGTTGTTGCCCTCCTACGGGCCTCCTCCACATCTCCTGATGTACTGGCCTGTCTCCTGGTAGCGCCTCCATGCTCTGGATACTACGCTGACAGACACAGCAAACCTTCTTGCCACAGCTCGCATTGATGTGCCATCCTGGATGAGCTGCACTACCTGAACCACTTGTGTGGGTTGTAGACTCTGTCTCATGCTACGACTAGAGTGAAAGCACTGCCAGCTTTCAAAGGTGACCAAAACATCAGCCAGAAAGCATAGGAGCTGAGAAGTGGTCTGTGGTCACCACCTGCAGAACAACTCTTTTATTGGGGGTGTCTTGCTAATTGCCTATAATTTCCACCTGTTGTCTATTCCATTTGCACAACAGCATGTGAAATTGATTGTCAATCAGTGTTGCTTCCTAAGTGGACAGTTTGATTTCACAGAAGTGTGATTGACTTGGAATTACATTGTGTTGTTTAAGTGTTCTCTTTATTTTTTTGAGCAGTGTATGTATTTTTGCTCAAAAATAGATAACAAGGTTTAATTGAATAACCCACAACGAAACATCGGGAAACAAATGCGATATAACCCTATTTTTTTCCTGAAAAAATTAGCAGGGCTAATTGAATTCCCCCTTTTTGTTTTTCCCTTAAGTATCACAGATTGACCTAGCGAATAGACATTCTCTTTCTGTTATTCTTCCGGTTGGTTAGTCTGGAGCAAGTTAATATTGGATGATAAACATGAAATAGATTTGATATAGTATAACTAGTGACATTTGTCATATACTCTGACATTCCTGAAGTGGACTATAATATATCATGGGCATAAACAACCTCCAATAAAGCTCAGGAGTCGTCTCTGCCATGCTCTGTTTAGAATATAGCTGAGGCCTCGGGTGGGTGGAGGGTGTAGAAAGGTAGGGGAAGGGGGTAGTGGGGATCTAAGAGGGTGGTTTTGCCCTTTTAATGATTGCTACTTTCAAACATTGGACAAGCTTGCTGTAATCTCTCCAATGCCTGCAAGTCGTAGGCTATTACACTTCCCCCATGGAGCTGTTTGTGGGGCTAATAATGAGTCAGATGCAAACTGACTTCTGCTAATGCAAGTTTCCATAGGGCTAATATAAGAATCCGTGCAGCTGCAACCACGAAGCCGCTCTGCCCACTGATTTTCCATCCACAGCCACAACAGTCACAATTAGTATGTGCACCAGTCTCATGCTGGGTGCAAGAGATATGTCTGAAACAGGTTTCCCTTCTCCACATGCTCAGGATAGCAAAGAAGTATAGCTACACGCCTATGATACTCCCACAAGACAGAAGAGTTTGTGCGGTTTCATTTTCGCCACCCAGTTCCCTTCCTGAATCACCCTTTTCATAAAAAGGGAGAACCGGACAAGTTCTGTCTGACTCGTTTAGAGAGATGCACAAATGCATAAATTCACTTTTGCACATGCGTTCTAAAACTCGCTATTTGCATCCATAGAAGAGTTCCGTCCAACTCACAGTCAGACCATGTGTCTCAATGTTTCCTTCTATCATGATACATAAATATATCCTGACACACTTTTTGTTTTTCACTGCGCTATTTAATACAAATATAATAAGAGTTATCAGTTCCAATATAATATGCTACAATGATCATTATCTGTGTCCAACGTTCCCGGTCTAAACCTACTAATTAGAATCAGGATGTAGTTAATATCCCAGCAGACACTATCCCATCGGTCAGAATGCAGATGGATCCCAATAGTACAGTGAGTACTGGGGTTAGGGTAAGGTTTGGGCACTAGGGGGCTGGTTAGGGTAAGACTGAGGGAGGGGACAGGTGTAGGGGTAGGGTTAAAATACTCACTATTCTCCGTCTGGATTCTGGCTGCCGGTATGGCGGGATATTAATACCAACCCTTACAATCATATACCATATAAACTCTATTACTATGAGCCTTGCAATTAACATGTAAGATACAAAACTGTAGTAGCTACCTGCAGCAACAGGCATTAATAATGGCATTTGTCTACATTTTATATTAGATATGTCCTACTTTGTGGGCTAGTGGTTCTTTAGCTCTCTGCCCTTCAAAATGTTTCTGTATTTATTTCAATGTCAGAACGACGGGAGATCAGCGGTAGAAGATAAGTACAGCAGCCTCGATAAGATCCTTGCTAGCGCTCCATCCAGTGTGTGTACCCACTCCATCCCAGTCTAAGGATGTGAAGTCTCCGCACTGTCTTGGGTTCCCCTCAGGAAAGTAGCCTCCTCCACCAATGCAGTACTGTTATGTTAAAGGAGAGAATTAAATAAGGTTAAAGATGAAAATATGTTATATGTGGAAAACATATGCTAGGCAGTATCTTCTAAAAGGAGACCCATTGTACATCCACACATTGATTGGTCCTGGGGGTTGATGTATCCAGTGAATAGAGTGGACCAGTGGGGATGTTACCCATTGCATTCAATCAGCTTGTACCTATCATTTTTATAGAATGTACTTTATAATTGCTACCTGTAAGCTGATTGGTTGCTATGGGCAACTTCTCCACTGGTCCATTTCTCCACATTTTTCACTGCTTGATACATCAACCCCCAGTTACTTGGTCTGACAGCCTAGGGGTCAGATATCTGATAGTTGTGGCATACACATAGGTATATGTGTGAGGCCAAATCTGAAAGATCCAGGAGGAGATATATAAAAAATGAACGCAGTATTGCCTGTAGCAACATCCCCACTTAGTACATTTGATAAATTAATGGGTAAAAACTGATCAGTTTTTATGGGCAAATTCTCCACCTATCCTCTTCAGGTGGCTTGATCCATCTCCCCCAAGTCAGTAGGCCTACTGTTAGGTAGCAGCATTAGCTTGACAATGAGCGTTACAAGATCAGATATGATAATTGTTGCCTGCTTTTATTGGGGGTAATCCAGAGTTGATTGCAGCAGCAAATTTGTTAGCAGTTGGGCAAAACTATGGGGGTCATTCTGACCTGATCGCACGCTGCTGTTCATTGCAGAGCAGCGATCAGGTCAGAAGTGCGCATGGACTGGACCATGCGGGGGGCGAGCCGATGCGGCAGGCAAGACATGCGGGGCGGACTAGCCCTGTGCTCATCCCCCCGCATGTCAGTGTGCATGATCGTAGCCCTGCAATGAGTACTGGAGACTGTCTTGGTAATTGGAGACAGGGCTGGTAGCTGCAATGAGTACTGGAGACTGTACTGGGAATTGGAGACAACACTGGTAGCTGCAATAAGTACTGGAGACTGTACTGGGAATTGGAGACAGGGCTGGTAGCTGCAATGAGTACTGGAGACTGTACTGGGAATTGGAGACAACACTGGTAGCTGCAATAAGTACTGGAGACTGTACTGGGAATTGGAGACAGGGCTGGTAGCTGCAATAAGTACTGGAGACTGTACTGGGAATTGGAGACAGGGCTGGTAGCTGCAATAAGTACTGGAGACTGTACTGGGAATTGGAGACAGCACTGGTAGCTGCAATGAGTACTGGAGACTGTACTGGGAATTGGAGACAACACTGGTAGCTGCAATAAGTACTGGAGACTGTACTGGGAATTGGAGACAGGGCTGGTAGCTGCAATGAGTACTGGAGACTGTACTGGGAATTGGAGACAACACTGGTAGCTGCAATAAGTACTGGAGACTGTACTGGGAATTGGAGACAGCACTGGTAGCTGCAATGAGTACTGGAGACTGTACTGGGAATTGGAGACAACACTGGTAGCTGCAATAAGTACTGGAGACTGTACTGGGAATTGGAGACAGGGCTGGTAGCTGCAATGAGTACTGGAGACTGTACTGGGAATTGGAGACAACACTGGTAGCTGCAATGAGTACTGGAAACTGTACTGGGAATTGGAGACAGCACTGGTAGCTGCAATGAGTACTGGAGACTGTACTGGAAATTGGAGACAACACTGGTAGCTGCAATGAGTACTGCAGACTGTACTGGGAATTGGAGACAGCACTGGTAGCTGCAATGAGTACTGGAGACTGTACTGGGAATTGGAGACAGCACTGGTAGCTGTAATGACTACTGGAGAGTGGGAATTGGACACAGCACTGGTAGCTGCAGCAGCAATGAGTACTGGAGACTGTACTGGGAACTAGAGACAGTGCTGGTAGCTGCAGCAGCAATGAGTACTGGAGACTGACACTGGGAACTAGAGACAGTGCTGGTAGCTGCAGCAGCAATGAGTACTGGAGACTGTACTGGGAATTGGAGACAGGGCTGGTAGCTGCAATGAGTACTGGAGACTGTACTGGGAATTGGAGACAACACTGGTAGCTGCAATGAGTACTGGAGACTGTACTGGGAATTGGAGACAGCACTGGTAGCTGCAATGAGTACTGGAGACTGTACTGGGAATTGGAGACAGCACTGGTAGCTGTAATGACTACTGGAGACTACTGGGAATTGGACACAGCACTGGTAGCTGCAGCAGCAATGAGTACTGGAGACTGTACTGGGAACTAGAGACAGTGCTGGTAGCTGCAGCAGCAATGAGTACTGGAGACTGTACTGGGAACTGGAGACAGTGCTGGTAGCTGCAGCAGCAATGAGTACTGGAGACTGTACTGGGAATTGGAGACAGCACTGATAGCTGCAATGAGTACTGGAGACTATACTGGGAATTGGAGACAGGGCTGGTAGCTGTAATGAGTACAGGAGACTGTAGTGGGAATTGGAGAGAGCGCTGGTAGCTGCAATGAGTACTGGAGACTATAATGGGAATTGGAGACAGGGCTGGTAGCTGTAATGAGTACTGGAGACTATACTGGGAATTGGAGACAGCGCTGGTAGCTGCAGCAGCAATGAGTACTAGAGACTGTACTGGGAATTAGAGACAGCACTGGTCCTGGTAGCTGTAATGAGTACTGGAGACTATACTGGGAATTGGAGACAGGGCTGGTAGCTGCAGCAGCAATGAGTACTAGACACTGTACTGGGAATTGGAGACAGCACTGGCAGCTGCAGCAACGGTGAGTGCAGGTTTATGTACTAATCTATTTAATTCAATAACTTTTTATTAAATTTTGCATGTTACAAAACAAAATAACATGTTACAGAACAAAAAACAAAGAAAATAAAAGACATATTTTCTACAAGAAAGCTGTGTGATCTTGTCATTACTACATCATCTACTGTAGCTTAAGTTCTAATGTCCTATGCATAAAACAGACGGTCGTATAATAATTTATCAGAAGAAACGCGCATTATCACATGTGTTGGGCAACAGCGTCTATATATGTTATTTGATACTTTCCCTCCATTTCTAAAGTACCTTCCAAATATTATTATTGGGAGGTGCAAATCAATCTAGACCAGGGAGTGCATTTATGGTCGCACCAAATCAGACAGCATATGGAGAATCAATCCACCTAGTCCAAATATCGTGAAATTTCTGTGCCCCGTTTCTTGCCATTTAAATGTATTTTTCATGGGAAATGGTATCATTTACTAGGGCTTTCCATGCTGCCACGACAGGGCCATGATGAGCAAGCCAATTCCTGGCTATACAAACTTTAATGATAGTACAAAGATTACAGACGTATTTTCTAGCCCATTTATCCGAAAGTTCATAATGGACAATACACATGCGGTAGGAGTAAATATTTCACTGGGAATCCCTGTGGACACAATAACATCAATACAGGCCTTCCAGAACTGTGCAACAATAGGATAGGTCCATAGCAGGTGCTAGAAAGTCCCTTCTCCCAAGGTGCACTTGGGACAGTTCGAGCCAGACCTACCTCCAAACCTATACAACATGACAGGGGTCATATAAATTCTGTGTATCAGGAAGAATTGAATCTGTTGGAATCTCACTGATTTAGTTGTATAACGTATGTTTCCTAATGCCACTTGCCATTCCTCATCAGAAATACTACCCAAATCCGATACCCATATTGAATGAAGGGTAGGCAAGGTATTATTGTGGAGTGCTGTAAGCAAATCAGAATATAGTGCTGATGCTAAATGTCTTGGTCCCGTCTTACACAGGAGAACCTCGGTTAAAGAGTTCTGCAACATCAAACCAATCTCCGCAAACTGTTTATTGAGAGCGCGGCGAAGCTGCAAATACCTAAAAAAATATGTGTTTGGCAGGGAAAATTCCAACTTTAGTTGCTGAAATTATTTCAGTCCTTCACTATTATAAAGGTGTCCGATCGTAGTCACTCCCTGAGAACCCCAAACTTCCAGGATCTGCAATTCGGCTAGTTCTGAGAATTTATGAGAACAATATAGTGGGATTTCTAGATCCCAACCCTGGTTCCCAAGTAACCTCTCCGCCTGCCTCCAGACAGACACTGCCTGTTTGACAAGCGGAGGCCACCTACGAGAAATGTTTCCAGTAAGTAATAATTGTAGAGGGGTATAACCCGGGGACGACTGCACTACCAATAAAGATGCTGACTCATCAGTACCAGAGTCACATATCCAGTTTCGTATATGACCCAGCTGTGCCGCTAAGTAATATAGCCTAAAATTAGGGAGTGCTAGACCCCTTCAGATTTCATTCTGGTCAGTGTGGCTAGTTGTAAACGGGGTCTCTTGTTAGTCAATAACAAGGAGGAAAGAAAGCCGTCTATCAGTTTAAATATCCTATGTTGTAAGTAAATTGGTGAATGATGAAAAATATACAAAAGCTTTGGTTGCAGCACCATTTTAACAAGGCTAACCCGGCCTGTGAGAGTCAACGGGAGTCTGCCCCAAATTGAAATTCGGGATTTCAGATAAGTTACTTGTGGTGTGAGATTTAGGGGTCTGTAAGTAGCAGGATCATTAACAATCCAGACTCCCAAGTATTTGAAGGAGTTCACCCAACGTAATGGAAGAGGGATACGCGGGACCGAGAGACACTCTCCCCGAAGTGGGAGAAGACAAGATTTTTACCAGTTTATGGTAAGGCCTGAATATTTGTCAAATGTATCAATGGTTTCCAAGCCGCCGGCAATGAAACATCATATTTGTCAACAATCAGCAATATGTCATCTGCGTATAATGCAATCCTGTCCTCCCTTGGTCCCACACGCCATCCTTGGATTGCAGAACTAGCTCTGATCCTACACGCCAGAGGCTCAATTGCAATAGCAAACAGGACTGGCGAAAGGGGACAAACTTGGCGAGTACCTCTCTGAAGTGGGAACAAGGGAGAGACAAAACCATTAACCAAGACAGGCACTGAATATAATAATTTAACCCTGCGAATAAATCCGAGGGGCCAATACTGAAGGAATCCATTGCCTCCCACAGTAAGGTCCACTTCACAGAATCAAATGCTTTAGCAGCATCTAACAAGACTATAACGGAAGTGGAAGCATCCCTGTGGGAGACCTGCATTTGGGAGAACAACCGCCTAAGGTTAATCAATGTAGACTTTCCTGGCATAAAGACAGTCTGGTCTTCATGAATAATTTGATCAATTACTCGGTTTAATCTCAAAGCTAACACCTTAGCCAGGATTTTAACATCATTGCAAGTAGAGAAATTGGTCGGTATGAGTCTGTATTCCGGGGGTTCTTGTCAGGGTAAGGAAGCACTATTATCAGTGCTTCCGACATAGAGCCAGGGAGGGACCTGCCATCATAAATCTGGTTGAATATCTCTAGTAATCTAGGTACATAAAATTCCTTATGTTTCCTATAAAGTTCCAGGGGAATCCCGTCAACCCCTTGTGCCTTCCCACTGGGAAATGAGCAAACAGTCATGTCAATCTCTTCCATTTTAATAGGAGTGTGACAGGACGATACCGTACGGAAGCACTCGCAGCTTCCGCGTCCCGTTGACTGCGCACAGAATGGAAGGTCAAGCCGCACGAGGCCTGACCACATAGGGGATTCCCGCTTACCGTCAGTAACCGCCTGTTACTGACTCCACCCACTGCGCTGTGGGCGGGTTCTCGCTGCCACCACCAAACTCCTAACCTGCCGTGGCGTTTGGAACCACGGTTCTGCTCTGTATGTGCCGACGCACTGCTTTACCACACCTGCGTGGTGTCGACGAATCCCCACTAGCCACTTGCTAGGCCTCTACCGGTAGCTGGCGGAAGGCGGAGCTTGGAGACGTCAGGTGCTTCCCTGGACAGCCGGAGAACGGGGCTAGGTTTGGCCTAACCCTGTTGGTCACAAGATGAAGCAGTCTTCTTGAGGCAAAGGTGTTTATTGCTCAAATAACCTTTAAAAAGGCTCCTCCCTATTGCTAGGGGCAACAGCATACAATTAAGATCTTTTCAGCAGAAGAAGATGTTACAATACACCACTCTGGAGGCACGCAGGTCTCCTTTTTATGTCAGTTTTCCACACAGTACCACAGGGGGGTAAGCCCTCCCTGTCTTCTCCAACCAATCAGGTTATTTTACAAAATACCAATAAATTACATTTTACAAGGATATAAGTGCAATAAAACAATATCCTCCTTCCTGTCACCCAGACAACGTTTGGTATCAGATTAACATCACTGTTGATAAATTTATCACATATCTTCAAAATACAGATGTTTCTGGTCATTCACATCTACAGGCAATCCCAGTGTTTAAGATTACAACAGGAATGGCTACAATACAAACAAACAGTCTTCCTTCCTACATCGGTCGTTCGTATGTCAATTCCAAGCCCATAAACCCAATGATTAGCATCTCTCCTAAGGAACTTACACATCAAAAGGTATTGTCCTTCACACCTCTCTGATAGAACAGGGCCATTAGCATGCCACTTCCTATTTCCAGAGGATAAGAGATGCGTATTCAGACATCTATATTAACTGCATTTTTCCTTTAAATATACACCAAGCCTGTCTTGAATATAAAATAGATACAGTTAAACATGCATTCCTGCAATAGTGCACAGAGCACTACATATGACATGTTAAAAGTAAAACACATGATTCAACAAACTTTTAAACAGTCCGCAACATGGCGCTGGGCACGAGGGTTAACCCCTTCAGTGCCGCAGACGCCATTACACGTGTGGCTGGCTAGTCTCTCCGGCCACATTCCTTCCCCCCCATTCAAGCGGGTCAACCAGGGACCCATGTCCCAACGATTTGGGTCCTGGTCCCGCAGTCCCTTGTGTTGAAGGGGACGCTACCTAGGGTGTGTAGGCTCCGGCCTAGACAGTTCATCCATAGTGCAGTGGGCCTCTCTTCGTGGGTGCACAATGTTCAAATAGTCCACCTGAAGTCCAAGTTCAAGGCTCCACCACAAAAGTCTGTCCAATTCCCCCAAGGTAGGTTGCAGCCACCTAACAGGTAGGTGGTAAGTCACCACGGTGGGGGGCCGGTTACAAACAAGTGCCACCCACGGTGTCCCAACTGTGGCATACCCCACCTCCAACAATAGCAGTATACTGCTCAACCAGGCCACAGGGTGCTCCTGCCCATATGGCTCTTTCTGGCTCAGTACTGCTCCCAGTCCGTGCAGTGGCGCAATAGTTCGTAACACACAGTCCTGGTCAAAAATGTGCGCCATCAGCACTGGAGCGGGTACCCAAGCCTCCTTCAATGACTGGAATGCCAACTCGCAAGCGGGTGCAAAGTCCACTGACTTGGGAATGCCCTTCCTAGCCATCTCTGTCAAGGGGTTCACTACAGGACTAAAGTCAATGACAACATGTCCGTAGGGCCTTACAGGTTCTAAGGTCAGTACCGGTCTGGGTGATGTGGGTCGGGGACAGCCTCTGGTTGCCTCCACCCCCTCTGGGTTGGGCCTACCCCTGTCTCCTCCCACATGGTGCCCCAGGCACTGCACCTCCGTCATACCCATCTGGCAACTGTCTGCCCTAACTGTCAGACCTGCCCTCCCATCCTCCTCTGTCGACCTATGACTCGGGAAACCTACCCTGTCACCTAGGCCTACTCTTCCCTCCTCGTCCGCTACCTGTGCCACAGTGATGGCGGCCAGACCACCAGCCTCTGGATCCTGTGTGGCATCCACTACAGGGAGGCTGCGTGTCTTCCCCGATCTACGGTGCACAGGTAGGGGACCTGCTATGTCCACAGCAACTTGCTGCAAGGGTTCTCCTATGGGCAGAGGCCCAGAGACAACACAAACGCTGGAGTGCCCCGGCTGCCAACGCATGGCACCAGCCTTACAGTTGGTCTGGGCGTCATCCGACATTCCAGACCAGGGTAAGCTCTGTGTCAGGCACTTCAGGGTATGGTCTGTCTCCGGGTTACTGTCCAAAGGGGTTTCGCTGGCAACCGACACCGGTTGCGCAGGAACGTTCCCTGAGGGGACCAGTTGGACACATTCCCTATCTGGCCTATCCCCTCCCACTTTCCTGGCTACCCTGTACCTTAACCCTTCCCGCCAGGTCAACCTCCCCGCCCCAACCCTGTCAAGGCCGCTGCCAGAGTGGCGCCTCATGCCTTTCAGGGATGGGTCAGAGAGTTGAGCCTCCCTAAACTCCTGCCTGTGGCCCTCAATCTCTCCTAAATTGGGACACTCTACAGGGGGATCTAGGTGGGGACTACTAGGGTCAGTCTGGTAAGGGTCAGTCATGGAAAAGTCAGTGTGGTTTCTCATACTCACCGCCGGAGTTGGCAAACCACTTGGGTCAGGAGCATCATTGGGCACCCCCACAGGATCACACGAGCTGGAACCGACATCCTCTGCGTTGCTAGGGGACGTAGGCATACCAGAGGCAAAAGGCATGCGGGGTCGATGTACTGATCTAGCCGCTGTGATCTTTTCCTCTGGGCTGGTTGATGCTGTGGTTGGCTGTGCTGGCAGTTGTCTAGCAGCTGTAGTCTTTTCCTCTGGGCTGGGCTGGAGTAGCTGATGTCAACGGTGGTTTTGGAACTTGACTCCGGGGAATGGCGCCAACAAACATAGTGACGATCCCACCACCCAGATCATTTCCTAGGACCACATCAGTTGGGAGACCATCCATGACGGCAACTTCTCGCAACTCTGGTCCAGCTCCCCAGTCCAGGTAGACTCTTGCCATGGGAACCGCTTTTTCTGTTCCTTCTGCCAGGGTGACCGTGGCAGTGCGACCCTGCAATACTGCAGCAGGATCTATGAGGTGGGGGCTCACCACAGTGATTGAGGCCCCAGAGTCTCTTAGGCCTTCTCCCTGCAGGGGTCCCACGTGGACTGGCTGCAGGTGCCTCCACATGTTGTGTAGGGGCTGTTTGGCCATGCAGGTGACTCTCTCCGCAGAGTGCACCTGTCTCTCGCCACACTCCATCGGACTGACTGGAGGGGGAACAGTCCCTGTAGGCTCATCTCCTCTCGTCAAACAAGCGAGCCGGGCTCCAGCACTCGGATTTGGGGCACGAGTCTGGGGTGCTTGGGATGCAGGACAGTTCATCCTCAGATGTCCGATTTTCCCACAGCCGTAGCACTTCTTCTCCAGTCGTGGCACCGATGATCTCTGATCAGTTGCAGGGACGCTGCGGTGCGGTTGCTGGCCAAGAGCACCCGGGTTGGAAGATGCTTGTCTTTGGGGGTGATGAGCTGAAGAGGGGGGTCCCCTTGGTGGTACAGTCTGTTGGAGCTGGCTGCTGGCGGGGCGCTTCTGCCCCCGTGGCCGAATTGCCACATATTTGTCGGCTAATTGGGCAGCCATTTTTAAGCTGGGTGGCTCCCGATCTAGCACCCACTCCTTCACTTCTTGGGCGCACCGGCGGTAGAACTGCTCCCTGCAGATCAGGTCGATCAGTGCATCCCATGTAGTGGCTTCCGAATCCTTCACCCACTTCACCACGTACTGCCGCAGCTGGTTGGCGAACTGCTCATGGGTGCTGCTAGGATTCTTGGGCAAGTCTCTGAACTTCTTCCTGTAAGACTCTGGAGTGATGAAGAATCGCTGGAGGAGGGCCTTCGCGACTTCGTCGTAGTTCCCACAATCCTCCGTCGCCACTCCTCGATAGGCCTCCAAGGCCTCTCCATGCAGAGTGGGCACAAGGTGTCTCACCCACTCTGACTTGGGTAGATCGTGTAGTTTACAAGTCCTTTCAAAAACTTGCAAATGTCCATCAATGTCCCCATCACTGTCTGCAAACTTGGCAAACTGTATACGTCCTGATCTGTGTACAACAGCTGACAACGGCTCCCGGGGTACCACGGCCTGTGATGCCCGCTCCGCATGCCACATCCGAATGACAAGCATGCGTTCTTGCTCCGTTGCCCTTTCCCCCAATTCCGCTAGCCGATCTGCTAGGGTATCCGGGTCGCCCCCCCTGGGACGTTGGGATCCTGGCCCTGCTAGGGATTGCTGGGAAACATTGCTGCTGTGAGAGTAGGCGGGGCTTGTGGTTCTCACCGGTTCCTTACGAAGGTCCACTGTTGGGCCGTCCTCTGCGATGCTGACGCCGTCAGTGCTTTCCACCTCCGCCCGATGAGACTCCTCCACGCTCCTGAGCGCCGCCTTCATGACGCTTCTGGACGCGTTGGAAGGGATATCCACACCCTTCCCCTGGCATACGATCTCCAGATCCTCCTTGGACATTCCGCTGAATTCCGCCATCTCGTGCGTTCTCCTGCGCTGCAGTTACTCCTCTCCTGAGTAACTCGGCTTCTCCAATCGGGTGATGAAAAGCCGCCTGGGATTATCCCACCACTATGCCACCAATTTCTGTGACAGGACGATACCGTACGGAAGCACTCGCAGCTTCCGCGTCCCGTTGACTGCGCACAGAATGGAAGGTCAAGCCGCACGAGGCCTGACCACATAGGGGATTCCCGCTTACCGTCAGTAACCGCCTGTTACTGACTCCACCCACTGCGCTGTGGGCGGGTTCTCGCTGCCACCACCAAACTCCTAACCTGCCGTGGCGTTTGGAACCACGGTTCTGCTCTGTATGTGCCGACGCACTGCTTTACCACACCTGCGTGGTGTCGACGAATCCCCACTAGCCACTTGCTAGGCCTCTACCGGTAGCTGGCGGAAGGCGGAGCTTGGAGACGTCAGGTGCTTCCCTGGACAGCCGGAGAACGGGGCTAGGTTTGGCCTAACCCTGTTGGTCACAAGATGAAGCAGTCTTCTTGAGGCAAAGGTGTTTATTGCTCAAATAACCTTTAAAAAGGCTCCTCCCTATTGCTAGGGGCAACAGCATACAATTAAGATCTTTTCAGCAGAAGAAGATGTTACAATACACCACTCTGGAGGCACGCAGGTCTCCTTTTTATGTCAGTTTTCCACACAGTACCACAGGGGGGTAAGCCCTCCCTGTCTTCTCCAACCAATCAGGTTATTTTACAAAATACCAATAAATTACATTTTACAAGGATATAAGTGCAATAAAACAATATCCTCCTTCCTGTCACCCAGACAACGTTTGGTATCAGATTAACATCACTGTTGATAAATTTATCACATATCTTCAAAATACAGATGTTTCTGGTCATTCACATCTACAGGCAATCCCAGTGTTTAAGATTACAACAGGAATGGCTACAATACAAACAAACAGTCTTCCTTCCTACATCGGTCGTTCGTATGTCAATTCCAAGCCCATAAACCCAATGATTAGCATCTCTCCTAAGGAACTTACACATCAAAAGGTATTGTCCTTCACACCTCTCTGATAGAACAGGGCCATTAGCATGCCACTTCCTATTTCCAGAGGATAAGAGATGCGTATTCAGACATCTATATTAACTGCATTTTTCCTTTAAATATACACCAAGCCTGTCTTGAATATAAAATAGATACAGTTAAACATGCATTCCTGCAATAGTGCACAGAGCACTACATATGACATGTTAAAAGTAAAACACATGATTCAACAAACTTTTAAACAGTCCGCAACATGGCGCTGGGCACGAGGGTTAACCCCTTCAGTGCCGCAGACGCCATTACACGTGTGGCTGGCTAGTCTCTCCGGCCACAAGGAGCATCTAGCATAATGCTTGCTTCGAAGTTTAATGTGGCGAGTGGAATTTCTGCAAGATATGCACGAATCTCTGCCTCCGTATATATTTGACGGTAGCGATACAAGTGCTGGTAGTAGTGGAGAAATGCAACTATATCAGGGGTTTGCGTGACCACCACACCGCTCAGACCGATAATTTCGGTCACCATAGCTAAAGGACGGTCGCCATGGCCAAGTAGGCCAAATAGCTTCCTGGTCTGTCACCATTAGCATATCGAGAGTGAGTAGCAAAAAGAAACTTGTAATTGGTTTTATCCATTAAAGAGCTCCTCCACGCCCCCTATGCAGCAAGCCAAGAGCCTTTGATTCATCAAAACCATCAAGCAGGTAAGCTTGCTCAAGAGATCGGCACATATTTTCTAGATCTAGCTCCTGTGTTTTATAGTAACTTTTGAGGTTGTCCACTCTTTTTATCAGTGTACCCCTAAAATAGGACTTAAAAGCATCCCAAAGCACCCTGGGAGAGGCTGTGCCACTGTTTCATTCAAAAAATTCCCTCCAAGCAGCTTCCAACTCTGACCCTGCACCCATACACGAGAGCCAACATTTATTGAGTTTCCAGTAAGTAAAACCACGTTGGCCAACCAAGTCTACGGATAACAAAAGAGGAGAATGGTCCGATATACCCCTTGTTTCATAATTTACATTCTGTACTCTGGGAAGAATGTCTTTACTAATAAGAGCCAGGTCTATCCAAGAAAACGATGAGTGCGAGGTGGAGAAGCACGAGAACTGAAGCTTCGTCAAGTTCTTCACTCTCCAGGGATCTACCAGAACCATCTCCTCAATCATTGCCGCGAACCCTCCACCGCCTCCTCTGGCACCCATATCAACCCGTGATTTTCTATCCAACACTGGATCAAGGATATTATTAAAGTCACCAATCATGATAGTGGAGCTTCCGGGGGAAGAAGCCATAAACTCTGTCGTCTTCTTTAATACCTCATATGTGAAGGAAGGAGGGATGTATATGGCCATTAATAATACCGGGAGTGAATTTAATCTGCAGCTCACGAAAACATATCTACCTCTAGGGTCGGTCTGGACTTGGTCCAAAATAAAGGGAACATTTTTGCTAATTAGGAGCGAGACCCCTCGAGATGCAGAGGTGTATGTGGAGTGGTAAGCCCATCCCACCCAGGGCTTCTTTAGGGCCAATAACCTCCCACCTATAAGATGTGTCTCTTGTAGACAGACTATATGTGCTGCATACTGTCTAATCTGTCGCAGTACCAGAGTGTGCGTTTGATTTTGTCATTTAGTCCCCTAACATTCCATGTTAGAAGTTTATACATTACTGATGTCATGTTATAACGCTGTAGGTAGAAATCTGAAACCCACAAGACACTTTAAGACCACAATTATACCATTCAATAGAAAAAGTAAGACCGTAGATAGTGCAATAATCACACAGTTATAAAGAAAACTAAAAATGAAAATAAAAACACACAATGCGTGCCCCCAAACCCCTGCCCTCCCTGCACGTCAAACCCCAGCAATGACATACCTCGTCCCGAATCCAGTGCTAGAGCAATTAACCTCAAAAAAATAAAAAGTAAAAAAATAAAGGGGAAAGGCAAAGTAGCTAGCCTACTTTGCCCAACTCACAATAGGGACAAAAAAACATAATGGCAACCAGCCTGGTGTTTCCCCTCTGCCAGAACCCAGCCCCCCAGGGTCAGCAACCTCACAGGAAATTTAACACTACAGGATTCACAGACCAAATGTTACATATAGACACTAGTCATGAAAGTGATATCGGCACAAACAAGAAAATAAAATAAAGGGGAATACGGGCAACAATTAAGCAACAGTAATTTGCAAATATAATTATCAATCCGAACACCAAAAAACAGTAATATTCAGTCATTGGCCAGTGCACGCCTTGCCGGTAGATGCCGGTTAAGCCACGCTGCCGCTTCCCGTGGGGTCATGAAAAATTTGGTTTCTCCGTCAGCGACCACTCTCAGTTTTGATGGGAAAATCATAGCATATGGGATATTGAGTTCCTGAAGTCGTCTCTTAATTGGCAAGAACTGGGCCGTCTCCTTCTGGACATTAACCGCAAAGTCAGAGAAGACTGATATTTGGGTGTGATTCCATTTAAGTGGACCCTTGGTATGAGCAAGTTTAAGAACATTGTCCCGATCTTTGTAATGAAGGAATATTACTATAAACGTGCGAGGAGGAGCCCCAGGTGGGAGCGGTCGCATAGGGACTCTGTGTGCACATTCCATCGCAAAATGTGATGAGAAAGCATCTGTTCCCAAAAAATTTCTGAGCCATTTTTCCAAGAATTGTTCAGGTAAGTTTCCCTCTTCTTTCTCAGACAAACCTACAAAACGGATGTTATTACGCCATGGGTGTCCTTCCAAATCAGTTAGCTTTTTGTGCACATCCAACATCTGAGATTCAAGAGTAGTTGTGCGTCGGCTAAACGGGTTCACTGTATCTTCAACAGTAGAAATGCAGGTTTCAACCTTCCCCACTCTCTCCCTCACTCATTGTAGATCCTGGTGGAATATAGACAAATCTGATTGCACTTGGGCTATCTTGTCCGCTAATCTGCTTTCACTGGCGTTAACTGCATCCAGTACTCTTTGGATAGCATCCATTGAAGCATCAGGAGAGTTTGAGCTAGCACTACCGGCTGGAGAGGTAGGAGAGGAAACATCAGGCAGTTCTCCCGCCGGCTTAGCCTGTGCAGGCGGATTTCTAGAGAATTTTCCAATTTAGCAGCGGTTGCAGCATGATGATGGTGCTTCACCATGGTTGGTGATATTCTATACAGTCACCTCTAGAGGGAGCTCCAGTACTGAACTACAAATGAATGTAAAATCGAACAGAGAGACACCCAACTCACTATGGTCTCAAATGTAAAAATCCGTAATAAGTTGATGCAGCAGACGTGTCAAGTATAATGTGCTTTACTGAATAATGAAGGATCAGTAGTTTATCGACAGATCAGGAAACACTGAGGGGCAGATTTATTAAGCTTGGAGAAGTGATAAAGTGGAAGGTGATAACTTACGAGCCAGTTAGCTCCTAACTGTCATTTTTCAAACCCAGCCTGTGACATGGAAGTTAGGAGCTGATTGGCCGGTACTTTATCACCTTCCACTTTATCACTTCACCAGGCTTAATAAATCTGCCCCACAGTGAGCATAAGACCTCCAACTGACTGATAAGAATGACAACAGAAGAAGTCTCTCCAATATAATTAGTAGCTCACAAACAGTGCATCAAACAGGTCTCCACACACATGTATTCACAGCATAGAAGCCAGAGCACCAAATAAATAATCCTTAGAACTCCATTTTCAGAGGTGGGAGAGAAGGAATGGAGGAGGAGGAGGGGAAGAGGAGGAGGGGAGGGGGAGGGGCAGGAGGAGGGGAGGGGGAGGGGGAGGGGGAGGGGGAGGGGGTGGTACCGCCGTCCAACAGCATGGATTTAACAGGTCACTGGCACTAAATGAATTATCCCCTTCACTCTGCAGTCTACAATCTGCAAGCTAGACTTGCCCGTGTCGACACACAGCAGTCACCAGCCAAAGTCTGCAATACTGGCGCCCAGCAGTAGCAGCAGTATCTTTCAGGGTGTCACGTCCCCGTGATCTCCCCTCTCAGTGTCCCCCAGCACTCAGGACTCAACAGGTGACTGAGGCACAGCAGACAGCGCGGCCCCAGCTACAGGAAGCACCGGCGGGAGAACCAGGGGAAGTCCCGGGATGGCGCTCAGCAGCGGGAGCTCCCAAGGAGGTGTGATCCCGCTACCTCCGTCCACAGCGCCCCCCTGCCCTCACCCTACTGCAGGTCAGGTGCGGCAAGTGGCGCAGAGTCAGGGATTCCAGCGCGGGTGAGAGGAGAGCCAGGAGAGGAGTCCGAAGCCATCAGCGGCCTTTATGTACTAATCTTAATCAGACCCATTGTCTTTCTATGGGACAAGTAGCAACTTACATGTTCTGTGTTGCAGCCATCTGTCGCTTTTATCCCAGGACATAGAGCGATTGATGCTTTTTCATTGTTGATCACTCGGAACTGGATAAAGCCAGCAGTGAATGCGTCTGTGGAATAGTATTAGAACTGAAGTTAATATCTATACAATATCATTTGTAAGCACATAACTAGCACATGAAAGTAGCAGTGATGTACTAACATTGCTCACAGGTGTAAAACTGCTATAACCGTTCAGTACTCTATCAGACGTTACCTCTTCTCTTATTTTTGTGAAAATTAGATGATGAAAGCAAACGTTGGTCACTTTAATCAGTAGACATTCTAAACATCTTTGGAGCATTTTTTTAGTAACTAGCCTACTGCACATTGCAAATAAAATGTTTCTCCCAATTAACTCTTTAACACACTTTTTTCATAATCGATTTTATGGAAGTACTGTAGGCAGGGCTTAAAGTGGTCCTGGTGAGGTGGTGGAACTCTTGGAGGAGGACCATGGAGGCACCAGGGCCTAAGGAAGGAGTAGGTGGTTGCAGCTCATCAGCAACACTAGTGCCGCCTGTATCATCGATTGACGCAGATGATGGGGTGGGCTTTTCTGTTGAAATTACTGTGCAGTGCAATGCAGGAGGTGGAACTAGTTCCCCCTTCCATTACAGGTGGTGGAACTCAGTTCCACCTCGTTCCCCCCCACTTTAACCCCTGACTGTAGGTATCAACAGCCAGACTTTCAGGTGTTAAAATAATAAAATAATATATTTTTTAAATGACCTACAAAGGGCCTTGTATAGAGGTGAATACACATACGTTCCGAACATACACAGAAAAGACACAGCTATAAAGAGGGCATTTACACGCATAAGCCCAGTCTTATGCAGCGTTCACATTAGAAAGATAAAGTGGCCGTCTGGTGGTTGTGCAGATCGAGCGGCTGATTAGGTAAGACTACCCCTGGGGTAAGCTATACACGCTTACACAAGTAAAGTCCTAACAAGTAATAAAACAAAGGCAGGTAACCTGGTGAGTAGTAGACATTCCCATGTTTCGAGGAACAAATATACAGGAGTTCTTAGCAAAACAAATCCAGAAAGATTGGAGTACACAGAAACAAAATCATGAACAAGAATCTAGGAATCTTGCAGAAGCTTTGAAGAATGCAGATATAATTGAGGATAGGGATACCAGTAAGCTTGGCAAGGCAGATAATAGAAGCTCACAAGAACACAAGACCAGCGCATGAAACATCTGTGATGCTTTTGTACCTGGTGAGTAGCTCCCTGCGCGCTGGCAGGGAGCTACCCGACGTGATCCGGATCACAGCGGCTGCGTGTGACATCACACAGATGCTGCGCCCCCCCCCCCTACCCACCAACGGTCCGGACAAGCCTCCGTTGTCTGGATCGCACCCAGCCAAAGTTCCCAAGGGGCTCAACGGTGAATTTGAATCAAAATGCTTCCTTACTTAAAAGTCACTATCCATATATTAATATCTAATTGACACCATCTGCTTCACTTTGTTTGCACTTTTTTGCACTTTTTATCTGATTTTGCACTTTTTATCTGCTTCACTTTGTGTGCACTTTTTTGCACTTTTTATCTGAATTTGATGCTGTAAAACCGTTTGTTTTAATATGTGTTTTTATTGTTTTTTGTATATGGACTTGCATTTGGACTTTTGACCACGGGATATCTATATATGGAATGCTGCTATGAGAACTTTTCCGGGTTTGTGCAATATTGCTTCAATGGAATCTCCGTCCTGGGGGCTCTCCTTCCGGGGAAATGGAACACAAATGACACACTTCCGGGTGAGGTGGAATGCATCCCTGGTTGCCGAACAAACGGCGCATGCGCAGGACAGCATGAACACCGCTCAGCGGCAGTAGCACACACAGGTGTGCTGACACTATCTGGAGGTATAAATATGACTCTACTGGAAGAGCCAGTTACACTTCTGATGAAGGAACTACTAAAGTCAGAAATGCGTTAAGTGTTCTCTTCAGATCACCTGCTTCATATGGACCTGGCGGCTTTGCGGTAACTACTCTCTGGATGTGACCCCTTTAATCCGGATTTAGGGATCATCCACTTGTCCAGCTTTCCACTCTGATAGGACCTGAGGGTTTTTGCTGTCTGCTGAGCTGTGTGCCTTATTGGGATCATTGTGATATGCTGTTTTAACAACTCTTGTTTGTAAGTGCATTGATGTATTAAAACCACAGTTTTAAAAGGCTTACTGCACTATCTCTCTGTGTTTTTATGTGCCTAACCTCAAACACGCGCTGTGTGGAGGTGGTCACAATATATTTTACAGATTAAACATAAGGACGGTGAAAAAATCAAGCTGTCTGAATTTTTTGTGTGAATGTAAATGTTCCACAATTTGTCCCCGGTGGATTATATTTTTTCCTTTAAGCACCATATGTATACGTAACTTCTTCTCTTCTATACAAATTGTCCTAAGTGTTGTGGATGTACACGTATATTTTGGCTGCACCTCTGGTTCTAATTGCGCACTGATTTTCCCACCCCTTTTTCCATTAGCTCCCTGCGCGCTGGCAGGGAGCTACCCGACACGTTCCGGGTCACAGTGGCTGCATGTGACATCACGCAGCTGCTGCGGACCGCCCCCCCCCCCCCCCAACGGTCCGGACATGCCTCCGTTGTCCGGACCGCGCCCCGCCAGCTGTGTTCTAACGCCGTTTGCACGTCCCGCGACCGCCTTTGCCTGTCAATCAGGCAGAGGCGATCGCAGCCAGTAAGATTCTGATAGCATCTCACTGGGCTTCCGGGGTGCGTGCACGCAGTGCAGCCAGTGCGCATGCGCACTCCACAAAGTAATTCAGACTGCAATCGCTGTCGCTGCAGGGATGCAGTCTGAATTACTCCCAACATCTCCACTTCTATAAACCTGCCATTTAGTAATATATTTCCTGTTCACAGAACAAACTTGGAAGAGCAGCACCTCTGGAACTTTCCACAACTGCAGCTCTCATAACCAAAGGCCTGATGACCCCTTGTGGCAGGAAATCATACTGCAGGGAACAATGCAAAACAGTTCTAACATCAGGACACTGCCAAAATGTTCAGAGATTTGGGGGCTGCAAGTGTGTAGAGTAGAAGAAGTGGTCTAGCCGAAAAAAGGCTACATTTTTGTGGATTTGAACTGAGCGGATCAGAGGTTGTCCTTTGATTTCATAAGTTAACGTATATGTACTTTCTGTGACATTATCAATCTGCCAGCTATGATATCGGTTTTTCCACACATAAGGTCATACATACGGTCCATAATAAATGAAAGGTACTTATCTGTATTTGCCTTTATACTGACTGTAGTAAGTTTATGCCTAATTCCCTCACTATGGGCATATTTATCAATAATGTAAATATGGCACCGTTAAAAATAGGATTTTAATACCTACCGGTAAATCCTTTTCTCTTAGTCCGTAGAGGATACTGGGGTCACATCAAGAACCATGGGGTATAGACGGGATCCGCAGGAGACATGGGCACTTTAAGACTTTCAAAGGGTGTGATAAAGATGGAAGCCATATTTGTTCATAGGACTCCATTTTATAATTGACATCTTACAAGCTGTTTCAAATTGTTTTTCAGCTTAGAACTGACACAGGAAAGAGTATAGACCTGTACTTTGTTTGAACCCATATTGTGAAGCTATGACCTTTATCTAAGATATACTTTCCTTGCACAAATATATTGTCAGCAGCTAAATGTGAAGGCTTCAAAGGCATTTGTCAGTTTGCGGTATAACAGGAACGGAAGCAAAACCAGACATATGTAGATTATGAGTTTAACAAAAGTCCCCTGTTGCCCCACATAAAACCGCAAACTGGAATTATAGCGTTGCTAAGAAGATAGGAGTTTATTAACCAATAGGATAAGAAAAGTATGTTAACCAATAGAATTAAAGAGATCATTAACCAATAGGATTATGTTTTGTGTAAGGAAGCTACGCCACTGTATGCAAATATGTACCTCTTTATAATGTAATGTTTTCAGGAAATAAAGCAGCTCCGCACTATTATTCCTCACTGAACACACGTGGCTAGTTATTACAAATGTTAATTTGTTGACTGGTCACTGGCTGCAGCCATGTATGAACCTGATGCTGACTGACTGAATGCGTGCTTGAACTTCGTTAAGCAAAGGGTGCCCTTTCCTGGGTTCACCTTTTTCATATGGAGGTTCCGAATCCGAGATCCCACATCACCTGTTGAACAGCGGACGACTGGGCGGACGGTTCCTGGACTGAGACTCAAAACCCATGCATGGTACGTAGAGATATTTCTCTGTAGACTCTCATTCCTGCTAATTGTCCACTCTGTTCCGCTGAGAGACAGGAATCGGGATTGCGTGCGCAAAGGTCACTCAGTAAACAGGTTTTTCTCATTTTCATTCTATCTCTTGCTTATATGTGCTTATATATGTTACAAAGGCGTATGAATCAATGAATGTGAGTGTGAATTTATCCTGAGTATTTAGAGTGTGTATACATAATCAACTGACGGGTTGTTAAACTGGATGTTGCTGCAGCCGCCTTCAGTGGTGGTAGTGGCTCCTGGGACCTGTGAACTTCATTTGTATACTTCAAATAACAGGCGATTGGAGTGGCGTAGTTAAAACGTCCAATGAGTCTGGTCAGGTGTTTTGGTGCGGTAGCGATCCTACACGCATACTCAGGTGACCCATGTGGCATCTGAGGGCTAGAACACTGTCTTGTTTGTCTTATAAAGAGAACTAGAACGGAGATTAAGTCATTGTTACAGCAGTATAAATGTAAATTAGTGTAGGGAGACTTTAGAAAGAACTCAGAGTTATGAAACAAACTTGTCCCCTTGGTAAGTGTGTAGTACTTTTAGTAAAGGCACACCACGATCAGACATTTTATTTACATTATATTTGTAGTCCAGGAGAAGCTCCCCTATTTTCTGAACCTTGGGAAGAAGGATTTGACATTTTTACACCAATTTGTTGCCATTTCATTCCTACAGTAAGAGACATTGGAAGGAAGTGGTCAGATATACTTACTGAATTAAAAGATTCAGAGCAGTATATTGCACACAATATAAGAGTCTAAGTTGTACTCACGGTAGAATATCATTGCATCTGACTTGCATACCTTGTTAGTACCAAAAAGCACGTCCTGTCGCTTTAAAAATTATAGCGTACAGAGTTAAGAAAAAAAAATCAGGAACGGAAGCCGTTTAAATTTTTTTTTATCTCTCTTTTCCGTGAGCTGTAACCACAGACTGGTGCAAACAATGAATGCAAGTTGAATGTCCTGTCAGGATTGTGTCTGCATAGCAATCATACATAAGTTAGGGGAAGGACATCCATTTATTTTAAAAGCAGTAGTGTACTCTGCAGAAGAAGGGGTTTGGGAAAATAGAGAAAACCCAGATGATGTGTTCATATTGATGGGATATCATTTCATTCCAAAAGATAGTGACATAGGTAAAAATTGGTTACAAATCACCTCTGTTCCAGGCAATTATCCTCACAGTTGTATCTCTGAGGATCCGTTAGATCCAGGCTACTGATATTTCCCGGATTTTGAATTCTTACTGGCCATAAGAATGGGAAATACAAATACTTATCCTTCGGATGAAGCACCTCGGAGTGCCATGGACATTATGAAGAATGTACATGGTGAGCAATGCTTGAAGGGTATGAGACGAGTGTTTCAACGGGCAGAAGTGACTACTGATGGCATTCTAGACCCGGATAGGTTGAAACAAATTAGGGTAACCTATGGGAGATATGTGAAGGATAATAAACTGGAGCGTAGGCTTGAATTGTGGATTGACACGGCTGAATTACTTCAGTATGAAAAAGAGTTAGAAGAGGCAGACCAAATTCAGGAGCAACTGTCCCTAATAAGTTTGGATGACTGGGAAGATGTAGACACAACAAGACAGGACACAATGATACATAGAGGTCCCAAGAAAACCAAAGGGTATCCTTACTGGGCATGTCCAAAGTGTGGACATTGTAACCCACCAGATGACACAATATGCCCAGTTTGTCAGACACCCTGGTCTTACAAATGTAAACCCTGTGAAGGACCAAATGTTAGAAAATCCGTTAGGTTTAGGAAATCTATCAGTGAATGGCTGCCATTACTTAAAAGTAAGAAACCTACAAAATATACTTGGAGATGCGGATGCCCTAAACTTATACATTGGCAAACTAGAGAGTGCACAGCATGTAATGTCAAAAGACCAGGAGTGCATCCTAAACACACTGGATGTGTGGTCTCTAGTCTGGCATCTGCACCTCCACCATATATTGTACCCGAGGGATCAGTCCCCTATGGATTGTATCCGGTATGTACACAGGATTCAATCACACCGGCTGTAGCAGCTGGGAATGGCAATGAAGTGCAGGCAGAGCGGCGCAGAACCACAACATGGTACAAGCCATGGACAAATACATAACTGTTAACTATAGTCAAGGACGTGCCAGATGTCAAACTTCAACCCATGGGGTTTCTTAGGCAGGTTAAAAGATTAAGAACAATTTACAATGCTACATGGCTAGATCTAGATGAAGTAACAAAAGCCTCTGCAGGAGATCTGATTGCAGGTCAAATAGAGCAAATGCAGCCTAACCCTCCAGGTGCAGCACTTGCCATACCTGCTGAAAATGAGCGCAAAGCTTGTGCTTCTGGCCAGACGTGGATAGCAAAATGTGAACTTTTCTGTAATCGCCTGGTAGAGAATGCACCAGCGGCACAAGAACACAGACAAAATAAAACAGAATCAGTACAGCAGTACTATGATATCATGAACAGACGGCATACTGATCAAGGCTTTAATATGACAGAGCCTAGAGACATTAGAGTATTCAAGACAGCCTTCCTTAATGGCCTATCCCCCGCCCTAAAGGAAGAATTGTACCGTAGCAGGCCAGAAGCAGGGACATTGGCTCCAGATGTGATGCTCACTATCTTGCGTGCCATTGAACATAATAATCAGGAAAAGGCTGACAAAAAGAAGTCAGCTCCACAGACTATTTATCTGGTCCAACAAGCACCAGGTAAATTCCAACAGGATACCCACAAACAGGGCTCTGATAACAGATTCAGATCTAATGCTGACACAGCAAGGAGACTGGGTCTGTGTTTTGCCTGCAATAAAAAGGGTCATCTTAAAAAGGACTGTCGGAAATGGAAAAATCAGCAAGACACTTTGCAGAAACCATTTCAGAGCAGCCACAATTCTCAAGACAAACACAAATCAGATTAGGAACACGGCCCCCGAGTGCCCACCTTTCCCTGCAGAGTATCTAAGGCAGGACCCCAATGTAATTTACCTCTAACTCTTGATGGAGGCCCAACCATCCAGTGTTTGGTGGACACCGGGGCAGCCAGGTCTGTAATAAGGAAAGACTTAGTGCCCAAAAATCTAATCTCAGTCGATCAAGTACCTGCTACAGGTTTACATGGTCAAACACAGTTCCTACAACAATCCAGACCAGTAAAAGTTTCTGGCCCAGAGGGTAAATCAGTTGTCACACAGTTTCTCATATCTGAAGACTGCCCAGTAAACTTAATAGGAGCAGATCTTTTATCTGCCCTAGAAGCCTGTATAATATTTAAAAATGGAACTGTGTCAATTTCAACTCATGCTTGTGACAACCAAAGAATTGCTTTTGATACATACATGTTTGTCTCATCTCAGGAGTGTGACTCCCCGAGTACTTCGCTTCCTGAATTGCTTCAAACATTACCACAGGACCTGTGGTCAAGCAGCAAAGTAGATGTGGGTTTACTCCCAGTAACACCAGTGGCTATCAAATTGAAGCCCAATGTACAACCAGTTAAAATGAAACAGTATCCCCTAAACAGTGAACAGGTGGAAGCGATAGGGAAACAAATTGGGGATTATGTTAAGGCAGGGGTCCTTAAGACCTGCAGGTCCCCTTGGAATACGCCTCTGTTTCCCATTAAAAAACGTTCCCAAATAAATGATAAGCCCTCTTATAGGCTTATTCATGACCTAAGGGAGGTCAACAAGAGGATGATCATAGATAGTACTATTGTTCCCAACCCGCACACACTTCTCAATCAGATTCCAACTAGTGCTACAGTATTAACTGTCCTCGATCTTGCCAACGCATTTTTCAGTGTGCCCATTACTGAGGATAGTCAGTTACTGCTAGCCTTTACTTTTAACATACAACAGTACTGCTGGACAAGGTTGCCTCAGGGAGGAGCAGTAAGTCCCAGTGGATTTAGCGAGGCTATGGCATTGGTCCTTCAGGAATGGGCACCAGAAAATGCGTCCACAGTACTGATACAATATGTAGATGACCTACTTTTGTGTGCAGATGACAGACAGAAATGTGAACAGGATACATATTCTTTGTTATTATTTTTACACAGAAAGAATTGCAAGGTATCCAAGGACAAGTTACAGTATGCACAGGACAAAATACAATTTTTGGGTCATTGTATTTCTGCTAATGCTAAACACATTACTGCAGAGAGGAGAAATTTAATTTAGTCAGTTAAACCTCCTCAGACACATTAAACAGCTCAGATCCTTTGTAGGACTGATCACTTATTGCAGAGAATGGATTGTAGGCGCATCACAGAAACTACAAGTGTTATATGATGCCCTAAAGGGACAAAATGCACAAGGTGCATTACTCATGACACAAGAACAGCTAGATGCTTTTTGTCAGCTAAAAACAGACATAGTATCAGCACCAGCATTAGGACTTTCTGATTATGCAAGGCCTTTCAATTTGTTTTGTTGTGAAATTTCAGGCCATGCGCAAGGAATATTAACGCAGGTACATTGTGACAAACAGCGACCCCTAGCGTATTATTCAGTACAGTTAGACCCAGTCATATGGGCAGCACCAACATGTGTCAAGTCAGTAGCAGCAGCAGCGTTATTGTTAAGGTCCATACACACTTGACGATGCACACGTCGTTAACGACCGTCGTTAACGACTTCCCTTGAACTTCCCTTGAACAGCTGAGCAAACGACATGAGCATACACACTACCAACAACCAAAGACCAACAACCAAAGACCAACGACCAAAGACCATTCATCATTGAAGCATCCAAGCTGAACAGTTTATTAAAATAATGAGCTGGGAACAGGGCTGGTGAACAGTGGCTTGGTCGTTGGTCGTTCACACCATACACATTCAACGACGTCTCTGGTCGGTAACGACCATAGTGGAAATTGAGCATACATGCTCCACAGATAAGCGAGGGTCGTTAACGTCCCGCGGGGCCGCGCATCGGTGGTCGTCGGATGCATACACACTTGACGATATAATGAGCGACATCGTTGATGAGGGCTGAAATGAACGACGTCGCTCATTTTATCGTCAAGTGTGTATGGGCCTTTAGACAAAGCTGCTGATATTGTTCTGAGTCATCCCTTAACTGTACAGGTGCCTCACTCAGTGACTGAAATTCTGAACCAAGCGCAGACTAAACATTTATCTGCTGCTAGACTAACCAAATATGAAGTAGCATTGCTTACACCATCCAATGTCACTATCAAACGTTGTACTTCTTTGAACCCAGCTACATTATTGCCGCTGGTTTCAAAAGAGGGGAATGGTGCAAGTGATGATGAAATGACAGTGACAGGCACAGAAAACCAATCAAATTTTTAAATTTCTATACACGATCAAGAACATGATTGTATAGAGTTAATGAATCTTGAAACTGCAAGTACACCAGAAATACAGGAACATCCTCTACTAAATGCAGATTTACATTTATTTGTGGATGGCTCCAGGTACTATGTGGATGGGGAACCTCATACAGGTTTTGCAGTTACCACAGAGACAGACATGTTAATACAGGAACCCTTGCCATCAGGTAGTTCAGCACAGGAGGCAGAACTTAGGGCACTGATAGCAGCCTGTATTTATGCTGAAGGTCAAACAGTTAACATTTATACAGACTCAAGGTACTGCTTTGGTATTGCCCATGACTATGCAGTTATCTGGAAGAGCAGAGATTGTATAGGTTCTTCAGGAAAACCAATAAAACATGCAGACTGTATTAGGGCATTATTTGCTGCCTTTCAATTGCCAAAGAAATTAGCAGTTATAAAGGTCAAAGCGCACACTAAAGAGGATACTGCAGAGGTCAGAGGAAACGCTCTAGCTCAGGCCTGGCCAACCTGTGGCTCTCCAGCTGTTGTAAAACTACAAGTCCCATCATGCTTTGCCACAGTTTTGCTATTAAGGAATGGTAAAACTGTGGCAGGGCATGCTGGGATGTGTAGTTTCACAACATCTGGAGAGCCACAGGTTGGCCAGGCCTGCTCTAGCTGATCAGGCTGCAAAAGCTGCAGCAGTCCAGCCTCTACCAGACACTCAGGTGATGTTAACTGTCACACCAGAGTCATTAGACTTACAGTTATTGTGCAAATTACAAGCACAGGCCTCAGGCAAGGAGAAAAAGGATTGGGAAAAATTAGGTGGGCGAATACACGGTGACAGATGGATGGTGGAAAACCGTATCTGTTTACCACGCTCACTTTACCCAGTCTTAGCACAAATATTGCATGGAAAAACACACCAATCCAGAGATGCAATGGTGAGGATTGTAAACCAGCATTGGGTAGCACCAGATTTCACACAAGCAGCACAGGCTTATGTTGCAGGGTGTGTAACTTGTGCTCTACACAACCCAGGAAAGGTTGTGAAGGTACCAGCAAAAAGTACCCCACAAACTTGCTACCCCTTTCAGAGATTACAAATAGACTTTATCCAGTTACCTAAATGTTCTGGGTATGAAAATGTACTTGTGTGCAAATACCTATTCTCAAATTGGGTTGAAGCTTGGCCTTGTAGAGCAGCAAATGCCAAGACAGTTGCAAAGAAGCTAATGCAAGAAGTAATATGCAGGTTTGGAGTACCTGAAGTTATTGAAAGTGACAGAGGTACTCATTTTACAGGAGAGATATTGGGCAAAATTTTATCTGATTTAGGGGCTACCCAGGCCTTCCACACGGCTTATCATCCGCAAAGCAGTGGTCACGTGGAACGCACGAACTATACCCTAAAATTAAAGCTACAGAAATTAGTAGCAGAAACAAGTAAAACGTGGTTAGAATGCTTGCCCATAGCTCTTTTCTCAGTCAGAAATACTCCTAGTGGAAATCATGGGTTAACACCGTATGAAATCCTTTTTGGTACTGCAGCTAGGACAGGCTGTTATTTCCCACAACAATTGCAACATGAGCATGGTGATTTAGCTCAGTATGTAATACATATACAACAACAACTAACCAAAATGCACGACAAAGTTTTTGGTTCTATTCCAGATCCTAATAAGTCACAGGAAACGCATGAACTGAAGCCAGGTGATTGGGTGGTCACTAAGAAACACGTAAGAAAGTCTCTAGAACCCAGATTTGAAGGTCCATTCCAAGTCCTGTTGACGACAGCCACGTCGGTCAAATTGTATGGAAGGGATTCGTGGGTACATGCATCACATTGCAAGAAAGTGACAAAGGAAGTATTATCCAATCACGATACACAATCAGAATGTACAGATATCATCTCATAAGCGCCAGACCAGACATGGGTCTGTGGGCATGTATAATGTGTTATTCAGTTCTTATTGTTGGCATGGTTATACTTATATGGTCATTAATACTTGATCCATACTATTATGAGGAGTCACATGACAGGGCCATAGATGGTAACCATACCAAGGGTAATGACACAAAGGGAAATATAAATGAATCAGGAATCCTCCCTATTTTATCAGAAATGTCTACTGTTATGACTTCACCAAATACTCCAGTAAATGCATATAAACCTAGAAGACGCAGATCAGTAGATACAATAAGGAACAACTGTAAGCAAAAGACAGCAGTAGAAGAGTGTATTTGTAGGTATTGCGGGCCTAATTCAGAGGCAACATGCGAAGAGTGGTGCAAGGGTGACCCCTCGCACACGGTACATACACACCCTCTCGATACCTACCATACATTACTGGGTAAAGGTGCAAACCTCACAGATTGTTGGATTTGCAGTCATGTCCCAAGAGGACAAGGAAATGTAGGATTTGTCCCAGTGCCCGTCACATATTACATGGTCAAAGATCGTGGTTGTGGAAAACACACTGCACCCTCTTATGATATGACCAAAGCTCCAGCTTTAATAGTAAAAAGTTATCATTTTACTAAAGAACAACAGGTAGTGTGTATAAATAAATCTGTAGGAGAAGAAACAGCCAAACGATGGGCAGGATGGGAACCTGATGAAGGGACTGATCTTACTGGAATAAAATTCTTGGGGGCCACCACAGGCTCTACACACATATTAGATATAGATAATCCAAAATACTTTTGGGCCATAATAGCAAAAATGGTAGGGGTAAATGTCTGAAGCATGGGACCGATTTCAGGAAAGGATAATAGGAGAGGAATATCCTTGTGACCTCTTGAACGAAGCTATAATATATGCATTGTGGGATGAGCCATACACTTTACCTAGTGGGATCTATTACATCTGTGGTAGACGGGCTTATAAATGGTTATCGTACAATGCTTTTTGAATATGTTTTATAGGTACACTCATTCCTGATGTAGTTACATTAGATCATGAGGATATGAAAGAACAATTTACATCCGAGGTAACACCCCCAGGCCAAAAGTTGACCAAACGTGAAGTCAAGACAATAAGCAAGAAATATAAGCATCTCTTTACCCTAAGTACAGGTTACAAACTGCGATTGGGTTTTGGAAACATAATTACATTTGGTACGTGGGGATCCACTGCAAATCAGAAAATGATCCAGGCCTTAGGGGATATAATTGATAATATCACTGAAATATATGATAGTACCTTTAGGTATATTGGACATGAGCTCCAATCGGTCCGAACAGAACTTATTCAGCACCGCATGATTCTTGATTACCTTACAGCAGCTTCTGCAGGCTATTGTGTCACATTACAAACTGTATATGGAGTTAAGTGCTATACTTATATAACTAATGATACTAACCCAGAAGATATTATTGATGAAAAGATGAATGAAGTAATACAGTTGAAAAATCAGTTCGCTATTGACCATAACTACACCAGTGTAATTCCAGACTCATACTTTTCTTGGCTTTCATGGTTAAATCCAAACAACTGGTTCCAAGGCATAGGAGGATGGATAGCAGGAATATTGTCCATTATTGCCAAAATGCTTGCTTTGCTATTAGTAATCTATATTGTTGTAAAGATTATTATGTGGATAATACAAAAGATACTTACACAAATATCTTTTTCTGTCCGAGGTATTTCTGAAACTGGAAAATCACAACCGATTTATCTGGAACTTCTGGGAGATACCACCATATACAACTCCACTTCATTCTACTGTGATACCTGCCACACCAGATACACAGAAGTTTCCAGCTGTCCCTATTGCTATGATGATGTGATCTAAAGGAACATTGCTGTCACAATATGAAGTTATAAACATTTTCAAGGACTATGAACATTATAATAATCTCATCTTGAGAAACCGCTTCTCTTTTGTGAACTTTCTCTTGTGGTTAGGAATAAGAGGATAGGGAACATTGGTTCTACCCGAGCATAGGGATGTTGAATGGACTAGCCCATGCCTGGAGTGCCCATATGGTACACCAGTCGTGAAAGTAGGTGTCCCTATAGAATCAATGACCAGGTAAAGGAAGGGTAAAATAAAATTAGAATCAAAGAGGGGAAGTTGATAAAGATGGAAGCCATATTTGTTCATAGGACTCCATTTTATAATTGACTTCTTACAAGCTGTTTCAAATTGTTTTTCAGCTTAGAACTGACACAGGAAAGAGTATAGACCTGTACTTTGTTTGAACCCATATTGTGAAGCTATGACCTTTATCTAAGATATACTTTCCTTGCACAAATATATTGTCAGCAGCTAAATGTGAAGGCTTCAAAGGCATATGTCAGTTTGCGGTATAACAGGAACGGAAGCAAAACCAGACATATGTAGATTATGAGTTTAACAAAAGTCCCCTGTTGCCCCACATAAAACCGCAAACTGGAATTATAGCGTTGCTAAGAAGATAGGAGTTTATTAACCAATAGGATAAGAAAAGTATGTTAACCAATAGAATTAAAGAGATCATTAACCAATAGGATTATGTTTTGTGTAAGGAAGCTACGCCACTGTATGCAAATATGTACCTCTTTATAATGTAATGTTTTCAGGAAATAAAGCAGCTCCGCACTATTATTCCTCACTGAACACACGTGGCTAGTTATTACAAATGTTAATTTGTTGACTGGTCACTGGCTGCAGCCGTGTATGAACCTGATGCTGACTGACTGAATGCGTGCTTGAACTTGGTTAAGCAAAGGGTGCCCTTTCCTGGGTTCACCTTTATCAGGTGTGAACTGGCTCCTCTCTCTATGCCCCTCCTCCAGACTCCAGTTATAGGAACTGTGCCCAGGGAGACAGACATTTTGAGGAAAATTATTTATTGTTAAACTAAGGTGAGATACATACCAGCTCACACCTCAAGCACGCCGTACAACATGGCATTCAACATAATGCAAGTAAACGGCATGAACAACATCAGCAACAGGCTGACTAAAACCGTAACACAACATGTGTTGAAACGTAACAAAAAGCTGCAGATACAGTACGCACTGGGATGGGCGCCCAACATCCTCTACGGACTAAGAGAAAAGGATTTACCAGTAGGTATTAAAATCCTATTTTCTCATACGTCCTAGAGGATGCTGGGGTCACATCAAGAACCATAGGGTTATACCAAAGCTCTAGAACGGGCGGGAGAGTGCGGATGACTCTGCAGCACCGATTGACCAAACATGAGGTCCTCATTGTCACGATCCGGGTATCTGGACGCCATTTCTTACCCATCAGATGCATCCTAAGGCTGGCTCAGCGCTCCAGGACCGGATCCCATCTGTTATCCTGATGTGTACATTCCTGTATCCTCTCCTGTCACTCTGGGACGCTGTCACAGTAAACGCCATATTACACCTGGCATGGCGTCTCCCGCGGCCTCCGCCGCCGTCCCTGAACTTCTGCATGCAGAGTGTCTGAGTGGCGATTACGTCAGCCGCGGCCTCCGCTGTGTCCGCGTGGTTGGATGTGCATCTGTCAGCCTGGCGCCTCCTGTCTCCGGTGGCCGGCGCCGCCATTACTGTTTTCATTACCACATGGATTACAAACCAAACTTCCCTCCAAGTGTCTGCATGGGCGCAGCCATCTTGGATTCTGTCAGCTGATCATTTCCACCAATCTGTTCTCAGTATTGATAATCTGCATAATTGCCTAGCCAATCCCTTCCTTGCTGCAGGTATAAATACACTGTGCCTGAGCAAGGAAGGCGTCAGTGCTTTGGTTGTCAAACCTAGTTCCTGTTTGTCTCTCTCCTGTGATTGTCTTCCAGGTTCCAGCTCCTGTCTCAAGACTTCCACCATAGAGACCCGCACCAGCATTCCATCTGCGGTGTAGCCTGACTCTCCAATCCATTGTGGATTCATCTGTTTCCAGCTACTACATTACCTGCTTCCAGCTCAGCTTCCAGCAGAGTACAGCTTCCCTTAAAGGGCCGGTGTCCTTTCTACACTTTACCACTCTCCACCGGTATTATTATTTCTCCGCTCTCAAGTTCTACATTTCAGTTCATATTTCATCGCTCCCAAGTTCATTTATTATTTAACTGGTTCCAGCCAGTATCCACTCCGTGCTAACAACAGTCTGGTTCCAGCCAGTATCCACAGCAGCTGTTTTATCTTCAGCAACCCAGCTTTTCCTGGAACACCAGCTGGCACAATCCTGGGTTATCTCCATTGCTACAGTCGGGCCTGGTAAGGACTTTCCATCTAGAAGATCATAAGAACTATCTCACACTACCAGTGCCCTGTGGCTCCTGCCATCCTGTAGTACCCAGGAACTGTATTTATTCTTTGCTGACTTTTACGTTTTCTTTTACTGCTGCTGTGTTGCGGAGTTGTCATAATAAACATCATTTGACTTTTATCCAAGTTGTCGTGGTCACGCCTTCGGGCAGTTATTATTCATGTTACTTACATGTCCAGGGGTCTGATACAACCTCCCAGGTTCCGGTACATCTCAGCCCCTACAACTGAGCCTGCCTCCCGTCAGCTCAGGCCCTCAGTTGTGACAGTAAGCACTGACCTAATGAATCCAGCCGGAGACCAGGATCAAGCGGCCAGGCCGATGCAAGAACTGGCAGCCCGACTAGAACATCAGGAGGCTGCACAGGGCCACATCATCCGCTGTCTCCAGGATCTCTCTACTCGGCTGGATGGGATTCAGACAACTCTCCGTGGATCAGGCGCGTCTGGTGCGTCAACCACAGTGACTCCAGCTATAACCCCACCCACCTTACCCATTTCTGCTCCACGTCTTCATCTTCCAACGCCAGCAAAATTTGACGGATCTCCAAGATTCTGCAGGGGATTTCTCAACCAGTGTGAGATTCAGTTTGAGCTACAACCTGGCAATTTTCCCAGTGACCGTACAAAAATTGCCTACATTATTTCTCTTCTCAGTGGCTCAGCCCTTGATTGGGCATCACCGTTATGGGAGAGGTCCGACACCCTGCTATCTTCCTACACTGCCTTCGTGTCAACATTCAGACTGAGCGTGGAAGATCATCTGCTCCAAAATCTTCTGCTCCTCCTCCTCGTCAACTGTCACCATCTAAAGATGAGCCCATGCAACTTGGCCGTTCCCGTTTAACTCCTGCTGAGCGCCGAAGACGTCTCTCCGAGTTTCTCTGTCTCTATTGTGCAGCTCCGTCTCACACCATTAATGCCTGTCCCAAACGTCCGGGAAACTCCAAATCCAAGATCGCCAAGGAGAGGGCCGGCTAGGAGTAATGATCTCCTCTCCATCTCCTCAAGATTGTAATCTCCCAGTCTCGCTTCAAGTTGCTCAACGTTATCGGAACGTCATTGCCCTCCTTGATTCCGGAGCAGCTGGGAACTTTATTACCGAAGCCTATGTTAAACGGTGGTCCCTACCCACCGAGAGACTTCCTTCGTCCATTTCTTTAACTGCCGTGGATGGCAGCAAAATATTTGATGCAGTTATTTCTTTAAGGACTCTACCAGTTCGTCTGAGAGTGGGAGTTCTTCATTCCGAACTTATTTCTTTTTTAGTGATTCCAAGAGCCACACATCCTGTGGTCCTGGGCCTTCCATGGCTCCGTCTTCACAATCCTACAATTGATTGGACGACTACGCAAATCCTGGCATGGGGTTCCTCCTGTGCTGAGACATGTTTGTTTAAAGTATTGCCTGTCTGTTCTTCCTCCCCCAGGTCGTCTGATGTTCCACCTCCTCCATATCAAGATTTCACGGATGTGTTCAGTAAAGCTTCTGCTGATATCCTTCCTCCTCATAGAGAATGGGACTGTCCGATTGATCTCGTTCCAGGGAAGGTTCCACCTCGAGGCCGAACTTATCCGTTGTCTCTGCCTGAGACGCATTCTATGGAGGAATATATTAAAGAGAACCTAGCAAAGGGGTTCATTCGACCTTCTTCTTCTCCAGCCGGCGCAGGCTTCTTTTTTGTAAAAAAGAAAGATGGTGGTCTGCGGCCGTGCATCGACTACAGAGGTTTGAACGACATTACCATCAAGAACCGTTATCCTTTACCCCTGATTACTGAGCTCTTTGACAGAGTTAGCGGAGCTACCATCTTTACAAAGCTGGACTTGCGAGGTGCATACAATCTCATCCGGATCCGTGAGGGTGACGAGTGGAAGACCGCCTTTAACACCCGTGACGGACATTATGAGTACCTCGTCATGCCCTTCGGATTGAGCAATGCTCCAGCTGTCTTCCAGCATTTTGTCAATGAGATCTTCAGAGACATTCTATACCGTCATGTCGTGGTCTATCTAGACGATATCCTCATTTTTGCCAACGATTTAGAGGAACATCGTTTTTGGGTTAAAGAGGTTCTGTCCCGTCTCCGTGTCAATCATCTCTATTGCAAATTAGAAAAATGCGTCTTTGAAGTCAAGTCCATTCCGTTTCTAGGGTACATTGTGTCCGGTTCCGGACTAGAGATGGATCCTGAGAAACTACAAGCAATCCAAAATTGGCCGGTACCCTTAACCCTCAAAGGGGTCCAGAGGTTCTTAGGGTTCGCCAACTATTACCGAAAGTTTATACGAGACTTTTCCACCATTGTGGCGCCTATTACTGCTTTCACTAAGAAGGGTGCTAACCCGTCCAAGTGGTCTGAAGAAGCCATGCAAGCATTTCATCTTTTAAAACAAAGGTTCATCTCTGCGCCTGTTCTGAAACAGCCTGACATCGACTCTCCTTTCATCTTAGAGGTGGATGCCTCCTCCGTTGGAGTAGGAGCGGTGTTATCTCAGAGGGCTAAAGATGGCCATTTACACCCTTGCAGTTTCTTCTCCCAGAAGTTCTCCCCAGCTGAGCGCAACTATGCCATTGGCGACCAGGAGTTGCTAGCCATCAAGCTCGCTCTAGAAGAGTGGAGGTATCTGTTGGAGGGAGCTTCTCATTCAATCACCATACTTACAGACCACAAGAACCTTTTATATCTGAAGGGCGCACAATGTCTCAACCCTCGTCAGGCCAGATGGGCACTTTTCTTTTCCAGGTTCGACTTTAAACTCCAGTTCTGTCCGGGCTCTCAGAATCGTAAGGCCGATGCCCTTTCCCGCTCATGGGAGCAAGAAAATGAGTCAGAGTCTTCAGACAAGCATCCTATTATAAATCCGTTGGCATTCTCCACGGTAGGGATGGACTCTACGCCCCCATCAGGGAAAAGTTTTGTGAAGCCGATGCTAAGGAAGAAGCTCATGCATTGGGCCCATGCTTCCCGTTTTGCCGGACATACAGGTATCCAAAAAACCCTGGAGTTTATCTCTAGGTCCTATTGGTGGCCAACTCTGAAAAAGGACGTCTTGGAGTTTATTGCATCTTGCCCAAAGTGTGCCCAACATAAAGTATCCCGCCAGTCGCCTGCGGGGCAACTGGTTCCACTATCCGTTCCCCGTCGACCATGGACCCACTTGTCGATGGATTTCATTACAGACTTACCCATGTGCAACAAGTTCAATACCATCTGGGTGGTAGTTGACCGGTTCACCAAGATGGCACACTTCATTCCTCTCACCGGTCTTCCGTCAGCTTCCAAGTTGGCTCAAGTATTCATACAAGAGATCTTCCGACTCCACGGTCTTCCTGAAGAAATTATCTCAGATCGAGGAGTTCAATTCACAGCCAAATTCTGGCGAAGTTTATGTCAAGTCCTCCAAGTCAAGCTAAAGTTTTCCACGGCTTACCATCCTCAGACCAATGGTCAAACCGAGAGGGTGAATCAGGACTTGGAGGCCTTCCTCCGCATCTATGTGTCCTCCTCTCAAGATGACTGGGTTCAATTACTTCCCTGGGCCGAGTTCTGTCATAACAACCAGTATCATTCTTCATCTGCTTCAACACCATTCTTCACTAACTTTGGATTCCACCCTAAAGTCCCTGAGTTCCAACCGCTTCCAGCAACTTCTGTTCCCGCAGTGGATATCACCTTGCATCAGTTTGCCAATATCTGGAAGAGCGTACGATCAGCTCTGCTCAAGGCATCGTTCAGGTACAAGAAGTTTGCGGATAAGAAGCGTCGAGCAGTTCCTGCTCTCAAGGTGGGTGATCGGGTATGGTTATCCACGAAGAATTTGAGGTTAAGAGTTCCCAGTATGAAGTTTGCACCTCGCTATATCGGTCCTTTCAAGATTGAACAAGTCATCAATCCTGTTGCTTACAGACTCCAGTTGCCTCCCTTCTTAAAAATACCCAGGACATTCCATGTTTCCCTGTTGAAACCGCTGATCTTGAATCGGTTTCATTCCTCACTTCCTCCAACTCCGAAAGTCCAAACTCAACGAGGCGTTGAGTATGAAGTGGCCAAGATCCTGGACTCACGTCACCGTTACGGTCAACTACAATATCTTATTGACTGGAAGGGTTATGGTCCTGAGGAACGTTCATGGACCAATGCTTCTGATGTCCATGCTCCTGCCTTGGTCCGGAGATTCCATTCCAAGTTTCCTCAAAAGCCAAAGAAGTGTCCTGGGGCCACTCCTAAAGGGGGGGGTGCTGTCACGATCCGGGTATCTGGACGCCATTTCTTACCCATCAGATGCCTCCTAAGGCTGGCTCAGCGCTCCAGGACCGGATCCCATCTGTTATCCTGATGTGTACATTCCTGTATCCTCTCCTGTCACTCTGGGACGCTGTCACAGTAAACGCCATATTACACCTGGCATGGCGTCTCCCGCGGCCTCCGCCGCCGTCCCTGAACTTCTGCATGCAGAGTGTCTGAGTGGCGATTACGTCAGCCGCGGCCTCCGCTGTGTCCGCGTGGTTGGATGTGCATCTGTCAGCCTGGCGCCTCCTGTCTCCGGTGGCCGGCGCCGCCATTACTGTTTTCATTACCACATGGATTACAAACCAAACTTCCCTCCAAGTGTCTGCATGGGCGCAGCCATCTTGGATTCTGTCAGCTGATCATTTCCACCAATCTGTTCTCAGTATTGATAATCTGCATAATTGCCTAGCCAATCCTTTCCTTGCTGCAGGTATAAATACACTGTGCCTGAGCAAGGAAGGCGTCAGTGCTTTGGTTGTCAAACCTAGTTCCTGTTTGTCTCTCTCCTGTGATTGTCTTCCAGGTTCCAGCTCCTGTCTCAAGACTTCCACCATAGAGACCCGCACCAGCATTCCATCTGCGGTGTAGCCTGACTCTCCAATCCATTGTGGATTCATCTGTTTCCAGCTACTACATTACCTGCTTCCAGCTCAGCTTCCAGCAGAGTACAGCTTCCCTTAAAGGGCCGGTGTCCTTTCTACACTTTACCACTCTCCACCGGTATTATTATTTCTCCGCTCTCAAGTTCTACATTTCAGTTCATATTTCATCGCTCCCAAGTTCATTTATTATTTAACTGGTTCCAGCCAGTATCCACTCCGTGCTAACAACAGTCTGGTTCCAGCCAGTATCCACAGCAGCTGTTTTATCTTCAGCAACCCAGCTTTTCCTGGAACACCAGCTGGCACAATCCTGGGTTATCTCCATTGCTACAGTCGGGCCTGGTAAGGACTTTCCATCTAGAAGATCATAAGAACTATCTCACACTACCAGTGCCCTGTGGCTCCTGCCATCCTGTAGTACCCAGGAACTGTATTTATTCTTTGCTGACTTTTACGTTTTCTTTTACTGCTGCTGTGTTGCGGAGTTGTCATAATAAACATCATTTGACTTTTATCCAAGTTGTCGTGGTCACGCCTTCGGGCAGTTATTATTCATGTTACTTACATGTCCAGGGGTCTGATACAACCTCCCAGGTTCCGGTACATCTCAGCCCCTACAACTGAGGCTGCCTCCCGTCAGCTCAGGCCCTCAGTTGTGACACTCATCAGCCAGGGTATCAAACTTGTAGAACTTCGAAAGGTGTTTGAACCCGACCAAGTAGCCGCTCGGCAAAGTTGTAATGCTGAGACCCCCCGGGCAGCCGCTCAGGACGAGCCCACCTTTCTGGTAGAATGGGCCTTCGCCGATTTCGGTAATGGCAATCCAGCCGTAGAATGAGCATGCTGATTCGTATGACAGATCCAGCGCGTAATAGTCTGCTTGGAAGCAGGAGCCCCAATCTTGTTGTGAGCATACAGGACAAACAGAGCCTCCATTTTCCTAAACTGAGCCGTTCTGGCGACATACATTTTCAAAGCTCTGACTACATCGAGAAACTTCGATTCCAGCAAGGCGTCAGTAGCCACTGGCACCACAATAGGTTGGTTGAAGTGGAACGACGAAACCACTTTCGGCAGAAATTGCTGACGAGTCCTCAACTCTGCTGTATCTTCATGGAAGATCAAATAAGGGCTCCTGTGAGACAAGGCCGCTAATTCAGACACCCGCCTTGCGGATGCCAAGGCCATCAGCATGACCACTTTCCAAGTGAGGAATTTCAACTCTACCTTCTATAAAGGTTCAAACCAACGAGATTGAAGGAATTGCAACACCACGTTGCCACTGGGGGCACAAAGGGAGGTTGGATGTGCAACACGCCTTTCACAGGCTGAAATTTGTACTTTAATTGAGCCCAACTTTAGGCCCGCATCCACACCAGCTTGTAGAAAATGGAGAAAACGTCCTAACTGAAATTCTTCCGTAGGAGCCATCCTGGATTCACACCAAGACACGTATTTTCTCCAAATACGGTGGTAATGTTTAGACGTTACTCCTTTTCTGGCCTGAATAAGAGTGGGGATGACTTCCTTGGGAATACCCTTTCGGGCTAGGATCCGGCTTTCAACCGGCAAGCCGTCAAACGAAGTTGCGGTAAGTCTTGGAACATGCACGGCCCCTGCTTAACAGATCCTCCCTCAGAGGAAGAGGCCAGGGATCTCCTATAAGTAATTCCTGAAGATACCTAGCCATCCTTGGCCAGTCTGGAACAATGAGAATCGCTTGAACCTTTGTTCTTCTTATGATCTTTATTACTTTTGGAACGAGTGGAAGAGGAGGAAACACATACACCGACTGAAACACCCACGGTGTCACTAGGGCGTCCACTGCTATTGCTTGAGGGTCTCTCGACCTGGAACAATATCTCTGAAGTTTCTTGTTGAGGTGAGACGCCATCATGTCTATTTGAGGAATTCCTCAAAGACTTGTCACTTCTGCAAAGACCTCTTGATGAAGACCCCACTCTCCTGGATGGAGATCATGTCTGCTGAGGAAGTCTGCTTCCCAGTTGTCCACTCCTGGAATGAAGATCGCTGACAGAGCGCTTGTATGCCTTTCCGCCCAGCGGAGAACCTTTGTGGCCTCTGCCATTGCCGCTCTGCTCTTTGTTCCGCCCTGGCAGTTTATGTACGCTACTGCTGTTATGTTGTCCGACTGAATCAAGACGGGCCGATTGCGAAGATGTTCCGCTTGAAAAAAGCCGTTGTAAATGGCCCTTAACTCCAGAATGTTTATGTGTAGACAAATTTCCTGGCTTGGCCATCTTCCCTGGAAGCTTTCTCCCTGCGTGACTGCCCCCCAGCCTCGGAGACTCGCATCTGTGGTCACTAAGATCCAGTCCTGGATCCCGAACCTGCGTCCCTCTAGGAGGTGAGAGCTGTGCAGCCACCACAGGAGTGAGATTCTGGTCTTGGAAGACAGGATTATCCTTTGGAGCATGTGCAGATGGGACCCGGACCACTTGTCCAACAGGTCCCACTGAAACACTCTGGCATGGAATCTGCCAAACTGAATGGCCTCATAGGCCGCCACCATCTTCCCCAGCAACCGAGTGCATTGATGGATTGATACTTTTGCTGGCTTCAGAATTTGTTTGACCAGGTTCTGAATTTCCAGAGGCTTATCCACTGGAAGAAAAACTCTCTGTAATTCTGTGTCCAGAATTATTCCCAAAAACGACAGCCGTCTCGTCGGAACCAACTGTGATTTTGGCAAGTTTAGGAGCCAACCATGTTGCTGCAGAATTGTCAGGGAGAGCGTAATGTTCTGCAGTAATTGGTCCCTAGATCTCGCCTTTATCAGGAGATCGTTGTGACTCCTTGCTTGCACAGGAGAACCATCATTTCGGCCATTACTTTGGTGAAAATCCTCGGAGCCGTGGACAGACCAAACGGCAACGTCTGAAATTGGTAATGACAATCCTGAACTGCAAACCTCAGGTAAGCCTGATGTGGAGGATAAATGGGAACATGTAAGTAGGCATCCTTTATGTCTACCGACACCATAAAATCCCCCTCCTCCAGAATGGAGATCACTGCCCGGAGAGATTCCATCTTGTATTTGAATTTTCTTAGGTAGAAATTTAGGGATTTGAGGTTCAGGATTGGTCTGACTGAGCCGCCTGGCTTCGGGACCATGAACAGGCTCAAATAAAAGCCTTCTCCCTGTTGTGATGGGGGAACCCTGAAAATGACTTGATTGTGACACAATTTTTGTATTGCGGCGCATACCACCTCCCTGTCCGGAAGAGAAGCTGGTTAGGCCGATTTGAAAAATCGGTGAGGTAAAACGTCTTGAAACTCCAGTTTGTACCCCTGGGACACTATTTCTAAAACCCATGGGTCGAGGGCCGAACGAGCCCAGAACTGACTGAAGAGCTTTAGACATGCCCCCACCGGTGCGGACCCCACAGAGGAGCCCCAGCGTCATGCTGTGGATTTGGCAGAAGCCGGGGAGGACTTCTGCTCCTCGGAACCGGCCCTGACCGGTGATCGTTTACCTTTTCCCTTTCCTCTAGTAGCAAGGAAGGAAGACCCTCGGCCTTTTCTGTATTTATTGGGCCGAAAGGACTGCATCTGATAGTGGTGTGCTTTCTTTTGTGGTGCAGGCACATAAAGTAAAAATGATGACTTACCCGCGGTAGCCGTAGATACCAAATCAGCGAGGCCCTCACCAAACAATACACCACCTTTATACGGTAGAGACTCCATAGCTTTCTTAGAGTCAGCATCAGCATTCCATTGATGAATCCACAATGCTCTCCTAGCTGAGACTGCCATGGCATTGGCCCTTGATCCCAAGAGGACAATATCCCTCGCAGCTTCCTTTAGGTAGACTGCAGCGTCCCTGATATGACCTAGAGTCAAAAGAATGCTATCCCTATCCAGGGTATCTATTTCAGATGACAAGTTATCTGCACATTTTTCGATAGCGCTACTCACCCACGCAGATGCAATGGCTGGTCTGAGTAGCGTACCCGTGGTGACATAAATGGATTTCAATGTATTTTCCTGCCTACGATCCGCAGGATCCTTTAGGGCTGCTGTGTCAGGGGACGGAAGAGCCACCTTTTTGGACAGCCGTGATAGAGCTTTGTCCACAATGAGGGGTGACTCCCATTTTTCCCTATCCCCAGAGGGAAACGGATACGCCACTGGAATCCTTTTGGGAATCTGAAACTTTTTGTCAGGATTTTCCCAAACCTTTTCACAAAGCGTGTTCAGTTCATGAGAGGGAGGAAACGTTACCTCAGGTTTCTTTCCTTTATACATACAGACCCTAGTATCAGGAACAGTAGGGTCCTCAGTGATATGTAATATGTCTTTTATTGCCACAATCATGTACTGAATGCTCTTTGCCAGTTTTGGATCTAATCTGGCATCACTATAGTCGACACTGGAGTCAGTGTCCGTGTCGGTATCCGTGTCTGCCAGCTGGGCAAATTAACGTTTTTGTGACCCCAAGGGGGTCTGGACTTGAAACAACACATCCTCTACGGATTTCTTCCATGCCTGGTTCTGAGACTCAGATTTATCCAATCTCTTATTTATCAGAGCCACATTAGCATTCAAAGCACCCAAAACATTCACCCAATCAGGTGTCGGCGGTGCCGACAGGGTCACTTCCCCAGCCGTTTGTGTCCCTAACATAGTCTCCTCCTGGGAAGAGCCTTCAGCCTCAGACATGCCGACACACGTGCACCCAACACACACAGACACACTGGGCATATAGGGGACAGACCCACAATTAAGCCTGTCAGAGAGACACAGAGGAAGTTTGCCAGCTCACAACCCAGCGCTCAAACCTGGTTCTGAAAGTTACAGAATGTCCCAGACCTGCAGCGCTTTTATAATAACTTATATTGCACCAAAAATCTCCATGTTTGGTTCTTAAACTCAGATTTATCAAATCTCTTAGTCAATTTTGTCACATTTTCATTTAAAACACTCAACATTTTCACCCAATCATCCTTCGGCGGTGCCGACACAGCCACTCTCACAGTATTTCCTGTCCCCACTCCAGCCTCCTCCTGGGAAGAGCATTCCGCCTCAGACATGTCGACACACACGTACCGACAGCCACAAGCACACTGGGGCTATAGGAGACAGACCCACAATAAAGCCTGCAAGAGGGACACAGAGAGAGATCTGCCAGCCCACACCCAACGCCTATCCCGGTACTGAGGCCAGTAAGGTGACTGCCCAGCCCTGTTAGCGCTTTTAATATAATCAATCAGCACCAAATTGCTTGTGCCCCCCCCCCCCCCCCCCGTTTTGGACCCTGTTACTTGTACAGCAGTGTGAGGAAGGACCAGCGTCTCTGCAGCTTCTGTGAAGAGAAAATGGTGCTGATGTGAGCTGTGAGGACTAAGCCCCGCCCCCATAATGGCGCGCTTCAGCCCCGCTATTTTTCAAAATCTTTATACTGACGGGGGTTTGGACAGCGGCTTGGCACCTTGTCCCCTCTTGCCAGTCACTTTTTTAGAGGTGTATATGCTGCCCAGGGTGCCCCCCCCCCCCCACGCCCTGCACCCTATAGTGCAGCTGAGTGTGGGAGCACGGCCGCTGTGCGGTACCTCTGAAGCCGTCACTGAAGTCTTCTGTCTTCTTCTACTAACCTGTCTTCTGACTTCTGGCTCTGTAAGGGGGGTTGACGGCCGGCTCTGGGAACGAACATCTAGGCATACCTAGCGATCAGATCCTCAGGAGCTAATGGTGTTCTGTAGCCAAAGAAGCAGAGCATTTAACTCACAGAAGTAGGTCTGACTTCTCTCCCCTAAGTCCCACGAAGCAGGGAGACTGTTGCCAGCAGTTCTCCCAGAAAATAAAAAACCTAACATAAAGTGTTTTCAGAGAAACTCAGTAGAGCTCCTCAGAGTGCATCCAGTCTGCCTGGGCACAAGTCTAAAACTGGAGTCTGGAGGAGGGGCAAAGAGGGAGGAGCCAGTTCACACCCTTTGAAATTCTTAAAGTGCCCATGTGTCCTGCGGATCCCGTCTATACCCCATGGATCTTGATGTGACCCCAGCATCCTCTAGGACGTATGAGAAAAATAATTTCTTATTGCTGCATATCCCGGCAATAATTAAGGTAAAAATACGAAATTTACCAAGGAGCCTGTCCCAGCAAAGAGTTGGAATCAAAGTAATGGCTATCCTCACTGAAAACAAATGCATTTGAGTTGCCCATAGACTAACTGCCAGAATGCTTCGCAATTGCAATTGGTAAATTTCACATATTGGGGGTAATTCCAAGTTGATCGCAGCAGGAATTTTGATAACAGTTGGGCAAAACCATGTACACTGCAGGGGAGGAAGATTTAACATGTGCAGAGAGAGTTAGATTTGGGTGGGGTGTGTTCAATCTGCAATCTAATTTGCAGTGTAAAAATAAAGCAGCCAGTATTTACCCTGCACAGAAACAAAATAACCCACCCAAATCGAACTGTCTCTGCAAATGTTATATCTGCCCCCCCTGCAGTGCACATGGATTTGCCCAATTGCTAAAAAAATTTCCTGCTGCGATCAACTTGGAATTACCCCCATTGTCAGTCCCCATACAAATCTATTGGGGCTGATTTTGCAAACAAATGGAGGGACCCTGGATACATTATGGGGTTGCTTATTATTTGTAGCTATCCCCTGTAGTAGGTATCCCCCTAGTTTGATAAAAATGCCCCTAAAAGATGGTCTATGAGACTATAGCTATGTTTAACCATCATTAATGGACAGGTTTTGCATGATTTAAGTTGTCAATGTGGTACGACTTTCCTTGTATTAGAGATGTGCACATGGGGGGTAATTCCAAGTTGATCGCAGCAGGATTTTTGATAGCAATTGGGCAAAACCATGTGCACTGCAGGGGAGGCAGATATAACATGTGCAGAAAGAGTTAGATTTGGGTGGGTTATTTTGTTTCTGTGCAGGGTAAATACTGGCTGCTTTATTTTTACACTGCAAATTAGATTGCAGATTGAACACACCCCACCCAAATCGAACTGTCTCTGCAAATGTTATATCTGCCCCCCCTGCAGTGCACATGGTTTTGCCCAACTGCCAAAAAATTTCCTGCTGCGATCAACTTGGAATTACCCCCTTGGTTCAGTTAAAAATTTAAAGAAATAAAAACAATAATCATTTATGAAAGTCAATAAAAATTGATAAAACCAGCTAAAATCATGTAAGTTTTTAAATCCAAAACCTGAACTTTGGAGTTAAAATCCGAATTCCAAACCACTGGAGGATCCAAACTGGGACCCGGTTTGGATCAGATCTCCTCAGGAGATCTGGTCCGGGTTTAGGTTCGGTTTGGATCCACAAAATCTGGTTGGATTTGGTTTTCTAGAACCGAACCGCACATCTCTAGTTTGAAATATGGAAGAGTTTAATGCTGTTGTAATTCACAATTGGGGATGTATGTTTCACGTATGGAGCTGTATGTATGCTACATTTCTAACATCAAACTCCAGATTGAATTGCTTGTAAGTGTATAACGTCTGGACTCATATCAGTGTGCCTAATTCACATGTGGTTGGAGGTGGCATCACAGCTGCTTACTTATGCACTGATATGGTAATGCAGCAGGAGGTGTCTGATGTAGACGTAGACATCTCCTGCATGCATTAGTGATCCGTGCTGCATCCTAAGACACAGCCTCAGATCACCTGCGACACAAATGGCCAGCTGAGTGACCCATGGTGTCAGAAAAGCCGGCCACCGCATTTCCAACAAAGAGGCCAGGAAATCTGTCTTGATACAGAATTCCTGGTCTCAGCACTCCCCCAAAACAGACATGACATACCTCTATTTTTTGAATCACCTACTGGTATCTGCAGCCATAGTGCATCTAACAAGGCAAGACCCGTACTGCACATGCGCAGTACAGGTCCAGTGTGTTATGAGCCGCAGCTGTGTCTCTCCTGCATTCTGTGTCCCGGTCATTGCTAAGCAAATTAGACGCTGCGTCACATCAGCATCTGGGACTCCGGATGACCGCAGTGGATTTCGGTCCCAGGTGTTGTCAAGCAGTCGGGACGCTGCTGTATATGTGCAGCCGCTAAGCTGCATTAGTTTGTGTATTAGACCTGGGCTCTCTGTGGGCTGCTGACTAGCTGTCATTTTTGTTAAAGGCAGCAAGCCCCACACAGCCTTGCTGGTGATAGCTTCATGCTAAGGTGTCTTGCTCCCCAATCCTGTTGCTGGTGTTCCTGATATCCTGGTCTCTGTGTGTGCTCTAGCCAGTGTCGTAACTAGGCATTTTAGCGCTGTGTGCAAGAAACGGCATTGGCACCCCCCCCATAGAAGATAAAATATATTGGGGCGTGGCTTCATGGGGAAGGGGCGTGGCCCCAAAATAAAACCAATTCATACTACGGTGCAAAATTACGCCGCACAATAGCGCCACTACACCAGGTAGAGCCCCTTTTTACACATTACGGCAGCCAATCCCCCTTTTTACACATTGTGGCAGATGAGAGAGAGAGAGAGAGAGAGAGAGAGAGAGAGAGAGAGGAAAGAGTGTTGGGGAGAGAGTGTTAGGGAGAGAGAGTGTTAGGTGGAGAGAGAGAGAGGAGTGTTAGGGAGAGGGAGAGGAAAGAGAGCAGTGCCAGATACGCACATGCCCCCACAGCGCCAGATACGCACATGCCCCCACAGCACCAGACATGCCCCCACAGCGCCAGATACGCACACATGCCCCCACAGCGCCAGATACGTACATGCCCCCACAGCGCCAGATACGCACATGCCCCCACAGCACCAGACATGCCCCCACAGCGCCAGACATGCCCCCACAGCACCAGATACGCACATGTCCCCACAGCACCAGACATGCCCCCACAGCGCCAGATGCGCTCATGCCCCCACAGCGCCAGATACGCACACATGCCCCCACAGCGCCAGACATGCCCCCACAGCGCCAGATACGCATATGCCCCCACAGTGCCTGACACACACATGCCCCCAGCACCAGATATGCAGTGCTGCTCACCTCTGGGCTCCACTGTTGCCGCTCTGCGGAGTCGGTCCAGTCTGCGTTGGGTCGACGCTGCCTCCAGGGGATGTGCTGTGTACTCGCATTAGCGGGAGGCGGGCGCTGTGCGGAGTGGGAAGTCATCGAGCTTTGCCCCCGCGATCGCGGTAGGAGACTGTGCCGCGATCACGGAAGGAGACTGGGCATCCATGAGCAGGGCGAGGGAGAGTGATGGGAGATGCTGTGCACCCGCGATCGCGGGAGGACAATAAGCAGGAGGGGGGACGTGGCTGCGGGTATCTGCGGCAGCGCTTTCATCATATGGCACTCTATGCAGATTGCAGCCACGTACCCCGCATGGTGGGTACGGGCCTGGCCGGCGCCTCTCATGTTTTTGGCCCCTTTCCCCACCCATTCCGACGCCACTGACAGCAGCGCCGGGCAGCCAATACGGAAGGAGAGGGGAGTGCTGCAGCGGCGCTACTACCAATGACATAGTGCTGCTGCGGCACCAGTCCCCCTCCCTCCTCTGCCTCCGGCGCTGCTGCTCTCCTCCAGCGCGGCGCACGGCACACAACAGGCGGCATGTAATGAGTCAATTTGACTCATTACATGCCCCTGGCCATGCGCCCTCAGGGTAACTGCGCTGTGTGCCAGGCACACCTGGCACACAGGTAGTAACGGCGCTGGCTCTAGCTGTGTCTACAGGACCTTTGTTGCCTACTTGTATCAGAAACTACTAAGCCCTGCATTTGGAGTATTGCTTACTCCTGCCTTGCATCTACAGTATACACCACCTGCCAGCAATAGAAGAGATAGTCAAAATTGACACTTAGCCAAAATCTCACATAATCAGTATCGCAAGCACAGTCATTATGTGCTTGCGATGCCGACCTAGCCCCTGTCGCATAGTGATAATCGGGCATAGCCCCATTCTCACCGTGTGTATGGGCCTAAGGAATACCGTGTTTCTCTGCAGTCAGAGATCTGTACACTCCTGCATTGCTGCAATCCTTCAGCTGACAGCTATATTGTCTCATGCCCTGATTAAGTAAGGATTGCACAAGCTTTTTGAGGTTAGTCATACTCTAGCTAAGCTACAGTATGAGAGGATACTTTTTTTTACTCTCCTTATACACAATATAGAATAAGTGATTCTCCCAGTGGCGTCACAAGGCGGGTGCGGGGGGTGCGGCCCGCACCCGGGTGTGACACCTGGAGGGGGTGACACCAAATGTCAGCTCCTCCGCAGTGACAGGAGCCAGGTGCTGCAGTGTGAAATTCCGTTACAGCACCCGGCTCCCGTCATAGCAGAGGAGCCGACAGCACACTGAGACCGTCTCTGGGGGAAGCCCAGCATCTCCGGAGATGCTGGGCACGCCCCCAGAGTGACGATCCCGGTATCCCCGCGAAGCCACGCCCCCTAGCTGTAAGGCCACGCCCCTTTTTTGCCGCGATCGCGGCAGTACATCAGGGGTGCGCACCGGGTGTCACCACACCTGGTGACGCCTCTGGATTCTCCTCTTAATAAAATATAAAACCTAATAAGACAATATCATGTAGGACAACATTCTTACTTTTCCCATTTGGTCCAAAGAGTTTGGTTGTCTTCTCTGCATTTCCTTGGTCATAAACTACTGGGACAGCAGGTCCATTGTCTGTAGGACATTTTCCAATATTATACTTCACAGGATATTTCTAAGAGAGAGAGACAGACAGAGAGAGAGAGAGAGAGAGAGAGAGAGAGAGAGAGAGAGAGAGAGATAGGGTAATTTACAAAAATGCACCTCAGTGCCAATGTCCATTACTTCCTTTTTGTGATGTCATAGGTATATTTCTGTGCTTTTGTGCAGATAAGAACATGGCTTACACATCATGACAATGGGAAGCAAATTGTGTTTGAAGGAGCTGGGATGATTGGATATTTAAATGAACAGGGGTGAAAGTTATTTATTCAGGGAAGAGTTTCTAGCTAACGTGGCCACATTGCCTATGGCTGTGTACACACGGTGAGATCCTTGCTATGCCCGATTTTGACTATGGGATTTTCCTTGAACTCCCCCAGAGCCACCGATTTTGACTATTTGTACTTGAGATTTTGTCTAAGGGGGCCATTCCGAGTTGATCGCTAGCTGAATTTGTTCGCAGCGCAGCAATGAGGCTAAAAATCGGCAGTTCTGCGCATGCGTATGTGGCGCAATGCGCATGCGCAACGTATGGGCACAATGAACTATGTCGTTTTGCACAGGGTCTAGCGATGCATTTCAGTTGCACTGCTTGCCGCAGAGTGATTGACATGAAGAGGGCGTTTCTGGGTGGCAACTAACCGTTTTCAGGGAGTGTGCAAAAAAACGCAGGCATGCCAGGAAAAATGCAGGCGTGGCTGGGCGAATGCTGGGAGGGTTTGTGACGTCAAATCCGGAACTGAATAGTCTTAAGTGATCGCAAGCGCTGAGTAGGTTTTGAGCTACTCTGAAACTACATAAACATTTTTTGTAGCTGCTCTGCGATACAACCGTTCGCACTTCTGCTAAGCTAAAATAGACTGCCAGTGGGCAGCGGCATAGCGTTTGCACGGCTGCTAAAACTAGCCAGCGAGCGATCAACTCGGAATGACCCCCTATGTACGATTTTGCCTAAGTGCCAATTTCAACTATACTTTGTACTAGGTAGTACAATATAGTCAAGCTTGACTTGCCTGCACAGTCTATCTAGTCTTGTGACATCGATCCCGCAGGAGTGTGCATCGGGATCAAATCGGTATTGCAAGCTGGTTAACACCTTGCAATTTCCACTAACTTTCCTTGCGATTTTGACCGTATAGTCAAAATTGAAAGGAGAAATCTCACCGTGTGTACACACCTTTAGAATATGCTTTCAGCATACCAAGCAGTCTGGACCAATGAGAACTATGCATGCATTTCATATACATATAGACCAGGATGGACTTGGGCTGTAGATCGGACGTGGCATCTGTCTATGTGCACTTGCTGAAAACATGGCCTGCCTGGGGCATTTTGCGAGTCATGGGTGCATGCCCTCATGTCATGTCCCGTCTCCCTGTCTGCTGGACAAGTAGAGTGCTGGGAGCAGGAGGTGCTTGGCCAGAGTTTCAGGCCGGCCCAGCCCATCAGCCCTTCTGGCATTTACCAGAAGTGCCAGATGGCCAGTCCGGCCCTGCATATAGTGGTGTTTTTGACACCAAAAGTTTTCCTTCATTCCCTTCCTTTCCCTATTAGGTGTAAGCATTCAGTGAGCATTACACCCCCCCCCCCCAAAAAAAAAAGATAATGTTGCTTCTCTCTACCCAATGCCCACTGTCTCAGCCAATTAGTATATGTCACATTTATTATGTGTTGGTATTGTGCTCACATTTATTATGTCAGTATTATTCTCACATTTGTTACTATCCTGTTATACCAAATGCTGCATTTTTGCTCTGTACAGCGCTATAGAATTTGTGGCACAAAAGTTAATAAGAATAAGAATACTACTACACCATTTTGCAGGAAGTGCCTACAATAGCATGTGCTCTACCCACTATTTAGTTCTCTCTACATATTCCAATTTAAATTCCCCACATCATGCGTTCCTGGCTCTGTCACACAGTCATGGGCACCACTGCCATCCACTCAATGATTTCCAGTACTTACCTTATATAGATGGAAGAGGTTTCCTCCATAGGTAGAAAGGAAACCGTTCTGTGTCCGATATCGGAGAAGAGAACTGCTCTTCCACTGGAAGAGGGGGCTCTTGTTCGGCACGTGCCATAAACCCACATTATCAGCTGGGATGTCATAATAACCGGGATTCTGAGTACACACAGGGAAAAGAAACAAAATACTGCTTTCATAGGAGACATTATAGACATTAACCTTTATATAACACAACAGTTCTTTTTTTTTTTTTTGCTCACACAGATATTGCTTTAGTTAGACTATTGTGTGTGTGCTGATTAATATGTAGGGCTATATGATATGTGTAATAATATCACATTAAAAAGGTCTGCAATATGTAAAATCCAGGCCTTATTTTATTTCTTGGGTTATGGCCTCTGTTTTATCATGTCGCCATCTGATCACCATAAGTCCACTTCATCTGCCAGCATCAGAAACAAGTGGGATCTATTAAATTTGTTTCTCTGCTACATTTGTCTAACAAACAGTTATTTTCCATATTTAAAAACACAATAGAAAAGGTGTTACCTGATAGTTAACCATCTTCAAAAATAACAACATAATACTTTTTCTGTGAAGCTAAGAACACAATGGTTGTTACCTTGTAGTCGTCACTGGTGGCTCCATCAGGTAACCCAAATGTGGCATAGTTTGCCCAGTTTCCATCTCCTTCAGGATTATTTTCATAGTTCCCTTGTTGGCTGGACCAGCGATCTCCTATTGTGCACTTTCCATTGATGTTGTTCTCATGGATACTCGCTACTAATGTCCAGCCTCCCCCATCTGTCGTCATGTCGCAGAAGGTTTGGTAGGAAATCCCATGTTCAGTAGATAGAGTATAAATTCCATCTGTCACCACGGAGACATACAGAGCTTAAAACCAATTCAAGACCTCTAGCCCCAAGCCTACATGCCATTCTGTACGCATAAAAAGGCAAAGGTTTCCAATTTGAGCATAACATCTTACTTATTTAAAAACATGTATAGGACAGACTTAAATAGGCCAAGGAAAAAGTCTTTGGAGATAGGGGGCCTAATTCTGTGTTGCTTTGTGTGCTTGGAAATAAATGTGAATATATCTGCCTGTATTTAGAGTTGCACGCACTTATGCAGCCACACCACCCTCATCATTTGTGAAAGTTCCCTTCATCCCTAGCAGCCATATACCTGCTGCAAGAGATCCCTCATAAATCAGCCTGATCTCTGTGTACGCTCGCCTCTGAATACACGCCCACAGTATAGGGAAATTCCATCTACAAGTAAGCCCATGGCACCCAGACGTGCGGTGAGGTAAATGGCTCAGGAGGCACTGGCTAGCACCAGAGCCAGATTTACGAGCAATATATGAGCCAAAGGGTACATGTGGGCATTATACACAGGTGCAGCAGTATAAACTCCTGGAAATCTGGTGAGTTTTGATCAGAGATGTGCAGAAAAGATAGGTAGGGGAGGCACTGTCTCACCTGCATTAGGCATTTTACTCCAGAGTTTTGGCTATAAAAATTATTAGAATAATGTTAAAAAGATATTTCAAACATATTCTTAGTATTTTTCATATACTTTAAATAGTCAAAACTCTGGTGCAAACGTTAGTATGACAGGAAAGGCTCTGCCTCACCTGCCTCACCCCACCGGACGTCACTACGTGCAAATACCAAATTGCCTCTAATTTGCACCCATTAATTGGGGATACAGATGAGATGCATAGGCCACTGAATCGCCCGTAGTTGCATAAATTTATCACATACACACAGAAGTGACGTATAAAAATGGGTGTAATATAACATCCTGGCGGTCGGGATGCTGGCGGTCACATGACCAACACAGACATCCCAACAATAAGTATTATACCCGTCCCCTGCCCCCTTCCCAAACCCGCCTGGGGTAGCGGCTAGGGCTAAGATTTGGGGGGAGGCGGCTAGGTCTAAGACACCGGGGGTGGTAGCTAGGGATAAAACCTGCATGATGGCAGCTAGGGCTCCCCCCCCCCCCCCTCTAATGCCTAACCCTAACCCCCGCCCCTGGTCCCTAACCCTAGCCATCACCCCGATGCTTACCTTTGGGATGTCGGCCGTTGGTGTTCCGGCACTGGGATTTCGAGTGCTACCCGCATCCCATACAAACTACTACTGTCCCCTCACTCTCATGATCAATTTAAGTTGTAGAAGAGGCTAAACTGAGCTGTATTTTAGGGGGAAAAATGTAACAATGTAAATGAAAGTGTTAGTAAATTTGCACTGTGACATTATTTCTAGAGTAGCAGTCCTCCCTTCTGTGCTCTGGGCGATACAGTCGTAGAGGCAGATTTAATTACCGGAAGTGTATACCACAAGGGTAAAAGGCTGGCTTTTAACGCCTGGAGCTATTAAATTAATAGTCAATTTCCCAGAATTCAAAACCTGCGGGCAACACGTGTTAAACCATAGATTCCGTATTAAGTGACGGAATCTATGGGTTACCCCTCCCGTTAAGTCAGAGAGTGTGCATTTACCTCAGATTTTTCCTTGCCGTTCTTGAGTGCATGGGGGAGGGAACCTTGGACTGCACACCCTAATTACAAATATAATGAGAGGTGCTATCATGCTGAGACTTGTAGTTCCACAAAGATAGAGAAAATGTAATGCCAATGCACACTATATAGTACCAAACACTGCTAATCAGAATAATAATAATAAACTCTGCAATCTAACACAGCAACATTGAGGTACATTGCATACTTTTTGGGCAAAAAAACAGTCCATTGATGAGGGTCCAGGGGAACTCGTCTCTGGTGGGTCCCTAACACTAGGTTTAAGTCAGGGGCGCGGGACCCCCACAAAGCCAGCGAAGGCCAGCCACCCCAGGGCAGCACACCAATGAGAGGCTAAGGTGTTAGTAGTGTATGTGTTCAGTGTATGTACCGGATGTCGGCAGGGTCAGATAAAATGCCTGTGGGTCTGACAGGTATTTTATCTGACCATATATTCCCAGCAATTAGTCTAATAAATAACAAGCAAGCAACAGAAAATAAGAATTTACTTACCGATAATTCTATTTCTCGTAGTCCGTAGTGGATGCTGGGAACTCCGTAAGGATCATGGGGAATAGCGGCTCCGCAGGAGACTGGGCACAAAAAGAAAGCTTTAGGACTACCTGGTGTGCACTGGCTCCTCCCCCTATGACCCACCTCCAAGCCTCAGTTAGGATACTGTGCCCGGACGAGCGTACACAATAAGGAAGGATTTTGAATCCCGGGTAAGACTCATACCAGCCACACCAATCACACCGTACAACTTGTGATATGAAACCCAGTTAACAGCATGATAACAGAGGAGCCTCTGAATAGATGGCTCACAACAAGATCCCGATTAGTTAACAATAACTATGTACAAGTATTGCAGACAATCCGCACTTGGGATGGGCGCCCAGCATCCACTACGGACTACGAGAAATAGAATTATCGGTAAGTAAATTCTTATTTTCTCTGACGTCCTAGTGGATGCTGGGAACTCCGTAAGGACCATGGGGATTATACCAAAGCTCCCAAACGGGCGGGAGAGTGCGGATGACTCTGCAGCACCGAATGAGAGAACTCCAGGTCCTCCTCAGCCAGGGTATCAAATTCATAGAATTTTGCAAACGTGTTTGCCCCTGACCAAGTAGCTGCTCGGCAAAGTTGTAAAGCCGAGACCCCTCGGGCAGCCGCCCAAGATGAGCCCACCGTCCTTGTGGAATAGGCTTTTATTGATTTAGGCTGCGGTAATCCTACAGCAGAATGCGCCAGCTGAATAGTGCTACAAATCCAGCGCGCAATAGACTGCTTAGAAGCAGGAGCACCCAGCTTGTTGGGTGCCATCAGGATAAACAGCGAGTCAGTTTTCCTGACTCCAGCCGTCCTGGAAAAATAAAATTTTCAGGGCCCTGACTACGTCCAGCAACTTGGAATCCTCCAAGTCCCTAGTAGCCGCAGGCACCACAATAGGTTGGTTCAAGTGAAAACCTGAGACCACCTTCGGGAGAAACTGAGGACGAGTCCTCAACTCTGCCCTATCCATATAGAAAATCAGATAAGGGCTTTTACATGACAAAGCCGCCAATTCTGACACACGCCTGGCCAAGGCCAAGGCCAACAGCATGACCACTTTCCACGCGAGATACTTTAGCTCCATGGTTTTAAGTGGCTCAACCAATGCGACTTTAGGAAATCCAACACCACGTTGAGATCCAAAAAGTGCCACAGGAGGCACAAAAGGAGGCTGAATATGTAGTACTCCTTTAACCAAAGTCTGAACTTCAGGCAGTGAAGCCAGTTCTTTCTGGAAGAAAATCGACAGAGCCGAAATCTGGACCTTGATGGACCCCAATTTGAGGCCCAAACGTCACCCCTGCTTGCAGGAAGCGCAGGAATCGACATAGTTGAAATTCCTCCGTCGGGGCCTTCATGGCCTCCCACCAAGCAACAAATTTTCGCCAAACGCGGCGATAATGTCTTGCGGTGACATCCTTCCTGGCTATGATCAGGGTAGGGATGACTTCCTTCGGAATACCCTTTTCCTTTAGGATCCGGTGTTCTACCGCCATGCCGTCAAACGCAGCCGCGGTAAGTCTTGGAACAGACAGGGTCCCTGCTGCCGCAGGTCTTGTCTGAGCGGCAGAGGCCAAGGGTCCTCTGCCAGCATCTCTTGAAGTTCCGGGTACCAAGCTCTCCATGGCCAATCCGGAACCCCGAGTATGGTTTTCACTCCTCGCCTTCTTATTATTCTAAGTACCTTGGGTATGAGAGGTAGAGGAGGAGAAACATAAACCGACTGGTACACCCACGGTGTCACTAGAGCGTCCCCAGCGATCGCCTGAGGGTCCCTTGACCTGGCGCAATATCTTTTCAACTTCTTGTTGAGGCGGGACGCCATCATGTCCACCCGTGGTCATTCCCAATGGTTTACCCGCATTTGGAAAACTTCTGGATGAAGTCCCCATTCTCCTGGGTGTAGGTCGCCCATCGGAGAATCCTTGTGGCTTCTGCCATCGCCATCCTGCTTCTTGTGCCGCCCTGTCTGTGTACATGGGCGACCGCCGTGATGTCGTCTGATTGGATCAGTACCGGCTGGTTCTGAAGCAGGGGCCTTGCTTGGCATTGTAAATGGCCCTTAGCTGCAGAATATTTATGTGAAGCGAAATCTCCTTGGAAATTTCTTCCCTGTGTGACTGCACCCCAGCCCCGAAGGCTGGCATCCGTGGTCACCAGGACCCAGTCCTGTATTCCGAATCTGCGGCCCTCTAGAAGATGAGCCCTCTGCAGCCACCACAGCAGCGACACCCTGTTTCTTGCTGACAGGGTTATCCGCTGTTGTATCTGTAGATGGGACCCGGACCATTAGTCCCACAGGTCCCACTGGAACGTCCTTGCGTGGAGTCTTCCGAATGGAATTATGCTTCGTACGAAGCTACCATTTTTCCCAGGACTCGTGTGCATTGATGTACCGACACCTGTCCTGGTTTTAGGATGTCTCTGACTAGAGATGACAACTCCTCGGCTTTTTCTACTGGAAGAAACACTCTTTTCTGGTCTGCGTTCAGAAACATTCCCAGGAACAGAAGACGTGTCATCGGGACCAGCTGTGACTTTGGAATATTGAGAATCCAGTCGTGCTGTTGTAGCACTTCCCGAGAGAGTGCTACCCCCACTACCAACTGTTCTTTGGACCTCGCCTTTATCAGGAGATCGTCCAAGTATGGGATAATAAAAACTTCCTTCTTGTGAAGGAGTATCATCACTTCGGCCATTACCTAGGTAAAGACCTTCGGTGCCGTGGACAACTGCAACGGCCGCGTCTGGAACTGATAGTGACAGTCCTGTACCACATATCTGAGGTACTCCTGGTGAGGGGGGTAAATGGGGACATGCAGGTACGCATCCTTGATGTCCAGGGAGACCCTGTAATCCCCCTCGTCCAGGCTCGTAATAACCGCCCTGAGCGATTCCATCTTGAACTTGAATCTTCTGATATAAAAGTTCAAGCATTTTAATTTCAAGATGGGTCTCACCGAACCGTTTCGGTACCACAACCACTGTGGAATAGTAACCCCATCCTTGCTGAAGGAGTGGCACCTTGACAATCACTTGTTGTGATTATAGTGTTGAATATCCACCAACACCGTCTCCCTGGCAGAGGGAGGTGCCGGTAAGGCAGATTTTAGGAAACGGCGGGGGGAAGAACGTCTCGAACTCCAGCCTGTACCCCTGAGATACTAATTGAAGGACCCAGGGATCCATGTGAGAGAGCCCACTGTGTGCTGAAATTCCTGAGACGGGCCCCCACCGTACCCGGGTCCGCCTGATCAGCCCCAGCACCATGCTGTGGACCTACAGGACGCAGGGAGGACTTCTGCTCTTGGGAACAAGCTGTGTGTTGCAGCTTTTTCCTCTACCTTTGCCTCTCGGCAGAAAGGATGAGCCTCTAGCCCTCTTGCTTTTCTGGGGCCGAAAGGACTGTACTTGATGATACGGTGCTTTCTTTTGTTGTGGGGTAGCCTGTGGCAAAAAAATCGATTTCCCAGCAGTATCTGTGGAAAGGAGGTCTGAAAAACCATCCCCAAACAGTTTCACCCCCTTATAGGGCAACTTCCATGTGCCGATTCGAGTCTGCATCGCCTGACCATTGCCAAGTCCATAACCCCCGTCTGGCGGCAATGGACCTAGCGCTTATTTTTGATGCCAGCCGGCAAATATCCCTCTGTGCATCACGCATGTATAAGACCACGTCTTTTATATGCTCTATTTTCAGCAAAATATTGTCCCTATCCATAGTTATTTTCCGACAGGGAATCTGACCACGCAGCGGGAGCACTGCACATCCATGCCGAAGCAACGGCTGGTCGCAATATAATGCCCTAGTGTGTGACTATATCTTATAGGGTAACCTCCTGCTTTCTATCAGCAGGTTCCTTCAGGGCGGCCGTATCCGGAGACGGTAGTGCCACCTTTTCTGATAAGCGTGTAAGCGCTGTATCTACCCTATGGGGTGTTTCCCCGCGTGACCTATCCTCTGGCGGGAAAGGGTACGCTGCCAATAACCGTTGTAGATATTATCAATTTCTTACCGGGGGAAGACCACTCTTCCTCACACACCTCATTTAATTTCTCAGATGCAGGAAAAACTACTAATAGTTTTCTCTCACCAAACACAATACCCTTTTATGTGATACCTGGGGTATAATCATAAATGTGTAATACATTTTTCATTGCCTCAATCCTGTAACGGGTGGACCTATTTGGAGGGTACACCAGTCTCATCGATGTCGACACTGGAGTCAGTATCCGTGTCGACATCTGTGTCTGTTATCTGAGGTAGCGGGCGATTTTAGAGCCCCCCCATGACATTTGAGACGCTGGAACAGGCACAAGCTGAGTAGCCGGCTGTTCCGTGTCGTCGACCTTTTATGTAAGGAGTTGACACTTTCACGTAATCCTTCCATAAGTTCAACCACACCGGTGTCGACCCCGCAGGGGGTGACAACATATTTACAGGCATTCGCTCCGCCTCCACCTCATTATCCTCCACATACCTGTCGACACAGCCGTACCGACACACAGCACACACACAGGGAATGCTCTGATAGAGGACAGGACCCCACAAAGCCCTTTGGGGAGACAGAGGGAGAGTATGCCAGCACACACCAGGGCGCTATATATCACAGGGATAGCACCTATAAAAAAGTGTTTTCCCTTATAGCTGCATATATATTGTATACTGCGCCTAAATTGTGCCCCCCCCTCTCTTTTTAACCCTTTCTGTAGTGTATTAACTGCAGGGGAGAGCCAGGGAGCTTCCCTCCAACGGAGCTGTGAGGGAAAAATGGCGCCAGTGTGCTGAAGGAGATAGCTCCGCCCCTTTTTCGCGGACTTTTCTCCCGCATTTTTATGGATTCTGGCAGGGGTTAATGTACATCCATATAGCCCTGGGGGTTATATGTGATGTATTTTTGCCAGCCAAGGTGTTAATATTGCTGCTCAGGGCGCCCCCCCCCCAGCGCCCTGCACCCATCAGTGACCGCAGTGTGAGGTGTGCATGAGGAGCAATGGCGCACAGCTGCAGTGCTGTGCGCTACCTTGATGAAGACTGATGTCTTCTGCCGCCGATTTTCCGGACATCTTCTTGCTTCTGGCTCTGTAAGGGGGCCGGCGGCACGGCTCTGGGACCGGACTCCGAGGCTGGGCCTGTGTTCGATCCCTCTGGAGCTAATGCATACCTCCCAACTTTGTTGTCATCCAAGGAGGGACAGTTCTGCGCGCCGAAGGCGCGCGCCTGATTTTAGGGGGCGTGGCCTACCGGAAAGGGGGCGTGACCTCGCGGCAAGTACCGCGATCGCAAGCCACGCCCCCGTTTTCGTCATTATGGGGGCATGAACAGCGCTGTGAGAGCTGCTGGTCATGCCCCCTCTCCCTCCCTGCCGTGAATAGACGCTGTGCGCATGCGCACAGCATCTATTCACCGCTGCTCTGCTCAGAGCAGCGAGTGACAGGGGGGCATCTCCCAACTGCCCCCCCACCCGCGGGACACTGCGACCCGCGGGTGGGACAGCGGGACAGACCGTGAAAAATGGGACTGTCCCGCCGAAATCGGGACAGTTGGGAGGTATGGCTAATGGTGTCCAGTAGCCTAAGAAGCCCAAGCTGGCTGCAAGCAGGCAGGTTCGCTTCTTCTCCCCTTAGTCCCTCGATGCAGTGAGCCTGTTGCCAGCAGGTCTCACTGAAAATAAAAAACCTAAAACTAACTTTTATCTAAGAAGCTCAGGAGAGCCCCCTAGATTGCACCCTGCTCGGTTGGGCACAAAAATCTAACTGAGGCTTGGAGGAGGGTCATAGGGGGAGGAGCCAGTGCACACCAGGTAGTCCTAAAGCTTTCTTTTTGTGCCCAGTCTCCTGCGGAGCCGCTATTCCCCATGGTCCTTACGGAGTTCCCAGCATCCACTAGGACGTCAGAGAAACATACAGTATATGCAGTAATACCTTATCTTTTGCTGAATAAAAACCAGGATTTGGAGCTACTGTAACTTAAACACCTTCATAAATCACAGGTACTTGTACATGTCTTCTGTTTATTGTAATCAATTGATTGTCAAGTAAAAAGAAAAAACCTAAAAGTAAATTTGTATTGTTTTCACGTACCTCGCATAGTTCCAATTAATGGTTTTCTAGCCCTGCAGTTAATAAAAGTACTATATAATATGATGACTGAAACTCACCTTTTGCATTGCTGTCAGCCTGACGGATTTCCTTGCAGCTCCTGTACTTGTAGTCATATATATTGGTAGGAGGTAGTGGGTGCAAATCTGTCCTGTCACCCTCCCAACATGAAAAGAGTTCTAGGATATTTTGCTTCAACTGGAGCCATGAGCTGCGGTCTGGCAAAATTTGGAAAAAAAAAAAAGCTAAAGCCAAAATTGTATTTTACTGAATTATTTATTCATGAAAATAATGCACAGTTTTTAATAATGAAATAATAACAAAGACTGCACAACACCACAGGCTACAGATCTCTGCTGAAGAGCTTGCCATCTATTACAGTTGCTGAGATGAAAATCACATTACAGCCTCAATCCTATGGTCAGAGCATTACTTACTTCAGTTATGTGAACTTCTAAAAGTGCTGCACTCCTTTATATTTACTTACCACAAGTAGCACATTGGCCTTCAGTAGATAACAGGAACAGGAGAGCCAGACTGAAAATCAGCATCTTTCTCCTGGCACAAGTAAGGAAACTGAGTCATTATTAAGGTCAGATTATAATCATTAAATGATTACTTGCTATATACAACAATATGCATGCATACTGGGCCTGATTTAGGGTTAGATGGTACCAGTTTGCCCCATGGTTAGATCATGTTAGGCTACAGCAGGTTCAATGTAAAATAAGCAGACAGATTTAGAGTTGGAGGGGTGTGTGTACTAATTCAACTGTAATTTGTAGTATAAAAATAGAGGTTTCCAATATTTGTCTCATATATACAGTACAATAGCAGTCAGAAGTTTGTCCTGTATGACAGGGTGGCCAGACCATTGGAGTCGGTGATCTTCTTTGAAAGCTGAAGAGCTTTTGTGAGCTACCTGGGTGGCACGCATCCAAATATGGGGCATGGTCTAACAAAAAAGGGGAGTGATCTCGCTGCACAGGGTGTATAGACTATCTCGCCCGAAATCACACATTGGCCTCCACAGTAATAAAAAATATTGCCCCCATAGAAAAAAACCTCAAACACATTGCCCCACACAGAAAAAACCTCAAACACATTGCTCCCACACAGGAAAAAAACCCAAACATATTGCCCCACAGGAAATACCCTTAAACACATTGCCCACACACAGGAAAAAATGCAAACATTGCCCCCACAGAAACAAACACATTGCCCCACACAGGAAAAATCTCAAACACATTGCCCCACACAGGAAAAAAATTCTCTCACACACACACTGTCCTACAACAGGTAAAATATAGTCTCCAACAAAAAAACTATAATAAATTGCCTCAGCCCTCACCTCAATCTCACCTTCCCCATAAAGACAGCAGCAGCTTTGCAGTGGGTGGCTGCGGTTACCACCATACCCATCATTTTTGGTTAGTAAGAGGGTACCATCATCAGTCACACTGCCCCCCCAACCAAACTATCCTTGCCTCCTGCAACCTGACTCTCAGGCTGAAGCACAGTTGGAACCAGTGTCGGGCATGATAGATAAATGTATACATAGTAAATACTGTTAGTGCATGCATGGTAAATACACCAAGAAAATTTGCAGTATAATGTAACATACAGTATGTGTAACACCCCTGGGGTTGGCAGGGTATGTCTAAGTGATTGAGAGAGGTATCACAGGTGTTGGGTGGCTGTGTGGTGGACCTTTACCCTGAAGTGTTGTTCCCCATTTTTTGTCTCATAGCAACATGCTCAGAGAGGTAGGAAAGACTGATACAAATTGGGAGAGTTGGGAGATTGAGAGTCATCAATTCCAACAAGAAGTTTTTTTAATTGATCTGCAATGATCTTGGAATTTGGGATGATTGCGTAATTAAAGGACGTTGCTTTGGTTGTAAATCACAAAAAAAGAAGACTTTGGCTTACCGGAATAACAGGAATATATAATTCTGTACAGTTCACACCACAAAAGATCATCCAATATGCAAAAGACCGTCAATTAAAATCACAGAAGAAGAAGAAGAAGAAGAAGAAGAAGAAGAAGAAGAAGTGGAATCAGGATGCAAAACAATTGGAATCACAAAGTTAACATAAAAACATTGGAATCGTGAAATTATATTAGACACTATGCATTCCAATCTACAATGTGATTATAAGAAAAATAATGACAATGCATTCAGTAATCCTAAATACTGACTTTCTACCTCTCCTTAGCCAAGGTAACAAATATCTTCACTGGGAATTGTCGTTGGAGCTCTTATTAAAGTCTGCTGTGCCACAGCGTGTCAAAGTGGAATGGGCACACAGTTGCTAGGGGGGATCCTGGGATGGAGAATGTCAATGCTACTCAGCTCTTTATTACAAAAAGGATATAGCTAGCAAAGGAATAGCAATGTCTCCATACAATGTCACTTATGTCACAATAAGTGGGCTTTTGTGTAGAACATACTCAGCCTCTTTCAGTTGCAGGGCTTGATTAAGTCTTGCATACTTAGCTCAGTCCTTCCATCAACAACTATCTGTCTGCGTTGCACCAACTCCTTTAGCATCAATACGTCTCAAATTTTTAAACTCAGCCCCTGAACAATATTTCTCTTGAACTTGTAATAAACTCAGTCCTTGTTTTAGCTTTCTTTCTATGGGTCTTAACTGGCAGAATATGGAGCTGCTGGCTACACCCTTCATAAACAGTGGTTGGTCTGTAACACAGGTGGCGGCGGCTGAAGGCACACTTGCCTGTGGCTGGCTGGCAGTTTCAAACAGTACTCACTCAGACCCAGAGTTTCAGGCTGGCTGCTCTTGCTTTAATGGCTCCTCTCTCTCAAAATGGCTGCAGCATCCTTTTAAAAGGCCTGGTGATGTCTGGTCCTCCAGACGTGGCATCTTAACACCCGCGCTCCAGCAACACTTCGCTGCTCTTCCTTAGCAGCACTGCTCTCACCGCTCAGCATCCTGCGGCTGTCTCTAACATACAGCTCCCGCTCTGCTCTTTGTTCTTCCATCTGCCAGCACTCACAATGCTCTCCATCTTCTTCTTCCCAGCACTCTCTGCTTCTCCCATCAGCCTCTCACCAATCAGCTCTCCCTCCTGAGGCCACGTGACCGGACCGCAGGTCTGCAGTTAACTTCTCCTGCCCCAGCATTTCTCTCCCTTCTGTGGAGCTGCAGCAAATGTTTTTAAAGGGGCACACACACCAAGTTCTGGGGTGTCACATATTAATAATGTATCATTTAAGTGTACAATCTTGAACCTGAACCCTAGAGGAGGGTGTAGGCCCCCAGGCAGTAGGACCCACCAGGGGATTCCCCTGTACCACTCTGGGCCATTCCAACCCTGGATGGAACAGAGCTGTCAAATGTGACAGCCTCAGCCAATAAGAATCAGCCTGATTCCCATTGGCTATTGCTGTCACAGTGACAGCCTACAGAGACAGCTGTGGCTACAACTAGTCGTGGCTGCTGCAGCAAGTCAATAAGGATCAGCCTGATTCGTAATGGCTACTGCTGGCCTGGCAGCTGTAAACTGCATACTCCGTGATTGACTGGTTCCATGTCTGTGGTCGAACAGTTGATTACGATCAACGCTTTGGCCACTTCTACTGTTTTTTCTAACTTTAAATGAAAGCCAAATATTATTTACTTATTAGCAGTTATGTGGTACCCCACTAAAAAGCCCTGTGTGGATACTGTGTTCCCAGCGTCAGGAGGAAAACTGACGCTGCAGGGGTTAACAAGCCCCTCCTTTCTCCTGTGACATGAACAGCATAACCCGGCAGACACTAGGACCCAGAGGAGAGCAGCTGCAGTGCCTGGAGAGTGGGAGGACTGGCGCCCCACTATTGGCAGATTCCCCTGCACCTGGGAGGAGCCTGTAGAGCATGGAAAAGGAGGCGGGGTTACCTCCCGGTGGAGCCCTGTGGGGAGATGAGTTAGTGGAGGAGTTACCTCCTGAGGTGATTGTGAGGAGAGCCTGGAGGTGATCTCTGTGTGGAGCGGAGGAAGAGCGCTGCCGAGGGAACCTGACAGGAGAGGGCTGTGCTGTGGAGAAGCTGCCCCAGGTCGTGGTGGGCACGCTAGGGGGAGAGCGATGTGAGCTGACCGGGACACAGAGACAGGGACGTCTTTTCATATGGGCTCAATGGGCTCTTGCCCAAGGGCCCCAGGAGTATAAGGGCCCTAGGCTGAAAGCTGAGGGTCCCCTCTTTCCAGGGATACCAGATTTTGAAAATCAGCCCTGGGGAACCGGAGATATCCGACTTGAAAGCAGTGGTCCCCATCCAAGCCTGATAATTGCTTTTTCCAGCCAGATATCTCGGGTTCTGTCTGACTTAGAGTTTTCTGAGTGTATAATCCAAAAGCTGGGACTCTCCCCATTTGGTGGACACTGGCAGCTTATCTCTACTATGCCCAGAATCAGAGATATCAGTGTCACAACTGAGGGCCTGAGCTGACGGAAGGCAGCCTCAGTTGTAGGGGCTGAGATGTACCGGAACCTGGGAGGTTGTATCAGACCCCTGGACATGTAAGTAACATGAAGAGAAACCGCCCGAAGGCGTGACCACGACAACTTGAGTAAAAGTCAATGATATTTATTTATGACAAACTCCATGCATCACAGTAGCAGTAAAAGGTAACATAAAAATCAGCAGAGAAATAATAATACAGTTCCTGGGTACTACAGGGTGGCAGGGGCCACAGAGCTCTGGTGGTATGAGACAGTTCTTATTATCTGCAAGTTGGAAAGTCCTTACCAGGCTCAACTGTAGCAATGAGGAAAGCCCAGGGTCGTACCAGCTGGTGTTCCAGGGAAAGCTGGACTGCTGTAGATAAAATGCTGCTGTGGGTACTGGTTAGAACCAGACAGGTGTTGGCACGGAGTGGATACTGGCTGGAACCAGTTAAATAATAAATAAAGCTTGAGAGCGATGCAATGTAGATGAAATGTAGAATTTGAGAGCGGAGAAATAATAATACCGGTGGAGAGTGGTAAACTGCAGAAAGGACACCGGCCCTTTAAGAGAAGCTGTACACTGCTGGAAGCTGAGCTGGAAGCAGGTGATGTTGTAGCTGGAAACAGGTGAGTCCAGTATGGATCGGAGAGTCAGGCTACACCGCAGATGGAATGCTGGTGCGGGTCTCTATAGCAGAAGTCTGGAGACAGGAGCTGGAACCTGGAAGACATTCACAAAAGAGAGACAAACTGGAACTAGGTTTGACAACCAAAGCACTGACGCCTTCCTTGCTCAGGCACAACCTATTTATACCTGCAGCAAGGAAGGCGTTGGCTAGGCAATTATGCAAATTAATAATACTGACAACGGATTGGTAGGAATGATCAGCTGACAGAATCCAAGATGGCTGCGCCCATGCAGACACTTGGAGGGAAGTTTGGATTGTAATCCATGTGGTCTGGAAAACAGTAATGGCGGCGCCGGCCACCGGAGACAGGAGACGCCAGGCTGACAGATGCACATCCGACCACGCGGACACAGCGGAGGCCGCGGCTGACGTAATCGCCACTCTGAATGCAGAAGCTCAGGGACGGCGGCGGAGGCCGCGGGAGACGCCATGCCAGATGTATAAGGCGTTACTGTGACTGCGTCCAGAGAGACAGGAGAGGATGCGGGAATGTGCACATCAGGATAACAGATGGGATCCGGTCCTGGAGCGCTGAGCCAGCCTTAGGAGGCATCTGATAGGTAAGAAATGGCGTCCAGATACCCGGATCGTGACAGCACCCCCCCTTTAGGAGTGGCCCCAGGACACTTCTTTGGCTTTTGAGGAAACTTGGAATGGAATCTCCGGACCAAGGCAGGAGCATGGACATCAGAAGCATTGGTCCATGAACGTTCCTCAGGGCCATAACCCTTCCAGTCAATAAGATACTGAAGTTGACTGTAACGGTGACGTGAGTCCAGGATCTTGGCTACTTCATACTCAACGCCTCGTTGAGTTTGGACTTTCGGAGTTGGAGGAAGTGAGGAATGAAACCGATTCAAGATTAACGGTTTCAACAGGGAAACATGGAATGTCCTGGGTATCTTTAAGAAGGGAGGCAACTGGAGTCTGTAAGCAACAGGATTGATGACTTGATCAATTTTAAAAGGACCGATGTAGCGAGGTGCAAACTTCATACTGGGAACTCTTAAACCTCAAATTCTTCGTGGATAACCATACCCGATCACCCACCTTGAGAGCAGGAACTGCTCGACGCTTCTTATCCGCAAACTTCTTGTACCTGAACGATGCCTTGAGCAGAGCTGATCGTACGCTCTTCCAGATATTGGCAAACTGATGCAAGGTGATATCCACTGCGGGAACAGAAGTTGCTGGAAGCGGTTGGAACTCAGGGACTTTAGGGTGGAATCCAAAGTTGGTGAAGAATGGTGTTGAAGAAGATGAAGAATGATACTGGTTGTTATGACAGAACTCGGCCCAGGGAAGTAATTGAACCCAGTCATCTTGAGAGGAGGACACATAGATGCGGAGGAAGGCCTCCAAGTCCTGATTCACCCTCTCAGTTTGACCATTAGTCTGAGGATGGTAAGCCGTGGAAAACTTTAGCTTGACTTGGAGGACTTGACATAAACTTCGCCAGAATTTGGCTGTGAATTGAACTCCTCGATCTGAGATAATTTCTTCTGGAAGACCGTGGAGTCGAAAGATCTCTTGTATGAATACTTGAGCCAACTTGGAAGCTGACGGAAGACCGGTGAGAGGAATGAAGTGTGCCATCTTGTTGAACCGGTCAACTACCACCCAGATGGTATTAAACTTGTTGCACATGGGCAAATCTGTAATAAAATCCATCGACAAATGGGTCCATGGTCGACGGGGAACAGATAGTGGAACCAGTTGCCCCGCAGGCGACTGGCGGGATACTTTATGTTGAGCACACTTTGGGCAAGATGCAATAAACTCCAAAACGTCCTTTTTCAGAGTTGGCCACCAATAGGACCTAGAGATAAACTCCAGGGTTTTTTGGATACCTGTATGTCCGGCAAAGCGGGAAGCATGGGCCCAATGCATGAGCTTCTTCCTTAGTGTCGGCTTCACAAAACTTTTCCCTGATGGGGGCGTAGAGTCCATCCCTACCGTGGAGAATGAAAACGGATTTATAATAGGATGCTTGTCTGAAGACTCTGACTCATTTTCTTGCTCCCATGAGCGGGAAAGGGCATCGGCCTTGCGATTCTGAGAGCCCGGACAGAACTGGAGTTTAAAGTCGAACCTGGAAAAGAAAAGTGCCCATCTGGCCTGACGAGGGTTGAGACATTGTGCGCCTTTCAGATATAGAAGGTTCTTGTGGTCTGTAAGGATGGTGATTGAATGAGAAGCTCCCTCCAACAGATATCTCCACTCCTCTAGAGCGAGCTTGATGGCTAGCAACTCCTGGTCGCCAATGGCATAGTTGCGTTCCGCGGGGGAGAACTTCCGTGAGAAGAAACTGCAAGGATGTAAATGGCCATCTTTAGCCCTCTGAGATAACACCGCTCCTACTCCAACGGAGGAGGCATCCACCTCTAAGATGAAAGGAGAGTCGATGTCAGGCTGTTTCAGGACAGGCGCAGAGATGAACCTCTGTTTTAAAAGATGAAAAGCTTGCATGGCTTCTTCAGACCACTTGGACGGGTTAGCACCCTTCTTGGTGAAAGCAGTAATAGGCGCCACAATGGTGGAAAAGTCTCGTATAAACTTTCGGTAATAATTGGCGAACCCTAAGAACCTCTGGACCCCTTTGAGGGTTAAGGGTACCGGACAATTCTGGATTGCCTGTAGTTTCTCAGGATCCATCTCTAGTCCGGAACCGGACACAATGTACCCTAGAAACGGAATGGACTTGACTTCAAAGACGCATTTCTCTAATTTGCAATAGAGATGATTGACACGGAGACGGGACAGAACCTCCTTTACCCAAAAACGATGTTCCTCTAAATTGTTGGCAAAAATGAGGATATCATCTAGATAAACCACGACATGACGGTATAGAATGTCTCTGAAGATCTCATTGACGAAATGCTGGAAGACAGCTGGAGCATTGCTCAATCCGAAGGGCATGACGAGGTACTCATAATGTCCGTCACGGGTGTTAAATGCGGTCTTCCACTCGTCACCCTCACGGATCCGGATGAGATTGTATGCACCTCTCAAGTCCAGCTTTGTAAAGATGGTAGCACCGCTAACTCTGTCAAAGAGCTCAGTAATCAGGGGTAAAGGATAGCGGTTCTTGATGGTAATGTCGTTCAAACCTCTGTAGTCGATGCACGGCCGCAGACCACCATCCTTCTTTTTTACAAAAAAGAAGCCTGCGCCGGCTGGAGAAGAAGAAGGTCGAATGAACCCCTTTGCTAGGTTCTCTTTAATGTATTCCTCCATAGAATGCGTCTCGGGCAGAGACAATGGATAAGTTCGGCCTCGAGGTGGAACCTTCCCTGGAACGAGATCAATCGGGCAGTCCCATTCTCTATGAGGAGGAAGGATATCAGCAGAAGCTTTACTGAACACATCCGTGAAATCTTGATATGGAGGAGGTGGAACATCAGACGACCTGGGGGAGGAAGAACAGACAGGCAACACTTTAAACAAACATGTCTCAGCACAGGAGGAACCCCATGCCAGGATTTGCGTAGTCGTCCAATCAATTGTAGGATTGTGAAGACGGAGCCATGGAAGGCCCAGGACCACAGGATGTGTGGCTCTTGGAATCACTAAAAGTGAAATAAGTTCGGAATGAAGAACTCCCACTCTCAGACGAACTGGTAGAGTCCTTAGAGCAATAACTGTATCAAAAATTTTACTGCCATCCACGGCAGTTAAGGAAAAGGAGGAAGGAAGTCTCTCGGTGGGTAGGGACCACCGTTTAACATAGGCTTCGGTAATAAAGTTCCCAGCTGCTCCGGAATCCAGGAGGGCAATGACGTTCTGATAACGTTGAGCAACTTGAAGCGAGACTGGGAGATTACAATCTTGAGGAGATGGAGAGGAGATCATTACTCCTAGCCGGCCCTCTCCTTGGCGAGCTAGGATTTGGAGTTTTCCCGGACGTTTGGGACAGGCATTAATAGTGTGAGACGGAGCTGCACAATACAGACAGAGAGACTCAGAGAGACGTCTTCGGCGCTCAGCAGGAGTTAAACGGGAACGGCCAATTTGCATGGGTTCATCTTTAGTTGGTGACAGTTGGCGAGGAGGAGGAGCAGAAGATTTTGGAGCAGATGATCTTCCACGCTCAATTGCTCTCTCTCTGAAACGTAAGTCAACTTTTGTACAAAGTGAGATTAGCTCATCTAACTTGGAGGGTAAGTCTCTGGTAGCTAACTCATCTTTAATACGCTCGGATAAACCATGCCAGAATGCAGCATACAGGGCCTCGTCGTTCCATGCCAGTTCAGATACCAGGATCTGGAACTGTATAAGATATTGTCCTACAGTATGTGATCCCTGGCGTAAACGGAGATTCTCAGACGAAGCTGAAGTTACCCGGCCTGGCTCGTCGAAGATGCGCCTGAATGTTGACATGAATGCAGTGTAAGAAGATAGCAGGGTGTCGGACCTCTCCCATAACGGTGATGCCCAGTCAAGGGCTGAGCCACTGAGAAGAGAGATGATGTAGGCAATTTTTGTTCGGTCACTGGGAAAATTGCCAGGTTGTAGCTCAAACTGAATCTCACACTGGTTGAGAAATCCCCTGCAGAATCTTGGAGATCCGTCAAATTTTGCTGGCGTTGGAAGATGAAGACGTGGAGCAGAAACGGGTAAGGTGGGTGGGGTTATAGTTGGAGTCACTGTGGTTGACGCCCCAGATGCGCCTGATCCACGGAGAGTTGTCTGAATCTCATCCAGCCGAGTAGAGAGATCCTGGAGACAGCGGATGATGTGGCCCTGTGCAGCCTCCTGATGTTCAAGTCGGGCTGCCAGTTCTTGCATCGGCCTGGCCGCTTGATCCTGGTCTCCGGCTGGATTCATTTGGTCAGTGCTTACTGTCACAACTGAGGGCCTGAGCTGACGGAAGGCAGCCTCAGTTGTAGGGGCTGAGATGTACCGGAACCTGGGAGGTTGCATCAGACCCCTGGACATGTAAGTAACATGAAGAGAAACCGCCCGAAGGCGTGACCACGACAACTTGAGTAAAAGTCAATGATATTTATTTATGACAAACTCCATGCATCACAGTAGCAGTAAAAGGTAACATAAAAATCAGCAGAGAAATAATAATACAGTTCCTGGGTACTACAGGGTGGCAGGGGCCACAGAGCTCTGGTGGCATGAGACAGTTCTTATTATCTGCAAGTTGGAAAGTCCTTACCAGGCTCAACTGTAGCAATGAGGAAAGCCCAGGGTCGTACCAGCTGGTGTTCCAGGGAAAGCTGGACTGCTGTAGATAAAATGCTGCTGTGGGTACTGGTTAGAACCAGACAGGTGTTGGCACGGAGTGGATACTGGCTGGAACCAGTTAAATAATAAATAAAGCTTGAGAGCGATGCAATGTAGATGAAATGTAGAATTTGAGAGCGGAGAAATAATAATACCGGTGGAGAGTGGTAAACTGCAGAAAGGACACCGGCCCTTTAAGAGAAGCTGTACACTGCTGGAAGCTGAGCTGGAAGCAGGTGATGTTGTAGCTGGAAACAGGTGAGTCCAGTATGGATCGGAGAGTCAGGCTACACCGCAGATGGAATGCTGGTGCGGGTCTCTATAGCAGAAGTCTGGAGACAGGAGCTGGAACCTGGAAGACATTCACAAAAGAGAGACAAACTGGAACTAGGTTTGACAACCAAAGCACTGACGCCTTCCTTGCTCAGGCACAACCTATTTATACCTGCAGCAAGGAAGGCGTTGGCTAGGCAATTATGCAAATTAATAATACTGACAACGGATTGGTAGGAATGATCAGCTGACAGAATCCAAGATGGCTGCGCCCATGCAGACACTTGGAGGGAAGTTTGGATTGTAATCCATGTGGTCTGGAAAACAGTAATGGCGGCGCCGGCCACCGGAGACAGGAGACGCCAGGCTGACAGATGCACATCCGACCACGAGGACACAGCGGAGGCCGCGGCTGACGTAATCGCCACTCTGAATGCAGAAGCTCAGGGACGGCGGCGGAGGCCGCGGGAGACGCCATGCCAGATGTATAAGGCATTACTGTGACTGCGTCCAGAGAGACAGGAGAGGATGCGGGAATGTGCACATCAGGATAACAGATGGGATCCGGTCCTGGAGCGCTGAGCCAGCCTTAGGAGGCATCTGATAGGTAAGAAATGGCGTCCAGATACCCGGATCGTGACAATCAGCCTTCAAGCAGCTGGTCCCTGATCCAGCTCCACACGCCTAATATGCAGTTTTAGATTTTCATTGTTGAATTGCTCTGGCTCCTAAACTCTGATCCCCAAGTCCCCAGAACCACCTGAAAGGTGGAACTCTCTAGTTTTTTTAATCTCATTCAAGGTTAAGAAATATTTTTTCAGGAACTTGAGATATCTGCAGTCAAGCAAGCTGCCCTCCCACCGGAAAATTATAAATATTAAGCCCACTCCACTATCCACCCCTCTCCTACGTATTAAACACCCCCTGCCACCCTGGAAGTCATGTAACAGGGCTTCTTCATTCAGCCCAATGCCCCCTTCTACAGTTTAGCCCCATCTGTGCAGTAAAGGAGTTATTAGCAGAAATTACTGCTCCAGGTCCTACATGCTGAGTGGAAGACAGAACACCCCCTACCACATGCGGTACATCAAAGCTGATGCTGATAGCACCCCTCACCCCTACCGCTGGAGGATGGGTAGGGGGCCCAGTGCATTGCTGTGCCCAGGGGCCTACACTGCTGTTAAGATGGCCCTGCACAGAGAGACACAGAGAGGAAAGGATGAGTCCAGCCACGGAAAGTGACAGTGCCACGCGGTAGGGACGGAGCTGCTGTCAGACCAGTGTTTGCAATGCGCAGACACGAAGACAGCGACCGGGATCGAGACAGTGACCAGAGATTGTGAGGAGATTCAGTCGTGTGTGGAGCAGGGTGAGTGGCCAGTGGCAGTGCCCGCCATCACCAGGTACTTACTCTCCTCACTTTACCTCCGATCACCCAGTTATACATAAAGTGTCAGCATCAGTGCCATCCTGTAACAGTCCTATCCGTTACAGAAGTGATCGGTCAGCCCAAACAATGGCTGCTAGCCCACATCCCAGCAAATCCGCTTCTTAGTTATTGGGGTGGCTCAATAGGTGTTACTTCACCCTTTCTCTTGCAGCCCTTTTTAGAGACTGAGTTACCTACAGAAAAGTGCAACCAGAACACCTCCCTCCACATTTACTAACCGGAGACAATTATTCATTATCTACTGCTGTGTGAACAAAGTGACATACAGCAACGTAGAGGGAGAGAGCGACTGTTTATTAGCCAAGAGTCACACTTATTGCAAGAGGAGAGACTATTGCAGATTATGAAGTGTGGGAGTACCCCAGCTCAGTGATAACCAGTGAGACAGAGTAAACTGAGCTGTCAATATACCCTGCTTGAACTGTTCCTCTCTGCATGCTTGCTTAATTTCACTAAAATGAGCTGTGCAGGATAGCCATCAGGTAGGGGGGGGACACTGCGGGGACTGGAGTTCCGGGCCCTTAACGAAAGAGTTGCCCACCCCTTGCTCCTACCGCCAATACCTGGAGAGCTGCACAGGCAGTGCAATAACAGCGGGATGATGCGCAGGAAGGACATAAAACAAGCCTTTACCTGCACATCAGCTCTGTAAAGCGTTCCTGCAGGTCTGCAATGCTCCACCTACATGTAACATCATGATGTGTGACCTCACATAGGGGTGGAGTGGTGTGGCGGAATCTTTTTTTTTTTGTGTGTGTGTGTGTGTGTGGGGGGGGGGGGGGTCTATTTTGTCATTCCCAGGCCCCACAATTTCTGATGTCAGCCCTAGAGCTGTGTAATCACTGCTTCTTCCTCACCTGCTGCTACCTAACTACACTATGAACTGTGTAACTTTCTGCTTACATAACTGTGAGGAAGAGAAAGGAACTGCATGAGCTATTACTGTATAATGCTTTCTGACTGACTTATACCGCAAGCAGATCGCAAATGCCGGATCCCACCCGGTAAAAGAAACGTGTCCTTACCGGGTGGGATCCGGCATTTGCTCCCCTCTGCTGGCTTTCCGACCCGGCAATATACCGGGTCGGTTGCCATAGCAGCGGGGGGGGGGGGGGGGGAGGGCGCAGCAGCAGCAGGGGCGGGGGTGGAGGCGGCGCTGGGAGATGAGCTCATCTCCTGCGCCGCCTCTCCCTGTGCTGTGAATGAGAACCGTGTCGCATCGACGCGGCTCCCATTCACACTGCACCTGACCCGGTATTCAACCCGGGTATAATCCTTCTTTTATACCGGGTTGAATTACCGGGTCAGGCGACCCGCTATTTCGCCGAAAGTGCTTTCACATCGCACACTGACCCGTGTCGACACGGCAATATGCCGTGTCGATACCGGGTTATTTGTGCCATGTGAAAGGGGTATTATATAACTTGCCTGCATGATAAGCTAAAACCTGCAACTCTTGCTACGGCTCTGCCTCTGCTTACTTTATCACTTCAACAGACTGTTAATAGGCAGCGGATTCTATTTGTGAGGAACTTTAACGAGTATTTACACTTTTTATCGTGCCCTGTAAGAGCCTGTAGTGGACAAAGCATTGACTGGTACATAATGGGGCCACAGGTATAGAGACTTGGTAATAGAGACTTCTAACACCACCCAGTGGACAATTCAGGGTATTATAGTATTTCAGTAATTAAGGAGAGTACGTTCTATTTGCAATTGCATTGATTTGATTTGCATGTCACTTTACCAGAACCGTATTCGTTACTGTCTTCTATTACGGGTGTATCTTCTGCTGTTATATATATGCCACTGTGTGTTGTATCTTGCATTGTTATAGTCTTTTATGTGTGTGTTAAACCCTGCCATTTAACCTAATGAAACCCAGAGCAGTGACCAGTGCTTTTCTGCAAAATAAACACCTAGTCACCGTCCAAATGTGTGGTGATTTTGGGTTGTCTCTTGGAGTCCTCGGCCCTTCTGCCTGAAGCCAGTAAGTGAGCTCAGGAGCAAGCCAATATCGGTGGGGAAATAGATACGACCAACACCGACATCTACACTGACTTCACTACCAACTTACCGTCTTATCACAGTCATACCCCTTTCAGACCGCCAGCTATGAACACGGGTTATTGGCACATGAGCGTGCATAACCCATGTTCATGTGCGGTCTGAAAGGTGCCAAGGTAAAAATAACCGGTATTTCAACCCTGGTAGCGAGCAGGGTTGAACTCGTGTTCAACCCAGCTCGTTATGCGGTGTGAACAGGAGCCATGTTGATGCAACCCATTTCCCGTTCACTGTGTGAGTACGGGCGGCGCTTGGAGAATATGTGATCTCCAAGTGCCGCCCCCACCGCGTCACCGTTGACGTTACCAACCTGGCAATATGCCAGATTGCAGACAGCGGCAGCGGGGCGCCTGAGGCAGGTCGCACCCTGGAAGCTCCCGGGTCAGGCTCCCGGCTGCGACTCGCCTCAGGCGGTGTGAAAGTGGTATTACTTATCTAGTGTCAGCATATTCCATTACGCTTTACAGCTAGTGCACTATAAATTATTAGATATTGATACACAGGGTTAGATGTACTATAAGAGGTAGATGAACTATAATGGCACTATAGCTCTTGCTGCTTCGCCTCTTTACCGAGACAAAGTCGGAAGGTACATTGACGAGATGTAAGAACATCTCGTTTGCTGGAGAGGAGTGAAAATTCACCTTTCTGTTGATCCCAGCTAGAGCACACAGCGCATCAGCTTAGTGCTAAGTTGATGTGCTGTGTGCTCTAGCTGGGATCAACAGTTATATGAAATGTAGCACATCGATATTATATCGATATGCTACATTTCATATAGCAGCACAGATATAGACAGGAGATCATAGAGCCCCTGTCATTCAGCACCCACCACAGCCGCAATACATAGCATGTGCTGATGCCACTTCTCCCCCATATCGACATTTCATACATCTACCCCACAGACTTCAGAATATTGTGATTCCACAATAAAAAATTTGTAAGGGTCCTCAAGAGTAAAAAATAAATACATACATGGTGATTTTATAGGGAAGACTGACCCTGTAGCAGCTAGACCCACTACCATGGATGTTAAGCCTTTGTTAGGAAATACTCTACAGTATATCAGTTTCCCAACCTTGGTCTTCAAGGCACACTGACAGTCCAGGATTTATCCATGCTTGATCACAGATGTGCAAATCAAAATAACTGAGGTACCGATGAAGTCACCTGTGCTCAAGTATGGCTAACCTTGAAACCTGGACTATTAGTGGACGTTGGGGAAGTGCTCTCTCTCTGGGGCTAATTCAGATCTGATCGCTGCTGTGAGTTTTCGCACAGCAGCGATCAGGTCTGAACTGCGTATGCGCCGTCACCGAAGTGCGCCGACGCATACCAGACAGCCAAAGGCTGTCTCAGCCCTGCGATTGCCTCTGCCTGATTGACAGGCAGAGGTGGTCGCTGGGCGGAAGGGGGCAAGCCGGCGGCACTTGGCCGCCGTTTAGGGGGTGCAGTCCGGGCAATGCAGGCATGCCCGGACTGTTGGGGGGGGGGGGGGGGGGGGGGGGGCACACGTAGCCGCTGCGACCCTCACAGTGACGAGTAGCTCCTGAGCTGGCAGGGAGCTACTCCTAAAGTACAAAAGCATTGCCGCTGTGCAATGCTTTTGTACTTGTGCAGGGGGGGGGGGGGGGGAATGCAGGCCTGCCATGCGGGGCAGACCTGGGCGTCCCCCCACATGTCTGTGTGACTGATCGCAGATGTGCTAAATTTAGCACACCTACGATCAGGTCTGAATTAGGCCCACTCTCTCTGCAGTATGAACTGGGGCAATTATTGCTAGAGGAAGCCTGGGTCCATTCTCCACCTGAAGTCATTGTTGCATATGCTAGAGCAGAGGTTCTCAAACTCGGTCCTCGGGGGCCCACACAGTGCATGTTTTGCAGGTCTCCTCACAGAATCGCAAGTGAAATAATTAACTCCACCTGTGGACCTTTTAAAATGTGTCAGTGAGTAATTAATACACCTGTGCACCTGCTGGGTTACCTGCAAAACATGCACTGTGTGTGCCCCCGAGGACCGAGTTTGAGAACCTCTGGTCTAGATATACTACTGCACTGGAGTACACAGTGCATACAGTATGTTGCTATGGCCAAAGCAACACACACACACACAAAATATATGTGTAGTAAAGAGTTGATTTTCTTACCAATCCAGGATATTTTCTTCTTTTCTTACCGAAGGGAATAATAAATTCTGTTTTCCCTTAATGTAATATCTGCTTTATATTGTTCTCCAAAGTCCTTACACAGAGATATTTCAGACACAGGGGCAGGAAACATTGTGTCCCATTGCTATAGTCAGAACATTGAAAAATAAACACGCTTATGAATCCTTTTGGGAACTGAATTGTATAACTCTTGATACAAATTCTTTTACATACTGCATTTTTTTCATTTAACACTATCATCTGTTTCCTGATGTTCTGCACATTATCATAAACAGGATGAGAATCATCACATTGGTACATGGCAGTGATATCATACTCCACAATAATAGAGGATATCAAATTATATTTACAGCCCTGAATATACCTGGAAAATTAAATAAACAGAACAGGTAAACACTAAACACATTATAAAGTATATCTAAATCTTATTTATACATGTAAAAGTGAAAAATAGAAATATGTTACTCTTTATAGCTTATATATAAAATTAATTGGTCTGTTTGTCTGTCTGGTTATGCATTCAGACACCTTTGCACAGATTGGGATAAAACCAAGGCAAGGTGGTCCAAATGGATCCTGGCCAGGTTTTAGTGGATTTATGGTTTGGTGTACGCTAGGCAGAACTTTGTCCCGGGGAGCCAGTTCTGAGCCATCTACTGGATAGATTTGGATGAAAACTTCACAGAGTGGTAATATTAGATAGAAAAAAAGGCATTTTGTTTCCCCCAGCACACTGAATGATAACAGTAACTAGATGTAAATCCCACATAATAATAGAATTCAGAGATCTTCGTTACATATATTTGCACAAATGTATGGTTAAGCCCCAAAGACGCATCAAGGCGTCTCTGTATATTTGGGGTCCCTAGCGCTATATCTAGGTGCAGGGTGTGGCATCCCAAAACACCAGCATAAGCCAGAAAGCCCATGGCAGCATACCAGTGAAAAAACTATAGTGTTAATAAATTAATGTTAGGAAGCCGAAGCTATGAAGGAGGTGATACAAAAATTAAATGTAATTAAAATGGAGAAATAGTGTTAAAGAAATTAGTGTGAAAAGTGTTAATAGAATGTAAAGGTATGCCACACTAAAGCCATCCAGCTCAGCCAGTCCAGAGGCACTGATTATTATGTAGTATTATTATTTTTCACTCAGTGTGCATTAGGGAACACAAATTGTTTTTTCTTCCACAGAATTACCCCTCCCTTTTAGCACCTGAGTGAAATCACAATCTGATTGAGCAGCTCACCATCATATGTGCATTGTGTTTAGAGAGGCATGGATGGGTCAGCATTAGGAGGGATTGCTGACTCCAGAGTGCCATTGGAGAAGTCAGGGGTGTCTCCAGGTGAGCTGGCTCTCAGATATTGTAGGAGCCATTATCATGTGGCCTTACACTGGCAATTTAGACCCAGACATATGTGTAATTATTTATGGGGTGGGTGTGGGGTGCGGTGGCCCCTGTGTCGGTATGGCTGGCAGGGACGTGCAGTCAGGGGAGGCAGGGGAGGCAGTGCCTCCCCTGTCATTAATGATTAAAATAATATAAAGAAGATACTTATGACGCATATTCTGTGTCATAAGTAATTTCTTTATCTTATCTTAATCATTTTAAGCCAAAAAAGTAGTTTGGGAGGCACTGATAACAGTGCCTCCCGTTAACTATAGGAACTGGTTCAAGCTGGAGGGGCGGGGCCAAGCACTGGGCTGTCAAAGCCCATTGAAAACCGGAGCGGAAAGCGGCACTTATCCAAGTGCCTCGTTGACAGGGGAAACCCGCCCCTGTCAGCGAGGCAGATGTGATTGGACAGCGGATCCAGTGCTGGATCCGCTCGTCCAATCACCTGAAGAGGCAGCAGGACCCGGCGCTACTGTGGAGCTGTCACCACAGTTACAGTAGCGCAGCGGGGTGAAGAGGCAGCGGGACCCAGAGTTGAAGCCAGGGCCAGCCGCGTAGACAGCAGACCGAGGAGGGCGCTGCGGTGGCCCTACATAGCCGCAGCCACCCGCTGTGCCTGGATGCCGCTCGGTGTCCTCCTGCTCCCAGCCCTCCCGCGATGCTAGGGAACTGGGGGAGACAGTGGCGGATTGCCCCCCCCCCATTCCCCCCCCTCCTGTCGTCTGGGAAATGTGCCTCAACGGTGTAACCTCTCGCTCCCAGCCCTCCCGCGATGCCAGGGAACTGGTGGAGGCAGTGGTGGATTGCCCTCCCCCTGTCATCTGGGAAGGGTCCCACCAGTGCATGAAATCCAGCCCACGGTGTCAGTGTGGAACAGGGGACTCTGAAGGGGCCATGGCTGCCTGCTGCTGCACTACTGGAGCAGGTACCACCCGCCGCTCACCGCCGCCAGCTGCTCACCGCCACCAGCTGCCCACCACCGCCCGCCGCCACCCGCAACAAATGGCAGTCAGAGGGACCTCACCGCTGCTGCCCATTGGTGCCTCCGCCGACCACAGTCAGGTAATGTTCCCCTGCTGTCACCCTCTCTCCCTGTGGTTACTCTCCCTGTCCCTATTGTCACTCTCTCTCTCCCTGCTGTCACTGTCGTCACTCTCTCTCTCCCTGCTGTCATTCTCGTCACTCTCTCCCTGCTGTCACTCTCGTCACTCTCTCTCTCCCTGCTGTCACGCTCGTCACTCTCTCTCTTCCTGCTGTCACTGTCGTCACTCTCTCTCTCCCTGTCGTCACTCTCTCTCCCTGTCCCTGCTGTCACTCTGGCTGTCCCTGCTGTCACAATTTCAGCTCATTCAGTGTGCTACAATGTGAATGTCAGCTCATTCAGTGTGCTACAACGTGAATTCCGGCTCATTCAGTGTGCTACAATGTGAGTTTTGGCTCATTCAGTGTGCTACAATGTGAATTTTGGCTCATTCAGTGTGCTACAATGTGAATTTCGGCTCATTTAGTGTGTTACAATGTGAGCTTCGGCTCATTCAGTGTGCTACAAGGTGAATTTCGGCTCATTCATTGTGCTACAATGTGAATTTCGGCTTGTTCAGTGTGCTACAATGTGAATTTCGGCTCGTTCAGTGTGCTACAATGTGAATTTTGGCTCATTCAGTGTGCCACAATGTGAATTTCGTCTCAGTGTGCTACAATGTGAATTTCGTCTCATTCAGTGTGCTACAATGTGAGTTTCGGCTCATTCAGTGTGCTACAATGTGAGTTTTGGCTCATTCAGTGTGCTACAATGTGAGCTTCGGCTCATTCAGTGTGCTACAAGGTGAATTTCAGCTCATTCATTGTGCTACAATGTGAATTTCGGCTCATTCAGTGTGCTGTAATATGAATTTCGGCTCATTCAGTGTGCTACAATGTGAATTTCGGCTCATTCAGTGTGCTACAATGTGAATTTCGGCTCATTCAGTGTGCTATAATGTGAATTTCGGCTCATTCAGTGTGCTACAATGTGAATTTCGGCTTTTTCATTTTGCTAAAATGTGAGTTTCGGCTCATTCAGTGTGCTAAAATGTGAATTTCGGCTCATTCAGTGTGCTACAATGTGAGTTTCGGCTCATTCAGTGTGCTACAATGTGAATTTCGGCTCATTCAGTGTGCTACAATGTGAATTTTGGCTCATTTATTGTGCTACAATGTGAATTTCGGCTCATTCAGTGTGCTACAATGTGAATTTCGGCTCATTCAGTGTGCTACAATGTGAGTTTCGGCTCATTCAGTGTGCTACAATGTGAGCTTCGGCTCATTCAGTGTGCTACAAGGTGAATTTCGGCTCATTCATTGTGCTACAATGTGAATTTCGGCTCATTCAGTGTGCTGTAATATGAATTTCGGCTCATTTAGTGTGCTACAATGTGAATTTCGGCTCATTCAGTGTGCTAAAATGTGAGTTTCGGCTCATTCAGTGTGCTAAAATGTGAATTTCGGCTCAGTCATTGTGCTACAATGTGAATTTCGGCTCATTCAATGTGCTGTAATGTGAATTTCGGCTCATTTAGTGTGCTACAATGTGAATTTCGGCTCATTCAGTGTGCTACAAGGTGAATTTCGGCTCATTCAGTGTGCTACAATGTGAGTTTCGGATCATTCAGTGTGCTACAATGTGAGTTTCGGCTCATTCAGTGTGCTACAATGTGACTTTCGGCTCATTCAGTGTGCTACAATGTGAGTTTCGGCTCATTCAGTGTGCTACAATGTGAATTTTGGCTCATTCAGTGTGCTACAATGTAAATTTCAGCTCATTCAATGTGCCACAATGTGAGCTTCGGCTCATTCAGTGTGCTACAAGGTGAATTTCGGCTCGTTCATTGTGCTACAATGTGAATTTCGGCTCATTCAATGTGCTACAAATTGAATTTCGGCTCATTCAGTGTGCTACAATGTGAATTTCGGCTCATTTAGTGTGCTACAATGTGAGTTTCGGCTCATTCAGTGTGCTACAATGTGAGTTTCGGCTCATTCAGTGTGCTACAATGTGAGCTTCGGCTCATTCAGTGTGCTACAAGGTGAATTTCGGCTCATTCATTGTGCTACAATGTGAATTTCGGCTCATTCAGTGTGCTGTAATATGAATTTCGGCTCATTTAGTGTGCTACAATGTGAATTTCGGCTCATTCAGTATGCTACAATGTGAATTTCGGCTCATTCAGTGTGCTACAATGTGAGTTTCGGATCATTCAGTGTGCTACAATGTGAGTTTCGGCTCATTCCGTGTGCTATAATGTGAATTTCGGCTCATTCAGTATGCTACAATGTGAATTTCGGCTCATTCAGTGTGCTACAATGTGAGTTTTGGCTCAATCAGTGTGCTACAATGTGAATTTCGGCTCATTCAGTGTGCTACAATGTGAATTTCGGCTCATTCAGTGTGCTACAATGTGAGCTTCAGCTTATTCAGTGTGCTACAAGGTGAATTTCAGCTCATTCATTGTGCTACAATGTGAGTTTCGGCTCGTTCAGTGTGCTACAATGTGAATTTCGGCTCATTCATTGTGCTACAATGTGAATTTCGGCTCATTCAGTGTGCTACAATGTGAATTTCGGCTCATTCAGTGTGCTGCAATGTGAGTTTCGGCTCATTCAGTGTGCTACAATGTGATTTTCGGCTCATTCAGTGTGCTACAAGGTGAATTTCGGCTCATTCATTGTGCTACAATGTGAATTTCGGCTCATTCAGTGTGCTGTAATATGAATTTCGGCTCATTTAGTGTGCTACAATGTGAATTTCGGCTCATTCAGTGTGCTATAATGTGAGTTTTGGCTCATTCAGTGTGCTAAAATGTGAATTTCGGCTCAGTCATTGTGCTACAATGTGAATTTCGGCTCATTCAATGTGCTGTAATGTGAATTTTGGCTCATTTAGTGTGCTACAATGTGAATTTCGGCTCATTCAGTGTGCTACAAGGTGAATTTCGGCTCATTCAGTGTGCTACAATGTGAGTTTCGGATCATTCAGTGTGCTACAATGTGAGTTTCGGCTCATTCAGTGTGCTACAATGTGAATTTCGGCTCATTCATTGTGCTACAATGTGAGTTTCGGCTCATTCAGTGTGCTACAATGTGAATTTCGGCTCATTCAGTGTGCTACAATGTAAATTTCGGCTCATTCAATGTGCTACAATGTGAGCTTCGGCTCATTCAGTGTGCTACAAGGTGAATTTCGGCTCGTTCATTGTGCTACAATGTGAATTTCGGCTCATTCAGTGTGCTACAATGTGAATTTCGGCTCATTCAGTGTGCTACAATGTGAATTTCGGCTCATTCAATGTGCTACAATGTGAGCTTCGGCTCATTCAGTGTGCTAAAATGTGAGTTTTGGCTCATTCAGTGTGCTACAATGTGAGCTTCGGCTCATTCAGTGTGCTACAATGTGAATTTCGGCTCATTCAGTGTGCTACAATGTGAATTTCGGCTCATTCAGTGTGCTACAATGTGAATTTCGGCTCATTCAGTGTGCTACAATGTGAGTTTCGGCTCATTCAGTGTGCTACAATGTGAGTTTCGGCTCATTCAGTGTGCTACAATGTGAGCTTCGGCTCATTCAGTGTGCTACAAGGTGAATTTCAACTCATTCATTGTGCTACAATGTGAATTTCGGCTCATTCAGTGTGCTGTAATATGAATTTCGGCTCATTTAGTGTGCAACAATGTGAATTTCGGCTTATTCAGTGTGCTACAATGTGAATTTCGGCTCATTCAGTGTGCTACAATGTGAGTTTCGGATCATTCAGTGTGCTACAATGTGAGTTTCGGCTTATTCAGTGTGCTATAATGTGAATTTCGGCTCATTCAGTATGCTACAATGTGAATTTCGGCTCATTCAGTGTGCTAAAATGTGAGTTTTGGCTCATTCAGTGTGCTACAATGTGAATTTCGGCTCATTCAATGTGCTACAATGTGAATTTCGGCTCATTCAGTGTGCTACAATGTGAATTTCGGCTCATTCAGTGTGCTACAATGTGAGTTTTGGCTCATTCAGTGTGCTACAATGTGAATTTCGGCTCATTCAGTATGCTACAATGTGAATTTCGGCTCATTTAGTGTGCTACAATGTGAGTATCGGCTCATTCAGTGTGCTACAATGTGAATTTCGGCTCATTCAGTGTGCTACAATGTGAGTTTTGGCTCATTCAGTGCGCTATAATGTAAATTTTGGCTCGTACCGTGTGCTACAATGTGAGTTTTGGCTCATTCAGTGTGCTACAATGTGAGTTTCGGCTCGTTCAGTGTGCTACAATGTGAATTTCGGCTCATTCAGTATGCTACAATGTGAATTTCGGCTCATTCAGTGTGCTACAATGTAAATTTCGGCTCATTCAGTGTGCTACAATGTGAATTTCGGCTCATTCAGTGTGCTACAATGTGAGTTTCGGCTCATTCAGTGTGCTACAATGTGAATTTCGGCTCATTCAGTGTGCTACAATGTGAATTTCGGCTTATTCAGTGTGCTACAATGTGAATTTCGGCTCATTCAGTATGCTACAATGTGAATTTCGGCTCATTCAGTGTGCTACAATGTTAGTTTCGGCTCATTCAGTGTGCTACAATGTGAATTTCGGCTCATTCAGTGTGCTACAATGTGAATTTCTGCTCATTCAGTGTGCTACAATGTGAGTTTCGGCTCATTCAGTGTGCTACAATGTGAATTTTGGCTCATTCAGTGTGCTACAATGTGAGTTTTGGCTCATTCAGTGCGCTATAATGTAAATTTCAGCTCGTACCGTGTGCTATAATGTGAAAGGGACACGCCACCTTTTGGGTGACCACGTACCCTTTTCTGGAGCACGCGCACACCTTCGGCGTGCATAATTGCGTCCTTGTCTTTTCCATACCCCCACTTCAAAATTTCCACTTCGACCACTATATATATTTTCTCAGTGCCTCCCCAGCCAGTGACCTCACCGCATGCCACTGATGGCTGGGCGGCTTCAGGTCGGCACACCCTAACACTTTATTACCACTTATGATTTTCCCTATCACTTTGTATATATGTTTGTATTTTAATCACACCACTAACACAGCACTTCTGTGCTTCTTATTAACTCTTATTAATTTTCACCTGTGTGCTGACCTGGGGTAGCCCACCTGTGCCGGCATGATGGGGTCCTGCACCCCGGACCCATACCTAGTATTAGGGACCCCCAGTGACGGAGAAGCCTTGTTCGATCGGCCTGGGGGCTTAACCCTATATCTGCAGATATACGCAACTAAGATCTCTGTATTATCTGACTATTATGTAGTGTTATTATTTTTCACTCAGTGTGCATTAGGGAACACAAATTGTTTTTTCTTCCATAGGTTTATATTTTGTTGTGCCAGTGTCTGTGAGCATCTACTAAAAAAATAAAATAAAGTAAGTATAATGTTACAAAATGTACATTTAGGTGAAGAGCTTTTCTCTCATCTCTTTAACATATTATGTAACTGCATGTACCAGGGCCCCTGATGTTCCTGCTTTCCCCTTGGACTTCCTCCTCTTCCTATCTAACAAACACTAATGTGTCTGATAAACAACCTCTGGAGTGTTGGCAGAGCATCTTCTTTCTTCCCTGAACTAGAAGATAAGACCCAACCCAATGCATCCATGATCTTATAGTAAGCAAATGGCTGCATGTCTCATGGGGACGGTGTGCTGTCCTGTGCCACAAAGTACCGATAGTCGGTACTTTGCGCATGAGCAGGACCTGCTCTGCGACTGACTAAACGGGTCCTGCGACACAAAACAGCAGCAGTCAGTCTTTGATTGACAGTCTGCTCCCATTTGGGGGCAGGGAGGGAGTGGTGAAGGTCTCCTTTCCTCAAAATGGAGGCATGTCACTGCTATTGAAGGGGAGAGGAGAGACCAGGATGTCCTTCAGAGGACAGAGATTTCCTGCCCTCTTGGTAGCTCCTGAGGCAACCGGCTTCCGTGACCTCCTGGGTCATGCAGCTAGCCGATGATGTTGGAGATGATCCGATACTGTGTCCCAGAACGCAGCTCAGATCAGTAATGCAGGAGTTGTGATGCCCCCCGCTGCGTTACCATATTAGTGCTATCGCTGCTGCTTTCATGTGAGCAGCAGCAATAGCAACACCAACCTCATCTGAATCAGGCCCCTTGATCACAAGAAGGTTGTGGTCTGGGGTCACTTGTTACTATACAGGAGCTGGCCACCTACAGGAACTTCCTATTTTCCTCTGTACAAAGCTCCCAAATACAAGCTATTGGGCATTCCAATGGTATTGTAAGGCTATGTGACCGGGCATACCAAAGCATGGTAGGTTGTGTGGCAGAAGCACCTAAAACAAGATAATGCCACACAGAGACATCTGTAGACCATACCTGGGTTTTCTGTATAATACATTAAAAGTAGAAGTAATAATTATGGGAGACTTTAATCTACCTGATGTAAACTAGGAGGTGTCTATTGCAAGTTCCATTAGCAGTAGGGGCATTCTGAATTCCTTGGAGGGAGCATTCCCCCAGCAATTGGGGAGCCCACTCGGAAAGACGCAATGTTATACTTAATACTTACAAATGGAGACATAATATCTAACAAAAAAGTGAGACCGACTCATTCCACACAAAAGCAAAGGTGTTAGATTTTAGGAAGGCTGATTTAGTAGGGATGGGAAATTGTGTAAGCGATTTTTTGGCAGAGTGGAGGAACTTGGAAGGAGTGCCGGAGAGGTGGGAAAAATTAAAAGGTGCAATTCTAAAGGCAACAGACCTTTGCATCAAAAATATTAGTAAAAAGGAAAGAAAAAGGAAGCCAGTGTGGTTTGCGAAAGAAGCAAGTACTGTAATGTGAAAGCAAAAGAGACGACCTTTAAGAAATATAAACAGAAGCAAAATAATGAAGACAAAGGGGTAAATTTACTAAGATGGGAGTTCTAGTTAAGATGGGATGTTGCCCATAGCAACCAATCAGATTCTACTTCTTATTTATCTAGCACCTTCTAGAAGATAATACCTGGAATCTGATTGGTTGCTATGGGCAACATCCCATCTTAAATAGAACTCCCATCTTAGTAAATTTACCCCAAAGAGTCTTGTTACACAGAAGGAGACTAAGAAAATAATCAAATGTGCAAAGGCACAAGCTTAGGAGAAAATGGCCCAGTCAGTGGGTAATGGGGGAAAACCTTTTTTAGGTATATAAGTGAAAGGAGAGAAACAAAAGGTGGAATAATAAGGCTTAAGATAGAGAGTGGGAATCTTGTTGAGGGAGACAATGCAATATAAGATCATCTTAGTAATTGTGTTTGCTTAGTATTCACTACTGAAAGAGAGGGGAAGGAGCCACAGTTAAGTTATAGGTATATTCACAAAAATTAGGTAGAAAGAAGTACATTTACACAGGAGAAGGTCCTAACAGAATTCTCAAAACTGAAAGTTGATACATCAATAGGGCCAGATGGGATACATTCAAGGATACTAAAAAACCTTAAGGGGGTGCTGTTAGCACCATTAACAGAATTATTCAACCAGTCACAAGCTACAGGAGTAATTCAAGAAGAATGGAAAAGAGCAAACGTAGTCCCACTGCACAAAAGTCTAAACAAGGAAGAAGCAAGCAACTACCGACCAATGAGCCGTACATCAGTAATAGGGAGATTGATGGAAACACTCTTAAAATAAAAAGTTGTAGATTATCTCAAATGCAGCAGGATCATGACATGATCTGGGGGGGGGAGTTCATGTCAGACAAATCTTATTGACTTTTTTGACTGGGTTACTAAAGTAAAAGATAAGGTGGAGGGGGCATAGATATAGCTTATATAGACTTTAGTAAAGTTTTTGACACTGTCCCACATCGCAGACTGTTAAATAAATTTGAAAGCATTAGGATTGGATACTAAGATGGTTGAATGGATAAGATCTTGGTTGCAGGATAGAAAACAGAGAGTTGTAGTAAATGGGGTGCATTCACAGGAGGGACATGTTACCAGTGGAGTAACCCATGGATCTGTATGTGGACCAGTGCTTTTTAATATCTTTATTGGTGACATTGTAAATGGTATTAAAAGGAAAGTATACCTTTTTGGAGATGACACCAATGCATGCAACAGGGTAGACACACCAGGCGGGATAAAACAAGTGATTGATGATATAGGTAGACTAGAAGAATGGTAAAGAGAGTGTCAGTTACAGTTTAATGCCAAAAAATACAAAATCATGTACTTGGACTCAAAATCCAAGGCTAAATATCTATCTAAAATCTAGTCACTATTTCAGGTGACTTAAAGGCAGATAAGCAATGTAACAAAGCAATGAGGAAGACAAGTCAGATGCTTGGTTGCATAGGGAGAGAAAGTGGAAGCAAGGAAGAACCAAGTAACTACAGACCAGTAAGCCTTACATCAGTAGTAGGGAAAGTAATGGAAAACCTATTAAAAGAAAGAGTTGTGGAATATCTTAAATCAAACAACTTACAGGATCCAAAACAGCATGGATTTACTGGTGGGAGATCATGCCAAACCAATCTTATTGACTTTGGAGGAGAGACGGGAACGGGGGGATATGATAGAAACTTTTAAATATACCAAGGGTCTTAAAAACGTTCAGGAGGGAAACATTCTTCAAAGGAAGAGAAGTATTAGAACTTGAGGACATACACTGAAACTGGAGGAAGGCAGGTTCAGGGGAAATTTAAGGAAAAATTACTTCACAGAAAGGGTAGTGGATAAGTGGAATAGCCTCCCATCAGAGGTGGTAGAGGCTAAGACTGTAGAGCAATTTAAACATGCTTGGGATAGGCATATGAATATCCTTACAAAGAATTAAGGTTCAAAAAGGGTTGAGATTACATAAAGGATAAAAAAAAGGGGCAGACTAGATGGGCCAAGTGGTTCTTATCTGACGTCAAATTCTGTTTCTATGTTTCTGTGTTTCTATGAATCAGCAGCAGAATGAAGTAAATTTTGCCACTATATAAGTCATTGGTATGGCCACATCTTTAATACTGTGTTTAATTCTAGAGGCCATATCTTAAGAAGAATGTTAATAGATTAGAGTATAGGTCTGCAAACTATGTCCTCATTCCCCTACACAGTGCATGTTTTGCAGGTCTCCTCACAAGTGAAATAATTAACTCCATCTGCGGACCTTTTAAAATGTGTCTGTGAGTAATTAATACACCTGTGCACCTGCTGGGTTGCCTGCAAAACATGCACTGTGTAGGGTAATGAGGACCAAGTTTGCAGACCTATGCATTAGAGACTGTACAAAGAAAGGCAACTAAAATGGTGCATGGCCTACATCACAAAACTTACCTGGAAACATGTATAGTTTGGAGCAGAAAAGGAAAAGGGGGACATGATAGAAACTTTCAAATATATCAAGGGTTTTAACAAGGTACAGGAGGGAAAAAAAATTTCAAGGGAAGAGAAGTATTAGAACACGAAGACATGCACTGAAATTGGACCAAGGCAAGTTCAGGGGAATCTTGAGGAAAAGTGACTTAACAGAAAGGGAAATGGACAAGTGAAATAGCCTCCCAGCAGAGGTGGTACTACTCTAATACAGTAGAGCAATTTAAACATGCATGGGATAGACATAAGGATATCCTTACAAAGAAAGAAGGATCAAATAGGGTTTTTAGTAGAGATGTGCAGCGGGCATTTTTTGGGTTTTGTGTTTTGGTTTTGGATCCGGTTCCGTGGTAGTGTTTTGGATTTAGACGCGTTTTGGCCTTAAGAAATTTTGTTGGATTCGGGTGTTTTTTTTTTCAAAAACCCCTCAAAAACAGCTTAAATAATAGAATTTGTGGGTAATTGTGATCCTATAGTATTAATAACCTCAATAACCATAATTTCCACTCATTTCCAGTCACACCTCACAATATTATTTTTAGTCCTAAAATTTGCATCGAGGTCGCTGGATGACTAAGCTAAGCGACACAAGTGGGCGGCACAAACACCTGGCCCATCTAGGAGTGGCACTGCAGTGTCAGACAGGATGGCACTTAAAAAAATAGTCCCTAAACAGCACATGATGCAAAGATGCAAAGATAAATATAAAAAAAGAGGTGCAAGATGGAATTGTCCTTGGGCCCTCCCACCCACCCTTATGTTGTATAAAGAGGACATACACACTTTAACAAACCCATCATTTCAGCGACAGGGTCTGCCACACGACTGTGGCTGAAATGACTGGTTGGTTTGGGCCCCCACCAAAAAAGAAGCAATCAATCTCTCCTTGCACAAACTGGCTCTACGGAGGCAGGATGTCCACCTCCTCCTCATCGTCCGATTCCTCACCCCTTTCACTGTGTACATCCCCCTCCTCACAGAGTATTAATTCGTCCCCACTGGAATTCACCATCTCAGGTCCCTGTGTACTTACTGGAGGCAATTGCTGGTAAATGTCTCCACAGAGGAATTGATTATAATTCATTTTGATGAACATCATCTTCTCCACATTTTCTGGAAGTAACCTCCTACGCCGATCGCTGTCAAGGTGACCGGCTGCACTAAACACTCTTTCGGAGTACACACTGGAGAGGGGGCAACTTAGGTAAAATAAAGCCAGTTTGTACAAGGGCCTCTAAAGTGCCTCTTTTTCCTGCCAGTATATGTACGGACTGTCTGACATGCCTACAGTGATGCTGTCACTCATATAATCCTCCACCATTCTTTCAATGGTGACAGAATCATATGCAGTGACAGTAGACAACATGTCAGTAATCGTTGCCAGGTCCTTCAGTCCGGACCAGATGTCAGCTATCGCTCCTGACTGCCCTGCATCACCGCCAGCGGGTGGTTTTGGAAATGTTATCCTTTTCCTGGCAGCTCCAGTGGCGGGAGAAAATGAAGGAGGAGCTGTTGGCGTGTCACGTTCCGCTTGACTTGACAATTGTCTCACCAGCAGGTCTTTAAACATCTGCAGACTTGTGTCTGCCAGAAAGAGAGATACAACGTAGGTTTTAAACCTAGGATCGAGCACGGTGGCCAAAATGTAGTGCTCTGATTTCAACAGATTTACCACCCGTGAATCCTGGTTAAGCGAATGAAGAGCTCCATCCACAAGTCCCACATGCCTAGCGGAATCGCTCAGTTTTAGCTCCTCCTTCAATCTCTCCAGCTGCTTCTGCAAAAGCCTGATGAGGGGAGTGACCTGACTCAGGCTGGCAGTGTCGGAACTGACTTCAAGTGTGGCAAGTTCAAAGGGTTGGAGAACCTTGCACAACACAGAAAACATTCTCCACTGCGCTTGAGTCAGGTGCATTCCCCGTCCTTTGCCTATATCGTAGGCAGATGTATAGGCTTGAATAGCCTTTTGCTGCTCCTCCATCCTCTGAAGCATATAGAGGGTTGAATTCCACCTCGTTACCACCTCTTGCTTCAGCTGATGGCAGGGCATGTTCATGAGTGTTTGCTGGTGCTCCAGTCTTTGGCATGCGGTGGCTGAATGCCGAAAGTGGCCCGCAATTCTTCGGGCCACCAACAGCATCTCTTGCACGCCCCTGTCGTTTTTAAAAAAATTCTGCACCACCAAATTCATTGTATGTGCAAAACATGGGACGTGCTGGAATTTGCCCACATGTAATGCATGCACAATATTGATGGCATTGTCCGATGACACAAATCCCCAGGAAAGTCCAATTGGGGTAAGCCAATCTGCGATGATGTTCCTCAGTTTCCGTAAGAGGTTGTCAGCTGTGTGCCTCTTATGGAAAGTGGTGATACAAAGCGTAGCCTGCCTAGGAACGAGCTGGCGTTTGCGAGATGCTGCTACTGGTGCCGCCGCTGCTGTTGTTGCTGCGGGAGGCAATACATCTACCCAGTGGGCTGTCACAGTCATATAGTACTTAGTATGCCCTGCTCCACTTGTCCACATGTCCATGGTTAAGTAGACACTGGGTACAACTGCATTTTTTAGGACACTGGTGACTCTTTTTCTGACGTCTGTGTAAATGCTCGGTATCGCCTGCCTAGAGAAGTGGAACCTAGATGGTATTGGTACCGGGGACACACTACCTCAAGCAATTCTCTAAGTCCCTGTGAACTACAATACCACAACATATCATGCTTTAGTTTCATTTCCATAACAAATTTCCATGTGGTGTTATTCTCTGCACCATTAAGTTTGATAAACTTCATAATGGGTCTAGCTCCTGTGTGCTTACTTTTAATTGACATGATTATGCATCTACTATGCCTTGCAGTTGTTGTATAACTTGTCGACAGTCATCAAGGTGACATTCATCAGGTCGACATGAGAATGTTTACAGGGATGAACTGTCGACATGCAGCATGTTGGTATGCTCAGCATGATGACAGTAACCATGTTGACATTCATCATGTTTACCCAGAAGAAATGTCGACAAAATGAATTGTTCACAAACCAACCCCTGTGATCTAGTGGTCTCATACCTTCTCACAGCGACAGCAGCAGTATCTTCATCTGGATCCCGGTGGTTATGTGACTGTTACTTTCAGAGCAGACTTACAGTGCTGCAGCATTCCGGTGAGTATTTCTCCCCCTATCTCTAACCCTTTCCTTAGTACCTAACCATAACCACCCTGCAGCCTGACCTTTACCCTCCCGGTGGTGCTTAACCCTAGCTGTCGGAATCCTCAGAATGTTGACATTTCACATGGTTACATTTGAGATGTCAACATTGTGCACCTGTCGACAGTTTGAGAATGTCGACCTGGTGCCTATTGAACCATGCTGATGGTCTGATGTTGACATTGTGGTGTCAACCTTTTGAACGTCGACATGGTTGACCATTTAACTGAATATCATGTCTTGCTTAGCTCTCTGTACTGACACACTGTACTGGAAACACTCTTTGTTGTTGTGTTCTAGTAGCCTGGGGCCTGTGTAGCTGTAGTTTCTGTGCCTGGGCCCATAACCTGTTGGAATATATGTGTACAACCGGTGGTGGCATGGCAGAGTGTAACTACACACAAACCGATGCCCTGAGTTAATGAACTGCCCAGTACTTCACCAGTGGGCTGGTTTATTCATCAGCAATAGGAACTGTACAGTTGCACTCACAATTATACTCTCAGCATGGAATGGACCTTGAGCGCAGCATATGGATCACCAGCTGATGATTGTATGCAGGATGCAAGTGTCTCTAGGCGTCATGGTTAGCGGTAAGATGCAGGATCTCTCTGAGCTAAGTGGAAGACATCCCACTGTGGCACTATTACACAGTAACAAGAGAGCGCCACGCATGTGCAAAACTAAGTTCGGTGGTCTCATCTTGGTTAGACATTAATGCCTACCTGAAGGGAGCCAATATGGAGTATGCACAGTAGTGCTCGCTGGCTTCAACAATCATAAAAAGCACAAGAGAGAGATTGAGATACCCCAATCTTTAGATAGAACATTGGTCTGCTTTAGAGTCGACCTAGACATAATAGAAGTTAGAGTAGCAGTTACGCTTCTTGTGACTTACGTTAACATATATTGGGGGGTATTCTAATGTTTGAAAAGTCAGTTGGGTGTCTGTTTTTCCTATCTGATAGACAGGAATAAACAGACACCCAACCGACTTTTCAAACAATTGAAATCCCCCCACTGAATCTTCACCGCACCTGCACTCACCTGCTCCCCCACCCCCCCTCGGTGCCAGTGAACGCACTTGCCACGCTTATCGTATGTCTTTACGGCATAAAATTTGTTTGCCCAATTTGTTCTTATGGGTCAAGTTATCAGTTTGATAACAACAGATCAAAACCACATGCTAAAACAAAAATATTTTAAATCTAGAATCTAACAAATCTATACATATATGTGATTAACCCTTTGATTGCCTCAAATTCTGCCTTTATTGTTAGGATCTCCTGCTCTGTGCTGCCACGTCGCCATGGCAACCGGGAGGCAAGTGTTAGCGAAGTAACCTGAGCGCAGCTGATACTCCTGTCCGGGTTTTTACTGTGTAGTGGTTGCAGGCTCTGTGCACGGCAGGGAATCCGGCGCTGGTTTTGTGCTCACAGTCTGTGAGGTCTGAGTGGGGCGTGGACAGCACCTGCTATATAAACCATCCTCTCAGGCTAGGCAAATGCTGCTGAATCTTTGTTTGTTAGTCAGTTCCAGAGAGTTAGCTAGTACTGTGTGACTTTGTATTTACTTGTTGCTTACTGCGAATAGGCCGTGGGATTCGGTACTTCATTCTGCCAATCCGGACCTAGCAGTAAAACTGGAGTCAGTTGTTTGACCTGCTGGGGTTCTTTTGCTATTCTGTGAACCCAGCAGGTTTGCGGCTGTACTCTCAGACCTGCTTGCTTAATCCTCCCTCACTGTGCAGGGCGTCCAGGTGTCAGTTTAGTGGCAGTAAGCTGAACCTGTGCCCTGCAAGTGGGGGTTAGGATTGTGGATACTCTCCTTGTGTCTATATTTCTATCTCTGACCAAGGAGTTTATTCCCACACCCGTTGGTAACCCTTTGGGGTTTTCTCTGTTGCTCTTAGCAACATCATTTCAGGTGCTCCACATGTTAAATCACTACACATCGCTTCATTGTCCGCTCTATTCCATCTGAGCATTCCTGACACTAGGGAGACACCCAATTCCTGAGCCTTTGGGCTTCTCCGTTCACTTTGTGTTTATTAGTTATTCCATCACCTCCTGTGTATGTTATGTTATACTGTCTGTGAGTTCGTTTGCTTCGCTTCCCTCTCTGTTCATACACCGGTATACTCCTGTTAGCACTGGTGTGCGTAACATTTATAAGGGACAGTAAGACCTTATATATCCACATTATCCAATTTTATCTGGGAAGCGCTGTATATACAATGTTTCCATGTTGGTTAAACATTTTATTTTTATTTTTCTAAGTAACCTGGATACCTACTGGAGTATGTAATGTGAGTGCAGTTGATTGTGTATTAAGGGTTAAAACAATCGGTGTATGTTTATTGTTGTTTTTTAAATATTTGCTTTGCATACCAATTACTCCTTACTGCTCAGGCATGCTGGCACTTGTGGTTCTTCAGGTGCTGTCGTGCTTGCTGGGATTTGTACTCCCACTGTAACGGACAATACTTTACTGTATTTTTACACAATCAACCTCATACGCATCACCCCGGGGTGCAGAGGATAGCCCTGGGATTCAACCCAGGCCTGGGGAATACTCGGAAGGGGGACCTCCTTGTTTGGGGGATCCTCACTTCCCAAAGAATCTCCGGCCTGGGCTGACTAGTGGTGGGGTTAATGTTTTAGCTGAGGGACCCACTGTGAAGCATGTCCCCCCTGCTTTTTGAGGCCGGTACTAGTTCATGGAAATATGGGGGACCCCCATGCATTTTTTCCACATACTTTCAGTATCAGAACCGTCTCATTGACCCAATGCTAGCTATATATTTGTTGTTGTTGTTTTTTCCATTCTTTATCTATCTTTGTACATATCCCCATGTGTATGTTGCATGTAACACACAATAATTACCTGGCTTGTGCCCTTTACAAGGACTGGCCATACAGCAGCTTATTGTTTTCATATATTACTAATTCACTAACTGTGGCCGTGGGGGATACAAGCAAGTCTCCACCTCCAGAAACACTTGTTTATGGGGTGATTCAGACCTGATCGCTGGGTTGCTAACTTTGCTGTACTGCGTTCAGATAGTCACCGTCGCCAGAGGGAGTGTAAATTCGAAGTGCCAGTGTACGATCCTATGTGTACGCCGAGCTGCAAAAATCCACTATGTGCAGTGTGTGCGCAGCCCAGGACTTACTCCTACAGGTGGTCATTCCGAGTTGTTCGCTCGCTAGCTGCTTTTAGCAGCATTGCAAACGCTTGGCCGCCGCCCTCTGGGAGTGTATCTTGGTTTAGCAGAATTGCGAACGAAAGATTAGCAGAACTGCTACTAAATAATTTGCTGCAGTTTCTGATTAGCTCCAGACCTACCCCTAGATTGCGATCACCTCAGTCCGTTTAGTTCCTGGTTTGACGTCACAAACACGCCCTGCGTTCGGCCAGCCACTCCCCCGTTTCTCCAGCCACTCCTGCGTTTTTACCTGGCACGCCTGCGTTTTTTTAGCACACTCCCTGAAAACGGCCAGCTTCCGCCCAGAAACACCCACTTCCTGTCAATCACACTACGATCACTCGAGCGATGAAAAAACGTCGCTCGAGCTTGTGCAAATCTCCAAAGTTTTGTGTGAAAGTACTTACGCATATGCGCTGCGTACCATGCGCATGCGCATTTTTGACGTTTTTTACTTAATCACTGCACTGCGAAAATCGGCAGCGAGCGAACAACTCGGAATGACCATCACAGTGCGATGAGAACAGGCTGATCTGGGCCAGAGCTGATGTTACACAGCCTCCTTGAAAACGCTTGGGAACACCTGCGTTTTTCCAGACCCTCCCAGTAAACGGACAGTTGCCACCCACGAATGGCTTCCTCCTGTCAATCACCTTGTGAATGTGTGAGAGTGGCGGTGCGGTGTAGTGCCTGCTGCCGTGCAGGTGTAGACTCACTACTTACCAGGCGCCCTCTCACCTTCAGGTGACGGAACCTTCAATGGACCTGGAAACTTCAGTTGGACCCAGACATGGCGATCTCCTTCCAGATGCAGACGACAGACGAGCTAGGAAGAAAAGCAAACCAATTAAGGAATATCAACTCTTCTTCCACCAGAAAAAGAGGATACTCCAGGGGTGGCGACAACCTTCACCGGTTGGGTAAAAGATCATCACAAGCACAAAGCTTCAGCCAGCCAAATTTCACCTACCAGCGCTCTCACGCTGAGGTGTACCCTGGACCTCGCACGGCCGTGGAAGGTCCACCGAACCGGTGCTCAGGGGACAGACAGAGGGACAGACGGACACAGATAATGCTCACCGTTGCCAATCTTGTACTGCGATCTTCCTCTTCTTCACTGACAGGTCCCTGTAAGGCAGGCATGTCCAAACTGCGGCCCTCCAGCTGTTGAGAAACTACACATCCCAGCATGCCCTGACATAGCAAAACTGTGTCAGGGCATGCTGGGATATGTAGTTTCACAACAGCTGGAGGGCAACAGTTTGGACAAGCCTGCTGTAAGGAGACAAGAACCACACTACCATGCAGGGCCTAACTATCCTAGTGTAACACCACTACACTAACTACAACAGCAGAGCCCTGAAACTAACTCTGTATGTGTGGTGCAACAAAACTAAACACAAACTATAAACAAACTTGGCTCTGTATGGAAACAACACTGCAACAACACAGTACAGTACAAGTATTTACAATGGTGCTGTCCCTTTAAGTTCCTATATGCTTTAGATTACTGGGGAGTGGGTGCCGTACAACCTACCCACCTCCCATACACTTACTTACCAGAGGCTCAGGCCCTGTGAGGCTGCCTGCACGTACGTTGGAGTGGCCTGGGCCTAATGCCCAGTACCACTCATATTCACCTGGGGGGCACCCTATTTGTAGTGGGCCTAGTGCCCCTAATTAACCACAGGCCAGAGGCCTGACTTTACCCTCGGGCCTAGTGCCTGCCTAACTTGGGGCCAGTTGGGTGACCTGGGCCTAATGCCCAGGGTCACCTTATATACCTAAGTGGCCGCACTTTAACTACGGCCTAATGCCCTCTAATGTAGCCACAGGCCTAATGCCTGATATTACCCCACGGGCCTAGTGCCCACCTGCTGCGCCAAAAGGCCTGTGGCCTGACTATCCCCCACGGGCCTAATGCCTGATCTCTGGTGGTCTAGGGAGGGGTGATGGTAGCAGGGGGCACCTTAAAAGGGCCTACCTGACCCGGTGGGAGAGGCACCAGGGGGAGCTTCATCAGCTCTTATCTTCCCACCCCTGGTGGCCTCTCCAGCCCACGCCTCAGCCTTCTGCCACTGGCCCGTCCTGGCCAGTGGCGCCGCCGCTTCTCCGCATCCAGCCACCGCTGGTCATCTTCTCTGGTGCCGCCCAAAAATCTATACATCTGTATTGCCTCAGAAATTGTGCTTTCAAACTTATAGTTAAATATCTGTAACTAGCACTTTAGTTCCCATAATGGTCAGCCATTCTTACAGTGAAGTTTTCTGTCAACCTTTGTCCTAGCTTGTAACTAAGAGCATACGTGCTTAGTTAAAGACCCTTGTATTTAGATAACCAGAACTGAATGACATTTTATGGGGTTTGATAAATAAATATCAGATGAACCTTCGGCTCTGAAAAGAGCACCATGACACATGAACAGGAATAACCTCTTTGCTGACGAAGCTTATTGAGAGACTCTATTGGTGTGAATGGGAGATCCAAGACTCATGGAACCAGTCTGCCATCTTCAGGAGAAGATCAGCCATTACATCTAGCCCAGCTGACCATATTTGAGATTTCCTGTTGGTGACCATCAACCAATCAATGATCCCCTTGTTATCTGAATACACGCCCCATTGATTAATCAATTCTGAATTATTGTATAATTATGTACTATATATGTAAGCCTGTAATCCCCTGAAGGGACGGGCATCATTGATGAAGTCTGTCTTGGGTCATGTCTCTCTGTGCAGAAAATAGTAGGCGTATATAATAAATTCTATATGCTGAATATCATCACAATGGAGACTCAAACATTTTGGGGAACTCGTCCGTTAACTACAACCACCCAGCTCCTACGGAAGACCACCTTTCCCAGGCGCAGACAAAGGGGACATATCAGCCGGCTTGGAGGTAAGAGGTAATTATACCTTTTATATATATATATATATATATATATAAAAGGTTGATGGTGGTAAATGGCGCTAAACCCTTCTTAAAAACGACCTCTCCTTTTCTCTATGGTCAGTTTCTTATATCTAAAATACACTCCCCCAATGTTATATTTCGTGGGGTGGCAGCCCTTTTCTCCAGTGGTTAGCTGTTCAAGCCCACCAATGGTAAATCTGGAAAACAAAAGGTGAGAATAGGCGCCTCCTAGTGTAATATTATATATATAATGTGACCATCACCCTTGATATCACCCTGTAGAGTGGAACTGTACCGTGTATGGTGGAATTCCAACCACCTTTAAAATAGCATAAGGTCACAATCTGAGCGACGCCACCAATGATATCCTGTTAGTATTCCTCCATCTTGTCACTCACATGGTCAGAAAAAGAGTAAAAAAGGGACCAATAGTGTAATACTTTTTACACAAAAAATACACATTTATTTGGAACTAGTCCGACAGTAAAAACATTGCCCGTACCATATAATGAATTAAAAACAGCTTATCTGTATTTTAAGTCGTCCATACGTGTGAACACTCGACGCGTTTCGTCCTACGCCAACAGCCTGGACTTCCTCAGGAGTGTGATACTAGTAGGTGTATGGACACATATTTATACCCCTCTTGATTAATTTAATTACACATGAGATTGCTGTTCCTCCCGGTTTTCCGGAAGTGACATCATTTCCGTCCGGAAATATTTTTTCTATGTTTATATTTATTTTGAGGTGCATCATGCACCAAATATATGACTCTCAGGTTCATGTGCTCGGCAAGGAGTGTGTTATATATTTGGAGCGGTTGTCAAGCTCCCGTTCGCCGCGACCGCCGGAAGTCACGGCTAGACCGGAGCAATGACGTCCGCCCTAACTCAAACTGGCTTCATGGAACCCAGTGCGCATGCGCCTGCCAGGCCGGTCACAGTGCCGCCCGTCGTCGCTGCGTCTGGGTTCTTTCAGTCAGTCAGAGTAGTCTATTGTACGGCGCCATCTTCTCGGAGACTACATGCTATTCCAATACCTGATAATTGTATTAACAATAAAGGACAGGGGTTATAAATATGTGTCCCATGCTATTCATTGAACAAAGGGAAATTAGATATTATGGAATGGAAAAGTGTTTTCATTAATCTCTGTGAACGGGATGCCACAGTTTAAAAGGTGCAGTGTTCTAAAAAGTGCTTATGCAAAATATAAATAATTATTTAAATACATGAATGGGGTGCACAATTTGATGGTATCAAAAAGTGCTGGTGCGTATAGAATTGTGCAAGTTTAGATTAATTATCCAAAGTGCACGTGCTAACAACATAGTGAGCTTATTATTAATACATTTTAAAGTGACAGTGCTAATTAAAATAACATTTATCTGTATAAATATAGAAAAATATGAGGTGTGATATATACATAAAAAAATGATATTAAAAATTATATATTTTTTCTTTTTATAAAAAAGGTGCTATTTCATAATTATCATTAAGACCTCTAGGGGCCAAAGTTTTTAATTCATAAATCCAATGCATTTCCCGCTGCGAAAGTTTTTTCTCCCGATCGCCACCTCTTCGTCCCATACGGACTATTTCAAGTGTTCTGATTGTAAGGCCTTTTGGGTCGGATCCATGACATGATTTAAAGTGCTTAGGTACCGAATGATGTTCCTGTTTGTTTTTTATGCTTCTGATATGCTCTTGAATACGCAATTTTAGCTGTCTTTTAGTTTTCCCTATGTACCTAAGTCCACAAGGACATTCGAGCATATATACTACCCAGGAAGTATTACATGTTGCTCGATCTTTTGAGAAGTATGTTTTGGAACCATCTGTATTGGAGAAAGATTTTGTATTAGGGTTCACAAACTGACAGACATTGCAATGTTGGCATTTAACAAGTCCCTTTCTATCCAAAAAGTTGTTTTTATCTTTTTCATGTTGGATAGGAAGCAGCATACTTGGTGCAAGGTGGTCTTTTAAGTTCTTTGCTTTTCTAAAAACCACCTGTGGTTTGTCTGGTAAAATTGAGCTTAAAACGGTGTCTGTGTGTAGAATCCCCCAATGTTTATTTAAAATGTTCCGAATTTTTTTGTCCTGACAATTAAAAGATGTAATAAAATTCAGTCCCTGGTTCTGTTCGTCTTTGACCCTATATTTCAAAAGATCCTGTCGGTTTGTAGCATGAGTCCTGATTTGTGCTTCTATATATATATATATAGAAAAAATTAGCCCGGCACTCCTTCTGAAAATTACCTGCCCCGGTGCCCTCAGGAGAAGTGGATATGTAGAAAAGACAGCTGCGGCACTCAGGGTCTTGTGAAAAAGTCAGATTTGTATTTGCATCACAAAATTAAGCACCAACGTTTCGGGGTGTCTAGCCCCGTTGTCAAGATGTGATCTTGACAACGGGGCTAGACACCCCGAAACGTTGGTGCTTTATTTTGTGATGCAAATACAAATCTGACTTTTTCACAAGACCCTGAGTGCCGCAGCTGTCTTTTCTACATATATATATATATATATATATATATATAATAAATTGTACCCTCCCCTCCGCTCTTCTGCCTGGTCAAAGTATTCTGTAGCTGATGGGACGCTAGTTACACTGAACTCAGGAGCAATTAATTTTGGTGAGTTCTTGTGATCCATATTCATGCATAATTAAATAATTAAGTAACACAGCATGGTATTGTCTAAATGATATTTAGTTTAAATGATTAAATGGTTTTTTTTCTCTTCAAGACACTGATAGTACTGCTAGTGTGCATATATAATTGAGATTACAGGAAAAGTTAATTGCCTCATCTTAACTGAATGTTTCACTGTATTATTTGTGAAGAGTCTAAAGTACATAGATAAGATATTGTAGGATTTTTGTGCCGGTTTGAATAGAAAAATGTTGTTTCAGTTATGGAATATTATTCCCTATGGAGGAATAAGGAAATAAAGAAGTGAGTCACTTGTTGTTATAAGTTATAACCAAATTTGTGAAAGACACTACTACGCTGTCTATTTGAGACTCTCTGTGGCCACAAAAGAGCAGTCCAGGCATCAAATTGGGAGAAATAAGATACAGTGTTGTTGAAAAACGGGAAGTGACTTGTCAAAGAGTAATGACGGTACTGAAGTGAATTGCATGCTTAGCATTTATGGGCGACCTTGCGTCCAGTTTATTTCAAAGTGGAATGACATCACACAGAATGAGGCTATACCATTTCCTAAAATGGGTAGTTTTGACCCCGCAGTATTCAATGCCTTGAAAAAAGGATAAAGTCAGTTATAAAACCTAATGATCACATTAAGCATTTACAAGTTTTAGATTTGTGGAAAAAAAGAAATGTGTAACTGGACTGCAGATAATGTTAAGACAAACCTCTGTATTGACACATGTACTGACACTACAAACACGCATAACAATCCTCCACCATACAACAATATCACAGCATCACCAGCATCTCTATATCCTGTAAAGGAATTACAGTCACTACAAAATGCACCTAACGACATTTCTAATATTGAGGATTATGCAGCTTTCATTCAGTTTGCTGTTTCTCAGAATATACTTCCCCAAGCTGCACAGCCTTCTGGCACGCCTCCACCAACACAGGACTTGCAGGGCTCTTCCCACCCTCCACCCACTGGCAGCACGCAGCAAACACATAGTCCACCTACTACATACAGCTCTGACCACACAAGCCCACAACAAGTACAACTTAGAGAAACAAAAACAGGATGTTGACACATTACAAGACAATCTCCAACAACTTGTATCTATAATATCAAGTGACTCTTCTGTTTCACATCTTTCTGCTTCTTCCTCTGATTTCAATAAGCTTCCAATACCTAAACTTTCCTTTGCTACTCCACCGGTGGCCTCTCCGGTATATATAAGCGGTAATCATGCATGTCTCAATGTCACCAGTACACCTGAACAGATTGCACAGTCAATTAGAACACTCAGACATGGACCAAGGTTTAATTACAAAATACTAAATAACACAGGACAGCGGGTATTCCACCACACTGGGAAACAAGAAGTAATTGATACTGACACTCAAGATCAGCTTGCAGCGTACACCATACAAGTACCTACAGATCATGCATTCATAGAGACTGACACGGACACTGTAACACTGAATCCTATGCGCACAATGAAATTACCGGGTAGGGCAGAAGTGAAAGGCGAAGGCGATAGTATTGTAAGCCCGGCTGTACCAGCCTCTTGAGCTGAGGTCAGTTACCCATTATCAAAAACTGAGCTGTTAAGTATAAAAGCAGAATTCCCAGACCCAAGGAAAAACTCAAATGCCACCTGCAAGTACCTTTCACAGGAGTATTATGTACATAAGTTTACTTGCACTGTAGGGGGGGGGGGGGGGGGAAGCAAGAGCTCATGAACTAAATCTTGTCAAACCCACTCCAGTCCTTGTTGTAGATCACATTCCTCCTGCACAAATTCAGCAACAGACAAATATAACAAACCCACAGACAGTTCAAAACAGTCAGGGATCACCTGCACAAAGCCATTTGGGACCCCAGGCAGCTAAGACATAGTCAGCAAAAGAGAAACTCATGGCAGGGACCGCAGGGAGGTAAGTACACACCTAGAAACATAGGTCCAGTTAAGTATACCATGGCCCTAGACACCAGACCTAATGGCATGCTTTACATGTGGTAAGTACGGCCATAGAGCTAGATATTGCAGGAGTCAAGTAGCCTCACAGCACAGATTATACCCACATGGAAATGCAGGGACACCCAGCGGCCTCACACAGACTCCCTACCACCAGTATGATAACCAAGGACCCCAGGTGGGCAATCATGCCCCACACAGTGGCACACACAATCAGATGTCAGCGGTAGGAGTCTCAGGGCAAATACAACACCTGCCAATACTTGCTGATAGCAATATACAGATAGGTCCATTAAATGATACACATACTTTTGCTAGCATCCAATGCACCAGCAAACTTGCTGGGCCGTGACCTACTATGCAAACTCAAAATCACTAGAAAGCAATGCACAAGCGCTGTTAGACACACCTGTCACAGCTATCACCCAACATACACACACTCCTACTTCTAAATCACATAGCCTTACCACAGAGCAAACAGTTTCTACAGTAGGTAATGAACCAGAGTTGCAATATGGAATAAAAGAACTTATATCAATGACATCACCTGTATATAGAAAACCCAACATACCCCTAGATGAACAACAGCTCATATTACTTATAGACATCTTCCCTTCAGTCATTCACTGGAAGCTATGTAACTCCTTAAACATATACTTCAAAACCTTATTTCATAAATATATTTGTCATAACTTTATATGCAAGTTAAATGTTTTGTTTTTGGCACAGCGTTTACAGTACAGTACAACATTTTTTCTATGTGTATGTATGTGTAGGTATGTGTATGCATGTGTATATACGGTATATGTGAATGCATTTATGGAAAAAAACATTTATGTTTCTTGTTACTATGAATTTTATGAATTATATTAACATTACTATTTATTTTCACAGTGTTTAAGCGCATATAGTTTGGACGATGATGAAATATTTATATATTTTTTCCACCCACACATTCAACCCCGGGTGTATTTTTATTACCAAATACATGTGGTGAATTTTTTAAACTTGTTCCTTTCTTTTGGCTACCGCCCGCTTAATTGAGTCACCTGTTATTTCAGACATCTCCTTCTAAATAACGCCAAGGACATACCACAAAGAAGTAACGTATCTACTGACATAATTTAATTTTTTCTCTACCTAATTTTCCTCATATTGCTGTTTTTTTCTCTAAATATTATATTTTCAAACCTTAATGGTCATAACCCTTAATTGTATTTACCTGTAGTTACCCTAGGGTTATTGTTATAATCTATTTCTGTTGTATCAGCTTACCATGTTTTTTCCCATTCCCAGATCATTTTAGATTTCTGCATGTTTCTTTGCGTTCAGCTTCAGCTGAAATATAATGAGGAGTTTTGTCTGTGTGTAGCTGAACGGGTGCATTAAGTCTCCTTATCAGAGGGCCTAGTCTCCCTGGCTGCTCTCATTGGGTATTATCTCCTGTATATGTGTTTCCCTACTCTCATCCCATGCTGGTCATAGTTCCTGGTTGCTGCAGGAGCCCTCATCACTCTGTTCCAATCTCAGGCGTTAGAATTCTCACCCGCCTCTCAGCATCCATCAACAGTGTCAGCTCTAGTGTCCAGCTTTTGCTCCGTACCAGCCTTCTATAAAATTACCTTGCTGTATTATGTATCTTTATTTTTTTCTTTAGTATTAGTTAAGCACTAGCTGCTACATATAATACTATTCCTCCCAGCAAGGAGGTTATCTCAGTTAAGCTCTCCTCAGTATTAACCTCTGCCCGAGAGTCCCTCATCCCCTCAATACTTTAGTTTTAGTTATTATGCAATGCACTTGTTTGCCTTCCCTCCTCCCACTGATCCTCACTGCCCATGTAGTTCTCTTAGGGTTCAGTTCCTGCCGGCTTTGATCCAGGTCACCTAGGGGTTGAGCTCACACTACCGCCAGTGGCGTAAGTCCTGGTGGGCATCCCAATACCGGTAGACATATAGAGTCTTATGAGAAAAGCGGCTCTTATAGGCAAGAAGACCTGCTGAGTGTGTTCTATGAGTCTCAATCCCAGGTGTACAGGGGTCACTGCTTAAAGACCAAAGCACCATTGAATTCCAAAGGAAGATCTCCATTCCGATGTAACAGTTATTTAACCATATAACAACACAAGAGTTTTATTATTGTAATGGGGAAGTCAACAAAGTGGTACAAGCATTATAAAATAACACAGGTTTGGTTTTGTGACAAGGTTGTCCCAAAAGGGAGGGAGAGTAGAACATATTTGGTATACACGAAGATATTGTTACTTTCAATAGCTGTATGACGCATATTTCAGTAAGTTATACATTAGAAAAGATATAAAAGTGAAAAAAGGAAAAGTATGTAGTATAATAGATGGAACAATATGAATGTTGCGTGAAAGTTTGAAAACTAGAAGAAGGGTCCGTTTTCAGAAGGACAAAAGAAAGAGACTATTGTAGTAAGCAAGATAATGAGATACCACCTAGTCATCCCACACACGACAATGATATTGCAGTGTCAAAGGAAACTGTACAGTCACAAAACACAATAAAGACACTGATTCCATGTTACTTGACAATGAACCACTATGAGAAATATAGAAATTATCCTGTTCATATGGAAAATAAATATTGTATAATAGTGAAATGTTAAACCTATGAAAAAACAACTCAGACAATTGTACCAGTCTTGTTTATAAAAGGAAATATCATTATGGAAGGGAAAATGGATGTGTACCAGATAATAAGTTATTAATAACGGTATCTGTAGAGATCTGTACAGATAACAAATAACAGTTTAGTTTTCTTTTCCTATGAATGTAATGTAATGGGAGAGAATACCCCGCTCTACACAAGCAATATAGAATAACTCTCTCCACCTTATAAGAAATATGTTTTAGTATATTATAAAGTGTTTAGCGGGCAGCCAGAAACACTGGTTGGCCACATTTTGATAGACAAATATGTATATTTGATAATAAGAGTCTAATCCACAAGCACACTGCCCTATAGGTCTTTGGCCTAGGAGGGTTCCACCATGGTAATAAGTTTGTTGTCAACAGTCACAGGGAACACAGTGTGGAGTTGGCGTAGTCTTCCATACACACCAGTTGATGTCTATTGCTCCACTAACCCTGTTCCCAAGAACCTGTTTCCATATTAGATTTTCATTGGCACATGCTCAGATTATAGAGTAAACCCGAAAGAAGATCATGCTGAATGAAATAACAGCACCACAAATTATATCTATGCCTTAAAGGAAAAAGATACACCAGAGCGCAGTCTCCTCACAGGCAAACAGCAATGCTGGGACAAGCTGGCATGATATGAAGCCTGGTGAGTTTATGAATGGTCCACAATTCTCTTTTCAGGTCTCCTTATACAGTAGATCACTGGGGAAGGACCAGGTCAAGGACTACCTCCACCTAGAAAGTTGCTGAGAGAAACCCACCTGGAGAAGCTAAAAGCACCAACGAGGGGGGCTGATCTCACCCTAGGTTTGGAAGAACTGTTCAAAGGACAGTAAATAGTTTAATGCCTTGTTTGGTAAGGATGGTAAAATGGAAGAATGTGGGACAGATGAGAATGTCCTGCAGCCCTGAACCTGATAAATAAAAGGAATCACAAATCCCTATAAGGTGTATTAAGTTTAAGAATAGACCTGTCCATGATAGATTGGATGGCAGATAATATATATTTCATACAAGATCGAACAAGGGGGGAAACAGGATGTGGAGTGGAACCAGGTTCCTGGTGATGTGGCAAGTAAGGTAACAATTCACTTGTGGGTTCCATATGACTGACAACATTTTTCCCTACATCATGGTCCATAATGGTTTAAGGAAAATAACATACAGTACAGTATGTTCCCCACACTGACCATGGCATATGAAAATATAATGAACAACGCTAGGAATATGTACTAAATGATGTATAAATAAGATACTGATCAATATAATCACCTATCAATTGAGACACGCTTATCAAAAGTATTTATATCCCGTGTTTATAGAGCTAAAATACAATTATTTACAATTAAACTACTATAAAACCATACCCGTACTGATATGCCTTTTGGCTTGTAATATAGACTTGTGATAGACCTAGTAAGTTTAACTTTTTTATACTAGCTACAATTATCAATGCACCAAGTTCAGCTATAGGTCTGATAAATGAAGAACTCAGAAAAGTAAGAGATGGTATGATGCAAAATAGAGTAGCCATTGATTACCAGTTACTTAAAGCAGAAAGTGGTTGTGAACAATTTAAAGGAATGTGTTGTTTTAACATCTCAGATAATTATAACCCCATTGAACAGAAGGTTAAGTTGTTGCAGGATATACAAGAACATATGGCCCAATCGGCTGATTGGGACCCCTTCGGATGGATGGGAGCCGGAATTTCAAAATGGCTTTACCATATACTACACTATGTTATGATAATAATACTTATAATTTTTATAATTTATGTAACAATCAAATGCCTGCCTATTCTTGGACGATCGTGTGGGAAAATACTCACATGGCCTGAAAGGAAGCCACGAACCAAGCTTATGGTAATGACTCCCATTACCCACACTGCAGTAGCCCACTCATAGTGAATCAGTAGTGTTATCACACATAGTCAGATTATCAGAAATATACCCTAATAGGTGCTTACACGCTCATGCATCATATATGTACACTTAGTAAGAAGGAACCTCAACCTATAGCCAGGTTGAAGAAGACAAGAATACATCCTGTCGCTACCTCTTTCATTTCTCTTATCTATCCAAGTTTTCTGGAGGGTTGAGACTTTTCGCATCGATACTCAATGGACTCGTGCCAGCGATTGCATCCAGAGAACGGATTTTCCTTTTCCTATCTCACATCTCACATCACACTCATTTGAAAATTAATTTGAATTATGATGAATATTTGATTTACTATATGTTGTGTTTAGAGACTAAACAAAAGACAGGAATGATGGAGAAAAATCAAATATACATCTGTATTGCCTCAGAAATTGTGCTTTCAAACTTATAGTTAAATATCTGTAACTAGCACTTTAATTCCCATAATGGTCAGCCATTCTTACAGTGAAGTTTTCTGTCAACCTTTGTCCTAGCTTGTGACTAAGAGCATACGTGCTTAGATAAAGACCCTTGTATTTAGATAACCAGAACTGAATGACATTTTATGGGGTTTGATAAATAAATATCAGATGAACCTTCGGCTCTGAAAAGAGCACCATGACACATGAACAGGAATAACCTCTTTGCTGATGAAGCTTATTGAGAGACCCTATTGGTGTGAATGGGAGATCCAAGACTCATGGAACCAGTCTGCCATCTTCAGGAGAAGATCAGCCATTACATCTAGCCCAGCTGACCATATTTGAGATTTCCTGTTGGTGACCATCAACCAATCAATGATCCCCTTGTTATCTGAATACACGCCCCATTGATTAATCAATTATGAATTATTGTATAATTATGTACTATATAAGTAAGCCTGAAATCCCCTGAAGGGACGGGCATCATTGATGAAGTCTGTCTTGGGTCACATCTCTCTGCGCAGAAAATAGTAGGCGTGGCCTCTTCTTTGATAATAAATACTATATGCTGAATATCATCACAATGGAGACTCCCCAATTCTTTTAAAATAATTAGGCATTAACACCTTATATACCTAAGTGGGCGCACTTTAACTTTGGCCTAATGCCCTCTAATGCCCTCTAATGTAGGGGTAATATCAGGCCTAATGCCTGATATTACCCCATGGGCCTAGTGCCCGCCTGCTGCGCCAAAAGGCCTGTGGCCTGACTGTCCCCCATGGGCCTAATGCCCGATCTCTGGTGGTCTAGGGAGGGGTGGTGGTAGCAGGGGGCACCTTAAAAGGGCCTACCTGACCCAGTGGGAGAGGCACCAGGGGGAGCTTCGTCAGCTATTTTCTTCCCACCCCTGGTGGCCTCTCCAGCCCGCACCTCAGTCTTCTGCCGCTGGCCCGTCCTGGCCAGTTGCGCTGCCGCTTCTCCGCATCCAGCCACTGCTGGTCATCTTCTCTGGTGCCGCCCAGGTCTTCAGGCCTCTTCTGCGGCTTTAGGAACTCCCTCCGTGACGTCCTCTTCTCTCCAGCGCCGCCTGACTCTTCTGCGCTTTTCCGCGTGGTCTTCCTCTCCCTGCTCCCGGCGGCGTCTGACGTTAGATGCCGGGGCCATGGTACGGCGCTGTGAGCTCTGATTGACTCGCCGCAACCGCTTCCTATTTGCCGGCGCTCCGCAAGCCGTGATTGGCTCACGGAGTGCGCCTGATTTGAAAGGCCGCAGGCGGCACTTCCAGTTGGCTGCCGAATCGGCACCAAGTTTGAAGTGCCGCTCCCTCGGCACTGCCCGTCGCCGTACTTTGACCAGCGGTGGGAACAGATACACCGTCCCAGCGCCAGCCACCGCCGCACCCTGCAGGGGACGCAGATCTTCTGCACTCCGCCGCTACACTGATGTGCCCTGTGATACAGGGCACATCTCCACAAATGCCCGTGCGATCGTAATTTTCGCACCATCCTGTCACTGACAGGCGATGCCTGTTGTTGTTGTCCGATGCGCATATGCATTGTGGTGCATATGCATGCGTAGTTAGTACCTGGTCGCCTGCTGTTCGAAAACGTACAGCAGCGATCAGGTCTGAATCACCCTCTATATTCAAGCTGCAGAGCAGCACTTTAGTTCTTATTGGATGCAGCTATCTGCAACAATTATTGTGTGCAGTACAGTGGTGAATGTCTTACCAGTCCTTTCTTGCCAGTCTTTTCTTGCTGGAAGATCTATAGAAGTGAAGGTTTAATATGTTCTACTTCTACCCTAATCTAACGGCTTTATATTGATCTCAAAAAGCCGTCCACATACAAATTTTAATCAGAGGAGCAGGAAACACCTTGGAGAATTGCAATAGTCAGGACATTTGTATGCAAACACCATAGTTCTATATCCTGCCGGGAATTGTACATAAGGTGTTGATCTTGATACACTTTATTATAAACACTGCATATTTATGATCAAATATTAATCGTTATTTCCTTGTATCATGAACAATACCATAAATAGGATGAAAACTGTTTTGACTAGAGATGAGCGGGTTCGGTTCCCTGAGAACCGAACCCCCCCAGAACATCCCGTCCCGAGCCCAAATCCGAGTCCTTCTCAGGACTTCCTGCCAGACTCGGAAACCAGAACGAGGCAAAATGTCATCAGCCCGCTGTCGGAATCTCGCGGGTTTTGGATCCCATATAAACAGCCGCGCGTCACCGCCATTTTCACTCTGGACTTGGAGAGTGAGGGAGACAGATCTCTGTTTCTATCTGTGGGTGGTGGCATCGGGTGGGTTTAGTGTGTGCTCTGTACGCAGGCTTGGTTCTAGACCTTGTGGTGCCCAGGGCGAAAGTTTCCTGTGGTTCCCCCCCAGGTAAAACAGAGTTGGTGCGCGCAGAAGGCGCGCGTCCAAAAATAGGGGTGTGTCTTCTTCATAGGGAAGACCCCTGTAGCTGTGCCCCTGGCACCTGTGACCCCTGTAGCTGTGCCCACAGTAGATTTGCCCCCAGCAGCTGTGCCCACAGTAGATTTGCCCCAGTATCTGTGCCCCCTGTAGCAGTGCCCCCAGTAGATTTGCCCCCTGTAGCAGTGCCCCCAGTAGTTGTGACCCCAGTAGCTGTTCCCCCCAGTAGTTCTGACCCCTGTAGCTGTGCCCCCTGTAGCTGTACCCCCAGTAGATTTACCCCCAGTAGCTGTGCCCCCCTGTAGCAGTGCCCCTTGTAGCTGTGCCCCCAGTAGTTGTGCCCCCAGTAGCTGTGTCCCCTGTAGTTGTGATCCCAGTAGCTGTGCCCCCAGTAGTTGTGACCCCTGTAGCTGTGCCCCTGGCAGCTGTGCCCCCTGTAGCTTTACCCCCAGTAGATTTGACCCCAGTAGCTCTGCCCCCATTTGATTTACCCCCAGGAGCTGTGCCCCCCTGTAGCAGTGCCCCTTGTAGCTGTGCCCCCAGTAGTTGTGCCCCCAGTAGCTGTGTCCCCTATAGTTGTGATCCCAGTAGCTGTGCCCCCAGTAGTTGTGCCCCCTGTAGCTGTGACCCCTGTAGCTGTGCCCCCGGCAGCTGTGCCCACAGTAGATTTGCCCCCAGTAGATTTGCCCCCAGCAGCTGTGCCCACAGTAGATTTGCCCCTAGTAGCTGTGCCCCCTGTAGAAGTGCCCACAGTAGTTGTGACCCCAGTAGCTGTGCCCCCAGTAGTAGTGCCCCCAGTAGTAGTGCATCCAGCAGTTGTGACCCCTGTAGCTGTGCCCCCAGTAGCTGTGCCCCCAGTAGTAGTGCCCCCAGCAGTTGTGACCCCTGTAGCTGTGCCCCAGTAGCGCCGCTTACAAACACACAAAAAAAAAAACAAATAACAACACAATACTTATCAGCCCTGCTCCTGATTCCCAAATGCTGCTGCGCTGCCCTCCGTCTCTGGCCACCGGCTACTCTCTATGGGAGAGACGTCATGACGTCACTCCCATAGCAGCGCCGCACAGACACTAGAGGTCAATTATGACCTCTAGTGTCTGTCACTGGAGCCAGCTGCAGTGGGCAGCCAAACAGCCCATGGCGCCTGCTGCAGCCGGGGAGTGGGGGTCAGTAGCAGCTCTTGCCATGACAGCGGCGCCCCGGGCAAAAAGCCCACTTGCCCATGGCAAGAGCCGCTACTGTCTGTACAGGTGCTGCTGCAGTCACTGTGGTGTACCTGTGCTGTGTTAGGGGTGCTGTCCTGGCTGTCACTGGTGTTTCATGTGCTCCAGCTGTACATGGGTGTTGCTGTCCTAGCTGTCACTGTGTTGCAGGGGCACTGTATGCTGGAAAATATAGGGGTGCTGCTGGCCCTGTATGTTGTAAAAATTCAAGGGTGCAGTTTTTAAAAATTAAAAGCACATGTGCTTCTGTATGCTTTAAAATATGGGGTGCTGCTGTTCAAATAACATTACACTGGCTCTATATGTTGTAATAATTCAGGGGTGCAGTTGTTAAAAATTAAAAGCACACTGCTGTATGCTGTAAAATATAGGGGTGCTGCTGGCCCAGTATGTTGTAAAAATTCAAAGGCGCAGTTGTTAAAAATTAAAGGCACACTGCTGTATGCTGTAAAATATAGGGGTGTTGCTGTTCAAATAACATTACACTGGCCCGGTATGCTGTAAGTATACAGGGGTGCTGTGAAAATAAAGGGGCACTTTTCTGTGTGCTGTAATAATAAAGGGGGGCTGGCCTGTGAAATGAAAAACAACAATATGGAGGAAAAAATAGTGGAAGATCAGGAACCACTTCCAGTTCCTAGCACTAGTGCTGAAGCCGCTGCTGCCACCAGTCATGACATTGACGATGCAATTCCATCAACGTCGTCTGCTGAGGCCGATGCCCATTGTCATAGAGAGCATGTAAAATCCAAGAAGCAAAAATTAATAATCAGAAAAAAAAGAAATTATGTGATGAGAAACGTAAAATGTGCAATATGCCATTCACGACACGAAGTGGCCTATGTTCATGACTGGTGGCTCAGCCTCTCATGAGGATGGAAGCCCTCCTCCCTCTCGAAAAATTTAATAAATTAAGCTTGTTAAAGCACAGGAAAATACAACTGTGCGTTCAGAGATATCACAAATTCCCAAGGAGAGTTCAAGTGTGTCCGCGGTTGCAATGTCTAGGCCTGACCTTCCCAAGACTGTATGGAAAGAGGAGGCTACTACCACCATTTGTACGCCCCCTGCAAGTGCTGGAAAGAGCACCGCCAGTCCAGTTGCTGATATTGAGATTGATGATGTCACTGTAGCTGTACACCAGGATGAGGAGGATATAGGTGTTGCTGGCGCGGAGGAGGAAGTTGACGATGGGGATTCTGATGGTGATGTGGTTTGTTTGAATAAGGCACCAGAGGAGACAGTTGTTGTCTGTGGGATGAGAAAGTCCATTGTTATGCTTGGGCAAAATACCAAAAAAGCCAGTGTGGAATTATTTCTCCACAAATCCAGACAACAGGTGTCAAGCCATGTGTTTACTTTGTAAATCAGTAATAAGTAGGGGTAAGGATGTTAATCACCTAGGAACATCCTCCCTTGTACGTCACCTGCAGCGCATTCATCAGAAGTCATTGTCAAATTTAGAAACTTTGGGTAAGAGCGTAAGCAGTCTACTGACACCTAAATCCCTTCTTCCTGTTGTACCCAAGCTCCTGCAAGCCACACACCACCAACTCCATCAACGTCAATTTCCTCCTCAGTCAGGAACATCAGTAGTCCTGCAGGCCATGTCACTGGCATGACTGACGAGTCTTCTCCTAACTGTAATTCCTCAGGAGGATCCTTGAGTGGTACGCCTACTGCTAATTTCCTGCTACTTACTGATTGGATGTTCCTATTATAAATATGGAGACTCCTCACAGTACAGTCAGTTCTTGATAAAGGTCCTGTTAAAGACCGAAATGCGTTGAACAACGGTACTGTGAGTAGCCTTGGATGACCTAAGTCGGACTTTTAACCATTGGAATCTTGCTGAATGTTTTTTTTGTTGTTGTTTTTTGTTTTAACATTTAATTTTACTGAAAGCATTTTGATGTACTTTTTGGACTTTTGTGAATAAATCCCCTTTTTAAACATATAAAGAGGAACTTTCTCCCGTGTATCTTTACTTGAAAATATTCTCTGCCATAAATCATGTGACATCGGACAAAGATACCTTGATAGGAGTTAACTATCCATATAACCAGTGAGTTGTGGTACGCACATCATTGATTTTAGAAAAAAAGATACCTTTATGTGCATGTTTTATCTACATCTTGTGTAAGTTGGGGTACGCATCCGACTGGCTATAAAGATACATTTATGTGATTTATCATCATATTTTTAGCGTGAGTTCTGGGTACGCTTCTGATATCTCTATTCCAGTATTACAAGGACATCTATTTGTCAAAGATACCTTTATGGGTTTCCACTCACTTGTCTCTGTGTGAGTGGGGTACGCCCTTTTTCTTCTAGGGTTGTGGAAATTATCCTGATTGATGTGAAACTGTTCTACACATTTGTTCCTTCCTTTTTGTTTTTTATGAATATTGGGATAACCACATGATACTTCGAGAGGAGGAAAAACCAATCAGAGAATTTCCCAAGTTTCCACATGAAGGATACCCTTTCTCTTCAGCAATAAGGGATGTATTTTGCATATTAAGTGTTTTATGTGCACCCTGGACACAGAAAAATTCCACTCCATTCTGTTATTGCTTATTGTTTCTGTAAAAACTGTGATTTTTACTTCGGTATTTATAATGGACGGGCAGCAACAACAGCAGCGGCACCAGTAGCAGCATCTAACAAACACCAACTCGTTCCTAGGCAAACTATGCTGTGTATCACCAGTTTCCATAAGAGGCGCACCGCTGACAACCTCTTACAGAAACTGAGGGACATCATCGCACAATGGCTTACCCTTCTTAGACTCTCCTGGGGATTTGTGATATCGGACAACGCCACCAATATTGTGCGTGCGTTACATCTGGGCAAATTCCAGCATGTCACATGTTTTGCACATACAATTAATTTGGTGGTGCAGATTTTTATTTTTAAATGACAGGGGCATGCAGGAGATGCTGTCGGTATTACAGAAAATAGCGGGCCACTTTCGACATTCAGCCACTTCGTGCCAGCAAACACTACTGAACCTGCCCTGCCATCACCTGAAGCAAGAGGTGGTAACGAGGTGAAATTCAACCCTCTATATGTTTCAGGGGATGGAGGAGCAGCAAAAGGCCATTCAAGCCTATACAGCCACCTACGATATAGGTAAAGGAGGGGGAATGCACCTGACTCAAGCGCAGTGAAGAATGATTTCTGTGTTGTGCAAGGTTCTCCAACCCTTCGAACTTGCCACACCTGAAGTCAGTTCAGACACTGCCAGCTTGAGTTAAGTAATTCCCCTCATCGGGCTTTTGCAGAAGCAGCTGGAGAAATTGAAGGAGGAGCTAGGACAGAGCGATTCCGCTAAGTATGTGGGACTTGTGGATGGAGCTCTTCATTTGCTTTGCCAGGATTCAAGGGTGGTCAATCTGTTGAAATCAGAGCACTACATTTTGGCCACCGTGCTCGATCCTAGGTTTAAAGCCTACATTGTATCTCTCGTTCCAGCAGACACAAGTCTGCAGAGGTGCAAAGACCTGCTGGTGAGAAAATTGTCAACTCAAGCGGAACATGACCTGTCAACAGCTCCTCCTTCATTTTCTCCGGCAACTGGGGCTGGGAGGAAAAGGATAACATTTCCTAGCCCACCTGCTGGTGGTGATGCAGGGCAGTCAGGAGCAAATGTTGACATCTGGTCCGGACTGAAGGACCTGCCAACAATTACTGAATGTCTACTGTCACTACATTGATGCTGTTACTATTGAAAGAATAGTGGACTATTATATCATTGAAAGCATCCAAGTAGGCATGTCAGACAGTCCGTATGTATACTGGCAGGATAAAGAGGCAATTTGGAGGCCCTTGCACAAACTGGCTTTATTTTACCTAAGATGCCCCCCTCCAGTGTGTACTCCGAAAGAGTGTTTAGTGCAGCCGGTAACCTTGTCAGCGATCGGCGTAGGAGGTTACTTCCACAAAATGTGGAGAAGATAATATTCATCAAAATGAATTATAAATTCCTCCAGGAAGACCTTTACAAGCAATTGCCTCCAGAAAATACACAGGGACCTATGATGGTGGATTCCAGTGGGGACGAACTAATACTCTGTGAGGAGGAGGAGGATGTACACACTGAAAGGGGTGAGGAATCGGAGGATGAGGATAAGGATGACATCTTGCCTCTATAGAGCCAGTTTGTGCAAGCAGACATGAATTGCTTCTTTTTTGGTGGGAGGATTAATTGCTTCTTTTTTTTGTGGGGGCCCAAACAACCCAATCATTTCAGCCACAGTCATGTGGCAGACCCTGTTGCTGAAATTATTGGATTGTTAAAGTGCATGTCCTGTTTATACAACATAAGGGCCCAAGGACAATTCCATTTTGCACCTCTTTTTTTCTTTGCAGTATGTGCTCTTTGGGGCCTAGTTTTTAAAACTGCCATCCTGTCTGCCACTGCAGTGCCACTCCTAGATGGGCCAGGTGTTTGTGCCGCCCACTTGTGTCACTTAGCTTAGTCATCCAGCAACCTCGGTGCACCTCTTTTTTTTCTTTGCAATATATTATCTTTGGGGCCTAGTATTTAAAACTGCCATCCTGTCTGCCACTGCAGTGCCACTCCTAGATGGGCCAGGTGTTTGTGCCGCCCACTTGTGTCACTTAGCTTAGTCATCCAGCGACCTCGGTGCACCTCTCTTTTTTCTTTGCAATATATTCTCTTTGGGGCCTAGTTTTAAAAACTGCCATCCTGTCTGCCACTGCAGTGCTACTCCTAGAGGGGCCAGGTGTTTGTGCCACCCACTTGTGTCGCTTAGCTTAGTCATCCAGTGACCTCTGTGCAACCTTTTGGCCTAAAAACAGTATTGTAAGGTGTGAGGTGCTCAGAATAGACTGGAAGTGAGTGTAAATGAATGTTATCGAGGTTAATAATACTGTAGAATCACCCCCAAATTCTGTGATTTTAACTGTTTTTATCAAATACCATTTAGATCCAAAACCAAAACCCAAAAGGGTGGTTTTGACAAAACCAATCCAGATCCAAAACACAAGCGTGTTCCAGATCCAAAACCAAAACACAAAACACGAAATGTGCCCGCCGCACATCTCTAGTTTTGACACATTAATAAATTGTGGTAATCTCATACTCATGCAGTAATAAATGCAGTGATAAATGGCATTAAATTATATTTATGATTCTGAGTGTACCTGAAACATAAAATACATTTTGCACCAAATAGTTTAAATATAATAACACACCGATTGCACCTACTGTATGTGTGCTTACTTTGTTTTATATTTACATTTTATTAACCTAGATCAGTGGCAAATGCAGGATTTATAGAGGGGGATTTCCAAATGCAATCCACAATTTCCCACTCTGCGGAACAATGTACTAAGGGGGTCATGTACTAAGCAGTGATAAAAGTGGAGAAGTGAGCCAGTATATGTTTACAGTATTCAAATTATAAATGTTACGTCAATGCTGATTGGTTGCCATGGGCAACTTCTCCACTGGCTCACGTCTCCACTTTTATCACTGCTTAGTATATGTCCCCCTCAGTGCCGGAGTCTGGGGGAGCGTTATAACAATATAATAACAACCCTAAACATTGGTCTTTTTATATACTGGAAACTGTATGGAATAGAGTATTAATATTTACATTATACATTATAGATGGTCTACAATATAGGCTGTATCAAAAATATTTAAAAATAATATAAATAAGTGGTCAGAAAAAGCTTGAACATCCCATAATAGATAAATACGCAAACATAACAGAACCAGTACTGCACTTTCTAATTCTTCCACCTAATGGTAAGGCTCCTGTCTCTTATTCCTGTCTCTTATTCTCTTTGGTCCAGTGCATTGATTGAGGATCCACACACACAGCAAACTTGGTAGAAGTAGCTGCTACCACTGGGCATGTTCAGCAGTTCTGCTCTGTCCCTTAAACTGCATGATGTGGCGGCAGCTCTAGTAATTGTATTATGTAGCATTACTATTGTGGTCATAATTTAATTTATGTAGAGTAAGTAACTTGAGGATTTTGCATAGACAACAAAACCCCTGGCTGTTACTAATTGTAAGGACTTGTATGCCTGTCCCAGGGTGAGTTCAGGCCTCTGAATAGGGGGGCTTGGCTGATCACCAAGAGGGAAGGTGAGCCGGTACATAGTATCCAGGCCTGACTGGGGGTCCAGGGTAGGACAGGTATGCATAATACACCACCAAGTTGGCTTGGCCATCTTGGTATTGGGAAGGGGGTTGGTATACCTGAGAGCTCCAGTATTCACAAAGGGTGTGGCTATGGCCCATCTACTTCAGGAGCCTAGCCGAGAGCTTGGGTAGGCTATAACATGTGTCTGCAGGCAACAAGCCTGGTGGGTACTGGGTTAGATACCTGGCATTGTCCCAATTTTCAGGACCTTAATCTGTGGATGGCTATTTATTTTTGGTGTTGTCACACGCATGACACAAGATGCAATTTTTGAAATTATAAAATGTTTAAATTATTGTTTGAAATCCAAAGCGTAATAGAGATAAATTAACAAGATTGTGGTATATATTCAGCATGCTTGCCATACCATATACCAGTGGTTCCCAAACTGCATGCCTAGGCACCCTGAGGTGCTGCGAGGATCTTGCAGGGGTGCCTCGAGTTGGTGTTCCAGGTCCAAATCAAAATATTTATGGTCAAAGTGATAGGCAAAACCAGTGCTAGCGGCTGCCCATCATAAAACATGTGGACTATCAGAAGCACAACTGTGCACCACCACATAACGGACCTTAAGGGTGACAGATAACCACAATTAGGGAGGCCAATCCAGGGATCGGGATCGCCGCGATCCTGGCATTTAGGGACAAAAACGTCCGGGATTCAATCCCTGGATTGGAAGCTCCAATCCTGGGGATTGAGGGATCAGCGCTAGCGTCCTCAGTACGCTCAGACGCTGCCCGGCTTCCGCCTCCTGGCTCCCCAGCGCAGCATGAGAGGTCACACACCGCTGGGAACAGCCAGGAGCTGCCGGGAGAGAGCAGATGAAGTGTCCCACCCGCCCTCTCCGGTGTATGGTGAGTTATGTGTGCGGGGCGGGACGGGTTGAGGGGGGCGGCCACACAGGGAAATGCTAATCCCAGGGATCCTGGGAATCCTGGGATTGACCATTTTTCAATCCCGATACCTGGGATTGAAAAAATGGCCCGGGATTGGCACAATGTACTTAATTTTATATTTTTTTCCAAATTGATCAAAAAAACTTTTACCCTAAGGTTGCCGTGAAAACAATGCTGATATTTTAGAGTGCTGCAATTCAAGAAAGTTTGAGAACCACTGTCATATACCATTTGTATAAAATTAGAAGATAATGCACTATTAGTAATTTTCCCTGTTTTCCTCCCAAAAAGAAGGCAAATAGACACAGTGGCAGATGTATTAACCTAGAGTAGGTATAAGGAAGTGATAAACCAGTGATAAGTGCAAGGTGATAAACGCACCAGCCAGTCAGCTCCTAACTGTCAATTTGCATATTGGAGTTGATTGGCTGGTGCGTTTATCACCTTGCACTTATCACTGTTTTATCACTACCTTATTCCTTCTCCAGGTTAATATATCTGCCCCATAGTTTTATAGTGGACATATTGATAAACATACAGAAAATCAAGTTAAACCATAACCTTTATTGTATTCAATAACATGGTCAATAATATGGTACAGTAGGCAACTCAATTGATAGCTAAATATTAAAAACAATAGCAAAGTGTAGAGGATTAAAGAAGTGGCTAAAAAAATATTTCAGAAGCTGAAGCGATAATGTTGCGCCGCATAGATGGCTCAACAGCAGAGGCAAAATCTACCGACTAATTGACGGTATCCGTTTGATAGATAGACAGTGTCTAGTTAGACAGTCAATAGATAGACACCATCTGTTAGACAGACATTAGGTTGACAGGGTCAAAAGGTCCACATGAAAAGGGTAGACAGTACAAAAGGTCGACAGGTCAAAAGGTCGACATGGTCAAAAGGTCGACATAAAAAAGATAGACAAATGTTTTTTTTTTATGTAACATGTTTTTGGACTATTTCATACCTTCTCTATCCATGTCGGCATAGAGTTGGTTATAAACCTTGTGGCGAGTGCAGCGAGCCACCGAGCCTGAAGCGTGGCGAGCGCAGTGAGCCCCGTGAGGGTATGCCTTTCTACAATTGGGGGTCCTAGATGACAAAACTATCCACACAAACCACAAAAATGCAAAAAACATGGTGTCTACCTTTTTCATGTCGACCCTTTTCATGTCGACCTTTTGACCCTGTCGACCTAATGTCTGTCTAACATATGGTGTCTATCTATTGACTGTCTAACTAGACACTATCTATCTTTCATACCGGAACCCTGATTTACATATTATACCTTGTTGTGGATTATTGTGTCAATGAATAAAGATAATTCTTCTCAAATGTTGTAAGTAGTGGTTAAATGCTTTATAACAGATCTTTTAGTATTATGTTAATTCATTTATTCTTATTGCCTGCATTTAGTGAAGCATGTGATTGTATCATATTTTAAATATCAGGCATATTAAACTTTTGCTCAAGTATTATCAGCAACCTAGGGGCAAACCACGGATCAGTGACTACTATGTCTATATGAAAGAATGTATGTGTTAACCCCTACTTGCTTACTTTATACTATATTTTTCTACCAACGGTTAGATCTCAACAGCGAGTGCCTATGTTACTAACACGGGACACTTAAAGGTTATGTCGACTCAATTTATTTGTATATCTCTATGGGACTGTTGGGCACAGGCAGCAACTGCCTTTAATACAGTACCAATTATTCTATTATGAAACGCAGTGATACATACTTGGAATAAGCTGTCTCTATACCCATTTATGGAATACAACGACACATGCTTAAAACAGCTATCACTTATCTTCACTGGTATATAGACTTAATTGGGCATCACATTGTTATTTAACAGCAGCAGCAGCAATTTATTTAAATTGAAGTCAATCAATGTTCATAGCATCTTATACGTAGGAAGAATGCATAGTGAATACTTACGTTGCATAGGACATTGAAAGCTGTAACAACTCAGCAGGTAACCGTGGGCACAAAAACTAGTACTGACAATTTTGTCCATTTATTTTTCGGTACACACATACGGTGGATGTTGAGAGTATTTGACATGTATGAGAAGTGTAGGGTGAATACTTACGCTGTATAGGATACTGGAAGCTGAAATTATCCAGCAAGCTGTCAGCTGTGGGCACACAAATCGGTACACACAATAGATTAATCTGATATTTGAGTACATTCTACATATACCCGATATTGGCAGTTCTTGCAATCTTCGGAGTGGATATTTTTAATTCTTATCACTTTTCTATCTTTGAGCACAATTTCTTTTGGATTCTGTATTCAATTTTACCTATATATTTCGCTATGCTGACCGATATACGGCCTCCTCACTGAATCACAAGTGAAGTAATTAGCTCCACCTGTGGATCTTTTAAAATGTGTCAGTGAGTAATGACTGCACCTGTGCACCAGCTAGGTGGTCTGGAAAACATGAAATGTTGGTAGCTTTCTAAGACCTGGGTTGGCTACCCCTGGGTTAGGTAGTTAGAAAAGAGTCAGCTTCTGAAATGCTTGATGCGCGTTTCGCATAGTCTTAATGATGGCCCATGATTTCTGTAAGAGCTTTGAGTCTTTTTGGAGAAAAGCACTATATAACTAAAATCCTTATTAATGAATATTGATGTATCTTGGGGCACATGCACTGTAAGAAATACATATATTCGCAAATCAGAAATTGATGTACATCTAACTCTAAATGACCCCTACACTTCTGAAGCAGTAAAGTGAAAACCATTTTTGAACTGATTCCAGTGAATGTACAGTCAGCCCATTGCTGCCGGCGGTAATCAGGTGTCAGGTTATCGGTAAAACATCAGCACAGCAGATTCTGTAATCTCTTTGCTGCTGCTCCATTCTTTGTGTGTCCCATAACCATCCCAGTCAAAGGCAGCAAAGTCTCCACACTGTTTGGGGTTTTCTTGCGGAATATAGCCCCCGCCTCCGATGCAGTGCTGAAAACCCCAAAATATAAATAAGTTTAAACAAATCTCCAGGGGAAAAATACATTCTCAGTCAGTGTCATTCGACTTTTCATTAATCCCTAATACATTTTCAATCTCTTCAGGGATGTTTATGCATCGATGGCAGATTCTAGTGGCAACTAGCAGGGGCAGATTAGGAATGAAGATTGGCCGTGGAAAAATTTGTACAGGTGGCCTTACATGGGCAGCAGAGGTGTAAGGTCTAGCCAAGGGCCATGGCAGCAACACCCTCCCTACCAAGACTTGCCATGTCCAACATAAAGGGGAAAGTTAAAAGAAAATAAGATTAAACATTAGGGGAACATATACGATACATATTTAAAATTAGGGAAACTATATAATTCTTTAGAAAAATTTATTTTTTAGCTTATTACACCAACCGTATGCCAATTACCATTTACTCAATCCTATATGTCAGCCAAACTGGCAGACAGCAAATACACTAGATCATCCTCAATCACAGGCTAAGTGGCAAAGTCATTTTTATATTCTGTATGCCAATTGTTTTACAGCTATACATTACAACTATAAATGGGACCATGTCATTGAAAAAAACAGCCCCCCCCCCCCCCTTCCCCCCGTAGGCACGTCGGCCCACCGGGGATCTTCGCTGTGGCCCGATGTTAGGGGGGAGTGGCGGACCTGCACTCTTGCTTATCCATCTAAACAAGCCTGCCCCCCCCCCCCCTCCCCCTCCTCTTGGCCATCCTGATCATATTAGTGATCACTTCACTTCACACACTGCAGCGTCAGACCCTATCAGAGCTACAGTCCCTGCGGGTGTATTTTATTACAGTACATTGCCATGATAACAATTTAATTATCGGGTCTGAAATCGAATAATTGCTAAATATGCTACAGATGAAAGAAAAACATGTGAATGAGGAAAACAAACCTCCTCAAAACAAATAATTTTAATTGTTACTCTGTTTACCTCTACTGAGACTTAAAAGCATTAAGTACAGCAGTAGTCCTGACCTATGGCTCAAAATTATTCTCAGTGGAGATAATGAAGACACAATCAGAAGACCAATAATTTATACCAATAATTCTTTCCTTTTCATTTGTAATAAACTTCAGTACCTGTTCTGTATCACAGGCGGTCACTCTTATTCCCGCACACAGAGCCAGTGCAGCCTTTTCATTGTTAAAGACGCGGAACTGAACAAATCCAGCAACAAACTGACCTGTGGAATATAAAATGTTAGTACAATTATTTTTCTATAAGATGTTCCTCTTGTATTCCAGGTGGATAAAACTTACTTCTTCCATTAGGCGAGTAATAATTTGCTGTCTTCTCCGCATTTCCAAAATCATACACAACAGGTACTGCAGGTCCATTGTTTGTTGGGCAGCTGCCAGCATTGTATATAACTGGGTATTTCTGAAAGAGGATAATGGCTTTATACTCATGAAATGTATATCTACGTATGACAGTATGTATAAAGCTGCTACAAACACAGCCTCACTTCTTTCTCAGCCCCCAGTGATCACTCCTTCATGAAAGCCCCCCACACTTGCCCTCCCCAAAAAACACGATCCCTCCACATCAATGGGGGAGGGGCAAAGATGAGGGGAAAGTGAGGGACCCGAGATGAAATAGAGGGGGATAGCCATCCCCATGGTCCCACCCACAAATTCTCTCCCCATGCAAAGGGAATGGGGGGGGGGGGGTACAGATGAAAGTGTGGGGTGTGTGTGTGTGTGTGTGTGTGTGTGTGTGTGCGTGTGTGTGCGTGTGTGTGTGTGGCAGAATGGGACACAGTGACAGAGTGGCAGAAAGAGACAGAATGGAGAACAGAGATTAAAGAAACACAGGGTATGTCATGAGGCTGAAGAGACACCAGGGGATGGAATGAGGATGTAGAGATGCATTGGGTGGCATGACGCTGGATAGACTTAGGAGGTGGCATAGGGTTGGAGATAAACAGGAGGTAGCTTTTGGCTGTCGAGAACATTGAGGGATGTTTCTGTAGAAACACAGAGGGGGTGAGACTATAAAGCCGCCACTCTAGCTAGCAACTCAGTGAATGACGGGTTTAAAATTACTAGTCGGTATAATATTCCTGTAATGCCTCTGTATATTGTCTTGTCCCTGCACCAGAGACAGAATTAATAGTGTCTAAGATTCCCATGGCTGTACTGTGGGTTTCTCTAAGCTGAATTTAATGGATACAGATATCTGCAATAATCACTATGTACACAGTGTTATCTTCATGGATAATAAAAAATATACAGTATTACATTTTGTTAGAAAGCAGGACACTCGTGCATCCCCACTGTTCTTACATGCTGGGCACTAGGACCAAGGGAGGTCTGACCTTCGATCTGATGTGCTGCTGTACCATGTGAGTACAGAGGTACCATGTAAGTACAGTGGGACTGTGTGAAGAGTGACACGGTGGAGACACAAGTCTTCCAACTAACTCCAGAGAGACCCCACTAATTACCTGCATAAAGCTGTTCCAGCAACCCTCCACCACTACCTGCAAGCAGCATACACTTACCGGCTGGTGGCTGTATATAACCCCACTACACCCAAGCTCTGCCATCATCAGTGTGTATACAACAGTGAGTATGGCTGTACCTGTTATTCTTCCATAAACCAACACCAATGGTTAAGTAACTGGGCTGTTCATAGCTTGAGTCATCCTCTGATGTGTGCCTATATAACTATGCAAAAAAACAACCAATGCACACAAATCATTCACAACACATTTTACCTTGTACAGTTTGAAAAGGTTTCCACCCTCAGCAGACAGGAAGCCATTATCTGTGTGATATCGTAGAAGGGAGGAATCCCTCCATTTGGATATTGGTGTCTTGTTTGGCACATGCCATATCCCCACGTCATTAGCAGATATATCATAATAGCCAGGATTCTGACCACATAGGAGTAGACATATGTATATATCAGAGAAGTCTCACCTTCATAATACAAATTAAATACAATCTTAATAAATAACAGAAATCTTGAGTGGTATGGCATCAGTGATTCTTACCTTGTAGTCATCACTAGTGGCTCCATCTGGCAAACCAAATGTGGCATAGTTTGCCCAGTTACCATCTCCTTCAGGGTTATTTATATTGTTCCCCTGTTGGCTAGACCAGCGATCTCCAATAGTGCATTTCCCAAACATATTGTTTTCATGGACACTGGCTACCAAAGTCCAACCTCCTCCATTGGTGGTCATGTCACAGAAGGTTTGATAAGACACACCATCTTCGCTGGTTAGTGTATAGATTCCATCTGTAGTAAAAGCCATTAACACTCATTCTACTTCAAATAAAGTGAGTGTTATACATTTATAAGCATTTATTCCAAAGCGTAACAAAATTTTGAACTTTCCTATGCATATTAGGACTTCTCCTCAGTGCATGCTTGATAAAACGTTGATGTCTACATTGGTAGCTACTGTATACAATACATCCATCAGCCAAAACATTAAAACTAATGACAGGTAAAGTGAATAACATTGATTATCTCATTACATGACAAGGTGTTGACCTGGCTTCCAAATTACCCAGATCTCAATCCAATCAAGCATCTGTGGGACGTGCTGGAAAAACAAGTCCAAACCATAAAGGGACCACCTAGCAATTTACAGGAATTAAAGTATCTGCTGCTAACATCTTGATGCCAGATATGATAGGACACCTTAAGAGGTCTTGTGGAGTCCATCGTTCAATGGGTCAGGGCTGTTTTTGTTGAACAAGGGGGGCCTGCACAATATTAGTCAGGATGTTTTAACGTTAAGGTTTTTGGATGTTTGTACTATGTTATCTTCTACCATGAATCCAGGGCCGGACTGGCCATAAGACCCACCGGGGAGATCCCCGGGAGGCCGACACTACTGCGGGGCTGGCCTCCGGCTGAGTGTCTTTTTTTTTTCTTTTTCCCCAGTGTGATTTTTTTTTTTGCTGCCGATAACCGGCAGAGCCACCTAGTGGCCATCAGCAGCACTGACAGCACAACCTCTGCTCAGCCTCAAGCAACACAGGAAACGTCATGTGTGATTACTTTAAGGTTAGGGTTAGAGTACATAACCTACCCCTGTCGGGATCATCATCTGGATGCCGGCGTTGGTATTCTGAGTGCCGGCATCCTGTGCGCCGGGATATTCTACCGAACCCAACACAGCTAGTGTCATCGACGTTTCGATGCTTTAATGCAGAGGTTCTCAAACTCGGTCCTCGGGGGCACACACAGTGCATGTTTTGCAGGTCTCCTCACAGAATCGCAAGTGAAATAATTAGCTCCACCTGTGGACCTTTTAAAATGTGTCAGTGAGTAATTAATACACCTGTACACCTGCTGGGTTACCTGCAAAACATGCACTGTGTGTGCCCCCGAGGACCGAGTTTGAGAACCTCTGCTTTAATGTCTCGTCGTCAGGATATAAAAATTGCAAAACACTGACCTTGCAAAATGATGTATAATGACATCCAAAGAATCCATAATAAGAATACATAGTAATATCTACAGTATATCGATAATACATTAAAAACATTCAGCTTTAAGATAGAAACATCTATAATACATTACATATTATTATTATTATTATTATTATTATTATAGATGTTACTATGTATTCTCATTATGGATTCTTTGGGTGTCATTATGTATCCTTTTGCAATATTGTATTTTTGTTTATTTGCTGGATTATTGTATGTTTTATATATCTATTATTTGTTGTATTGTAGCCACGGCTACTGGCTGGTGATGGTGACGGCATTAGTGGGCGTCATCGCAGCTGGCTTGGGTGCCGGTGGCGGAACACGTGGTGATAGTGGTCAGTGTTTGTTTTCAATTTTTATATCCTAATGATGAATCATTAAGAAACTTGACATTAGCTGTGTTCTAGTTTTCTTTCTTTATTTGAGTTCTGCCGTTGTGCTGTTTATATTGGACTCCCCGCCAGGGATACCAAGGAGGGCATCGGGATCAGAGATCATTTCAAATTGTTAGTGCTGCCCTTTGTTGCACCTGGGCCCACCACTCACTAGTTCCGCCGCTGCCCAGCCCTGTATGTGTGCCAGCCCCTTCTCCTGAACTCAGCCCTGTGTGTCAGCCCCTGCACCCAGCCATGTGTTTATTAGAGATGAGCGCCTGAAATTTTTCGGGTTTTGTGTTTTGGTTTTGGGTTCGGTTCCGCGGCCGTGTTTTGGGTTCGAACGCGTTTTGGCAAAACCTCACCGAATTTTTTTTGTCGGATTCGGGTGTGTTTTGGATTCGGGTGTTTTTTTCAAAAAACACTAAAAAACAGCTTAAATCATAGAATTTGGGGGTCATTTTGATCCCAAAGTATTATTAACCTCAAAAACCATAATTTACACTAATTTTCAGTCTATTCTGAATACCTCACACCTCACAATATTATTTTTAGTCCTAAAATTTGCACCGAGGTCGCTGTGTGAGTAAGATAAGCGACCCTAGTGGCCGACACAAACACCGGGCCCATCTAGGAGTGGCACTGCAGTGTCACGCAGGATGTCCCTTCCAAAAAACCCTCCCCAAACAGCACATGACGCAAAGAAAAAAAGAGGCGCAATGAGGTAGCTGTGTGAGTAAGATTAGCGACCCTAGTGGCCGACACAAACACCGGGCCCATCTAGGAGTGGCACTGCAGTGTCACGCAGGATGGCCCTTCCAAAAAACCCTCCCCAAACAGCACATGACGCAAAGAAAAAAAGAGGCGCAATGAGGTAGCTGTGTGAGTAAGATTAGCGACCCTAGTGGCCGACACAAACACCGGGCCCATCTAGGAGTGGCACTGCAGTGTCACGCAGGATGGCCCTTCCAAAAAACCCTCCCCAAACAGCACATGACGCAAAGAAAAAAAGAGGCGCAATGAGGTAGCTGTGTGAGTAAGATTAGCGACCCTAGTGGCCGACACAAACACCGGGCCCATCTAGGAGTGGCACTGCAGTGTCACGCAGGATGTCCCTTCCAAAAAACCCTCCCCAAACAGCACATGACGCAAAGAAAAAAAGAGGCGCAATGAGGTAGCTGTGTGAGTAAGATTAGCGACCCTAGTGGCCGACACAAACACCGGGCCCATCTAGGAGTGGCACTGCAGTGTCACGCAGGATGTCCCTTCCAAAAAACCCTCCCCAAACAGCACATGACGCAAAGAAAAAAAGAGGCGCAATGAGGTAGCTGACTGTGTGAGTAAGATTAGCGACCCTAGTGGCCGACACAAACACCGGGCCCATTTAGGAGTGGCACTGCAGTGTCACGCAGGATGTCCCTTCCAAAAAACCCTCCCCAATCAGCACATGATGCAAAGAAAAAGGTTAGGTGGTATACAATTATGGACGGACTGCCTGCCGAGTGCAGACACAGAGGTAGCCACAGCCGTGAACTACCGTACTGTACTGTGTCTGCTGCTAATATAGACTGGTTGATAAAGAGATGTCGTAGTAGTATGTATGTATAAAGAAGAAAAAAAAACCACGGTTAGGTGGTATACAATTATGGACGGACTGCCTGCCGAGTGCAGACACAGAGGTAGCCACAGCCGTGAACTACCGTACTGTGTCTGCTGCGACTGGATGATAAATGATATAAAAAATATATATATATCACTACTGCAGCCGGACAGGTATATATTATATATTATATAATGACGGACCTGCTGGACACTGTCTGTCAGCAGAATGAGTTTTATTTTTATAGAATAAAAAAAACAACAACACACAAGTGAAGTCACACGACGAGTGTTTAACTTTTTCAGGCAATCACAATATAAGTATACTACTAACTATACTGGTGGTCAGTGTGGTCAGGTCACTGGTCAGTCACACTGGCAGTGGCACTCCTGCAGCAAAAGTGTGCACTGTTTAATTTTAATATAATATTATGTACTCCTGGCTCCTGCTATAACCTATAACTGGCACTGCAGTGCTCACCAGTCTCCCCCACAATTATAAGCTGTGTGAGCTGAGCAGTCAGACAGATATATAATATATATAGATGATGCAGCACACTGGGCTGAGCCTGAGCAGTGCACACAGATATGGTATGTGACTGAGTCACTGTGTGTATCGCTTTTTTCAGGCAGAGAACGGATATATTAAATAAACTGCACTGTCTGGTGGTCACTCACTATATAATATTATGTACTCCTGGCTCCTGCTATAACCTATAACTGGCACTGCAGTGCTCCCCAGTCTCCCCCACAATTATAAGCTGTGTGAGCTGAGCAGTCAGACAGATATATAATATATATAGATGATGCAGCACACTGGGCTGAGCCTGAGCAGTGCACACAGATATGGTATGTGACTGAGTCACTGTGTGTATCGCTTTTTTCAGGCAGAGAACGGATATATTAAATAAACTGCACTGTCTGGTGGTCACTCACTAGTAAACTCTCTGCACTCTCTACACTTCTACAGTACTCCTCCTAGTCCTAAGCTCCAGTAAATCTCTCTCTCTTATAATCTAAATGGAGAGGACGCCAGCCACGTCCTCTCACTATCAATCTCAATGCACGTGTGAAAATGGCGGCGACGCGCGGCTCCTTATATAGAATCCGAGTCTCGCGAGAATCCGACAGCGTCATGATGACGTTTGGGCGCGCTCGGGTTAACCGAGCAAGGCGGGAGGATCCGAGTCTGCTCGGACCCGTGAAAAAAACCATGAAGTTCGGGCGGGTTCGGATTCAGAGAAACCGAACCCGCTCATCTCTAGTGTTTATGCCAGCCTCTGCTCCTGTACTTAGCCCTGCTCCTATACCCAGCCCTGTATGTGTGCAAGCCCCTTCTCCTGTACCCAGCCCTGTATGTGTGCCAGTCCCCTTTCCTGTACCCAGCCCTGTGTGTCAGCCCCTTACCCAGCTCTGTATGTGTGCCAGTCCCCACTTCTCTACCCAGCCCTGTATGTGTGCCAGCCCCTGCTCCTCTTCCCAGCCCTGTGTATGTGCCAGACCCTGCTTCTCTACCCAGCCCTGTGTGTCAGCACCTGCACCCAGCCTTGTGTGTGTGCCAGCCCCTGCTCTTGTACCCAGCCCTGTGTGTGTGTGCCAGCCCCCACTAAAGGGTCAGGAGTTGCTATTAACTGGGTTTGAACTAGTGATGTGCACCGGAAATATTTCGAGTTTTGTGTTTTGGTTTTGGATTCGGTTCCGCGGCCGTGTTTTGGATTTGGACGCGTTTTGCCAAAACCTCCCTGAATTTTTTTTGTCAGATTCGGGTGTGTTTTGGATTCGGGTGTTTTTTTTTACAAAAAACCCTCAAAAACAGCTTAAATCATAGAATTTGGGGGTCATTTTGATCCCATAGTGTTATTAACCTCAATAACCATAATTTCCACTCATTTTCAGTCTATTCTGAACACCTCACACCTCACAATATTATTTTTAGTCCTAAAATTTGCACCGAGGTCGCTGGATGGATAAGCTAAGCGACACAAGTGGCCGACACAAACACCTGGCCCATCTAGGAGTGGCACTACAGTGTCAGGCAGGATGGCACTTCAAAAAAATAGTCCCCAAACAGCACATGATGCAAAGAAAAAAAGAGGTGCACCAAGGTCGCTGGATGGCTAAGCTAAGCGACACAAGTGGCCGACACAAATACCTGGCCCATCTAGGATTGGCACTGCAGTGTCAGGCAGGATGGCACTTCAAAAAAATAGCCCCCAAACAGCACATGATGCAAAGAAAAAAAGAGGCGCACCAAGGTCGTTGTGTGACTAAGCTAAGCGACACAAGTGGCCGACACAAACACCTGGCCCATCTAGGAGTGGCACTGCAGTGTCAGGCAGGATGGCACTTCAAAAAAATTGTCCCCAAACAGCACATGATGCAAAGAAAAAAAGAGGCGCACCAAGGTCGCTGTGTGACTAAGCTAAGCGACACAAGTGCCGACACAAACACCTGGCCCATCTAGGAGTGGCACTACAGTGTCAGGCAGGATGGCACTTCAAAAAAATTGTCCCCAAACAGCACATGATGCAAAGAAAAAAAGAGGTGCACCAAGGTCGCTGGATGGCTAAGCTAAGCGACACAAGTGGCCGACACAAACACCTGGCCCATCTAGGAGTGGCACTGCAGTGTCAGGCAGGATGGCACTTCAAAAAAATTGTCCCCAAATAGCACATGATGCAAAGAAAAAAAGAGGCGCACCAAGGTCGCTGTGTGACTAAGCTAAGCGACACAAGTGGTCGACACAAACACCTGGCCCATCTAGGAGTGGCACTGCAGTGTCAGGCAGGATGGCACTTCAAAAAAATTGTCCCCAAACAGCACATGATGCAAAGAAAAAAAGAGGCGCACCAAGGTCACTGTGTGACTAAGCTAAGCGACACAAGTGGCTGACACAAACACCTGGCCCATCTAGGAGTGGCACTGCAGTGTCAGGCAGGATGACACTTCAAAAAATTGTTCCCAAACAGCACATGATGCAAAGAAAAAAAGAGGTGCACCAAGGTCGCTGGATGGCTAAGCTAAGCGACACAAGTGGCCGACACAAACACCTGGCCCATCTAGGAGTGGCACTGCAGTGTCAGGCAGGATGGCCCTTCAAAAAAATTGTCCCCAAACAGCACATGATGCAATGAAAAATGAAAGAAAAAAGAGGTGCAAGATGGAATTATCCTTGGGCCCTCCCACCCACCCTTATGTTGTATAAACAGGACATGCACACTTTAACGAATCCATCATTTCAGCGACAGGGTCTGCCACACGACTGTGACTGAAATGACTGGTTGGTTTGGGCCCCCACCAAAAAAGAAGCAATCAATCTCTCCTTGCACAAACTGGCTCTACAGAGGCAAGATGTCCATCTCATCATCAAACTCCGATTCCTCACCCCTTTCACTGTGTACATCCCCTCCTCACAGATTATTAATTCGTCCCCACTGGAATCCACCATCTCAGGTCCCTGTGTACTTTCTGGAGGCAATTGCTGGTGAATGTCTCCACGGAGGAATTGATTATAATTCATTTTGATGAACATCATCTTCTCCACATTTTCTGGAAGTAACCTCGTACGCCGATTGCTGACAAGGTAAGCGGCTGCACGAAACACTCTTTCGGAGTACACACTGGAGGGTGGGCAACTTAGGTAAAATACAGCCAGTTTGTGCAAGGGCCTCCAAATTGCCTCTTTTTCCTGCCAGTATACGTATGGACTGTCTGACGTGCCTACTTGGATGCGGTCACTCATATAATCCTCCACCATTCTTTCAATGGTGACAGAATCATATGCAGTGACAGTAGACGACATGTCAGTAATCGTTGCCAGGTCCTTCAGTCCGGACCAGATGTCAGCACTCGCTCCAGACTGCCCTGCATCACCGCCAGCGGGTGGGCTCGGAATTCTTAGCCTTTTCCTCGCACCCCCAGTTGCGGGAGAATGTGAAGGAGGAGCTGTTGACGGGTCACGTTCCGCTTGACTTGACAATTTTCTCACCAGCAGGTCTTTGAACCTCTGCAGACTTGTGTCTGCCGGAAAGAGAGATACAACGTAGGTTTTAAATCTAGGATCGAGCACGGTGGCCAAAATGTAGTGCTCTGATTTCAACAGATTGACCACCCGTGAATCCTGGTTAAGCGAATTAAGGGCTCCATCCACAAGTCCCACATGCCTAGCGGAATCGCTCTGTTTTAGCTCCTCCTTCAATGTCTCCAGCTTCTTCTGCAAAAGCCTGATGAGGGGAATGACCTGACTCAGGCTGGCAGTGTCTGAACTGACTTCACGTGTGGCAAGTTCAAAGGGTTGCAGAATCTTGCACAACGTTGAAATCATTCTCCACTGCGCTTGAGTCAGGTGCATTCCCCCTCCTTTGCCTATATCGTGGGCAGATGTATAGGCTTGAATGGCCTTTTGCTGCTCCTCCATCCTCTGAAGCATATAGAGGGTTGAATTCCACCTCGTTACCACCTCTTGCTTCAGATGATGGCAGGGCAGGTTCAGGACTGTTTGGTGGTGCTCCAGTCTTCGGCACGCGGTGGCTGAATGCTGAAAGTGGCCCGCAATTCTTCGGGCCACCGACAGCATCTCTTACACGCCCCTGTCGTTTTTTAAATAATTCTGCACCACCAAATTCAATGTATGTGCAAAACATGGGACGTGCTGGAATTTGCCCAGATGTAATGCACGCACAATATTGCTGGCGTTGTTCGATGTCACAAATCTCCAGGAGAGTCCAATTGGGGTAAGCCATTCTGCGATGATGTTCCTTAGTTTCCGTAAGAGGTTGTCAGCTGTATGTCTCTTATGGAAAGCGGTGATACAAAGCGTAGCCTGCCTAGGAACGAGTTGGCGTTTGCGAGATGCTGCTACTGGTGCCGCCGCTGCTGTTCTTGCTGCGGGAGGCAATACATCTACCCAGTGGGCTGTCACAGTCATATAGTCCTGAGTCTGCCCTGCTCCACTTGTCCACATGTCCGTGGTTAAATGGACATTGGGTACAACTGCATTTTTTAGGACACTGGTGACTCTTTTTCTGACGTCTGTGTACATTTTCAGTATCGCCTGCCTAGAGAAATGGAACCTAGATGGTATTTGGTACCAGGGACACAGTACCTCAATCAAGTCTCTAGTTACCTCTGAATTAACGGTGGATACCGGAACCACGTTTCTCACCACCCAGGCTGACAAGACCTGAGTTATCCGCTTTGCAGCAGGATGACTGCTGTGATATTTCATCTTCCTCGCAAAGGACTGTTGGAAAGTCAATTGCTTACTGGAAGTAGTACAAGTGGTCTTCCGACTTCCCCTCTGGGATGACGATCGACTCCCAGCAGCAACAACAGCAGCACCAGCAGCAGTAGGCGTTACACTCAAGGATGCATCGGAGGAATCCCAGGCAGGAGAGGACTCGTCAGACTTGCCAGTGACATGGCCTGCAGGACTATTGGCTTTCCTGTGTAAGGTAGAAATTGACACTGAGGGAGTTGGTGGTGTGGTTTGCAGGAGCTTGGTTACAAGAGGAAGGGATTTAGTGGTCAGTGGACTGCTTCCGCTGTCATCCAAAGTTTTTGAACTTGTCACTGACTTATGATGAATGCGCTGCAGGTGACGTATAAGGGAGGATGTTACGAGGTGGTTAACGTCCTTACCCCTACTTATTACAGCTTGACAAAGGCAACACACGGCTTGACACCTGTTTGTCCGCATTTGTGTTGAAATAATTCCACACCGAAGAGCTGATTTTTTTTGTATTTTGACCAGGCATGTCAATGGCCATATTTGTCCCATGGACAACAGGTGTCTCCCCGGGTGCCTGACTTAAAAAAACCACCTCACCATCAGAATCCTCCTTGTCAATTTCCTCCCCAGCGCCAGCAACACCCATATCCTCATCCTGGTGTACTTCAACAGTGACATCTTCAATTTGACTATCAGGAACTGGACTGCGGGTGCTCCTTCCAGCACTTGCAGGGGGCGTGCAAATGGTGGAAGGCGCAAGCTCTTCCCGTCCAGTGTTGGGAAGGTCAGGCATCGCAACCGACACAATTGGACTCTCCTTGGGGATTTGTGATTTAGAAGAACGCATAGTTCTTTGCTGTGCTTTTCCAGCTTAAGTCTTTTCATTTTTCTAGCGAGAGGATGAGTGCTTCCATCATCATGTGAATCTGAACCACTAGCCATGAACATAGGCCAGGGCCTCAGCCGTTCCTTGCCACTCCGTGTCGTAAATGGCATATTGGCAAGTTTACGTTTCTCATCAGACGCTTTCAATTTTGATTTTTGGGTCATTTTACTGAACTTTTGTTTTTTGGATTTTACATGCTCTCAACTATGACATTGGGCATCGGCCTTGGCAGACGACGTTGATGGCATTTCATCGTCTCGGCCATGACTAGTGGCAGCAGCTTCAGCACGAGGTGGAAGTGGATCTTGATCTTTCCCTATTTTAACCTCCACATTTTTGTTCTCCATTTTTTAATGTGTGGAATTATATGCCAGTATCAATAGCAATGGCCTACTACTATATATTCTGCGCACAACTGAAATGCACCACAGGTATGGATGGATAGTATACTTGACGACCCAGAGGTAGGTACAGCAGTGGCCTACTGTACCGTAATGCTATATATTATATACTGGTGGTCAGCAAACTGTGCAAAACTTAAATGCACCACAGGTATGGATGGATAGTATACTTGACGACACAGAGGTAGGTACAGCAGTGGCCTACTGTACCGTAATGCTATATATTATATACTGGTGGTCAGCAAACTGTGCAAAACTTAAATGCACCACAGGTATGGATGGATAGTATACTTGACGACACAGAGGTAGGTACAGCAGTGGCCTACTGTACCGTAATGCTATATATTATATACTGGTGGTCAGCAAACTGTGCAAAACTTAAATGCACCACAGGTATGGATGGATAGTATACTTGACGACACAGAGGTAGGTACAGCAGTGGCCTACTGTACCGTAATGCTATATATTATATACTGGTGGTCAGCAAACTGTGCAAAACTTAAATGCACCACAGGTATGGATGGATAGTATACTTGATGACACAGAGGTAGGTACAGCAGTGGCCTTCTGTACCCTACTCCTATATATTATATACTGGTGGTCAGCAAAATTATGCACTGTACTCCTACTATATACTACAATGCAGCACAGATATGGAGTGTTTTTCAGGCAGACAACGTATACTGATGGTCACTGGTCAGCAAAACTCTGCACTGTACTCCTCCTATATAATATACTGGTGGTCCCCAGTCCCCACAATAAAGCAGTGTGAGCACAGATATATGCAGCACACTGAGCACAGATATGGAGTGTTTTTCAGGCAGACAACGTATACTGGTGGTCACTGTCAGCAAAACTCTGCACTGTACTCCTCCTATATAATACAGCTGCTCCCCAGTCCCCACAATTAAGCAGTGTGAGCACAGATATAGGCAGCACACTGAGCACAGATAAGGAGCGTTTTTTACAGGCAGAGAACGGATAAAACTGGTGGTCACTGATCAGCAAAACTCTGCACTGTACTCCTCCTATATTATACAGCTGCTCCCCAGTCCCCACAATTAAGCAATAAGCAAGCACAAATATTTGCATCAACAATAAACGGAGAGGACGCCAGCCACGTCCTCTCCCTAACATTTCCAATGCACGAGTGAAAATGGCGGCGACGCGCGGCTGCTTATATAGAATCCGAATCTTGCGAGAATCCGACAGCGGGATGATGACGTTCGGGCGCGCTCGGATTAACCGAGCCATACGGGAGAATCCGAGTATGCCTCGGACCCGTGTAAAATGGGTGAAGTTCGGGGGGGTTCGGTATCACTAGTTTGAACCTATTTCTGGGGTGATTCCTGGCTCCACGGGTGGGGATATTTGTGATTTTTGGGCATTGAGTTTGGTCTCTTTGTTTTAATGATAGTATGTCTTTTTGCTGCAGGTTTTGGTGTCTGTGTTCAGTCTCGGTGGCGGTGGCTGGGTGTTATTTGGAATATGGAGGTTTGGGGTTTGTAACTGCAGGTTAAAGGTCTGTGAGTGTTGGGGCCACAACTACCAATAACATTGAAACCAACATCTTCCACACAGTAGTGATGTACTTATCTTGCCTGCTTTGGTGTTTGTTCCGCCTACAATTAATTTGGTGCCGCCCATGGGGGCCACTTCTAGAATTTTTTCCAGGGCCACTTTTAGTTCCCAATCCGCTCCTGCATGAATCCATAAATCAAATACAATATACTCTACACCTGATGCAGAGCAGGGAGCAAGACTGGAGAGAATGGGAAATGGCATATGCTGGGTTCCTTTACTAGTAATATAATAATCGGTTATGGTCTGTCCTGTCTCTGTCATACACTCCTGATCCCTCCACTAATGGGTTACTGCATGGGATGGAGGGAAGGTATAGCGGAAAGTAAGGGGTTAGCAGAGTTGAGTTCAGGAGATGTGGATTGGCTGAAAGATTGAGTGGCTGGGGTAAGTAAGTAGGGCGTAAGACAGAGAGACCCCTCAATGCGGTGAATTATGTGTCCAATATGAGAGGAGTTATATTGGATGGTCTGTGTATGTTTTCCAACATGTTCTTTATTTAGGCTGGCCAATAAAGTCCAAAGTTAAATTAATGCCTGTAGCATTCTTCATATAAGGAAGACATTGCCCTGTGATATCACTAAATCACAGACCAAGTGAATAAATATATCTTGTAAATTTATGGTATATAATGTGCTGCATTTCATATTTTATACTATGCACTGTTCCTATATACCTATCTAAGAATAGAGCCTAGGTACCCCTGCTGGATATTGGGCATGCTAACGGCAGTCAGTAATCAACTTCCACATTTCATTATCTTCTAAAAAGAAAAATGAAAGAGAGCCTAATAAATATAAAACAGTTTCTAAATTTAAAGCATAACAGTATGCATACAATGACAAAAAGTAATATGTATTTAAAGTACTGTACCTTGTTGTAGCCTATCACAACACATAACGCCAGGGAAAGACACTTCATATAGACCAATTAGGCCCATGGTTATGGCACTGTTATTAAAGGGGCAGCAGAAAAACAGCATAATGATAGCTCTTTAACATGCTGTCCTCCAGCTCCTGTAGAACTACAAATCCCAACATGCCCTGCCACAGTTTTAGCATCCCTTAATAGCAAAACTGTGTCAGGCATGCTGGAATGTGTAGTTCAATATCTTCTCTTATTTTTGTAGACAGATGGTTATTAATCAGCGACAATTTTATTTGATGGGAATGAGGTAACAGGTGTGTTGGGCATTGACACAACAGGTAGAGTGCACAACATGTGATTTTGGTAGATATTTACATAATTTCAGACCTTATTAGCTGCAGATTGCTATTGGTACGGGCCCCACAAAACAGCTGATCGAGATCAACCTCTGATGTTGCTCTGTATGGAAAGTAAATGTGACTCGACATTGTCCACATCAGAGAATGCTGTCCTCATTTGACTGCCCTGATGTACCACTGTTGGATCTGTCCATTTTGGTGGCACCCCAGGACCCCTCCCCCGTATACATTTTGGTGGTTATACCAGGGGGTTAGATTTGCCAGTGAATGTGGCCAGTTTAAGGATCCAAAGCTTCTCTTAGGGCTTCAGTTCAATCAGGACAACTCTAGGGGTGGGATGCAGCAATCAGCATCCTGCCACTCTCCGCATGCATATCGGCGTTTATTAAAACTAGGGGGGTGCACCGGGCCATTTTTCGGGTTTTGTGTTTTGGTTGGTTTTTCCAAAACTACCCTTCCAGGTTTTGAATTTAAATCTGGATTTTTTTCGAAAAAATAATCAAAACAGCTAAAATAACAGAATTTGGGGTGTTTTTGTTCCTACAGTATTATTAACCTCAATAACATTCATTTCCACTCATTTCCAGACTATTCTGAACACCTCACAGCTCACAATTGTTTTTATCCAGTTTAAGCCAAAAGGTTGCACCGATGTAGCTGGACAGAGCAGCAGCAGCCCTTGGATGTATATACTGGGAGGACAAAATCTAAAAAAAAATAATGTATTTAAAAAAAGATGCATTAGGCAAGGCTCAAGATTTCAGTTCACAAAAAGATGATTAAGGCAAAGAAGAATAAAAAAGACAATATTTTAGATTTAATTTAATTTATTTGAATTTCAATTTATTTGAATTTAATTTCTTTAACTTATTTAGAATCAAATTCTTCATTTCCTCAAAGATATCTTCGATATGCAGAAAGTCGTGTGGAGAGTTTATTTATATTCATTTAATTTAAATTTATCTAATTTATAATTATTATTAATAATATTAATTTCAATTAATTACAATGTGGTGATAAGAAGAGTTATGGAAATAGGACAATAAGTTATAATAAGAATATGTGCTACAGACACCACACCCTGAAATGGACGGAGCATGCCTGAATGTAATCTGGGAGGATACAGCACAAAATATAAAAAAATAGATGTCTTTTATTTTGGGTGGACTGACAGAACACCCCTAGATGGATGGAGCAGCTGCAGTTTCTGGATGTATACTGGGATGACACAGCACAAATATTAATTTAAATCAAAAGATATTCTTTTTTATATCACACACCGGTGGTTACAGTGTTGCACAAATGAATCAGAAATATATATAATAATTACACACTGCAGTTGACTAAACTGACAGCGTAAACAATGCGTTTATGAGTAGGAAATAATATACTGTGTCACAGTATTTATGAAAATAAAATAAAAATTGTATAGTACACTGGGTTACAGCACAAACTAAAAAATAATATATATTTTTTATAAGGATAATTTTAGGCTTTTTGTTTTTAGCTTTTATTATTTTAATTTTACACTGTGGCGGAGCCACTGGATGGATGGACAGATCACCCCTATCAGATACAGCAGACAGAGCACCCCTTTGAATACATAATAGAAATATATTTTTGACTTTGGATCACACACAGATATATAGCAGTAGTGTACGGCAGCCGCAGTACTAGTTGTCACTGAGTGACGCACCAATAGAAATATATTTTTGGCTTTGGATCAGACGCAGACATATAGCAGTAGTGCACGGCAGTACTGGTAGTCGTCACTGAGTGACGCATCAATAGAACTAAATTTTTTGCTCTGGATCACACCCAGAGGACATATAGCAGTAGTGTATGGCAGCTGCTGTACTAGTAGTCACAGTGATGCACCAATTAAAATATTTTTTTTGCTTTGTATCACACACAGAGGATATATAGCAGTAGTGTATGGCAGCCGCTGTATTAGTAGTCACAATGACGCACCAACAGAAATACATTTTTTGCTTTGGATCACACACAAATATATATCAGTAGTATACAGCAGTACTGGTAGTTGTCCCTGAGTGACGCACCAATACAAATATATTTTTTGCCCTGGATCACACACAGAGGATATATAGCAGTAGTGTACGGCAGTACTGGTAGTTGTCACTGAGTGATGCTCCTATAGAAATATATTTTTTGCTCTGGATCACACACATAGATGATTTATATAGCAATAATGTATGGCAGCCGCTATACTAGTAGTCAGTGTGACGCACCAATAAAAATACATTTTTTGCTCTGGATCACACACAGATATATATAGCAGTAGTGTACAGCAGTACTGGTAGTCATCACTGAGTGACGTACCAATAGAAATATATTCTCTCCTGCCCCCCTTCCCTAACCTGCCTATCCGATTACAGCACAGAAGGAACACATCCTTACTGTGCACTCTCCAAGTCTGGGGTGAAGATGGCGTCGATCACCAGAAGTATATATAGAATTCAAAACCCACGAGATCCAACAGTGGGATGATGAAGTTTTGCCTCGTTTTCGGATCCGAGTTAGGCATGAAAAACCGAGCCTGACTCGGATCCGGGCTAGGATCTCAAAGTTTGGGGGAGTTTGGTTCTCAGAGAAGCAAACCCGGTCATCCCTAACTAAAACCACAATGGACAGCTCTTGCAGTAAGAGCTGTCCTTTGCGATGTGTGGAATTCCAGGTTTAGGAGCCAGGAGTCCGTCTACGCAAGGGGTGCAGGAAGGGATCCAGTTGGATCCCTCTCAGAAGGGGCAATCTGATAAACGACCTTAGGCTTCTATAGGACAAGGCCATCTGAAGATGGCATTGCCCACTGCATCCAAGCGCCTGAATCTATCGCATTTCAGGGCTTGGTACATATGTGGTACCCGGCTAAACTCTATAAACAGCATTTAGGGAGGTTTGGACACCCTATGTGCGATAGGCCGTCTGCACACATATCACTCGTTGCTGTCATGTGTAAAAGGCGCGATTTATCCGAGTTGCAAAAAGGGATGATTATCGGCTTTCAGACCAAGGGTGGCAGTATTTCTAAAACAACGTAGTTTGTGAACTGTTCGCATGCTGCTGTGGTGAAGGTGTATTGTGACTGGACAAATAGCACCATTGCGAATAACCAACGTGGAAACTGCAGAGCACTACGTACCATTGATGTGAGAGGTGAACGTCGACTATGAAGGTGCGTTAAGGCTGAAGACACGCTACAGTGGAGCAGCTCACCGCCAAAATGAACCTGGGGACTACCAGACATGTGACTAGAATGACAGTTCAGCCCGTCTAGCTGCTGTCTGTGCTCTGGCTACTAGCTGGTGGTCATAATAAGTATGATCTACCGGCTGACAGGATGCCGGCTGTCATTATCCCAACAGCTGCATCCTGTCTGCCTGAATCCCCGGCAGCAAGTCCCTCGCCGTGCTCACCACGCTGCGGGCCTGGTGGCGAGCTTTGGTTCTATTCCTACTTGGTTGGTGGTGCGGGAATTAGGGGCGGATGTCGGGATGCTGGCCACCAGCAAAATACCAGCTGTCGGGATTCCGGCGTCGGTATCCTGAATGCTGGGATCTTGACTGCCGGCATTTTGATTGCATCCCCATAATAATGTGACTTGACCATGTACAAAATGTGTATGTGTATGTGTACTGTCACATTACTCACCTCTAGCACCAGACTGAGATTGCTTAATTTCCTTGCAGCTCCTATACCGGTAATAACTTCCCCCATTGTTATTCGACTGGCTGAAGCAATTGTGATCATCTTGCCAGCATGCCAGTAGATTCAGAATGCTCAGCTTCTTCTCGTGAAGGGATGGACCATCTGAGAATACAAGAAAAATGTTAAGATATCACACAGCTTTTATTTATTTATCTATTTTAAAATCCTTCTCTCATTTTCCTTTTCTTCAGTATTGCATAAAGCACACTCCTCTTCATTGGCTTTGAGTGTGTAGGTTTCTGCCCACATTTAATGTATGAATTTTTAAGCCCGGGGGCATGTAGGAATTATGGGCCTAATTCAGAGTTGATCGCAGCAGCAAATTTGTTAGCAGTTGGGCAAAACCATGGGGGTCATTCCGACCTGATTGCACGCTAGGTTTTTTTTGCAGCGCTGCGATAAGGTCACAACTGCGCATGCGTATGCACCACAATGCGCAGGCACGTCGCATGGGTAGAAAGCGGATCGTTGCTGAGCGATGGATTTTACGAAGAATCCATTCACACAGCCGATCGCAAGGAGATTGACAGGAAGAAGGCGTTTGTGGGTGGCAACTGACCGTTTTCTGGGAGTGGTTGGAAAAACGCAGGCGTGTCCAAGCGTTTGCAGGGCGGGTGTCTGATGTCAATTCCGGCCCCGAACAGGCTGAAGTGATCGCAGCGGCTGAGTAAGTTGTGGACAACTCAGAAACTGCACAAACTTTTTTGTACCGCTCGGCTGCACATGTGATCGCACACTTACAAAGCTAAAATACACTCCCCTATAGGCGGCGACTATCTGACCGCAGCGCTGCAAAAAATAGCTAGCGAGCGATCGGGTCTGAATTGTGCACTGCAGGGGGGGGCAGATATAACATGTGCAGAGAGAGTTAGATTTGGGTGGTGTGTATTCAAACTGAAATCTAAATTGCAGTGTAAAAATTAAGCAACCAGTATTTACCCTGCACAGAAACAAAATAGCCCACCCAAATCTAACTCTCTCTGCACATGTTATATCTGCCTCCCCTGCAGTGCACGTTTTTGCCCAACTGCTATCAAATTTGCTGCTGTGATCAACTCTGAATTACCCCCTATGTTTTATTGTTGGATTACTGTAGGTGTAGAGTGATAGTTACTGGTAGGCACACCCCTACCATTATGCCAGGTACGCGGCTGTATAAATCTGTCTATACACAATACTATCTATTGTACAATACATCTGCCGCCGTTTCTTGAATCATCCCATTGGCTGTCAGGCATCTACATTCAGTGATATGGAACATGCGCAGGCAGTGCGGTGGCCACCGCTCCCTCTCCTCAAGTCCTCTCCTCCTACATTTGGAGTTCCAGTCTGCATGTCAAAATATGAAACTCTGCTGCTCCAGACTACACAAACCGAGGAGCTGGCATCAAATAACTTATTCCTGGAGAGGAGAATTGACGATCTATTCCATTAGGTATAAAATGCTCTGCTTCTGAATTTCTCTCTTAATTTATGATTGCCATAACCTGTGTTGAACTAGTTCAGTGGTTCTCAAACTCAGTCCTCCGGACCCCACACAGTTCACATTTTCTAGATCACCTAGCAGGTGCACAGGTGTATTCATTACTCACTGATACATTTTAAAAGATCCACAGGTGGAGCCATAGCCGGCCATAGGCAAAGGCAAACTAGGCAATTGCCTAGGGCATTTGATATGCCTATGGGCATCAGCAGCTTCTGCTGATTAAAATGATATGCAGCATGCCTATATTCTGTGTGTAGCATTTCATATGCAGATACAGCCACAGTCTCACACAGTATATAGGCATGCTGCATATCATTTTAATCAGCAGAAGCTGCTTGTGCATCCTAGCCACATAGCAATGCAAATAAGATGCATTTTCATAAAGAAAAAATGTGCCCGACGTTAGCATTGAGGCAAGATTTATGAGGACACATCTGTATCCAAGCAGAGGCAGAGGTCACAGTGTTAGTGGCAGTGTGAGTGCTGTGTGCATGTGAGTGGGTTGTGCAGTAGTGTTTGGAATATGTATAAGGAGCATTATGTGTGTCATGTAAAAATGCATTAATAATGTGCAACATATGTGTAAGGGGCACGATGTGTGTCATTATGTGTATAAGGGCATTAATAATGTGCGGCATATGTGTAACAGGGTACTACTGTTTGTGTGTCATTATGTGTATAGGGGCACTAATAATGTGCAGCAAATGTGTAGGGGCACTATGTGTGTCATTATGTGTATAAGGGCATTAATAATGTGCAGCATATGTGTAAGGGACATTATGTGTAAAAGGGCATTAATAAAGGTTGTCAAAATGTGTAAGGCACATTATGTTTATAAGGACATTAATAATGTGTCTCATATGTGTAAGGGGCATTACTGTGTGGCATTATGTGTATAAGGTGCTTTACTATGGCATTGCATATAGAAAGGGCACTAGGGTGTGGTGTAATGTGAATAAGGAGCAATTCAGTGTGATGTAATGTGAATAAGGGACTCTACTGTGAGGAGTAATGTTTATAAGGTAAAGTGATACTACTGTGGGATGTAATATGAATTATGGACACTATCGCATGATCTAATGTGATTAAAGTTGCAGTACTGTGTGGCGTAATTGGAATTGGGGTTACTATTGTGTGGCCATGCCCCTTGCCAGCAAAAACACATCCCTTTTTGGGCTGTGCGCCAAATGTGCCAACTGTTCCTATTTAAAATATAGGGGGTACAAACACCAAAATAAGGACTGCTATGGATGAGGGGTGGTGGTGCTGGGAAAGAGGTACAAGGTCAGAGGCGGAACCAGCGGTGGTGCTAGGGGGCACCAGCCAAAATTTTGCCTAGGGCATCATGTTGGTTAGGGCCGGCTCTGGGTGGAGCTAATTATTTCACTTGCATTTCTGAGAGGAGACCTAGAAAACGTGAACGGATTGGGGTCTTGAGGACCAAGTTTGAGAACTTGTGCACTAGTTGATGGATAAGAAAAGTGTTTCAACACAGGTGGTAGCAATTATAAGTTAAAAGAAAGGGAAGTACAGGAGCAAATAATTTTGTACCTAATGGAATGGGTCATGTTGGAGGGTATGAATGAGTGCTGACAGGGTGAGTGAATGTGTTTAATGGGTGCTGGGAGGGTGAAATGACTAATTAGTGGGTTAATTAGTGCTGGTTAGTGGGAAGTTATTAGGTGCTCAGTGAGGGTGTTAATGGGTTGATGGGTGCTTTATGGGAAGATACAGTGGATAGAATTTGGTAATGTGTGCTGGGAGGGTGAAATGATAATCAATTGGAGAATAATAGGTTAATGGATTCTCAGGGGGGATTGATTGGTACTTGAGTGAGTGGTTTAAGAGGGGGCTAATTGATTCATGAATTCTTGAGGGGAATGGGTGATGGCTGGGGAGAAGTTAATGGTTGCTAAATGGGGCAATGGGTACAGGATGGGTAAAGGATGGAGGTGAATGGGCATATTGGGTAATCTGAGTATACAACAGTGTTTAATAGATTTCAGACAGGATGTGTGTTGTGTAGGTTCATGCCAGGTTGCTTTAGCAGGGTGACGCTTCCTGCTCATTTTGCAGATGGAAAAATGCGTCCTGACCCCTTTTGGAGGACTACATTTAGCTCCAGATGAGAGTCATTTGGCTTGTAGGGGGAGGGTGCCACGCTACCTCCTGTACTGTGAGACCGGGGGTTGGACTTGGATGTGTTTACATGTGTTATGGTGTAATTCATTAATGGAAACACTGATGATTGACATAATTATGTATTGTGCGCACTGATGTGTGACAAATTGTGTATTGTGGGCACTGATGTGTTGCATATTATGTATTGTGGGCACTAATGTGTGGCATAATTATGTATTGTGGCACTGATGTGTGGCATAATTATGTATTGTGGCACTGATGTGTGGCATAATTATGTATTGTGGCACTGTTGTGTGACAGATTGTGTATTGTGGGCACTGATGTGTGACAGATTGTATATTGTGGGCACTGATGTGTGGCATAAATAATGTATTGTGGCACTGATGGGTGACATATTGTGAATTGTAAGTTAGAGGAACTCCCGCACCAGATTGTACATTAGTGATCCTTTATAGGGAATATTATAATATAACATATTGTGCTGATAAATATTTCAGCGCAATTGTATTCAAGTGGTGCTGCTTGTTGATCTGAATATATGAATATGTAGAGAACGAAGAAAAGCAAATCAACTTTATACAGCAGCACTCATTCCCTAAGTTCTTTTTTCATAGCAAATGTACTTTATTCAAATATTTTAATAGAAATAATATAAACTTGGAAAAAGATTCTCAATACCCATATGTGATGTAAGTGCCTTTATTATTATCACATATGATGTATTATATGTCCCCTTATAACAAAGGGGACAACTGAAGTGAAATATTAAAACAATAGAGACAGAATAACGTGTAAGAAAAAATTAAATGTATGTGTATAGAGATGAATTTAAAAGAAAATGCTGATACGCTGTCTTGATTTATAAATCAATAAATGCCTGTGATAAGAGATTGTCAAATGATTTGTTTAATTTATTGAAACAACCACTGACTCCTTTTGGCCAGTGATGTTTGTTCAGGGTTACAAAATGTATCAGTGTTGTAACAATTCTAGTACATTCTCAGTTTTGTGGATCAAAGTGCAACATTTGTTGCTATATGGTAATGCAATAAGAATGTTAGAGACAACACTGCATATATCCGGATGACAGTTTGTCTGTCTATTTATCTACAAATTTAAGGCTGTTGTTGCCTTCAGTAATGCCGGTATATGATTGCACGCTGACAAATGGTAATTTGATATAATCAAATAATAATATCAAATTACCATTTGTCAGCGTGCATTTGTCTCTAACATTCTTATTGCATTACCATATAGCAACAAATGTTGCACTTTGGTCCACAAAACTGAGAATGTACTAGAATTGTTACAACACTGATACATTTTGTAACCCTGAACAAACATCACTGGCCAAAAGGAGTCAGTGGTTGTTTCAATAAATTAAACAAATCATTTGACAATCTCTCTAATCACAGGCATTTATTGATTTATAAATCAAGACAGCGTATCAGCATTTTCTTTTAAATTCATCTCTATACACATAAATTTAATTTTTTCTTACACGTTATTCTGTCTCTATTGTTTTAATATTGCACTTCAGTTGTCCCCTTTGTTATAAGGGGACATATAATACATCATATGTGATAATAATAATAAAGGCACTTACATCACATATGGGTATTGAGAATCTTTTTCCTAGTTTATATTATTTCTATTAAAATATTTGAATAAAGTACATTTGCTATGAAAAAAGAACTTAGGGAATGAGTGCTGCTATATAAAGTTGATTTGCTTTTCTTCTTTCTCTACATATTCATATATTCAGATCAACAAGCAGCACCACTTGAATACAATTGCGCTGAAATATTTATCAGCACAATATGTTATATTATAAATATTCCCTATAAAGGATCACTAAAGTACAATCTGGTGCGGGAGTTCCTCTAACTTGAAATTCTAAATTATTAGGGTGTTTGCATTGCATAAACCCCTCTCTTTCCCTGCACAGAATTGGTAGTATATATATTTTTAGATCAAATTGGTCCAAGTTGCCTGATCTCTTTCAGGACAACAGGAAAATCTTATTTAAAGAGGAAAAAGAAACTATATCCAGTGTGTAGAATTATGAGTGGTTTCAGCCTCAGCAAAGAATTGGGAAGTAGGAGAGAAAGATGGAATGAAGAACAGGGATCACTATTTAGTGATGCCCACATTAACAGCAAACAAAGTCATTGGATGGAAAATCTAGTAGAGCTAAAAAACCTACTATACAAACAAACGAAGGCACATTGGAGTAAGATCACATTCGATAATTACATCAAGTATGATATGACACCAAGAGGTCTTAGACCCAAAGTATTCCCATCATTTGAATTGGAGGAGCATTTAAAAAAGGAATGGGAACAGGCACTCCTTAAATGCTCCAAGAATCTTATTGACATCTTGATAAAGCATGATAGCAGACAACTGGAACATTGCTCCAATAAAATAGAGAAAATTGGTGAGAAACTTAAAACATATGAAAAAGAGGAAGAATTTCAGAAAATGTATGAGAAATATAAAAATTATCTTGACAAATTCGAGAATGGACTTATGGAACGAAAGAGAAATAAATTCCTTAGGGATAAGAATGATTATATTCAGAACACTGTTTATAAATGGAATCTCAAACCAAGAAGGCGGGATGTGGAGGGTTCGGTTAATTATAGCTCCTCAGAATTAGAGTCATCTGAAGGGGAAGGAGCAGTAATACATCCAGAGATAAATGGCAATGGGCCCGTTTTTTAGGATTTGGTCCCAACCCCAGGGAAGGAGACCGCGGACCAGACGATCTCAGAAGACCAGACGGGGAGGCAGGAAACACCAGAAAAAAAGATGCCAGGGATTGGAAGAGATATCCACAGAGAACAAAACGACCTTACAGGAGAACATAACAGATGATGAGTTACAAATCATCAACCTTACCAGCAAAATATTAAATCCAGTCCAATTAAAGCTTTTGTCCAGAGGTTTAAGTTTCTCACCAGTACATGAAATAGATCGGTTTGATGTCCAAAAGGACCTATGTCTATATGTTAGAAAATTACTCCTAAAGAAATTCCATAGTAACAGGGAAAGAGAACGAGAACACACATCCAACATAAATCAGGAAACATCATTTGTCCTCAGTGAGGAAGAAAGACAAGCCTTAGCCACGTTGGAAGAATTGGCAGAGAATTTTCAAGCAACACAAGAAGAAAATCCCCCCACTGCAAGACCTATTCTGAAGAAAAAAAATCAACTTTTTTTCCCAATTCACAAATCTGTCCTCAAGTACAGGTATTTTTAGATCTGGTTTCACAGGAATTGGATAGGATTTTTATCCAAAGACGAATAAACAAGGAAAATAATGTCAGCAGAGAAGAACAGAGAGCCTTGAAAGAAATCACTAGTTGGGATGATGTATTCATAAAACCCTCAGATAAAGGGGGTAACATTGTTCTGTGAAGCAAGGAAGCGTATATTAAAGAGGCATACAGACAGCTATCTGATGTCTCTACATATAAGAGACTTATCTTTAACCCCACTGCCAATTTTCACAAACAATACAGTATTCTCATTCAAAATGCCCTGAAAGATGGGATCATTACTAAAACGGAAGCAGAATTCTTGGATGTGAAAGATCCTAAGACACCCACCTTTTATATGCTACTGAAGGTGCACAAACACAGAGATCTTCCACCAGGAAGGCCCATAATATCTGGGATTGAAAGCTTAACAGAAAAAGACAGTGTATTTGTAGATGAGAACCTTAGACACTTTGTCCTGGAATTACCTTCACATATAAGGGATTCTATGGACGTACTAAACAAGTTGGAGAACTTGGACCTCCCACCAAACACATGGTTGTGCACCTGTGATGTGGAATCGTTATACACGAGTATAAATCACAACACAGGAATCAAAGCAGTTGAATATTTCTTGAATATGAGGAGACATGAGGAGTTCAGTGGTTTTATTCTACAATTACTTGAATTTGTTCTAACCAAGAACTTCTTTCTCTTCGACGACAAATATTTTCTGCAGGTCCGGGGCACAGCTATGGGCAGCACGTGTGCCCCGACGTATGCTAATTTATATCTAGGATGGTGGGAGAAGGAGTGGGTCTTTAACCATACCAATGAAAAATATACAGATCACATCATTGGGTGGCATAGATTCATTGACGATGTCCTTATCATCTGGGAAGTGGAGCAAGAGCTATTTGAAGAGTTCATGTCAGCCCTTAACAACAATGAATTCAATTTGAGGCTGACATTTGACATTAACTTTCGAAGTTTCACGTTCCTGGATCTCACTATCACGAAAACAGAGGATAACAAGTTGGTCACAGACATCTTCCGCAAAGCTACAGCTACCAATAGTATCCTACATCATAGTAGCTCACATTTCCCAGCTACCTTGAAGGGTATACCAAAGGGAGAATACATCAGGCTGAGAAGAAACTGCTCTGAAGATATCACCTTTGAAGAAAGAGCGAAAGAACTTAAAAATCGGTTGGAGAAAAGAGGATATAAAAGAAAAACCTTGGAATCGGCATATAAGAATACCAAAAAGATGCCAAGAACCGATTTATTAACACCAAAACAGAAGATCGAAGGATAAACCCAGACCAGGTTTATAGGCACCTACTGCAAGGAATGGAAAAGTATCAACCAAGCCTTGCAGAAGCACTGCCATGTCCTTATGACAGACGAAGACCTCAAGAAAGAAATTGGCAGCAGGATCCAAATTAGTTGGAGAAAATCTCCAAACTTACGAGATAAATTAGTGCGTAGTCATTTTATTAGAGCAAAGAAACAAGATCCTCCAGTGGAAGGTTGTTATCAATGCGGAAAGTGTAAAGCTTGTGGCTTCATACAACCAACTAAAACTTACTCTAACAAATATAATGATGCAGTCAAAATTCGGGGTTTCATCAATTGTGCCACGCAAGGTGTCATTTATTGCCTGACTTTCCCTTGTGGGCTAAGATACGTGGGCATGACCAAAAGGCAGCTAAAAAAACGCATATTTGAGCATGCAAGCCACATTAAGAATGCCCAGCGAGATCATGAAAACATGAAACAACTTACAAGTGTTGCCAGGCATTTCAGGAGACAACATGGAAGTGACCCCACTAAGATGAAAGTCTTTGGACTTGAGAAAGTAGAAATGGGGATAAGAGGTGGTAATATCAATAAAGAGCTCCTGAAAAGAGAGTCTAGACAGATCTTCCTACTCAATAGTCTTACGCCGTTAGGACTAAATGAAGAAATACACTATTCAGCCTTCCTGTAAATGTCAGAGGATGGGGGTGTCATCAATGTAGCCAGATGGGTCTAACTGAATAGACCAACATCTGGACAATTGCTAACATGCATATATATTTAAATTCCACTCTAAAAACATGCAAAATATTGGGGGGGGGGGGGGGGGGGGGAAATGAACAAAAATTGGCCTCTATACAACATATACATACTTACCTTGGGAAAAATAAGGGTTTCTATATGAACGATAGCATGTGTACATTTGATTCACATGTACCTGAAATCCATGCACTTACCTGTAGCTTATATTTTCTCAACACATACTTATGTGAAGGTCACTTATCTACCTATAGTTTATATGTACTTACCTGGAGTCCACACAAGGAGAAGAAAATTGGTGTAAATTTATTGGTATATTTAATATATATTCATCAGAAGTTCATTAAGATATTTACAGTTGATATACATTTATTGGAACCCATGTAAGAAGAGGTATATTACTACAAATTCAAAAATTAACAAAAATTGATAGTTCAGCTTCAACTGATGGATGTAAGGGGAGGTAAATTCTAGAAGTATGGGGGGGAAGAAAATGAAATACTAAGGGCCTAGATAAATGGTGGCCACACAACCAAGATACATTTGTTACCTAGCCACAAAAATAAAATAGCCAATGGATATATTTCTGGCCAATAGAAGGATCCGGAATGATAACAATAAAATGACATTAATGTATCCGAGGTTTCCACAAAATTGGCACCACTGGAAATAGTAATAAAATCAAATACTATTTTCTCGGTGATTGGGTTAAAAACATAAGACATATTTAATAAATGTATGTATAGGTCACAGAACACTTATTTATAAGGAACACAATCCGTAAGGAATAATCATATTTTTATGGGCATTAGGAACACTATAAAGGCACTTTATTATAGACACCAAATACATTGTTGTCATGTCTTTAATTTATTTTTATTAAATATAAATTGATTAATAGAACACATTAGTTCTTACACTACTGAAAAATAGCGTTACATCTATAACAGGTTCTTATAAAAGTAGAAAATATTGAATAATTAATAACACTTATCTGCACATGACCATATAACAATAAAATTTATGTGGTCAGATAGCTGACAGTAGCTATTCTTTTAAACATAATAAAATCACGTTCACACTATAATTTATTTCTAAGACACTACACATGATCATATTACATGATCATATAATTTATTTTATCACACTCATCATTAATCACTTTCTAATTTATGTAGATAACACAAGCACAACACAGTTTGGTTTTTCACTCAGTTTATTTGTAATAATTTATTTGCACACACGGTCACTATTTTAAACGAAACTTGTTTATTTTACATTTCACAGTTTATTTAATCTCTCACTTTTATCACCGTTTGATTATTCAGTATAACAAAAACCTTGAATACAGAACTATAATCAATAGAACATGTTTTATCCCTCCAATTTCCGTAACAAATACATTATTAAAATTAATTAAATGTATATAGGCACACCATCTGTATATATGTGGTAAGATCTTTCTATTATCACAAACTAATGCATGTTTAGAAGTGGTAATCCCATACAGAATGTCTAGCCCAGCATGTAGGAACTGAATTTGTCGTGATTGTGGGATTGTCTGTCGTTTCCCAGGGTGACGAGACTTGACAGATCTAGTAATTACAGATTCCAGGGCGCTCTCAATCACTCAGGAACAGGCCTGCTCACTCATTCAGGGATGGGGAAAGGACCAGTGCCGCGGGTGGCTGCAATTAGCGGCTATCGCTGAGCCGCTTAGTAATCACTAACCAGAGAGAAGGTTAGATGCGCTGCAGCTGCCGGCAATTAGCGGCCGCCGCATACAGAGTCTCTGAATACAACAGACAGGGATTTGAATTCCCTGTCCGGATAATAGGATTGGCCCATCCAATGCTGCTCTCCTCGGATTGGCTATGATTAACAATAAATATGCTCCCTGAGGCGGGCGCCCATGACTATAAGCCCTGACGAAGCTTAATAAAGTGAAATGCGCATCGGCTCAGCTGTGCGCTGTCAATAGAAATATTATCATGTATTAACAACCTGTGCATACCAGAATATTAGGAAGGGGTATTTGTTAAACTAATAGATACATGCTGGCAAAATATATATAGAAGATAGGAGGGTTTGCTCTTAGTACTAGCCACTTGCCTGCAATCAATTCTACCATACATACCAGAGGGGTAACTCTTAATGTGTACCTGTGCTGCATGGCAATACCAGCCAGACTTTGCAGGCAGTAACAGGGACCTGAATTGTTATATGTGTATATGGGAAATCCAAACAAGCTATTTATATCTTTGAAAATTCTGACATGCTTGATTTACTGTGAACACATGTCACTGGGATAACAACTAACAGTGATTATGTAATGATATAACTATCTATCTGGAAACTACATAGGTTTGGATTAACTGTTTATCTATGACAGCATACTTGCAGTAGTATTTAAACATATACATAAATCCTATAGAAGATTGCATATAAATTAAGATCGCTTGTTTAAAGCTCTCCAATATGCACTAAGGTGTTTTTTTTTTATGAGGGCATGTTTGTGCCGCTGTGCAATACCAACTTGATACTGAGATAATAACAGGTCCTGTAAATGGTCACATTAAGATATAAGAGAATAAAATAAACCATCTATATCTCTCAAAAATCTGGCATGCTCCCCCCTGTTTTATTGTGAACATATATCACTGGAACCATACAGGGGTCATAAAAGGATTAAATCACCAACTCGAGATTCATATGTGCCTGGATTAGCTGCACACGTTTAAACAGCAATTTTTGCAGCAGCATTAATATGCATACATTTACTTTATATTCCCCTCTTATAGAATCCCATAAAGAGGTGTCTAAGCAGGCTTATTCTTAAAACAGCACAGTACTAAATTGCAATCTTCATCCTAGGTATTGCTGTGATAGCAGGATACCAATTTAGGAGTAGTGGCTAGTGAGCATACATTCCAACAGGGGTAACTTATAATACCCAATATCAAATTACCATTTGTCAGCGTGCAATCATATACCGGCATTACTGAAGGCAACAACAGCCTTAAATTTGTAGATAAATAGACAGACAAACTGTCATCCGGATATATGCAGTGTTGTCTCTAACATTCTTATTGCATTACCATATAGCAACAAATGTTGCACTTTGATCCACAAAACTGAGAATGTACTAGAATTGTTACAACACTGATACATTTTGTAACCCCGAACAAACATCACTGGCCAAAAGGAGTCAGCGGTTGTTTCAATAAATTAAACAAATCATTTGACAATCTCTCTAATCACAGGCATTTATTGATTTATAAATCAAGACAGCGTATCAGCATTTTCTTTTAAATTCATCTCTATACACATAAATTTATTTTTTTCTTACAAGTTATTCTGTCTCTATTGTTTTAATATTTCACTTCAGTTGTCCCCTTTGTTATAAGGGGACATATAATACATCATATGTGATGATGATAATAATAAAGGCACTTACATCACATATATAGGTATTGAGAATCTTTTTCCAAGTTTATATTATTTCTATTAAAATATTTGAATAAAGTACATTTGCTATGAAAAAAGAACTTAGGGAATGAGTGCTGCTATATAAAGTTGATTTGCTTTTCTTCTTTCTCTACATATTGTGAATTGTGGCACTTATGTGTGACAGATTTTGTATTGTGGCACTAATGTGTAGCATAACTATGTATTGTACTGTTTTGTATATCAGCACAGTGGCCCTCTGCATGAAGGTGCTTGTCTGTCTCCTATACTACATTGGGCCACTTGGGAAAAAAATTCTTCAAGTGTGCAGGGCCATCCAGGTCCCACCCTCTGACTGAAAACAAAATGTGCAGACTAACTCTACTACCTGTTAATATTGGGGGGGATTCATGTTGGTAGAGTGTTGCGGTTTCTGATAGGGATGTTAGTCCACACAATGGCACTTAACCAGGATCATTGATTTTTTCAGATAACAGAGATAACACCTTGTAGTATATAGAAGATGTTCTGCAGCAGCAGAAACTCACAGTATACATGTGAAGCAGTACAGCAGTAACACAGCATCTCAGTACACACAGGGTGAAGCTGTGGGGTAGACAAGGTCACACACATGGGAGAACAGAAGCTACACGTTAGTGCAGTTGTCTCTCCCAGGAAGAACTCTCTCAGACTGTGCACTAAGCACCTCCTCATGCAATCACTAACTCAAGGAGGGAAAACACTACAGCAGGGAAGCTGCCTCTAGTGCTGGGAATGGAGAAAGACAGCAGAGTAATCCACTGTCTAACACCCCGCCCCCCCCCCCCCCCCCCCCTCGCTCAAGGCTGTCTACGGTTACATACATTTGCAGAACACCTTATCAAAACATTTCTCAATGTAGTTTTCCTGTAACCGAAAACACATTCATAAAGCATGGTAAGCAAACAGTAAAACAAATCAATATTTCTCAAAAGTATTCCAATCCACATTTTGTCATGAACATATTCAGTAAGTGTGATGACAGTCCCTTTTTCAACATATCAGCAGCATTGCTCTCGCTTGCTATGTGCTATGTAATCCACATTGACAGACTTGTTACCCACTAACTCACGGATAAAGTGATGTCTAATGGCAATGTGTTTGGACCGTCCATAATGCTTGGTGCTAGAAGACAAATCAATTGCTTCCTTGTTATCACACACAATGTAGATAGTCTCACTGTGGTAAAGAAGGCTAAGCTCACATCCATAAAGCTTATTTTGCAGTTTCTGTAAGTGCCATGTACTTCGCTTCAGTGGTGGATGGGGCAACAGTGGGTTGCTTTCTGCTCGTACAGCTGATGGCTGCGCCTGCCAAAACGAACAAGAATCCCGTATAGGAACGACAGTCATCCTCATCTGATCCCCAATCGGCATCACAGAAAACTTCCAAAGTCGTACCTTTTTACTTTGTAAACCATCAACTTTAATGAACTTGTACCTTTTAAATACCTTAAGATTCTTTGGACTCAGGGCCGGCGCTACCATTAGGCAGCTGCCTATGGGCGGCAGCCACTAGAGGGCGGTACAGAACTGCTGAGTAAGTTTTACTTAAAAAAATATTTTGTGCTAACCTAGCGGCGGTCGCGGCGCAAGTCTGGCCAGCCGCAGCCACCATTATCAATCATCTTCACCCCCAGACAGGGCCGCCTAGGTGAAGCGTTTGCTGTGGCCGCCACCCCCCCTCCCCCCTCCCCTCCCCTCCTCCCCTCCTCTCCTCCCCTCCCCTCCTCTCCTCCCCTCCTCCCCTCCCTCCCTCCTTGCTGATCGATCCCAGAAACAACCGCCCGGGCCAGCAGCCAGCAGGAGTAGCTGCGGCTCCCGTTCACCTCTGCAGCTACACTGGCAATAACTCAGCCAGGCAGGCTGCAGTGAGGGGGCGCATCTCATTCTCACCAGAGGACAGCTGATGGGCCTCCGGAATGCTAGCACAATACGAGGGAGAGAGCCTGCACACGTGTGATAGGAGACTACTGAAGAGAACATTACATTGGAAGGTATGCGGTGCGTGCACCAAGAGATTTACAGCCGTAAATACCAGCTACTTTAACCCTTAAAAGGGTACTGTACTGTGGGGGAGTCTCTTTTGGGACACAATTATCCTGGGAGCAACCTGACCTAAAATAGCATTTTTTTTACTTTCTATCTTATAGACTGGCAGACATATTATATATATATATATATATATATATATATATATATATATACATTTTGCAATAAGGCAGCACTCTGGAGACTTGAAATTATGTGAAATGATGGTGTATTTAATTTATATACCATTATATCAGTGGCGTAAATATTGCCCCCGCAGCCACTGCGGAGGCGCAGGGCTGCGGGGGCGCCGCAACTGATTCAGAGCAGATTGACATGCGGACGACTCGTCCGCATGTCAATCTGCTAAATGTGTCTTCCAAAATGGCCGCCACCATGGAAGAGACATGCTAGAGGTCATACTTGACCTCTAGCGTCTAGGAAGTGCCGGGACCCACGATAGAGCTGGCCACAGCCGGCGGTGACCTGCCGCCCTGCTACCGTGGAGCGGCGGGGGCAGCAGCAGCAATGGGGGGATCGGGCAGTGGTGCCCGCGGCACACGGAGTGGTTTGGGCAGCTTTACTCCCCATGAAACCCAGTGCATGAAATCCCTAGCAACAAGCATTACCCCCTGGCAATGAGCGTGACACCCTGAGCAGGAAACCCCCGGCAACAAGTTTGACACCCTGAGCATGAAACCCCTGGCAACGAGCATGACACCCCGAGCATGACACCCTGAGCATGAAACCCCTGGCAACGAGCATGACACCCTGAGCATGAAACCCCTGGCAACGAGCATGACACCCTGAGCATGAAACCCCTGGCAACGAGCATGACACCCTGAGCATGAAACCCCTGGCAACAAGCATGACACCCTGAGCATGAAACCCCTGGCAACGAGCATGACACCCTGAGCATGAAACTTCTGGCAACGAGCATGACACCCAGCGCATGAAACCCCTGGCAACAAGCATGACACCCTGAGCATGAAACCCCTGGCACCGTGCATGGAACCAAGATCATGAAACCCTTGGCAACGAGCAGGTCATTTAAAAGTAATTAGAAGCCTTACTGTAGGGCTTAATGTGTAGTGGGCATTGCGGTGTGTGGCATAATATATAACGGGCATTGCAGTGTGTGGAATAATGTATCACGGACATTGTGGTATGTGGTATAATGAATAACGGGCATTGCGGTGTGTGTCATAATGTGTCACAGACATGACGGTGTGTGGTATACTGTATCATGAGCATTGTATGTGGTACAATATATAAGGGGCATTGTAGTGTGTAGCATAATGTATAACGGGCATTGTGATGCATGGCGTAATATGTCACAGGCATTACAGTGTGTGTCGTAATGTGTCACAGGCATTATATGGTGTGTGGTATAATGTCTCAGGGACACTGCAGTGTGTGGCATAATTTATAATGGGCATTGCGGTGTGGCATAATGTGTCACAGGCATTACGGTGTGTGGCATAATGTTTAAGGGCCATTGCAGTGTGTGGCATAATGTGTAATGGGAATAATGACAAATAATGTGAAGGGCATAAATCAGGATAATTTTTTTCCCTATGGTCGCCAATGTCTCGGCGTGCAGGTTGCAAAACCGGGGTATAAGGTAGTGTTTTCCTACAACACCACGCCACTTTCAGCGAAGCCACACCCATTTTAGTGAAGCAACCCCTCTTTTTTGACACACGCGCCCTTGGCGCACGCACATTCTTCACTTTGCCAGTGCCAAATATGGGGGGGGGGGGGGGGTGCCAGAGAGTTTTTTGGCTTGGGGGAAAAATTTCTAGTTACCCCACTGCAATATATATATATCTCTATATATCTATATATCTATATATATATATATAATATACAGCAGCAGGCACGGCACTCCCCATGGATGGTCAGTCAAAACACCGGTGCCTCCGTGAACAAAACAATCCACAGCATACAAACATCACGGTGATATAAAAGAAACTTCACAATTCACATGATTTTGCAGCAACTAAAATTTCTAGTTACACCACTTCAATATATATATATATATATATATATATATATATATAGTACAAGTTCGCACACACTTAATGTGAATGAATCCTTGGGTGCTCAGTCAAATACATCCAGTAATCATCTCTACAGAAGTCCGCAATGGACAAACAGCATTAGACCAGCACACCACCTCTTAGAAAAGTAGAAAAAATAGCATTCTTTAATTTGTAAATCGCTTCAGGCCTTCAACAAAGGGTGTAGTACGGTATGCCGGCGCTCGGGCTCCCGGCGACCAGCATACCGGCGCTGGGAGCCCGATCGCCGGCATACCGACAGCGTGGCGCTCGCCACGCTGTGCTGGGCACGGTGGCGCGCTACGCGCGCCACACTATTTTATTCTCCCTCCAGGGGGGGGTTGTGTACCCCCACGAGGGAGAATAGTTGTCGGTATGCCGGATGTTGGGATTCCAGCGCCGGTATACTGTGCGCCGGGATCCCGACATTCGGCATACAGAAGACCACCCTTCAACAAAACATAGCAGCATTTATACTCATCCGAATATCATGGATGCAGTCAGCATATTGGCAAATGGCTATCCCTACAGCCCGTTTCGGTTATTGCACCTTTGCAAATTAAAGAATGCTCTTATATATATATATATATATATATATATATATATATGCATTTCTGTACTGGTGCACATTTTGGTTTTACATGCCAGCTGATTTCAGCTGGTGCGCTAGCACACAGCCTCTCAGCCATGTTAGCGCACACAGCCTCTCAGCCATGTGAGATACAGTGATTCCTTCATTCTGAATCTGGAGCCATCCGCGGGCCAATCGGCGCTCACGAACCGGCAGCCAATTTTGATGTGGCATAATGTGTAAGGGCATTACTATTGTGTGGCATAATGTTATAACATTATATGTCGTACAGTAATGCCCTTATAAGGGGCAGTCCTACTGTGTGTCAAGACATGAATGGGCTCTACCAGAATGTGACTGGGCTCTGTGTGGCAGAACTTGAATGGGCTCTACCTTGCTGTTTAGCCTAAATGGCCTCTACTGTGGTATAACGTGAATAAGGGGCACTACTGTGTGACATAACCTAAATAAGGGAGGGGGGAGTAGGTTTAAGATTTGCCTAGGGTGCCGAGAAACCTTGCACCGGCCCTGTTTGGACTGCAATCCAGTGTTGCCTCCTAGGGTTAAATGCAAACTGGCTTGCCCGGCTCACTGCATGTGTGATGTTGGGGTGAGTTCCAATACTTGCATACATCAAGCTACCAATAGCACTTTAATAAGCAACCTCTCTCATTTCCTCTGTCTCCTCCTGGCTGGTTGGTGACATGGCCTTTACCATCTTTATGCTTTTGTCAATAGGAGTACTCACTGGTTTTGCATCAGACATTCCATACTTGCAAAGTATTGCTTCAATATATGTCTGTTGATCAATTGTAAATGTCCCATCTTTCAGGTTTTGTACAATGCTCATGCCTAACAAATGATTTGCAGGGCCTAAATCCTTTAGTTTGAATCTTTGGGGGTAATTCCAAGTTGATCGCAGCAGGATTTTTGTTAGCAGTTGGGCAAAACCATGTGCACTGCAGGGGAGGCAAATATAACATGTGCAGAGAGAGTTAGATTTGGGTGTGGTGTGTTCAATCTGCAATCTAAATTGCAGTGTAAAAATAAAGCAGCCAGTATTTACCCTGCACAGAAACAAAATAACCCACCCAAATCTAACTCTCTCTTCAAATTTTATATCTTCCTCCCCTGCAGTGCACATGGTTTTGCCCAATTGCTAAAAAATTTCCTACTGCGATCAACTTGGAATTACCCCCTTTGTTTCAGCTGCTGTTTTACATCAGCAATGTGCTCTTCTTGACCTGCTAGCAATAGATCACCCACATACACAACTATGATGAACCACTTTTCTTCTTATTTGGCCAATCACATCAGTCCCTGCCCCAGTGGAGCTTACAATCTATATTCCCGCACACACATTCACTCTAAGGTTAATTTTGTTGGGATCCAATTAACCTACAAGTATATTTTTGGATTGTGGGAGGAAACCGAAGTACCCAGAGGAAACCCACACAAGTACGGGGAGAATATACAAACTCCACACAGGTAGGGCCATGGTGTGAATCAAACCTATGACCTCAGTGCTGTGAGGCAGTAATGCTAACCATTACACCATCCGTACTGCCCACTATACTATAGTTTTATAAAACTATAGTTTTGTGATATAAGCAGTGATCAGTCTCTGACCTAACAAAGGTTATCTTTAGCAACACAGCATCCAGCTTTACATACCAACAATGACCACTTTACTTTGAAATATATTCTTGTCATAATGTTCAGGTGGAACCATATAAATCTCCTCAATTAACTCTCCATTTAGGAATACAGAATCAAAGTCTAACTGGTATAACAATAAATCATGAAGTGTAGCAATGGCAATGACTAACCTCAAGTTGCTGTACCTTGCAAAAATATCTCTTAGTAGTAGATCCCGTATTTTTGTGTGTATCCTTTAGCAACAAGGTGGGTTTTATAACGAGCAATAGTCCCATCTGCATTCAGCTTTCTGCAAAAGACCCTCTTGTTCTTGATTGTCTTACGGTTATTCGGCCTGTCAACTACAGTCCATGTACTGTTATCATCCAGAGCTGACAGCTCTGTATCTATTGCTGACTTCCATTCTTTCCAGTCGCTACTTGATTTTGCTTCCTGTATATTTTGGGGTTCTCGGTAAGCTATATTTGCATATTCCTCACTATCTTTTGGATGGAACACCTTTATTGCTCCTCATGGAACTTCTGTTTCCTGATTGGGTATCCGCATTAACACATTCAGGTTCAGGCACGCTTTCCGCTGCCTGTAAATCCAGCGATACATATTGTTGCTGTGATTTCTGTTTCACTGTTCCAGTGATTGGTGCTGTCTTATGGAACACCACATCTCTAGACTTTAGAAGATGTTTGTTTGTAATGTCCCAAAGCCTGTTTCCTTTGCTTTCTTCACAGTATCCTAGCATAATACATTCCACTGACTTTGGATCTAATTTCTGTCTTTTCTCCTTAGGTATATGTGCAAAAGCTTTACAACCAAAGACACGGAGATGATTGACAGCTGGCTTTTTCTTTGACCACGCCTCCAGTGGCATTTTATCTTTTACAACTACTGTGGGCACACAGTTTTTAAGATATACTGCAGTAGGCACTGCTTACAACCAAAAGCTTTTCTCCAGGCCTGCGTCACTCAACATAGTTCGTGCTCTCTGAACAACTGTATGATTTGCACACTCACTCACACGGTTTTGTTCTGGCGTGTAAGCAATTGTTAGTTGATGCTATATGCCATATTTTTTTAGGAACTGTGCTAAAACTCTGTTGTCATACACTCCACCATTGTCGGATTTTAAGACTTTTAATTTCAGACCCATCTGAGTCTCCACCGGGTTCTTGAATTCCACAATTTTATTGACAACTTCACTTTTAGCTTTTCATGAAATACACGTGTCATCCTTTTGGCATCATCAATAAATGTTATAAAATACCAGTATCCACTCATTGATTCCATCTCCATCGGACCACATACGTCAGTATGCACTAGGGCTAGTGGTATTTCCGCTTTACTAGTAGACTTAGGAAATGGGGTGCGAGTCTGCTTTCCTTTTATACAACTCTCACACACAGGTCTCTCAGTATTACTCACAGTGATTCCAGTTGCCATTCCATCGAGTAGTTTCTGGAAGTTGTCATATCCCAGATGCTCTAGGCGCCTGTGCCACAGCTTCATCGACTGGTTTGAATCAGAGGCCACCATTGCAGAACACTGCTCGGTGTCTAGGACATACAGTTTGTTGCACCGGGTTGCTGAAGCAATTACAGTCCCTTTCTCATTTTGCACCATACATTTGCCCTTTGCAAACGGGACTCTGTAACCCTTTTTCTCCAGGACGCTTATAGCAATGAGAATGCGTCCCAGCTCTGGCACGAACAAGACTTCTTGGATGTCCGTAATAACTGTTTCACTTAGACGCACTGTGATTGTCCTAAATTTTGAAGCAGTAAGGACTTTGTCTCCAATCCCTTTTACTGTAATGGGTTCACATGCTGTCAGTGAATTGAACCATTCCTAATTACAACTGAAATGCCTTGTGGCCCCCGAGTCCATGTACCAGCAATCCTTCTTGTGACTATCTGCTACATTCAATGCTGACTCATTTGGTTTGTCACACTTCTTCTGCATACCACTGCAATTTCTCAGTCTGCAATCTGAGGCCTTGTGCCCCACCTTGTGACATATAAAGCACTTGATCTTGAGCTTTCTGGACTTAGTACCTTTTGTGAATAAGCAGAACCCTCAGCATGTGTCTCGACACGTTCTTGGAACTGCCGCAGCTTGGCTCTTGCAATTTCTGTTGTCAGTTTGGTATCATTAGACTCCAAAGCTACTACCAGGAAATCGAATTCTGGTGTCAAGTTCTGTAACATCGCCACCACAACTTCCTCGTCGTCCACCTGTGCCCCACAGATGCCAACTGCTGAGGTATTGACAATATTTTATCAATATAATCGTTCATGTGCTTACAGGCACTTAACTTTGTCCCGTACAGCGTTTGCCTCAAGTTTATTCTTCTCTTTAGATCTTTGTCCTCATACGCCATTTGCAGAGTTGCCCACATATCTTTGGCTGACATTTTCCCGCTGATAATGGAGTAGACGTGTTGTTCCATGGCAAACCTATCGTCCCGATGGCTCTTTCCACTTCAACTGGGTTTGGGTCTGCTCCTGGCCCAATTGTGACTTTCCACAACTTCTCCTGCTTAAGCTGCTTCTCCATGGCGAATTTCCACGTTGTGTAATTCTCTGAGCTTTTTAGCTTTGTAAAGTTCACGGTGTTCCCTGTACTGTACATTCTTCTCTATATCTACTAAAAGTACTCCTTCTTTAATCAACTGCACTTTTATTTCTTATGTACCTCTGTTTTAGAATGCCTTTCCAAATTTGGGTCTTGGGCCCATAACCTGTTGGCAGAGTGTTGTGGTGTAAGATACGGATGTTAGTCCACACAACGGCACTTAACAAGGATGATTGGTTTATTCAGATAACAGAGATAACAGCTTGTGGTATATAGAAGATGTTCTGCAGCAGCAGGAACTCACAGTATACATGTGAAGCAGTAGAGTGGTAACAAAGCGTCTCAGTACATCCAGGGTGTGGCTGTGGGGTATACAAGGTCACACACACAGGAGAGCAGTAGCTGCACATCAGTGCAGTTGTCTCTCCCAGGAAGAACTCTCTCAGACTGTGTACTAAGCACCTCCTCATGCACTGAGCTAACACTAGGAGGGAAAACACTAGAGCAGGAAAGCTGCCTCTAGTGTTGGGAACGGAGACAGACAGCAGAGTGATCCACTGCCTAACAATTCAGACCTAATGCTGCTGTGCATTTTCGCACAGAGGGCGATCAGGTCATAACTGCGCATGCATATGCACTACAATGCACACGCATGTCGGACAACAACAGGGCATCGCCAGTCAGCGACAGGATGGTGCGAAAATTCTAATCGCACGGGCGTTCGCAAGGTGAATGACAGTAAGAGGCCGTTTGTGGGTGGTAACTGACCATTTACTAGGAGTGCCCGGAAAAACGCAGGTGTTCCCAAGCGTTTTCAGGGAGGGTGTGTGAAGTTAGCTCCGGCCCCAATCAGCCTGATTCTATCCCACTGAAGGAGTAAGTCCTGGGCTGCACAGAGACTGCACACAGTGGATTTTTGCAGCTCGGCGTATACATGGGATCGCACACTTGTACGTCGAATTTACACTCCCCCTGGGGGCGGCGACTATCTAAACGCAGGACAGCAAAGTTAGCAGCCCAGCGATTAGGTCTAAATCACCCCCATTGTCCACAACAATCTTTCAAGCATACATAGTTCATGCAAAACTTGACATTTCTTTCTATACTAAACAACCTACTAACTCACATAGGGGGTCATTCAAACTCCTTCTTCTTGTCAATCTCCTTGCAATCGGCTGTGCAAATGGATTCTTCGTTAAAGCCATCGCTCAGCAACGATCCGCTTTGTACCCGTACGACGCAACTGCGCATTGCGGTGCATACGCATGCACAGTAGTGACCTGATCACTGCGCTGCGAAAAACGGCAGCGTGCGATAAGGTCGGAATGACCCCCATACAACACTGGTGTGTGACTAGATCATGTAGCTCTGCTAAGGATAATTCCCATTAACAACTGGCTGGACGAATTGTTTGTGGCAATTAACATTAAGGGCTGTATTCAATTAAAGTTGGAAGTTCCGACAAGGCGGAAAGCCGGCACTTTCCTTCGATGATCAGAACTTTCCGACACTTCAATATTCAATTGAAGTGCCAGTTTTCCGCCCTGTCGGAAATTCCGACATTTGAAAAACACATGGATGAGTGGAATCTCTGCTCTTCCATGTGTTTTTGACACCGGCGCTGAAATGAATGGTTGAAAGGGAGGGGGAAACGACCTCTACTGAATAGGCTGCAGTCGGATCCTCTCCTTTGGAGTGGATCCGACTGTAATTGAATATAGCCCTAAGTATTAAACTGCTATTGCCCTCTTGTCTCTATATCCATTTATTAATACTCTAAGTGTAATAGCCTCTGAGTTGCTGGAGGTGTGGGACTTTGTGCGAGTCTGCCTGTTTTTTTTTAAAGCAGCAATCATTTATATGGCAAAAATTCCTGCTTTTGCTTTATAATTGATTGCTGTTTTTAAAAAAATGGGCAGATGCACGCCAACTCTCCTGCCTTCTGATTACCTCCTTCCACACCTGCCTCCAAGATTTTGCACGTTCTGCTCCCTTTCTCTGGAATTCTCTCCCTCTCCCCCTCAGACTCTCTACCTCTCTGCAAAACTTCAAACGGGCTCTTCATAATCAAACCCAGCAAACTCTATCCTAAGCCCTAGGGCCCTCATTCAGAGTTGTTCGCTCGATCTTTTTCATCGCACCGCAGCATTTTTCCGCAAACTGCGCATGCGCAATGTTCGCACTGCGGCTGCGCCAAGTAAATTTGCTAAGAAGTTTGGTTTTTTACTCACGGCATTACGAGGTTTTTTCTTCGTTCTGGTGATCGTTGTGTGATTGACAGGAAGTGGGTGTTTCTGGGCGGAAACTGGCCGTTTTATGGGAGTGTGTGAAAAAACGTTGCAGTTTCTGGGGAAAACGCGGGAGTGGCTGGAGAAACGGGGGAGTGTCTGGGCGAACGCTGGGTGTGTTTGTGACGTCAAACCAGGAACGAAACTGACTGAACTGATCGCAGTGGCAGAGTAAGTCTCGAGCTACTCAGAAACTGCTTAGAAATTTCTATTCGCAATTTTGAGAATCTTTCGTTCGCAATTTTGCTAAGCTAAGATTCACTCCCAGTAGGCGGCGGCTTAGCGTGTGCAATGCTGCTAAAAGCAGCTAACAAGCGAACAACTCGGAATGAGGGCCTATGTGCCATGCTCACTGTCTACCCCTCCCCTTTAGAATGCATGTTCCCATGAGCAGGGCCTTCTTTTCTCATGTGATTTTCCTTCTTTTACTTAAATCATATTCTATTCCATACTAGCTTTGATGGCACCAAATCCCTCGGTTTTCTGCCACCCTAATACTTATTTCCGTGACGTCTGATGATGCAGCTATGTTAATATACTCTGTACTTGTCCTATACCAGGCATGTCCAAACTGCGGCCCTCCAGCTGTTGTGAAACTACATATCCCAGCATGCCCTGACACAGTTTTGCTGTCAGAGAATGCTAAAGCTGAGTCAGGGCATGCTGGGATGTGTAGTTTCTCAACAGCTGGAGGGCCGCAGTTTGGACATGCCTGTCCTATACTGTCTTCAGTTGTAAGTCACTGTTTTCTTGTTTTGTTTATATGTTTATGTACTCTGTAACTGTGCGCTGCGGATCCCTTGTGGCGCCATATAAATAAAGGATCATAATAATAATAATAATAATAATAATAATAATAATAATAAATAAAAGCTTGACCATACTGTATGGATTCACTGTAATTAGTTCACAGGTTTGATTGCATATAACCTAACTCCAGTGCTAAAATCCATCATGTGTAATTCTTATGTGTCTGGGATTATAAGGCTGGCCTCGTACCCCTAGCTAAATGGAAGAATTATATCAAAGTTTTAAATAAACTGGGATAAAATGAGAAAGTAAGCGTGCAGGTGAATAGGAAAGAAGGAATTTAAGGAAAGTTGAAACTGAAACAAGAGATGAGGTTTAGGGTAAACTGAAAGTGGCAGTAATTGGCAATGACTATAATGCAGAATTTTAGATTTGACTCACCACATGAGTGTCGACCAGGGATGAGCAGAGCCGGCAGGACCACCAGAATGTACACGGTCATCTCCTAGAGGGAAATCATTGATTAATCCTTTTATAATACAAGTACAGTACAGTACAGTATAGTTCCTCCATCACTATGCTGTAAAATGACCAGTCACTAAGTTCTTACCATTCCTTCGCTTATTGTCTTCTGGAATGATATTGAGTGTTCTGAATATTACGTTTTAGCCTTCAGAGTACAACCTCCCTCATTCCAATGGTAAAGGGTCAAACATCTAATGCTGCCAATCAAAGGGGAAGCCTAATATAGTGTATCACTGACTTGATGTGTAAGCTATTCATGCCTTGAGAAGATCTTGTTTGTTGATCTTGAGCATAGTTGTTATTATTTAGGTCACACAATGAATAGAGCTTTTGATTATTATGCAATGCCTTTGCTTGTCATGCATAGTCACATAATCACCATGTTCTGTACATACCACACATCAGACAATCCAAAAAATAACACATTAATCCAATAATTAGTTTCCATTTAAAGGGGGGTATTCTATTAGCCGCGATCATGTGATTCATGATCGCGGCTAATATTATCGCACCTATCTCCCAAAAAACGGAATATTGCACCCAGGTGGTCATTCCGAGTTGTTTGCTAGCTGTTTTCAGTCGCTGCACAGCGATCAGGCAAAAAAGTGGCATTTCTGCGCATGCGTATGCGTTGCAATGCGCACGCGCGACGTACTTTCACAACAGCCGAAGTAGTTTCACACAAGGTCTAGCGACACTTTTCAGTCGCACTGCTGACCGCAGAGTGATTGACATGAAGTGGGTGTTTCTAGGAGGTAACTGACCGTTTTCGGGGAGTGTGAGGAAAAACACAGGCGTGTCACATACAAACGCAGGCATGCCTGGGGAAACGCAGGCCGGGCTGGCCGAACGCAGGGCGTATTCGTGATGTCAAAACAGGAACTAAACAGTATGAAGTGATCGCAAGCTAGGAGTAGGTCTGGAGCTGCTCAGAAACTGCACGATGGGGGTAATTCCAAGTTGATCGCAGCAGGATTTTTGATAGCAATTGGGCAAAACCATGTGCACTGCAGGGGAGGTAGATATAACATGTGCAGAAAGAGTTAGATTTGGGTGGGTTATTTTATTTCTGTGCAGGGTAAATATTGACTGCTTTATTTTTACACTGCAAATTAGATTGCAGATTGAACACACCACACCGAAATCTAACTCTCTCTGCAAATGTTATATCTGCCTCCCCTGCAGTGCACATGATTTTGCCCAATTGCTAACAAAAATCCTGCTGCGATCAACTTGGAATTACCCCCAATATTTTTTTGTAGCAGCGCTGCAATCCTTTCGATCACACTTCTGCTAAGCTAAAGTACACTCCCAGAGGGCGGCGGCTTAGCGTTTGCACGGCTGCTAAAAGCAGCTAGCGAGCGAACAACTCGGAATGAGGGCCCCTGCGCGCTTCCGTTTATCGCACCTATCCTATTCCATAACGGGATTCGCATGATAATTCTTGCCGGCAAAAGTGGTAATAAGTATAGGAGAAAATGGGGAAATCTGCCTGTACCCCCAAAAAGCAAAACTAATATATGAAAACATTATAGAAGTCTATTATTGATTACAATAAAAGTATTTGGTGTAATTAAATTAAGTGAAATGTCTGTTATATGCATTTTCTTAAAAAAATTTAAAAAAAATTATAGAAAGCAATTTTTTACAGCAAAATAAGTGTGTCATTAAATTCAAGGTACATTAAAATGGGTATAAGTTTATATATGGGTCATTTTAGAGGACTTAAAAAAAAAAGTAGAAACAGACTGATTACTCCCATCTGCAAGTCTAAAAACACTTGTCCCACTCAAAACGCACCCAAATATACCTGTCCCATACCTTGTACCCCAATTTCCATCACTTTGCATTTTTTGACCCCAAAATTACATGTAATTATTAGCAAATTAAAAATAATTGAAAACTTCTAAGTGTCTAATTAGTCATTCAGGGGGGTATCCAAGGGGTTCTGAACCAAAACCCGCCATTTTAGCTCAAAATAGGGATTCTGCACTACTTATCACCAGCTCTGAGCTGGTGAAGAAAAATCCGTGATAAGCCCTATGGAAACATCGCTGGTAACAGGATACAGAATTATCGCATTTCTAGCAATTAATCGTGAAACCACGACATCACGACTAATAGGATAGCCCCCAAAGAGACACTAAGGCAGCTGTGGTCACTGTGGGGACATGTGTATCTGGCACTGGGGGCATATCTGGCACTGTGGGGACATGTATATCTGGCACTGGGGGCATATCTGGCACTGGGGACATGTGTATTTGGCACTGGGGGCATATCTGGCACTGTGGGGACATGTGTGGTGCCCTGACTAAGGGGATGCCCCTTTGGGTGGGCCTGGACAGAATACCACAACCAAGGCAGTCTGTGAAGCCTTGCCATGCAGAGACTGCGGGGGTTAAAACTCCCTCCCTGGTTGCTAGGCAACTGCAGTGCAGAGAGAACAGAACCAGGACAGCTTTGGGACCCAGGGGCAAGTGTCCGTATCCCTACAGAGCGGGAAGCCTAACAACTGCCCTGATTGGAGAGCACGACACGGCAAAAAGGAGAGGACGGAGAGCGCCGTGCTGGACGGAGTGACAGCCGCTGTCTGAACCTGTGCCCCCGGCGCGTGACGGAGTGCAGAGACGGGGCGTGCTGCCACTGGTCGCTGGACAGGAGAAGAGGCGCCGCGCTAGAGAGAGACGGTGTATCTGGCACTGTGAGGACATATGTGTATCTGCCACTGTGAGGGCATATATGTATCTGGCACTGGGGGGCATATCTAGCACTGTGGGGACATGTGTATCTGGCACTGGGGGCATATATGTATATGGCACTGTGGGGCATATATTTATCTTGCGCTGTGGGGCATATGTGTACCTGGCACTGTGGGGCATATATATCTCTGGCATTGGGGACATGTGTATCTGGCAGTGGGGGCATATCTGGCACTGTGGGGACATGTGTATCTGACACTGGGAGCATATCTGGCAGCATATCTGGCACTGTGGGGACATGTGTATCTGGCACTGGGGACATGTGTATCTGGCAGTGGGGGCATATCTGGCACTGTGGGGACATGTGTATCTGGCACTGGGGACATGTGTATCTGGCAGTGGGGGCATATCTGGCACTGTGGGGACATGTGTATCTGACACTGGGAGCATATCTGGCAGCATATCTGGCACTGTGGGGACATGTGTATCTGGCACTGGGGGCATATATGTATCTGGCACTGTGGGGGCATATATGTATCTGGCACTGGGGGCATATATGTATCTGGTACTGTGGGGACATATGTGTATCTGGCACTGTGGAGGCACACATTTTTGGCATTTTTATATGTATGTGGCACTGTACTGGGGCATTATATGTATGTGACACTGTACAACATGACAAAAAATGGGGTTATGACACAAGGTGATACGCCTACAAATGTCATACCAAAAGGTGTGCACACAAAAATGGAGTGTGGCTTTGTGACAACTAGGCCACGCCCCTATTTTATTTGTGTGTGCCTTTGGCACGCGCATGATGGTGGCTTTTGCCCTTGACTACAGATCTTTTCTGGCTCTTTGCCTCTGGCAGGTTGGCCACCCATGCACTAAGGGGTGTATTTACTAAGCATTGGTTTAGGCTTTTTAGGCAGATTCCTGGTGGTTTTACAATCAGATGATCTACCAAATGCAAATCTGACGGGGATCAGACATTAGAAGACAATTGAACTTAGGCTCACAATTGATTTTTTTTTAATTATAGAAGTATAGAACACCCTGAATTACTATGTGGTGGGTTTCGAACCCACTGCAAAGCCAACTGGAAAGACGCCCAAATAGACCTGCCACTGGCATATGAGTTTGTGACAAGCACTGACCAGATTACTGTAATCTGCAGGCTTTGTTTACACTGTAAAAATGTGTTTCATTTAAAAAACAACATTGTGGGATTATCCCCCTAAAATGATAATCTATCCCGTGGTCTCTGAGCTAAGGCTGGGGTGCACAGAGATGTAGCCCATACATGACTTTTGCTGGGTTTACCATGTGCTAAAGAAATAAAAAGATATAAATCAAGGAAACAAAATATTTTATGTGGCTGATTGTTGTTGGGGCATTACACAGAGCCGTTGTCAATGCATGATGTTGGGGCATTACACAGAGCCATTGTCAATGCGTGATGTTGGGGCATTACACAGAGCCATTGTCAATGCGTGATGTTGGGGCATTACACAGAGCTGTTGTCAGTGCATGATGTTGGGGCATTACACAGAGCCGTTGTCAATGCGTGATGTTGGGGCATTACACAGAGCCATTGTCAATGCATGATGTTGTGGCATTACACAGAGCCATTGTCAATGCGTGATGTTGGGGCATTACACAGAGCCATTGTCAATGCGTGATGTTGGGGCATTCGACAGAGCCATTGTCAATGCATGATGTTGGGGCATTACACATAGCCATTGTCAATGCATGATGTTGGGGTATTACACAGAGCCATTGTTAATACATGATGTTGGGGCATTACATGGAGCCGTTGTCAATGCATGATGTTTTTGGCATTTCACAGAGCCGTTCTCAGTGCATGATGTTGGGGCATTACACAGAGCCGTTGTCAATGGTGATGCTCCTTTGGGTGGGTCTGGACAGAATACCACAACCAAGGCTGTCTGTGAAACCTTGCCATGCAGAGACTGCAGGGGTTAAAACTCCCTCCCTGGTTGCTAGGCAACTGCAGTGCAGAGAGAACAGAACCAGGACAGCTTTGGGATCCAGGGGCAAGTGTCCGTGTCCCTACAGAGCGGGAAGCCTAACAACCGCCCTGATTGGAGAGCATGACGTGGCAAAAAGGAGAGAATGGAGAGTGCCGTGCTGGACGGAGTGACAGCCGTTGTCTGAACCCGTGCCCCCGGCGCGTGACAGAGTGCAGGGACGGGGCGTCCTGCCACTGGTCGCTGGACAGGAGAAGAGGTGCCGTGCTAGAGAGAGCCTGGACCCGATGGTTATCTCCCCGCCTGTCAGCCGCTAGAGAGAGCCGCAGCCGCGGGAAGGGGAGCGCAAAGCCGCCGGCTGCAGCCACAGCAGGGGAACGGAGGAGCAGGAGATTCCCCACAGTACACGGCACTACCACGCAGCACACAGGAGGATCCCCAGCAGTCAGTACACTGTGGAGTCTGTGACTGCGACCACCAGCCCCTATCAGTAGCCACAAGCAGCAGAGCAAACAGCAGGTACTCACTGCTGTACAGGTACTTGTTTCCTATTTACCCCAGTCAGCTTACACACAGTGGGGTCTATTATTACAAGGGTCCCCCCTTGAATTAAGAAGGGTAATGTCATGCCCCTCAATATTCCAGTAATTGACTTACCTTTTCCGTGGATACAAGTACCCCCAACACCCAGTTATTTATTGTTGCTGTGTTATCGTTAAAGTTACCCACCCTGCACGCCTTCCTACAAATACTTACCTGGTGTCCGCTGACACTATCTCAGGAGTTCATCAGTGTCGTGCAGGCCCTACTAATCCGAGAACCGAATGTTATTAATGGGCGCACGGTGCCACCCTGTGAACAGTCTACGTATTGCGCCATTCTAGCGCCAGAGCATTTCTTGCTTTACAATCCTTAAAGTTGGTAATTGTACCATAATGTCTGATGTTGTATGTGATTCATTGACTAAACCAGTTCGTAATTTGTGATTGATATTTGCCGTTTTCAGATACCTTAGTAATAAGTTCTGATATGCTGATACGTTATGTATGTGCCTCACTCTAAACACGATTGACCTTATAGCGGTGACCAACTACCTCATTTAAAATAAACTTGTTGACACCATCCATTTGTATTTTTCTTAACTGTGGGGTCCTCTTTGGGGTATCCATCCTCCTGCCACAGGCTCCGACGGAAGAAGCTGGTAGAGGTCTGGAATCAGCCAGCGCCATCTGAGAAAAGCAGGTACGACTCTTCTCCAACACAGGGGTGATATCGCAACTGTGTATCTGGCAGTGGGGGGATATCTGGCAGCATATCTGGCACTGTGGGGACATGTGTATCTGGCACTGGGGGCATATATGTATCTGGCACTGTGAGGACATATGTGTATTTGCCACTGTGAGGGCATATATGTATCTGGCACTGGGGGGCATATCTAGCACTGTGGGGACATGTGTATCTGGCACTGGGGGCATATATGTATATGGCAATGTGGGGGCATATATGTATCTTGCACTGTGGGGCATATGTGTACCTGGCACTGTGGAGCATATTTATCTTTGGCACTGGGGACATGTGTATCTGGCAGTGGGGGCATATCTGGCACTGTGGGGACATGTGTATCTGGCACTGGGAGTTTATCTGGCAGCATATCTGGCACTGTGGGGACATGTGTATCTGGCACTGGGGGCATGTATGTATCTGGCACTGGGGGCATATATGTATCTGGCACTGTGGGGGCATGTGTATGTGGCACTATTGGGGCATGTGTATCTGGCACTGGGGGCATATATGTATCTGGCACTGTGGGGACATATGTGTATCTGGCACTGTGGAGGCACACATTTTTTGGCATTTTTATATGTATGTGGCACTGTACTGGGGCATTATATGTATGTGGCACTGTACAACATGACAAAAAATGGGGTTATGACACAAGGTCATACGCCTACAAATGTCATACCAAAAGGTGTGCACACAAAAATGGAGTGTGGCTTTGTGACAACTAGGCCACGCCCCTATTTTTTCGTGTGTGCCTTTGGCACGCGCATGATGGTGGCTCTTGCCCTTGACTACAGATTTTTTCTGGCTCTTTGCCTCTGACTGGTTGGCCACCCATGCACTAATGGGTGTATTTACTAAGCATTGGTTTAGGCTTTTTAGGCAGATTCCTGGTGGTTTTACAATCAGATGATCTACCAAATGCAAATCTGACAGGGATCAGACATTAGAAGACAATTGAACTTAGGCTCACAATTGATTTTTTTTAAATTATAGAAGTATAGAACACCCTGAATTACTATGTGGTGGGTTTCGAACCCACTGCAAAGCCAACTGGAAAGATGCCCAAATAGACCTGCTACTGGCATGCGAGTTTGTGACAAGCACTGACCAGATCACTGTAATCTGCAGGCTTTGTTTACACTGTAAAAATGTGTTTCATTTAAAAAACAACATTGTGGGATTATCCCCCTAAAATGATAATCTACCCCGTGGTCTCTGAGCCAAGGCTGTGGTGCACAGAGATGTAGCCCATACATGACTTTTGCTGGGTTTACCATGTGCTAAAGAAATAAAAAGATATAATGCAAGGAAACAAAATATTTTATGTGGCTGATTGTTGTTGGGGCATTACACAGAGCCGTTGTCAATGCATGATGTTGGGGCATTACACAGAGCCATTGTCAATGCATGATGTTGGGGCATTACACAGAGCCATTGTCAATGCATGATGTTGGGGCATTACACAGAGCCATTGTCAATGCATGATGTTGGGGCATTACACAGAGCCATTGTCAATGCATGATGTTGGGGCATTATACAGAGCTGTTGTCAGTGCATGATGTTGGGGCATTACACAGAGCCATTGTCAATGCATGATGTTGGGGCATTATGCAGAGCTGTTGTCAGTGCATGATGTTGGGGCATTACACAGAGCCATTGTCAATGCATGATGTTGGGGCATTATACAGAGCCATTGTCAGTGCATGATGTTGGGGCATTAAACATAGCCATTGTCAATGCATGATGTTGGGGCATTACACAGAGCCATTGTTAATACGTGATGTTGGGGCATTACATTGAGCCGTTGTCGATGCATGATGTTTTTGGCATTTCACAGAGGCGTTGTCAGTGCATGATGTTGGGGCATTACACAGAGCCATTGTCAATGTGTGATGTTGGGGCATTACACAGAGCCATTGTCAATGCGTGTTGTTGGGGCATTACACAGAGCCATTGCAAATGCATGACTAGGTAGGACATAAGCGCATATAAAAATAATGAAATGTTTCTGTTAGCTATTCATGCCAAGTTCTCAATGTATTCTGGTGCTATATACTGTATATTCTGATGAAACCACTGAAATATAGAGATGAAGAAATACGACAAGGTTTACATATGATCGGCAGTCCAGTGATCAATGCTATATTGTTATTGGATGGTGCAAGTTATCCATTAAGGACATTTGCTTCTGTATTGGTTTTGGATGGTTAAGTGGACAAACTTCACTAGCATGGTATGCACACCTGAGTTTAGTGAAACCAAGTACATCCTCTGGGTAGCTGTGCAGTTGGTACAATCAGCACCTGTGAGGTCACAGTATGCTATACAAATAGTTTCATTTGTTATAATACCTTGTTATACGTAATTTTTTGTATAAGCTACTAATTGCAACATTGAAGCATGCTTGTCGAACTGACCAGTTCTTTGAATAACTAATTCTGAATAACTAAAGCTGGGTACATAGTGGGTGATATAATGGGCTTTCTAGAGAATAGCCGATATATCGTTAGCGGGTTGGTGGGTGTGTACACTCTATATGTTTGTGAACGACTTCGGTCACAGACAGATTGCGTCGGCTGTGCAGCACTGCAGATGTCCGATATATCTGAAGATATATCCGTGCTCTTGATGTGTGTAAGGGCGGTCCACTGACCACCAGTGTACTTGCTGTAGGGACTGACGTCAGGACAACACATTGACTGGTCATAAGTGTATATCCTTACCTGAATCAGCCACAATGTCGGTGCAGTGTGTACCCAGCCTGACACTCCATATTGGCTAATAAGCAGTGCTAACAAAGGACCCTCCAGTGTCCGGCTGCAGCCTGGGTCTGTCCAGAGGAGCCTGCTAGCTGATCTACAATGGTGCTTCCATAATCACTGAACCACTCACCAGTGTTGTGACGCCGGTGGGAGGTTGGTGGAGCAGCAACGCTGGCATCCTATAGGACAAGCCTAGCGCTGCCTGCTCTGAGGAAAATACACAAAAACAAAAAATAAATAAAAGCATAAAATAAAGCTCGGGGCTGATTAAATGCAAATTAGAAAATAAAGTAGAAGAATCCATAGCAAACAGTAAATACATATTTTTGAAGCACCAATGTATACTAGGAAAATCTTAACACACCTCTACAGGTCTAGAACTTGTGTCTAGCCTGAGAATTATCAGTGATTAATAATCATTAATTACCTGTCCTGGGTCTCCTACTGCTGTGATTCATCTTTGATCATTGCCATGAGACATTTGGAGTCAAGGTGGCCTTGCAATAGTCCGCGATGTACTGTAGTTTGCTTGATGTTCCCCTTCATATGTTGTGTCATGGAGTAGATCCACCTGTAAAAAGAAAGAGACATGATAATATGTTCCTGGTGTACATTGATACTTAGAAAATAGATTATATGTGCATCTATCTATGTATCTATCTAAAAGCAGCAAAAGAGACCTAAAAAATACCCATTTGAATGCACCCGCCCAGTTGTGTTGTCAATCACAGTAGAAATAATTATGTTTATACAGAAACAATTAAGGAGCGCTAGTAGCATACATATATATATATATATATATAAATGTAATAACACAAAAGTAACAATAATAAACATTTAGTAGAAATATAATACAAATACAATGTAGTTTAGCAGTAATAATGATATATGTTTGCTGACCTAAAATAGCTTAATTAATAAGCAAGTTTGCAGTCCATGAATAAATGGTGCTATGCTGGTAACGTCCAAAGTTAATAAAGCAGGTGTGCAATAGATATGTCAGTCCCGGACCTTGAAGCAGGTATGAAAGAGTAAGTTATGCTCACCCCTGCTCGAGATTTTATTTCTCACCCGTAGTTGGTATTGGTTGCTGATTCCCGTCAGTAGCGGTGCTGCAGAGTGAGCTCCAAGCGGCTGCTGGATATCCCTTTCTTGGACGTATCAGGAGGGAATGCCACGAGCTCACCGTGGCGGGTCTATAGACGGGGCTCCTCAAGCACAGCGGCGGTCAATTGATGTAGTGTGTCCGGCAGTACGGGCAGCAGGGGAGAGCATATTCAGACTTTGGTTTAGAATAGGTCAATGATAGTTTCCAGCAATGGACCCGCAGTGACTGCAACCCTCAACGCGTTTCCCCACCAAAACAGTTGGCGGTTTTTTCAGGAGGTGTGGATAACCATTAGGCAGGTGGAGAAGTATTTAAATTCGTTATAGCCAATCGGCTCAAGAGTCTCGTTACTCACACCTGGAAGATGTAATTAGGTTCCACTCGTTGCTAAATTGGTTATATAGAGTCCATTCATTATTAGAAGTAAGACAATGGCAATAAAAAAGGGGAAAGATTTGCTTTGTATATGTATGTATACACCATTATAGCTTGATATATAGGTTCATAAAAGTATAAAGAACATAACAAATAATAATAATAATAGACAGCAGTGAAAAACATAAAAAAACTTACACATATATATATATATATATATATATATATATAAGTATGGTATATAGGCGGCACTCGTGGACTTAATTCAAATAAGAAACCCGGACACTCCTGGGTTGAATACAACGTTTCGGATTTATTATCCTTCATAAATCCGAAACGTTGTATTCAACCCAGGAGTGTCCGGGTTTCTTATTTGAATTAAGTCCACGAGTGCCGCCTATATACCATACTTATATCAAACTCAGAAGGAAGGCACCGGGCAAGATGTCTACATTTATTTGGCGGAGTGCCGAGTATATCTTTACTCTATATATATATATATAAATATGTAGGAGTATAAATACAATCAACGTATCCTAATAGGACACATCATATTAATATTCAGATTAAACTATTTTCGCCTTAGATTTATTTAAAGATCAAGTTTTACTAGTTTTATTTTTATTTTTATTAGTTTGTCCGTTTTTCACCATTCTCTAGAAACAAATAACACTTAAAATAAGTAGATACGGCATCACAGAGGAGTCTCTTAGTTAGTCCGTCACTGCAGTACTGCAAAGTATATTTATATTTATTCAAGGATCCTCAGTTGTTGTCAAGGATCCTCAGTCTACAGTAGCTCAATGAGTACGTTGCAGGATTACAGTGAGGGAAGTCGCCGGTTCAATGCCAGCAAGTCACATTCAATTTATATATTTTTTTTGTATAGAGTAAATTAAATTATAAATTGATGTATTACATTCTAAATGTATAAATGTATAAATGTATAAATAGTTTTAGTATATACGATTTATAAGGTAAAACATTTTATCTACCTCATTAATTGTGGGGGCATATGGAGCCTCCAATATTGAGAACTGTTTCTTTTTAAACAAAATAATAAGTAATATGCCAGTGTTTCTCCGGACAGATGAGATCTTTGAACCTTACTTATTCCAAAGGTAAATAGAAAAAAGAAAACAAGAAAAATATTGAGGGAGTAGAAGGATTGGGATACCAAAGGAACTATACAGGTAACCATATGAAGGGTAATCGTAACAAAGGCATCGACATTCAGTATTTGTCAGTTTTCTTAGTCTCAATATTATACAAAGGATGCCTATTATTATTATCTAACAGATTTTAAGAGTGGATTAATTTTTCGTGACACGATGTTGGGACATGCCACATGATAGGTCAATCACTATAACTTAGGTTAAAGCAAAGTAGTAAATAATCTCATTTGATCTTTTGATTTTATTTTTCATTTTTCATCTTTGTTTTTGTTTATTATTATTCTTTAAGATCCAGTGAACAACAAACTCACACTCAAAGTAGGTATAGATTCCGGCATAGCGCGGTCACAACCGATATGGTTAAAAAACCAATGTAGGCACAGACCGGACTAAATTCGTACCCATTGCAGGGTGGACTCGTCTGGAGTAGATATTATTAATTAGCCATTGGATCTTAAATTCTACAGATAATTATTTAAAAGGGAAAAATGGGAAAAAATGGATGGGGTAAATGGGGAAGGGGAACCACATAATGATGGCAATAGCTAGTTTAAACATTATTAAGCTCAATGTTTTCGTTAAGACCTAAAGGAAACAGAGTGTCTAAGTTACAAATCCAGTATGCTTCCCTACTACAGAGATGGTTATATCTGTCCCCACCTCGAAATGTCTTATTTATGTGTTCCACCCCTTGAACAGGTAGTACCCCACAATCACCTCCATGTAGTGAGTTAACATGTCTAGGTACGCTGTGATTCGTTGATTTCTTTAGAGTTAATCTTCTATGTTATAGAAACCTAGTATTCAGTGTACGGATGGTTCTGCCCACATATTGAATCCCACAATTACAGGTGATTAGGTATATTACAAAGGTAGTTTGTCAGTTTATGTTGCCTGTTATATCAAATAATTTCTTAGCTCTGGGTGATAAGAACTGTTGACTTTCGTTAATATATCTACAGGTGATACATTTTGGCTTCTTACATCTGTAGCAACCTGTTCTCAGTGTGCTTGTTCCAGGGATAGATATAGGTATCGGAATAGCGTTTTTCATCCTAGCGGAATTGGAACTGGATGATGGTATATCATTAGATATTTCAAAATCACTAGGGGACAGATAATTTTGAAGGTTACTGGCCTTCTTAAAGATGACTTTGGCTTCCTTTTCTAGGTAGCTTGCAAGGATTCTATCCATTTTGAGAGTTGGAACATTTTTGTTAATAATTTTCTTAATTAAGTGTGAAGCAAATGCATTGATCCTCGAGGCTCCCCATATATAGGTTGGCAAAACTTGGTGCGAACCTGGTGCCAATGGCAGTACCATGTGTCTGAAAATAATAATTAAATTTGAAATAATTACGTGATAATATGAAGTGAATAGCACCTAAAATAAATTGATTTAAATTTACAGAGATGGAGGTATCAAGATCTAGGTAGTGTTTGATTATTTTCAATCCATTACTGTGAGGGATATTTGTATAGAGTGATTCGACGTTGCAGGTGGCTAATAGATAGTTTTCCTGCCACTTGATATTCTTGATCAAATGTAAAAAGTGAGTAGTGTCCCTAATATATGATTTAAGGCTTTTAACAGAAGGTTGCAGAAATGAATCCACAAATGCTGATAGGTTAGAGGTAAGTGAACCTACACCTGAAATAATGGGACGACCAGGAGGTGAGGTGAGAGACTTGTGTATTTTGGGGAAGTGATAGTAAGTAGGAGTGATAGGGTGAGCATTAAACAGAAAGTGATATTCAGTTCTGGATATTGCGCCACACGCCAGAGCATCCACAAGTATCCCCTTGAGTTCACTCACAAAACCCAATGTAGGGTCTCTGCTTTGTTTGGAATACAATTTTGTGTTGTTGAGTTGCCGATATGCTTCCTGTAGATAGTCGGAGACATCCTGAATGACCGTTCCTCCCCCCTTGTCAGCAGCCTTAATTATAATTGATTTGTCCTTTTTTAGAGATTTAAGGACACGTCTCTCATTGATATGTATATTATCCCTACATTTCTCTGACGTCCTAGTGGATGCTGGGGACTCCGAAAGGACCATGGGGAATAGCGGCTCCGCAGGAGACTGGGCACAAAAGTAAAAGCTTTAGGACTACCTGGTGTGTACTGGCTCCTCCCCCATGACCCTCCTCCAAGCCTCAGTTAGATTTTTGTGCCCGAACGAGAAGGGTGCTCACTAGGTGGCTCTCCTGAGCTGCTTAGTAAAAAGTTTAAGTATAGGTTTTTTATTTTCAGTGAATCCTGCTGGCAACAGGTTCACTGCACCGAGGGACTAAGGGGAGAAGAAGCGAACTCACCTGCGTGCAGAGTGGATTGGGCTTCTTAGGCTACTGGACATTAGCTCCAGAGGGACGATCACAGGCCCAGCCATGGATGGGTCCCAGAGCCGCGCCGCCGGCCCCCTTACAGAGCCAGAAGACTGAAGAGGTCCGGAAAATCGGCGGCAGAAGACGTCCTGTCTTCAATAAGGTAGCGCACAGCACCGCAGCTGTGCGCCATTGCTCTCAGCACACTTCACACTCCGGTCACTGAGGGTGCAGGGCGCAGGGGTGGGGCGCCCTGAGACGCAATAAAAACACCTTATATGGCAAAAAATACATCACATATAGCTCCTGGGCTATATGGATGCATTTAACCCCTGCCTAATTATTCCTTAAAAAAGCGGGAGAAAGGCAGCCGAGAAGGGGGCGGAGCCTATCTCCTCAGCACACTGGCGCCATTTTTCCTCACAGCTCCGTTGGAGGGAAGCTCCCTGACTCTCCCCTGCAGTCCTGCACTACAGAAACAGGGTAAAACAAGAGAGGGGGGGCACTAATTTGGCAGATAAATCTATACAGCAGCTATATAAGGGAAAAACACTTATATAAGGTTATCCCTGTATATATATAGTGCTCTGGTGTGTGCTGGCAAACTCTCCCTCTGTCTCCCCAAAGGGCTAGTGGGGTCCTGTCCTCTATCAGAGCATTCCCTGTGTGTGTGCTGTGTGTCGGTACGTTGTGTCGACATGTATGAGGAGGAAAATGGTATGGAGGCGGAGCAATTGCCTGTAATAGTGATGTCACCCCCTAGGGAGTCGACACCTGACTGGATGGTCTTATGGAAGGAATTACGTGATAGTGTCAGCACTTTACAAAAGACTGTTGACGACATGAGACAGCCGGCAAATCAGTTATTACCTGTACAGGCGTCTCAAACACCGTCAGGGGCTCTAAAGCGCCCGTTACCTCAGATGGTCGACACAGACCCAGACACGGACACTGACTCCAGTGTCGACGGTGAGGAAACAAACGTATTTTCCAGTAGGGCCACACGTTACATGATCACGGCAATGAAGGAGGTTTTGAACATTTCTGATACTACAAGTACCACAAAAAAGGGTATTATGTGGGGTGTGAAAAAACTACCCGTAGTTTTTCCTGAATCAGATGAATTAAATGAGGTGTGTGATGAAGCGTGGGTTTCCCCCGATAAAAAACTGCTAATTTCTAAAAAATTATTGGCATTATACCCTTTCCCGCCAGAGGTTAGGGCGCGTTGGGAAACACCCCCTAGGGTAGATAAGGCGCTCACACGCTTATCAAAACAAGTGGCGTTACCGTCTCCTGATACGGCCGCCCTCAAGGAACCAGCTGATAGGAAGCTGGAAAATATCCTAAAAAGTATATACACACATACTGGTATTATACTGCGACCAGCAATCGCCTCAGCCTGGATGTGCAGTGCTGGGGTGGCTTGGTCGGATTCCCTGACTGAAAATATTGATACCCTGGACAGGGACAGTATATTATTGACTATAGAGCATTTAAAGGATGCATTTCTATATATGCGAGATGCACAGAGGGATATTTGCACTCTGGCATCAAGAGTAAGTGCGCTGTCCATTTCTGCCAGAAGAGGGTTATGGACGCGACAGTGGTCAGGTGATGCGGATTCCAAACGGCATATGGAAGTATTGCCGTATAAAGGGGAGGAGTTATTTGGGGTCGGTCTATCGGACCTGGTGGCCACGGCAACGGCTGGGAAATCCACCTTTTTACCCCAGGTCACCTCTCAGCAGAAAAAGACACCATCTTTTCAGGCTCAGTCCTTTCGTACCCATAAGGGCAAGCGGGCAAAAGGCCACTCATATCTGCCCCGGGGCAGAGGAAGGGGAAAAAGACTGCAGCAGGCAGCCTCTTCCCAGGAACAGAAGCCCTCCCCCGCTTCTGCCAAGTCCTCAGCATGACGCTGGGGCCTTACAAGCGGACTCAGGCACGGTGGGGGCCCGTCTCAAGATTTTCAGCGCGCAGTGGGCTCACTCGCAAGTGGACCCCTGGATCCTGCAGGTAGTATCTCAGGGGTACAAATTGGAATTCGAGACGTCTCCCCCTCGCCGGTTCCTGAAGTCTGCTTTAGCAACGTCTCCCTCCGACAGGGAGGCGGTATTGGAAGCCATTCACAAGCTGTATTCCCAGCAGGTGATAATCAAGGTACCCCTCCTACAACAGGGAAAGGGGTATTATTCCACGCTGTTTGTGGTACCGAAGCCGGACGGCTCGGTGAGACCTCTATTTTAAATCTGAAATCCTTGAACACTTACATACAAAGGTTCAAATTCAAGATGGAGTCACTCAGAGCAGTGATAGCGAACCTGGAAGAAGGGGACTATATGGTGTCTCTGGACATCAAGGATGCTTACCTCCATGTCCCAATTTGCCCTTCTCACCAAGGGTACCTCAGGTTTGTGGTACAGAACTGTCACTATCAGTTTCAGACGCTGCCGTTTGGATTGTCCACGGCACCCCGGGTCTTTACCAAGGTAATGGCCGAAATGATGATTCTTCTTCGAAGAAAAGGCGTCTTAATTATCCCTTACTTGGACGATCTCCTGATAAGGGCAAGGTCCAGAGAACAGTTAGAGGTCGGAGTAGCACTATCTCAAGTAGTACTACGACAGCACGGGTGGATTCTAAATATTCCAAAATCGCAGCTGATTCCGACGACACGTCTGCTGTTACTAGGGATGATTCTGGACACAGTCCAGAAAAAGGTGTTTCTCCCGGAGGAAAAAGCCAGGGAGTTATCCGACCTAGTCAGGAACCTCCTAAAACCAGGCCAAGTGTCAGTGCATCAATGCACAAGGGTCCTGGGAAAAATGGTGGCTTCTTACGAAGCGATTCCATTCGGCAGATTCCACGCAAGAACTTTTCAGTGGGATCTGCTGGACAAATGGTCCGGATCGCATCTTCAAATGCATCAGCGGATAACCCTGTCTCCAAGGACAAGGGTGTCTCTCCTGTGGTGGATACAGAGTGCTCATCTTCTAGAGGGCCGCAGATTCGGCATTCAGGACTGGGTCCTGGTGACCACGGATGCCAGCCTGAGAGGCTGGGGAGCAGTCACACAGGGAAGAAATTTCCAGGGCTTGTGGTCAAGCATGGAAACGTCACTTCACATAAATATCCTGGAACTAAGGGCCATTTACAATGCCCTAAGTCAGGCAAGGCCTCTGCTTCAGGGTCAGCCGGTGTTGATCCAGTCGGACAACATCACGGCAGTCGCCCACGTAAACAGACAGGGCGGCACAAGAAGCAGGAGGGCAATGACGGAAGTTGCAAGGATTCTTCGCTGGGCGGAAAATCATGTGATAGCACTGTCAGCAGTGTTCATTCCGGGAGTGGACAACTGGGAAGCAGACTTCCTCAGCAGACACGACCTCCACCCGGGGGAGTGGGGACTTCACCCAGAAGTCTTCCACATGATTGTGAACCGTTGGGAAAAACCAAAGGTGGACATGATGGCGTCCCGCCTCTACAAAAAACTGGACAGATATTGCGCCAGGTCAAGGGACCCTCAGGCAATAGCTGTGGACGCTCTGGTAACACCGTGGGTGTACCAGTCAGTGTATGTGTTCCCTCCTCTGCCTCTCATACCCAAGGTACTGAGAATCATAAGAAGGAGAGGAGTAAAGACTATACTCGTGGCTCCGGATTGGCCAAGAAGGACTTGGTACCCGGAACTTCAAGAGATGCTCACGGAAGACCCGTGGCCTCTACCTCTAAGAAAGGACCTGCTCCAGCAGGGACCCTGTCTGTTCCAAGACTTACCGCGGCTGCGTTTGACGGCATGGCGGTTGAACGCCGGATCCTGAAGGAAAAAGGCATTCCGGATGAAGTCATCCCTACCCTGATCAAAGCCAGGAAGGATGTAACTGTGCAACATTATCACCGTATTTGGCGTAAATATGTTGCGTGGTGTGAGGCCAGGAAGGCCCCTACAGAGGAATTTCAACTGGGTCGTTTCCTGCATTTCCTGCAAACAGGACTGTCTATGGGCCTAAAATTAGGGTCCATTAAGGTTCAAATTTCGGCCCTGTCGATATTCTTCCAAAAAGAACTAGCTTCAGTTCCTGAAGTTCAGACGTTTGTCAAGGGGGTACTGCATATACAGCCTCCTTTTGTGCCTCCAGTGGCACCTTGGGATCTCAATGTAGTTTTGGGGTTCCTAAAATCACATTGGTTTGAACCACTCACCACTGTGGACTTAAAATATCTCACATGGAAAGTGGTAATGCTGTTAGCCCTGGCTTCAGCCAGGCGTGTCTCAGAATTGGCGGCTTTATCCTATAAAAGCCCTTACCTAATTTTTCATACGGACAGGGCAGAATTGAGGACTCGTCCTCAATTTCTCCCTAAGGTGGTTTCAGCGTTTCACTTAAACCAGCCTATTGTGGTACCTGCGGCTACTAGGGACTTGGAGGATTCCAAGTTGCTGGACGTAGTCAGGGCCCTGAAAATATATGTTTCCAGGACGGCTGGAGTCAGAAAATCTGACTCGCTGTTTATCCTGTATGCACCCAACAAGCTGGGTGCTCCTGCTTCTAAGCAGACTATTGCTCGTTGGATTTGTAGTACAATTCAGCTTGCACATTCTGTGGCAGGCCTGCCACAGCCAAAATCTGTAAAAGCCCATTCCACACGGAAAGTGGGCTCATCTTGGGCGGCTGCCCGAGGGGTCTCGGCTTTACAACTTTGCCGAGCAGCTACTTGGTCAGGGGCAAACACGTTTGCTAAATTCTACAAATTTGATACCCTGGCTGAGGAGGACCTGGAGTTCTCTCATTCGGTGCTGCAGAGTCATCCGCACTCTCCCGCCCGTTTGGGAGCTTTGGTATAATCCCCATGGTCCTTTCGGAGTCCCCAGCATCCACTAGGACGTCAGAGAAAATAAGAATTTACTTACCGATAATTCTATTTCTCATAGTCCGTAATGGATGCTGGGCGCCCATCCCAAGTGCGGATTGTCTGCAATACTTGTACGTAGTTATTGTTACAAAAATCGGGTTATTATTTGTTGTGAGCCATCTTTTCAGAGGCTCCTCTGTTATCATGCTGTTAACTGGGTTCAGATCACAAGTTGTACGGTGTGATTGGTGTGGCTGGTATGAGTCTTACCCGGGATTCAAAATCCTTCCTTATTGTGTACGCTCGTCCGGGCACAGTATCCTAACTGAGGCTTGGAGGAGGGTCATAGGGGGAGGAGCCAGTGCACACCAGGTAGTCCTAAAGCTTTTACTTTTGTGCCCAGTCTCCTGCGGTGCCGCTATTCCCCATGGTCCTTTCGGAGTCCCCAGCATCCACTACGGACTATGAGAAATAGAATTATCGGTAAGTAAATTCTTATTTTTCCTCCCTTTCCATTTCTGTTTTTTTTTTTATAGTTCTGTCCCTTTTTCCTATTCTTTACGTTTTCGCAGAGATTTTTTAGATCTTGTAAAGTAGTGGAATAGAATGTTTCAATATAGACACTTTTGTAATACGTGGGATAGAACTCACTTTTGTTACGAAATATCTTTATATTGTTCATACTATGTGTATCATTGATTGGTACAGTTTGCAAAGTGTCTCCCTCAGTTTGTAGATCTAGCAAAGTGTCTAGAGCGAATTGGTCATTTAAATCCAATGTTATAGGAGTCCCCGTGATTCCATTCTTTTTTAAATTCTTATTTAGAAAATATCTTTTTCTACAAAGGTCACGTGTGTATCTATTTAATTCGATCTAAAGATTGAAAAATTTGGGATCTTTAGCAAACTTTAAGCCTTTGACTATAATAGCCTTCTCACTCTCAGATAGAGATCTAGATGATATGTTAAATATCCCTTTATTTCTAAGTTTTGTTTTTGAGTTTTTTTGCGGGATTTGTTTCTTCCTCCTCTACATCCTCTAGATTGGGGGTCTCTTCCTCTCTTTGGCAACTTCGAATCTAGAGGACTGAATCTGTTTTGATTCTTCCAGATGGGGTATAGCTCCTGTTCTAAAAAATGTGAGGAGTCAGCGGTTTTACTTGTCTCCTCACATCTCGCAGAAGTTTGATATGGATTTTTTGGTCTCGCTCCTTTTTGAGCGTACTCCCTCTTATGTGTCGAGGTTTCAGCATGGGTAGAGGGTGCTACCCTTCTCTCATTTCTATAGTCTACCTTCGGACTTCCTCTATTTTTTGGGGTGAATACATTTGTGGCCATAGTTCAATTTAGTATCTTTATTCGGTGGATCTGCTATTTTCTTTTAAAGGTTAGTTTGTTTATATATATATGTGGTTCTTCTCCCACCTCTATTGTAGGTATTGTCTATATTATTAGTGTAGTCATACCTGTCTCGATCTAATTTTTTGTTTTTATTGGAGATAATCTCCTTCTCAAATTTCTCTACTCTTTGATTCAAAGTATAGTCAAGATTATTAAAATCCCCCCTTATGGCGAAGGGTTTTAACATATTTTGGACTTTTTTCACCTCTATACATATATTAGTAACTTTGGTATCGCGATATGCAACAAGAAGTTCCATCAAGGAAAAGGAACAGCTGTCCAGAATCTCGTTCCACTTTTTTGTGAGGTCTGCATCATCCTTAAAAGAACAAGTCTTATGTATCCTTAGACCCCTGGAGATCATTTTTACTTTAATATATTTGGATAGAGTCATTTTATCAAGTCAGTGTCTAGTTTTGGCTTTCAAAAGGCTTTCTAATCTATTAAATAGATGATGCATATCTAGTGGATTTGCCTCAGTGGAAAGAGATTTTGCAGCTATACATTCCTGTAATAGTACATTCCATCTCTTGTTTCTCTCAATAAATCTCCTCAGGGATGCCATTAGCCTAACAATAATATAACCTCAAAATACAATATAGCAAGAAGCTTCCCAAGTAGTTTAGCCAGAATCTAAACAATTTATACAAAATATTCGCCCTGCTAAATCGGGCGCTAGAGTACTATTACAACAAGAGATAATAAGATTAAAAAACCTATATAAGCAATTGGTTTAATAGCAGCTCCTATAGGGCAAACTGGATGCCTAAATAAAAATAGAAATAATTATGTTTATATAGAAACAATTAAAGAGCGCTAGTAGCATATATATAAAAATTTTATAACACAAAAGTAACAATAATAAAAATTATGTAGAAATATAGTACAAGTACAATGCAGTATAGCAGTAATAATGATATATGTTTGCTGAGCTAAAATAGCTTAATTAATAAGCAAGTTTGCGGTCCATGAATAAATGGTGCTATGCTGGTAACGTCCAAAGTTAATAAAGCAGGTGTGCAATAGATATGTCAGTCCCGGACCTTGAAGCAGGTATGAAAGAGTAAGTTATGCTCACCCCTGCTTGAGATTTTATTTCTCACCCGTAGTTGGTATTGGTCGCTGATTCCCGTCAGTAGCGGTGCTGCAAAGTGAGCTCCAAGCGGCTGCTGGATATCCCTTTCTTGGATGTATCAGGAGGGAATGCCACAAGCTCACCATGGCGGGTCTGCAGATGGGGCTTCTCAAACACAGCAGCGGTCACTTGATGTAGTGTGTCCGGTAGTACAGGCAGCAGGGGAGAGCGTATTCAGACTTTGGTTTAGATAAGGTCAATGATAGTTTCCAGCAATGGACCCACAGTGACTGCAATCCTCAACACGTTTCATGCCAAAACGGTCGGCGGTTTCTTCAGGAGGTGTGGATAACCATTAGGCAGGTGGAGAAGTATTTAAATTCGTTATAGCCAGTCGGCTCAAGAGTCTTGTTACTCACACCTGGAAGATGTAATTAGGTGCTGTCAATCACTGCTGGCGTGTGCAGCGATTGTATGGGCAGTCAGCTGACTGCCCTTACACAAAGCACGATGCACCAATATATCTTTTTATATTTAGCCCATCAATTGTGCTGCAGGGCCAATGCAAAGGGCCAGAGTTCAGCGGCCAAGCAGGACGCCAGCCGAACTCAGACTTTGTTTAAAGGGACAAACACTTACAAGGCAAAACCATGCCTTGTAAGTGATGTCCCTTTAAAAAAAGTCAGAGTTCAGCCGGCATGCCTTGTAAGTGATTGCCCCTTTAAAAAAATGTCCACATTCGGCCGGCATTCTGCACAGCCGCCAAACTCAGTCGTCATTATGTAACAGGGAAGTACAGTGTAGTGTTGTTGCGAGTGCAGGTGTCAGTTGACGTACCTGGATTCTTTGCCCGGGATCACCTCTTGGACCGGATCTACTGTTGGAACCCTAGGCAAAAAGGCGAGGAACCCCAACCCCAGAGGACCCAACACATACAGTGAGTCACCAGACTTTAGGACGGTGACATAAAGATTTATTATTCAGGATCAGAGTGGTCACTGCTGTTGAATTAATTAGTTAAGAGGCAAAAACAATTCACAATATAAAGCAAGTAATGCAAACTCAGATATACAGTAGTATTGCAAAAAATTTCCTTAAACAGGTATGAAGCCACAATATACTGTTCACATTTACACTAAGTCATTAATCCCATGAAGTGACCTTAAATATCCACTGGGTGGCAGTCTAACCCTTCTTGGTCGCAAGTTGTTTAACTAATGCCTGTACCTAGTTAAGAGTTCAAGTTCAGAAGCAGTGGAAAGATATACTAGAGTTCAGAAGCATTAGAGTTATATTAATTGCAGGCTCAAAGATAACAGGTCAGGGTAGTTGCTGGCAGTCAATAAGCATTATGTAATAATAAGTCAGGTAGCTTAGAGATAAAGCCAAAAATACCATTCAGTTCAGTTGCTCCTAATAAGAGATGGGCATGCAGTTAGTTTAATACACAGGCAGGTGAGAGATGTCTGTTAATAGCAGATGAATAGCAAAGAGTGTCGCAGTCCAGTTCAGAGCACTTTCCTCATAAGACAAACATAAAAGGGTCAGCTGATAAGCAGAAGACAGCGTGTATTCAAACAGCGAAAGCAAAGCCATGCAAGTTCTTTGGGTGAGCCTATAAGCTGGCCTGTATCATAAAGGGAGAATTACCTTTCTTTGACTTGTATGAATCTCTCCCCGTTGGGACAGTAACAAAGGTCTCTATGTATTTTATGCAGATGTAATTACTGGGTCTCCAACTGCTGAGTGTTAACCTGAGGGACTGGTGCAATTAGGGATACTTCAACGTCTGTCTCTACGGTTGGCAGCTTTGCTGAGGGGAGGCAAGGCTCTATAGTGTATACCACAAGACTGGGTGCTACTTCAATCTGTCAAACCCAAAACCGTGTTTCACCGGTGGGTCTCTGCTGCTGCACGGAGTGACGTGCCGTTTCCCCCTCACAGCTCAGCTTCTCCTCTGTGGGATTCGTCCGTTCAATTTGACATGGCGGGTGGCGGTGTTTAGCTCCAGCTTCTGATCCCTCAGCGGTGGCTCCGCTCTCCTTAGGGCACACCCTCCGTGCCCGCTTCTCCTTATCACACACTGGCGCGAACTCCACCTCCTGGATTTCCGCTCTGCTCCAGCCAATCACTGCTCTGTCAGACTTCCTGCTCACCTATCAGTGACAGGTAAGATCCAGGGTCCTAGTGCCTGCCAGGTTCAGATTGTGGTGCTGCTGACGTCACTGGGTCCAAGTCAAGGAGCGGCACTAATCCTTCTTGGGGTCATCAAACTAGCCAGTGAATGAGACTCCATCAAGATTACTTAAGGGGCTCAATTAATGAGTGATAGTGCCTGCATGTATATATGACCCCCCAAGCGTCCATATAACAGGGGTCCATTTCCAGAGTGTCACATATTACCCCGCTAGAAGCATGCATGTCCTTACGCAACATTGCCGAAGGCAAAAAGTTCTGAGCAACAGTTTTGCAAATGCACACTCAAGTCTTCAGTGTGGCACAATCACAGGGTGCATAAGCAATATATTCAAAATAACCACATACACATTATATACATTTCAATTGGTACATAGCACAGAAATAGCAATTATGAAGACATGTTACATCAAAAGAGATCAATCACAGTACCTTCGAGGTAACGTACCTCTTGTACTGCGTTCTGGGCTCTTATGGACTGGGGACAGCACCCCCTCGGCCGGATAGGATACAATACAAAGTGTGTCATCATATGCAATAAATATCTCTTTCCTGGGTCTTGGGGCTACTGGATTCAATGAGCTCGGAGTTGTGCTGCCCATAAATAGTAAGAGCTCTATGGGGTCATGGAATAGAATGCCCCCTGGGGTTCCCCGCCCTTCTGCTAGAGGTGAGTCTTTCTCTACTGCCGGGATTTCAACGGTGCAGAGCTTCACTTAGTCACGGGGAACAGTACTCAAATGTCCAACAGGTCTTTGGATTTGGTAGGTATATAGTCTATCAGCTGGAACTCAGACAATCACATAGGGAATATCTTCCCACATGGCACCGATTTTAATTGACTGGTGATTTTTCTTCTTCCAAACTCTATCTCCGATCTGGAGGGGCATTGGCTGGGCATCAGAGTTATAATTTTTCTCCTGGCGGTGATGTACCGTTTCCATCCGCTGTTCAACCAGTTGCCAAGCAGTTTCTATCTGATGCTGATGCTCTTGCACCCAGTCAGTCTGCATGATGTTAGGCTCATCCACCACTGGTGCTAGCTCTAAGTCTTTTGGGAGTTTGCCCTGTCTCCCGAACATCAGGTAGAATGGAGTGAATCCCGTGGAGCAGTGCTCTGTATTGTTATAAAGGTAGGTCAGTTCCGGAAGGTTAGGCCAGTGGGTACGTTTCTCTGCTGAAAGACTTCGGAGCATTACAATTACAGTCTGGTTGGCTGTCTTGCATAGGCCATTCCCCTGCTGGTGATAGGCCGTAGTCTGCAACTTTTTACAACTGTAGAGGGAACAGAGTTCTTGGAACAACTGGGACTCGAATGCGGGGCCTTGGTCCATGAGAACTTTGTCAGGGTAACCGTAAGGGTGGACAAAATGCTTGAGGAACAGGTCAGCTGTTGTTTTTGATGTAAAGTCATGTGCTGGTACCACCACCAAGAATTTGCTGTAGTGATCTGTGATGGTAAGGGAATACTGGAATCCAGCGTGTGATGTTAGTGTATTAGAATGCTTAATAGTTGTAGACACTCCCTTACTAATCTGTGTAAGCCTGAATCTTCAGTGATGGTCCCTAGGACCAGGGGGATGTTGGGAAGTGGGTGGTCCAGTGTGCAGTGTGCTTGGAGTTGGTGATGGAATAAACAGCACAACAGTAAACTCACATGTCTCTGTGTCCTGATGACTGGATTTACAAACAAATGAACAAAACACAGCGGAGCTAAATGCTCAAGTTTTACATGGTCTAAAGCAACAAGTTCAAGTGGGCGAGTGCTCAATATCGGATGTAGAGGACCCTTTTGAGACGAACTAGCTGGTCTTTTCAGGTTACATGTCCTGCAATCATGACACCACTTGTCAATATCGGATCTCATCCTGATCCAAAAGAATCTTTGCCGAAGTACTGCCTTCATCTTCTTGGTCCTGAAATGTCCTGACTGGTTGTGGTAGGAGGTAAGAAACATGTCAACTTGTTGTTTAGGTACTACAATTTGAGAGATGGGCTGGTGGGTACCGGGATCAAGGCTGGCTGGGATGACAAGGCCTTTGTCGGAGGCTAATTTGGTTACGGTGGCGCAACAGTTTGATCAGTTCAGGATCAGTTCAGGATCAGTGGCAGCTCTCTGGGACTTATTTAGATGAATCAGGCCCATTAAATCTTGTAACACAAGACTGGCTTTCTATACTTGTGGCCAATCAACCCAAGATTGCCCTGTGGACCATCATCATATGTGAGGTCTGTATTGGCGGTAACAGGGTCAGAAGTAACTATTGGTTTTCTTTTCTTTGGAGGCTTATACACAGGGGTCTCAATATCTTCAGACGAATCCTATTCCTCCTCTGCGACATCGGTGGTAGGGGGTCGAGACAAGGCATCGAAATTTCCATTGGACTTGCCACTCCGGTACAACACTGTATATCTGAAGTTGGCAAGGCATGTTATCCATCGCTGCTTCAGCGCTCCAAGACGGGCGGAGGACAAATGCGCCAGTGGATTATTGTCTGTGACAATCACAAAGAGTGTGGCTGTTAGATCATTTTCTAATTTTTCAGTGACGGCCCAGATGAGGGCAAGGAGCTCTAGCTTAAAGGTGCTGTAATTTTCGCTGTTTCTTTCGGTCTTCCTTAGACCTCTGCTGGCATAAACTATAACTCTCTCTCATCCATCTTTTATTTGAGAGAGTACAGCTCCCAATCCTCGTTGGCTGGCATCTGTATAGACCTGGAAAGGTTTCTCATAGTCCGGATATGCAAGAAGTGGGGCTTCCGTTAGTGACATCTTCAAATGTTCAATAGAATTTTGTTGCTCCTCTGCCCATGTGACCAGGGCAGTACTCCGCCTCTCTTAACCTGACTTGCCACATAGTAGTTCGTGAAGTGGTGCCGCCACATTGGTGAAATGCTGAATAAAGTGTCGGTAATACCCAACGAAACTGAAGAAGCTGCGGACATCTTTCACTGTATGGGGTACAGGCCAGTCCCGTACTACCCGTATCTTCTCAGGGCCAGGCTTCACCCCTTCAGAGCTAACTATGTGGACCAGATATTGCACACTTGGTTTCAGAAGATGGCACTTGGACGGCTTTAACTTTAGAACACATTTAGTCAATTGAATGAAGACTTCCTCCAGATGTTTCAAGTGCTCGTCGTAGGACTTCAAGAATATGATGACATCATCAAGATATAATAGGACCATCTTGAAGTTCCTGTGCCCCATGCAGTGTTCCGTAATGCGTTGGAATGTGGCACGGCCATTACAAAGCCTGAATGGCATGCGGACAAACTCGAACAGACCCATGGGAGTCGTGAACGCGGTCTTCTCCCGGTCTACTGGAGCCATTGGGATCTGCCAGTATCCGCTCGTTAAGTCAAGAGTTGAGAAGTACTGAGCTGTCTTAAGTGCTGTCAATGATTTCTCTATTCGGGGCAGTGGATAAGCATCTTTGTGCATCACCGTATTCAGTTTCCGATAGTCAATGCAAAATCTGAGGCTGCCGTCCTTCTTTCACACAATCACTAACGGTGCTGCCCATGGACTATGACTTTCACGTATCACACCAGCTTCCTTCATCTCATGTATCATATTTCTCACTGGCTGGTACATGGTGGTAGAGGCCTGTGTCTTTCCTTATCTGGCAGGTTAGTTCCAGTAGGGATGTGATGCTGGATTCCCTCAGCCTTTCCAAAGTCTGATGAGTGCTGACTAAAGGCTTTGGCATTCCTGCACACAACCTGAAGTATGCCCTCACACGGACTCTCTGGAGTATCTGGGCTGCCGATCTGTACTTCACTCCACCATGGAGTTTCACCAGAGGTCATACTTGTCTGGCCAGCCACCGCTCCCTCAGAAATCTAGGGTAGAGCCAAACCCAGGACATCTTGAAAGTCAACCAGAATGACTCTAGCCACCGGGCAGTGTCAAAACAATCGGACTGGATAGATATGTGGGTTTAATGTCCGGACAGGTACTCTCCCACATGTCACTGTAGCCAGTGTTCGTGCCACCGCGAACGGTTGCTGTCCATCGAAGTCACAGGGTTCAAGCATTGCCTCATACTCTCGCCCCCCAGGGCCGATCCAGGCCTTGCATCACATTACGTGCTCAGAATTTGGTCGCAGGATGACGTGTTGGCGATTGGTGACTCTCGCCTTTCCAACCTCTCCCCTCGTATTGGTGAATCTCTTTTGCCCCTCAAGTACCTGACTGTCTGCTGAAGAGTCTTCCGCTCCATCAGGGCCGCAGACCGCATTTCCAGTTTAAGAGCCTCCACCAATGCTTCCGGACAGTTCTTTAACATGTTCATCCCTAAGATGACCGGAGGCAGATATTCATTGTATGTAGTAATGACCAGACACCCTTGCCGCTCCAGGTTAGCCTTGCCAATAGTTAGGTCAGCCTCCCAATAGCCGTGGAACTTGGTTTGCTGTCCATTACTGGCCAATATTACTGGCCAATAGGTGTGACCAGGTATTTGGTGGACTCACTATTTCAGATAAATCCCAGTGTCTCTGGAACTCTGAAGTTGGATCGTCATCACCTGTGAGCCTGTATCCAGAAGAGCAGACACCTCCACCCCATTAACTTGGATATTTAGATGGGGACACTCTCCGACATATCGAGGCCACCACCCCCCGGCTTTGATGGACCTACTTATGCATCTCCTCCTGAGGGTTGGTCCCTCGCCTCAGGGTCGGGTCATTTAAAGTGTCTCTCAATGTGCCCACTCTGCTTACACCGCCTGCATATAGGTCTTCCTTGGGCATCAAATTGGTCCGTGGGACATTGCCCTGATTCCCGTGGCACATTCCACCGTTGTTATCCTTTTCCACCTTGATCCCGGTGCCATCCCTTGCGTTTAGCTTCAGCCTGTTCCAGCTGTATTTCCTTTAACTCCTTCATTTGATAAATTAGAAGTGAGTGCACCCACACTCGAAATAATAGGATGCCCAGGAGGTGAAAAGAGTGACTTGTTCAGATTAAATGTAGAAATAAAACAGATGTCTAGAATGATCATATAACTAATGGTCTCTATAAAACTACAGCTCTTTTTCTCTCTTTCTTCTCTTTTTTGGTGTACATGAGAGATATATATATATATGAAAATCACGACTATATATGATCACCAAGCTTTGTGAGTTTTTCTAGACATCTTCCTGACATTCAATATATTGATATCTAATTGGCTAAAGATAATTTCAATAGTTTCCCTTTTAAATATCTAAAATTGCACATATACAAAAAAGAATAAAATTAAATAAAAAATAAAAAAATAAAAAATAAAAAAGTAAAATAATGAACCTTGACAACTATAACGGAGATCTGACCACTGAGAGATTCTATCTCTTGACTCTATGGGTGGATGTCTGACTACTTACCATGTAAGCCACAGAGGCTTTTATCCACAAAGGGGTGGAAATGTATTACTACTAGAGCTAGCTATGGGGATTGTATAATTACTCCATTTCTCTGTGATGCCAATATGTCTGTATTTTGTATTTATATACACTTTGTTTAATATACATCTAGTCACAATATCTGTATTTTTGTATGTGATACTATATAAAATTAATTATATTTTTTACTTCTATATATGTTTTAAACCTAATTGATCCTCTGCAAATGATTTGGCTGTCGTAATAATTATGCATAGGTGCTAATCAATTAACAGGACTTTTCTATTGGCTGTACCCGCTTTAAAATACATTGGATTCAGACACCTGAGGAAGCCGCCGAGGTTTAAAGGCGGGGAAACGCATCTGTGTTTTCTTCTCCAACTGACAGGATCTAGTGGTGTACACTTACAAGCCGGCCGGCTGAGAATTGACCCCACTGCAAACGGGGATCAGAGGAGGAGGAGGGACCAGTGGGGAGGAACGGGAGCCGTCACGGCTAACCCGCCAGCACATTCCTCTAACCATCAAGGCACCACTAAACCAGAGACCATCATCCCCGCAGTGCGTGTTTGGAATCAGCAATCTGGTGGACTGAATGCCGTGACTGCCTGCTCCGGTAATTCCACCTTTTGGACATATATACCTGCACTATATGCCTGCACTGATTGCTACTGGGAGCGTCTGGAAACAGCTAGCACGCTAATTAAATAATAAGGTGCTACAAATAGTGCCGTCTGAGTTCCAGGTGAATTTGAGAAGAGACTTGGACAAATATCCTATATATCTTGGCTGGTGAGACATTCCAATTAAAATTTCTACAGCTCATCTACTTTACAAAGTTGGCTATTGAGTTAATGATTAGACACATATGTCTTCAATCTATAAACTTCAGATGTGTGCTAGAGATGAGCGGGTTCGGTTCCTCGGAATCCGAACCCCCCGAACTTCACCCATTTTACACGGGTCCGAGGCAGACTCGGATCCTCCCGCCTTGCTCGGTTAACCCGAGCGCGCCCGAACGTCATCATCCTGCTGTCGTATTCTCGCGAGATTCGTATTCTATATAAGGAGCCGCGCGTCGCCGCCATTTTCACTCGTGCATTGGAGATGATAGGGAGAGGACGTGTGCAGCGTTCTCTCAGTTGTGTTCAGTGTGCTGTAAATATCTGTGCTCAGTGTGCTGCAAATATCTGTGCTCAGTGTGCTGAAAATATCTACGTTCTCAGCCTGAAAAACGCTCCATATCTGTGCTCAGTGTGCTGCAAATATCTTTGCTCAGTGTGCTTTATTGTGGGGACTGGGGACCACCAGTATTATATAGTAGGAGGACAGTGCAGAGTTTTGCTGCATAGTGACCACCAGTACAGGTTGAGTATCCCATATCCAAATATTCCAAAATACGGAATATTCTGAAATACGGACTTTTCTGAGTGAGAGTGAGATAGTGAAACCTTTCTTTTCTGATGGCTCAATGTACTCAAACTTTATTTAATACTCAAAGGTATTAAAAATATTGTATTAAATGACCTTCAGGCTGTGTGTATAAAGTGTATATGAAACATAAATGAATTGTGTGAATGTAGACACACTTTGTTTAATGCACAAAGTTAAAAAATATTGGCTAAAATTACCTTCAGGCTGTGTGTATAAGGTGTATATGAAACATAATGCATTCTGTGCTTAGACTTAGGTCCCATCACCATGATATCTCATTATGGTATGCAATTATTCCAAAATACGGAAAAATCCCATATCCAAAATTTCTCTTGTCCCAAGCATTTTGGATAAGGGATACTCAACCTGTATTATACGTTCTCTGCCTGAAAAACGCTCCATATCTGTGCTGCATTGTAGTATATAGTAGGAGGACAGTGCAGAATTTTGCTGACCAGTGACCACCAGTATTATATCAGTACGGTACAGTAGTCCACTGCTCTAGCTACCTCTGTGTCGTCAGGTATACTATCCATCCATACCTGTGGTGCATTTTAGTTGTTGTGCGCAGTAGTAGGAGGACAGTGCATAATTTTGCTGACCACCAGTATTTAATATATAGCAGTACGGTACAGTAGTCCACTGCTCTACCTACCTCTGTGTCATCAAGTATACTATCCATCCATACCTGTGGTGCATTTTAGTTGTTGTGCGCAGTAGTAGGAGGACAGTGCATAATTTTGCTGACCACCAGTATATAATATATAGCAGTACGGTACAGTAGTCCACTGCTCTACCTACCTCTGTGTCGTCAAGTATACTATCCATCCATACCTGTGGTGCATTTTAGTTGTTGTGCGCAGTAGTAGGAGAACAGTGCATAATTTTGCTGACCACCAGTATATATTATATAGCAGTACGGTACAGTAGTCCACTGCTCTACCTACCTCTGTGTCATCAAGTATACTATCCATCCATACCTGTGGTGCATTTTAGTTTTTGTGCGCAGTAGTAGGAGGACAGTGCATAATTTTGCTGACCACCAGTATATAATATATAGCAGTACGGTACAGTAGTCCACTGCTCTACCTACCTCTGTGTCGTCAAGTATACTATCCATCCATACCTGTGGTGCATTTTAGTTGTTGTGCACAGTATTAGGAGGACAGTGCATAATTTTGCTGACCACCAGTATATAATATATAGCAGTACGGTACAGTAGTCCACTGCTCTACCTACCTCTGTGTCGTCAAGTATACTATCCATCCATACCTGTGGTGCATTTTAGTTGTTGTGCGCAGTAGTAGGAGGACAGTGCATAATTTTGCTGACCACCAGTATATAATATATAGCAGTACGGTACAGTAGTCCACTGCTCTACCTACCTCTGTGTCGTCAAGTATACTATCCATCCATACCTGTGGTGCATTTTAGTTGTTGTGCGCAGTAGTAGGAGGACAGTGCATAATTTTGCTGACCACCAGTATATAATATATAGCAGTACGGTACAGTAGGCCATTGCTATTGATATATTACTGGCATATAATTCCACACATTAAAAAATGGAGAACAAAAATGTGGAGGGTAAAATAGGGAAAGATCAAGATCCACTTCCACCTCGTGCTGAAGCTGCTGCCACTAGTCATGGCCGAGACAATGAAATGCCATCAACGTCGTCTGCCAAGGCCGATGCCATAGTAGAGAGCATGTAAAATCCAAAAAACAAAAGTTCAGTAAAATGACCCAAAAATCTAAATTAAAAGCGTCTGAGGAGAAGCGTAAACTTGCCAATATGCCATTTACGACACGGAGTGGCAAGGAACGGCTGAGGCCCTGGCCTATGTTCATGGCTAGTGGTTCAGATTCACATGAGGATGGAAGCACTCATCCTCTCGCTAGAAAACTGCAGTGCCACTCCTAGATGGGCCAGGTGTTTGTGTCGGCCACTTGGGTCGCTTAGCTTAGCCATCCAGCGACCTTGGTGCACCTCTTTTTTTCTTTGCATCATGTGCTGTTTGGGGACTATTTTTTGAAGTGCCATCCTGTCTGACACTGCAGTGCCACTCCTAGATGGGCCAGGTGTTTGTGTCGGCCACTTGGGTTGCTTAGCTTAGTCACACAGCTGCCTCATTGCACCTCTTTTTTTCTTTGCATCATGTGCTGTTTGGGGACTATTTTTTAAATCTGCCATCCTGTCTGACACTGCAGTGCCACTCCTAGATGGGCCAGGTGTTTGTGTCGGCCACTTGGGTCGCTTAGCTTAGCCATCCAGCGACCTTGGTGCACCTCTTTTTTTCTTTGCATCATGTGCTGTTTGTGGACTATTTTTTGAAGTGCCATCCTGTCTGACACTGCAGTGCCACTCCTAGATGGGCCAGGGGTTTGTGTCGGCCACTTGGGTCGCTTAGCTTAGTCACACAGCGACCTTGGTGCACCTCTTTTTTTCTTTGCATCATGTGCTGTTTGGGGACTATTTTTTGAAGTGCCATCCTGTCTGACACTGCAGTGCCACTCCTAGATGGGCCAGGTGTTTGTGTCGGCCACTTGGGTCGCTTAGCTTAGCCATCCAGCGACCTTGGTGCACCTCTTTTTCTCTAATGTCCTAGTGGATGCTGGGGACTCCGTAAGGACCATGGGGAATAGACGGGCTCCGCAGGAGACTGGGCACTCTAAGAAAGAATTAGTACTACTGGTGTGCACTGGCTCCTCCCTCTATGCCCCTCCTCCAGACCTCAGTTAGAATCTGTGCCCGGAAGGAGCTGGGTGCATTTTAGTGAGCTCTCCTGAGCTTGCTATTAAGAAAGTATTTTAGTTAGGTTTTTTTATTTTCAGAGAGCTTCTGCTGGCAACAGACTCTCTGCTACGTGGGACTGAGGGGAGAGAAGCAAACCTACTAACTGCGGCTAGGTTGCGCTTCTTAGGCTACTGCACACCATTAGCTCCAGAGGGTTCGAACACAGGAACTTAACCTTAGTCATCCGTTCCCGGAGGCGCGCCGCTGTCCCCCTCGCAGAGCCAGAAGACAGAAGCCGGCGGATGAAGCAAGAAACCCACACACTCCGGTCACTGTAGGGTGCAGGGCGCAGGGGCGGGGGGCGCCCTGGGCAGCAATTGAGTACCTCCTGGCAAAAGCAGCATATATACAGCTGGGCACTGTATATATGCATGAGCCCCCGCCATTTTTTACACCAAATCGCGGGACAGAAGCCTGCCGCTGAGGGGGCGGGGCTTCTTCCTCAGCACTCACCAGCGCCATTTTCTCTCCACAGCTCCGCTGAGAGGAAGCTCCCCAGGCTCTCCCCTGCAAACTCACGGTAGAAAGAGGGTAAAAAGAGAGGGGGGGCACATAAATTTAGCGCAATAATCATATATACAGCAGCTACTGGGTAAACACTAAGTTACTGTGTGATTCCTGGGTCATATAGCGCTGGGGTGTGTGCTGGCATACTCTCTCTCTCTGTCTCTCCAAAAGGCCTTGTGGGGGTCCTGTCCTCATATAGAGCACTCCCTGTGTGTGTGGTGTGTCGGTACGCTTATGTCGACATGTTTGACGAGGAGGGCTATGTGGAGGCAGAGCAGGTGCAGATGAATGAGGTGTCCCCGCCGACGGCGCCGACACCTGATTGGATGGATATGTGGAAGGTGTTAAATGATAATGTAAACTCCTTGCATAAAAGGTTGGATAAAGCTGAAGCCTTGGGACAGTCGGGGTCTCAGTCCATGCCTGATCCTACAGCGCAGAAGCCGTCAGGGTCTCAGAAGCGCCCACTATCCCATATTGTTTGACACAGATATCGACACGGATTCTGACTCCAGTGTCGATGGCGATGATGCAAAATTGCAGCCTAAAATGGCTAAAGCCATCCGCTACATGATTGTAGCTATGAAGGATGTACTGCACATATCAGAGGTAAACCCTGTCCCTGACAAGAGGGTTTATATGTTTGGGGAGAAAAAGCAAGAGGTGACTTTTCCCCCTTCACATGAGTTAAATGAGTTATGTGAAAAAGCTTGGGATTCTCCTGATAGGAAAGTGCTGGTTTCCAAAAGGTTACTTATGGCGTACCCCTTCCCGCCAACGGACAGGATGCGCTGGGAATCCTCCCCTAGGGTAGACAAAGCTCTGACACGCTTATCTAAGAAGGTGGCCCTGCCGTCACAGGATATGGCCTCCCTAAAGGATCCTGTGGATAGGAAGCAGGAAGGTATCCTGAAGTCTGTTTATACACATTCAGGTACCATACTGCGGCCGGCAATTGCGTCGGCCTGGATGTGTAGTGCTGTAGCAGCATGGACAGATACACTGTCTGAGGAACTGGATACCTTGGACAAGGATACTATTTTACTGACCCTGGGGCATATAAAAGACGCTGTCCTATATATGAGGGATGCCCAGAGGGACATTTGCCTACTGGGCTCTAGAATAAATGCAATGTCGATTTCTGCCAGAAGGGTCCTGTGGACTCGGCAATGGACAGGCGATGCCGACTCTAAAAAGCACATGGAGGTTTTACCCTACAAGGGTGAGGAATTGTTTGGGGACGGTCTCTCGGACCTAGTTTCCACAGCTACAGCTGGGAAGTAAATTTTTTTGCCATATATTCCCTCACAGCCTAAGAAAGCACCGTATTACAAAATGCAGTCCTTTCAATCACAAAAAGGCAAGAAAGTCAGAGGTGCGTCCTTTCTTGCCAGGGGCAGGGGTAGAGGAAAGAAGCTGCACTATACAGCTAGTTCCCAGGAACAGAAGTCCTCCCCGGCTTCCACTAAATCCACCGCATGACGCTGGGGCTCCACAGGTGGAGCCGGGAGCGGTGGGGGCTCGTCTCCGAAAATTCAACCACCAGTGGGTTCGCTCACAGGTGGATCCCTGGGCTATACAGATTGTGTCTCAGGGATACAAGCTGGAATTCGAAGTGATGCCCCCTCACCGTTACCTAAAATCAGCCCTGCCTGCTTCCCCCATAGAAAGGGAAGTAGTGTTAGCGGCAATTCACAAATTATATCTCCAGCAGGTGGTGGTACAGGTTCCCCTCCCTCAACAGGGAAGGGGTTACTATTCCACAATGTTTGTGGTTCCGAAACCGGACGGTTCGGTCAGACCCATATTGAATTTAAAATCCCTGAACATTTACCTGAAAAGGTTCAAGTTCAAGATGGAATCGCTCAGAGCGGTCATTGCAAGCCTGGAAGAGGGGGATTTTATGGTGTCTCTGGACATAAAGGATGCTTACCTGCATGTCCCCATTTATCCACCTCATCAGGAGTACCTCAGATTTGTGGTACAGGACTGTCATTACCAGTTCCAGACGTTGCCGTTTGGTCTCTCCACGGCACAGAGAATATTTACCAAGGTAATGGCGGAAATGATGGTGCTCCTTCGAAAGCAGGGTGTCACAGTTATCCCATACTTGGACGATCTCCTCATAAAGGCGAGGTCCAGAGAGCAGTTGCTGATCAGCGTAGCACACTCTCAGGAAGTGTTGCAACAGCACGGCTGGATTTTGAATATTCCAAAGTCGCAGCTGATCCCTACGACTCGTCTGCCCTTCCTGGGCCTGATTCTGGACACGGACCAGAAAAAGGTGTTTCTCCCGGCGGAGAAGGCTCAGGAGCTCGTGACTCTGGTCAGAGAACTCTTAAAACCAAAACAGGTGTCGGTGCATCACTGCACGCGAGTCCTGGGAAAGATGGTGGCGTCATACGAAGCCATTCCCTTCGGCAGGTTCCATGCGAGGACCTTTCAGTGGGATCTGTTGGACAAGTGGTCCGGATCGCATCTTCAGATGCATCGGCTGATCACCCTATCCCCCAGGGCTAGGGTGTCTCTTCTGTGGTGGCTGCAGAGTGCTCACCTTCTCGAGGGCCGCAGGTTCGGCATACAGGACTGGGTCCTGGTGACCACGGATGCAAGCCTCCGAGGATGGGGAGCAGTCACTCAGGGAAGAAACTTCCAAAGGCTGTGGTCAAGTCAGGAGGCTTGTCTGCACATCAATATCCTGGAACTAGGGCCATATACAACGCCCTGAGTCAAGCGGAGCCTCTGCTTCGCAACCAACCGGTGCTGATTCAGTCAGACAACATCACCGCAGTGGCTCATGTAAACCGCCAGGGCGGCACAAGAAGCAGGGTAGCGATGGCGGAAGCCACCAGGATTCTTCATTGGGCGGAGAATCGCGTGCAAGCCCTGTCAGCAGTGTTCATTCCGGGAGTGGACAACTGGGAAGCAGACTTCCTCAGCAGGCACGACCTCTACCCGGGAGAGTGGGGACTTCATCAAGAAGTCTTCACACAGATTACAAATCGATGGGAACTGCCACAGGTGGACATGATGGCATCCCGCCTCAACAAAAAGCTACAAAGGTATTGCGCCAGGTCAAGAGACCCTCAGGCGATAGCTGTGGACGCACTAGTAACACCGTGGGTGTTCCAGTCGGTCTATGTGTTTCCTCCTCTTCCTCTCATACCCAAGGTGCTGAGAATCGTAAGAAAAAGAGGAGTGAGAACAATACTCATTGTTCCAGATTGGCCAAGAAGGACTTGGTACCCGGAACTGCAAGAAATGCTCACAGAGGACCCATGGCCTCTGCCTCTCAGACAGGATCTGTTGCAACAGGGGCCCTGTCTGTTCCAAGACTTACCGCGGCTGTGTTTGACGGCATGGCGGTTGAATGCCGGATCCTGGCGGAATAAGGCATTCCGGATGAAGTTATTCCTACGCTGATAAAGGCTAGGAAGGACGTGACAGCAAAACATTATCACCGTATATGGCGAAAATATGTTGCTTGGTGTGAGGCCAGGAAGGCCCCTACAGAGGAATTGCAGCTGGGCCGGTTCCTGCACTTCCTACAGTCAGGAGTGACTATGGGCTTAAAATTAGTGTCCATAAAGGTCCAGATTTCGGCCCTATCCATTTTCATTCAAAAGGAACTGGCTTCGCTTCCTGAAGTTCAGACGTTTGTAAAGGGAGTGCTGCATATTCAGCCCCCTTTTGTGCCACCAGTGGCACCTTGGGATCTTAACGTGGTGTTGAGTTTCCTGAAATCTCACTGGTTTGAGCCACTTAAGACCGTGGAGCTAAAGTATCTCACGTGGAAAGTGGTCATGCTATTGGCCTTAGCTTCGGCTAGGCGTGTGTCAGAATTGGCGGCTTTGTCATGTAAAAGCCCCTATCTGGTTTTTCATATGGACAGGGCAGAATTGCGGACTCGTCCGCAATTTCTGCCGAAGGTGGTGTCATCTTTTCATTTGAACCAACCTATTGTGGTGCCTGCGGCTACTCGTGACTTGGAGGACTCCAAGTTGCTTGATGTAGTCAGGGCTTTGAAGATTTATGTAGCCAGGACGGCTGGAGTCAGGAAAACTGACTCGCTGTTTATCCTGTATGCATCCAACAAGCTGGGTGCTCCTGCTTCAAAGCAGACTATTGCTCGCTGGATCTGTACCACGATTCAGCAGGCTCATTCTGCGGCTGGTTTGCCGCATCCAAAATCAGTGAAAGCCCATTTCACAAGGAAAGTGGGCTCTTCTTGGGCGGCTGCCCGAGGGGTCTCGGCATTACAACTTTGCCGAGCAGCTACTTGGTCGGGTTCAAACACCTTTGCAAAGTTCTATAAGTTTGATACCCTGGCTGAGGAGGACCTTGTGCTTGCCCATTCGGTGCTGCAGAGTCATCCGCACTCTCCCGCCCGTTTGGGAGCTTTGGTATAATCCCCATGGTCCTTACGGAGTCCCCAGCATCCACTAGGACGTTAGAGAAGATAAGATTTTACTCACCGGTAAATCTATTTTTCGTAGTCCGTAGTGGATGCTGGGCGCCCGTCCCAAGTGCGGACTTTCTGCAATACGTGTATATAGTTATTGCTTAATAAAAGGGTTATGTTATGTTATGTTGGCATCTGTTGTTTGATGCTCTGTTGTTGTTCATACTGTTAACTGGGTATGTTATCACGAGTTATACGGTGTGATTGGTGTGGCTGGTATGAGTCTTACCCTGGATTCCAAAATCCTTTCCTTGTAATGTCAGCTCTTCCGGGCACGGTTTCCTTAACTGTGGTCTGGAGGAGGGGCATAGAGGGAGGAGCCAGTGCATACCAGTAGTACTAATTCTTTCTTAGAGTGCCCAGTCTCCTGCGGAGCCCGTCTATTCCCCATGGTCCTTACGGAGTCCCCAGCATCCACTACGGACTACGAGAAATAGATTTACCGGTGAGTAAAATCTTATTTTTTCTTTGCATCATGTGCTGTTTGGGGACTATTTTTTAAATCAGCCATCCTGTCTGACACTGCAGTGCCACTCCTAGATGAGCCAGGTGTTTGTGTCGCTTGGGTCGCTTAGCTTAGTCACACAGCGACCTTGGTGCACCTCTTTTTTTCTTTGCATCATGTGCTGTTTGTGGACTATTTTTTGAAGTGCCATCCTGTCTGACACTGCAGTGCCACTCCTAGATGGGCCAGGTGTTTGTGTCGGCCACTTGGGTCGCTTAGCTTAGTCACACAGCGACCTTGGTGCACCTCTTTTTTTCTTTGCATCATGTGCTGTTTGGGGACTATTTTTTGAAGTGCCATCCTGTCTGACACTGCAGTGCCACTCCTAGATGGGCCAGGTGTTTGTGTCGGCCACTTGGGTCACTTAGCTTAGTCATTCAGCGACCTCGGTGCAAATTTTAGGACTAAAAATAATATTGTGAGGTGTGAGGTGTTCAGAATAGACTGGAAATGAGTGGAAATTATGGTTATTGAGGTTAATAATACTATGGGATCAAAATGACCCCCAAATTCTATGATTTAAGGTGTTTTTGAGGGTGTTTTGTAAAAAAACAGCCGAATCCAAGACACACCCAAATCCGACAAAAAATTTTCAGGGAGGTTTTGCCAAAACGCGTCCGAATCCAAAAAACGGCCACGGAACCGAATCCAAAACCAAAACACAAAACCCGAAAAATGTCCGGTGCACATCACTGTGAGCTTATTTACAATATCAGCCGTTTTACTGATTGTTTGAGGTTTTACAAATACAGGTTGAGTATCCCTTATCCAAAATGCTTGGGACCAGAGGTATTTTGGATATCGGATTTTTCCGTATTTTGGAATAATTGCATACCATAATGAGATATCATGGTAATGGGACCTAAATCTAAGCACAGAATACATATACACCTTATACACACAGCCTGAAGGTAATTTTAGCCAATATTTTTTGTAACTTTGTGCATTAAACAAAGTGTGTCTACTTTCACACAAATCATTTATGTTTCATATACACCTTATACACACAGCCTGAAGGTAATTTAATACAATATCTTTAATAACTTTGTGTATTAAACAAAGTTTGTGTACATTGAGCCATCAAAAAAACAAAGTTTTCACTATCTCACTCTCAGTCAAAAAAGTCTGTATTTCGGAATATTCCGTATTTCGGAATATTTGGATATGGGATACTCAACCTGTATATGTTTTTAAGTCTGTTTATTAAAATAAGTAATATATATTTTTGACTAAGCACTCCTTATCATTGTTTCTACTTTAATAATTATTAACCCTATATAGTAGTTTTTTTGACATCCAGATTGTCCTATAGGAGCTGCTCCATAGTATCACAATATATATCATCTATTTTTATTGAACTAAAGTTTTGTACAAATGGTGATTTATGTGTACAGGTGTTAGATTTTATTCAATCGTGCGCCCGATATATTTTCATATGCGCTCTAATACTATTGAACGCACTTGAAAATTATTATTTATTGCCTCCACATACACAACTGGGCTCTTGTTGCTATCCCTCTAACTCCTTCTATAAGCAAGTTTATCATGGTCTCATCTGCTTCCTCAGTCTCTTTTGGATCTCGGGCCTGTATCGCCCGCATGGCTTCTTGTAGCCCCAGTGCGCACTCTCGTAGGGACTCGTAGTTGTTTCTTCTGGGCATACAGACGAACCTTTAACTCTGCAATTGTCTGTAAGTTGAAGATACCGGCCAACTTATTCAAGATGCCGTCAGCTGTCTTTCGCCCTTCATCAGACCAGGATCTTACTTCCCGCAATGCTGCACCTTTTAGTTGCCCGATGACGACCTCCAATTTTTGTTCCTCGTTAAGGGGTACATCCTGAACATAGATCTTAATTTTTTTAAAAAGAACTCGTGCCAGCCGTTTTAGTATATCCCGAGTATATGGGAAGCCACCAGGCCCCAAAATAATAAGGCATTGTGATCAGTGCAGCCTGTGATGATGCAGCTGGTGGTGACTGGCCTGGTGAAGTGGGTAACCTCCTTCGGACTGTAGTTGATGCGGGCGTCTGATGTTCCTCTGGTTCCAACATCCAGAATCCTGTCCATGAACTCCAAGTTGTAACAGGCAAGTACGGCGTAGTGTTGTTGCGAGTGCAGGTGTCAATTGACGTACCTGGATTCTTCGCCCGGGATCACCTCTTGGACCGGATCTACTGCTGGAACCCTAGGCAGAAAGGCGAGGAACCCCAAAACCAGAGGACCCAACACATACAGTGAGTCACCACACCTTATGACAGTGACATGAAGATTTATTATTCACGATCGGAGTGGTCACTGCCGTTGAATTAATTAGTTAAGAGGCAAAAACAATTCACAATATAAAGCAAGTAATGCAAACTTGGATATACAGTGGTATTGCTAACATCAGCGTGCAATTTCCTTAAACAGGTATGAGGCCACAATATACTGTTCACACTTACACTAAAACATTAATCCCATGAAGTGACCTTAAATATCCACTGGGTGGCAGTCTAACCCTTCTTGGCTGCAAGTTGTTTAACTAATGCCTGTACCTAGTTAAGTGTTCAAGTTCAGAAGCAGTGGAAAGATATACTAGAGTTCAGAAGCATAAAAGTTATATTAATTGCAGGCTCAAAGATAGCAGATCAAGGTAGTTGCTGGCAGTCAATAAGCATTCCATAAAAATAAGTCAGGTAGCTTAGAGATATAGATTTTTTTTTAACCCCTGGATGCCTACATGGACTGAAAAGGACCGAACTACACCGGATTGTTGGTGAGTATTTTTTGTGTGTGCAAAAGATGGATTACTGAGTAATACCTTTGGCGCTGACTATGAGCTGCTTAACTAGGAGCTGTCAATATACCAGGGTTAGTTAGGCCCCACAACTAAAACAATACAAATAAAAATTGGCGCTTGAAAACTGGATAATAAATTTTTTACAATTTTAATAAATTGATTTAAAAAGATAATACTGTTGCAACAGATAACTAAAACACAATGTGTATGTTTATATTAGGGCATATCTTAGCACTGCAGATAATAAAAAGTTCCATAGAACATTATATATAGAAGTCAAGGTTTTGCTGGTACTCAAATAAAACAGTTCATCCACATAATACTGCCACAGTCCAGGAACAAATAGAGGCGAATGGAATATTACCAACTGCTGTTGGAGATGACCTTAGGTAGCTTGGTTCAAGATACTGCTTGGTCCAATTGAATGCTCAGGTCCATTAATGCAGGTATCCGATTCGCAGATGAAAAAGTTCCTATATCCGACTTCGAGGCTTTTAATCTCAGGATGAAGAGACAGAGTCCAGCTGTTCCGCTAACGCATTTCGCTGTTTCACACAGCTTTTTCAAGGTGATATGCTGCAGTGTCTGGGTGCCCTTATTTAGTGACTAATATATTCTCATTGTCTGTCACTAAATAAGAAAATTGGATATTGTTGGAATACTAGAATTTTAATATAATTATAGATTGTCACACCTGTAATGTATGGGCCATTAGCACTGCTATATAAAAAGGGCACCCAGACACTGCAGCATATCACCTTGAAAAAGCTGTGTGAAACAGCGAAACGCGTTGGTGGAACAGCTGGACTCTGTCTCTTCATCCTGAGATTAAAAGCCTGGAAGTCGGATATAGGAACTTTTTCATCTGCGAATCGGATACCTGCATTAATGGACCTGAGCATTCAATTGGACCAAGCAGCATCTTGAACCAAGCTACCTAAGGTAATCTCCAACAGCAGTTGGTAATATTCCATTCGCCTCTATTTGTTCCTGGACTGTGGCAGTATTATGTGGATGAACTGTTTTATTTGAGTACCAGCAAAACCTTGACTTCTATCTATAATGTTCTATGGAACTTTTTATTATCTGCAGTGCTAAGATATGCCCTAATATAAACATACACATTGTGTTTTAGTTATCTGTTGCAACAGTATTATCTTTTTAAATCAATTTATTAAAATTGTAAAAAATGTATTATCCAGTTTTCAAGCGCCAATTTTTATTTGTGTTATTTTTTGGGGGGGACTGGTTTTTTTTCATTTTTTCAATGTTTTTTAACCCCTGTATGCCTATTTGGACTGAAGAGGATTGAACTACACCGGATTGTTGGTGAGTATTTCTTTTTTTTACAGGTACCCTAATGGATTCTACTGGAGAAGGGGACGTGAATGGTGGCGTGGGATGTAGGTAAGTAAGTGTGAGAGTGTAAGTGTGTAAGTGTGTTTTAATAAACTTATACTGTCACGGTGTGTGTGTGTGTGTGTGTGTGTGTGTGTGTGTGTGTGTGTGTGTCTTTATTTTGATATTTCTTTTGTTGTTGAACTACAGGTACCAGCAGTACAATAGACAATATTTATTTTTAAACCTTTTTATGTCTATCAGCCCGCCATCAACAACACACAGATGGCGGGGACAGCCTCGGGCTTAATCCCTGGCACTTGGGTGCCTGGAGGGGGGACCCCTTTATTTTAGAGTTCCCCACTCCCCCAGGGAACCCCAGACAGGAGTGACTAGTTGGAGGGTTGTGATGCTGCGGCCACAGGGACCTATATAAAAGTGTCCCCCGGCTGCTGCATCACCTCCCTGGCAAGTGGAGCCTGGTGCTGGTTTTAAAAATATGGGGGACCCCTACTTCATTTGTCCCCGTATTTTTGGAACCAGGACCGGTCCAAGAGCCCGGTGTTGGTTGTTTAAATACGGGGAACCCCCAGTCAATTTTTCCCTTGTATTTTTGCAACCAGGATCGGCTCAAAGAGCTAGGGGCTGGTTATGGTTTTGGGGGGGACCTGCACATGTTTTTTTTTTTAATGTTTTTTTTTTTAATGTTTTTTTATCACTTTCTTTACTTTTACAGTCAGAAGTATGCACAGATCTCACTGGTCTGTGCATGCTTCTGGCTAAATTGCCAGTCTGAACCTGGTCTGTTATTATGCAGATTTTTAGTAATGTTTTGTGTGCAAGTGGAAAAATCGCATCCTATTACATTTGCGGTTTTGATTGTTTTCAATGGGAAAACATCTGGATGTGATTTTTACCTTGCGACTTTTGGTATAGGCAGAAAACATGCGATTATGATTAAAATCGCACTCTATTACATTTACGATTTCCAAAAAACATGCGATTTTGCGGCAAAAATCGCAATTCTTCAAAAATTGCACTCTATTACATCTAGCCACTAGAGTTATAGAAAGGAAGATACTGAATGTAAACAGTGATGGGGGAGGAAGGGGGGGGGGGGGTCGGGGTTGCAATCACACACCTGCTATACCCTCAGCAGGTGAATGAGACTGGCCAGAAGAGCTTACAATCTAGCCCCGTGAGGACAAGCTAAAGACCTGAAGGGGACTGGTTGACAAAGAATTGGGACGCAGGAATATAAACAGTGAGGTGTGTGTGTGTGTGGAGGGGGGGTGATCACACATCAACTTTGCCTGCAGCGAGTAGTCTGCTACATTTGTGGCACCCCACTAAAAAACCCATCTACTTCTGCATATTATTGTTATTTATGATATATTTTATGAGGTGTGCCTTATTAGTTGTAATAATATATTTATTTGTTGTCAGTAAAATATGTATTGTGACCCTTATGACATTGGTAACAGTGGGGTGTAGTGCTGGCCATTTTATTTATGCATCATCCATTGGCGGCAGTGGACTATCAAGTCCCCTTTTTTACACATTATGGCAGCAGAGTCCCCTTTTTGCACATTACAGCAACAGAGTCCCCCTTTTTATTCATTACGGCAGCAGAACCCCCTTTTTACATATTACGGCAGCAGAGTCCCCCTTTTTACATATTACGGCAGCAGGGTCGGGAGAGGATTTGGGGGGCGAGGAGAGAGAGAGACTATTTCCCTACTTACACTACAGCACTTGCATCTGTACTCAGCTGCTGGCTTCTGTCCCCCAGGAGTCCATCTCCAAACACTGCAAGAGGGAAGGCAGGTTGGGGGTAGAGGGGGGAGCGTAGCGCATGGGAAGCACATTCCATCCATGATGCCTACAGCTGTAATCAGCACAGACAAGGCGGAGGGCAAGAGTGAGTGGGCGGGGCCTTGGATAGCTACTGAAGGTGACAGTAGAAGCTGCGGCCGGAGAGGGGGAGCCAGGAGGGAGGCTTTCAGCTGCAGCGCTGCCCTGCTAGATCTGCAATGTAGGCAATGGTGAGAGGAGTCAGGTATCGCTGCAGCTAGCGGCGGTGGTCACAGCCCTGCGTGTGTTGCCGGTGGCCCTGTGCCCACAATGCATATGCGCTCTGTGCCAGGCTCTGCTGGCACACACCTAGTTATGGCCCTGCCAAATACTGTAACTCACCATCACATCACTATCTTCACTGAGGCATGAGGCCCATGCACAGGACATCCGCTGCTAGACCAGCATCAGATTTGCATCATTCTTTAGCTCTGGTCCTGGGCAGGTGGTGTTTCGGGCTTGACATGTCAGATGGGAGGGAGAAGGTTTAGAATGGGTTAAGGGGGCAGGTCTGTTAGAAAGATATTCAGCTTATTGGTAGCTGGTCTTAAGGGAGGGACCAACAACAGGAGCTTGGCTGGACGGAGACCGGGGTTGTCTGACAGTAAAATTGTGAATGCTGCATCACGGGAGTGGTGGGCGATCAGTATGTACACCAAGCTATGCTCCCTGCACCCCCCATGCTGTCCCACCCTTGATAGGACACCATTATATCCCCTGGCTTCACCCTGTACTGTCCCTAATCCACTGTTTTCTCCTTAGCTGCCTAAAGCTGCCTAAGGGAAGCGCTGGCGAGGTTTAGGGATTAGGGATAGTGGGGAAAATACTCATCAGAAATCGCCAATGCAATGTGATCCAGAAAAAGGCACTGCTGCCACCGGTACAAACTACGAAACTGTTAGATCACAAGGGACTGTTTGCTGACAGTTCTTCATGTCGACATAATGAATGTCAATATGATAACTGCCAGCCAATTGTATCCAACTCCCACAAAAACTCAGGAGGCTTCTCACTGTATAAAGATGGGACAATTCCTTTGTACAAGGATACACAAGGCCCATGGAGACAGATGCCCACAGTATGCATCATGCAGCCAGCAGCAGCACATGCACCCTGGGTGACAACACATGACTTTGTGCTAGGCTGCCTTAGTGGGGTCACTCTATGCTGTGCTGTATGTTATATTTCACTACACAGTCACCATTACTGTTTGCAGAGAGCTCACTGTAACAACCCCGCCCATCACCTCCCAATCTCCGCCCCCCCCTCAATGTAGGCTCTACCTCTTCGAGGTCCGCGATTCTGAGTTTGCATGATGAAATGTACCATTAGAAAAATGTATAATAAAATAAAACTAAATAAACACACAACTGCCTGACCGCCTTACAAGGAATGCTGCTGCACTACCTCAGCTACTCTACGGTTTAGCCGCATGGTCACGGGATGCTCCGACGCCGGTAGCATAAAGAAACAGCCGGGCTGCCCATGTATGAGAGGGGAAGATGGCCCCTTCTCTTTCTCCAGACTCCTCCACTGCATCCTCCTCCCCCTCTAGCCAGACCGCAGCTCTGCTCACCAGCTTAGCCTCATTCTGTTAAGGGGGTCCGGCGGCTTGCAGAGTACCGGCGGGTGGCATGTAATGAGCCTCCGGCTGTAGGCCCCTTCATTCTGGCGGGGCCCTAGTGCATTGCACCAGTTGCACCGCTGCAAGTTCCGTCCCTAGGACTCTGCTGCAATTATGCATTTTAAATCTTGATTTTCGTAAGTGATGCAAATTTGAAAGAAGGAATGTTTATAGGGCCACAAATAAGATAAGTAATGGATGATGAAAATTTTCAGGAACTGTTAAATCCACTGGAAAAAGCAGTCTGGCTGTCATTCGGAAATATCTGTTCTTGTGTTCTTGGAAATGATAAAGCAGAAAACGATCGTGCATTTTCTCACAGCCTGCGATCAGGTCCGAACTGCGCATGCACCGCAATGCACAGGTGCGATGGATGGCAACAACGGGGAGCGCTGTCCTGCAATAGGATTCTGCGAGGAATCCGAACGCACGGTCGTACGCAAGGAGATTGACAGGAAGAAGGCATTTCTGGGTGGCATCTGACCATTTTCAGGGTGTGGTTGGAAAAATGCAGGCGTATCCAAGTGTTTGCAGGGAGGGATCCTGACGTCAATTCCGGTCCCGGACAGGCTAAAGTGATCGCAGCGGCTGATTAAGTCCTGGGCTGAGCAGAGACTGCACAAAAATAGTTTGTACAGCTTTGCTACACATGCTAAAATACACTCCCCCTGTAGGCGGCGACTATCTGATCGCAGCAGTGCAAAAATCGCCTGCTAGCAGGTCTGAATTAGGCCCATAGTGAGTGATCTAGTGAATTCATACACAGCTATGAGCAGAGAAAGCTGTGCTGGGACCGGGCTCTGGTGATCAGCTGTTTTAAAAAAACAACAACATACTTACCCGTCCAGGAGCCCGTCCAGGATCTGGCGTCCGGCAGTCCAGCACTAGCAGCGATGACCGGCTCCCTGGACTGGAGAGTATATTTACAGTGCGGGAGGGGAGGGAATGGGGGGGGGGGTTCCACAGCACATGGGGGATAGTCGCGAGGTAGGGTTGACCAGTGGTAGTGGCGATGTCGGCGGTGGTAGCGCATGCGCAGCAGTACATTGGGGTGTTTTTTCACGAAAAATACCCCGATGCTGCTGCGGATTGTCATCGCAGGGACAGGGCTTGCACACACTTTCACTCACTCTTTCCAGCCACTTACATAAAGAAGTCTGGCAACTCGTCCTACTGTTTTGAAGGCAGCAGCCTGGCCCCGTGTACCTTAGCCCCTTATTCCCGTGTAGCTCCTACCCCTTTTAGATCCACCCAGCACAAATGCACTGCCACTGTGATGTGAGTCTGTGACAGGGGAGGGTAGAGGAGGCTTCATGATGACAGCGCCGCTGCCTGTCATAGAGTGTGACAGGAGCATCAGCCGGCATCAGCAGGGAAACTCAGCAGCGGGAATGCAGAGCAGCCAGAGCACCTCTCCTGCCTGGCGGCTACCTGCTTTGCAGCCCTTTGCTGAGCGGTAAGCGTCGGGCCTGCCTGTACTGGTGATGAGCTCATGGTCCTTGTGGTAAGACAGTGATGCTAACCCCTGTACCACAGTCAGAGCTGTCCCATACATTTATACTTAAAGATCCAATTCTATAAAAACCACAGTCACTTTTTTTGGGAGACACTCTCAGTCTTCAGAACTGAAAAGGGCATGGCATGTCAGTATGTGGGGTGCCGTTGTTTAAATGCTTGTGTTAGGGAAGCCAATCCCAGGGCATTTTTTTCAATCCCTGGATTCTGGAATGAAAATAGGAATCAATATATATATATTTCTGAAGCGGGGTACACTGTGTTCCACAGGGAATACATTGGGGTGTAGAGATGGATCTTGTTCCAGAGGCACCAACAGGCTAAAGCTTTAGACTGTCCCAGAATGCATTGCGGAGCATCCTCTATATTACCCCGCCTCCAGGCACTGTGAGCTCAGTTTTAGAGTTGGTGTCTGCATGAAGCAGGTCACTTAACAGGGGGGCTGTGCTAGGCAGCCCTGAAAAAGCTTTTTAGAAGACTTCAAGGGCTGCAGCACTTCATGTGTCAGTGTGATGTACTGCTCTGCGGCTCCATCACCTCCCCAGAGGCGTCACATACTCCCGCCTGCTCTGTTACCGGGTACTTGCGGCGGAGGTGTTCCGGTTCCTAGGCAGATCACCTCAGACGCTCTCCTGGATCGTGTGGCTGCTACTAAGGGAGGAGGTAAGAGGGTCCCCCAGGCGGGACCCGCCATTAAATAACATTCCGGTCATGGTTTAAGGAGACGAACCGCAATGCTGGCGTGGATACTGTGACAGAGCAGGGACCCCACTATATTCATTCACCAGGGCACGGGAGCACAGGTCGTGTAGTAAAATATCCACTTTAGGATAGGGAAAAATGCGCTTCACCTGTAGCCCCTCCCCCAGCTCCAGGCAACATCTACTGCTGGTGTTCCCACCCTGGAGCTGCCTCACACTCTCCCTCACTCCCTGACTGAGACGCTGGTTGCCATCTTCTCACAGTAGCTGCGACTGGTCTATGGGACTACAGGGCAAGGTCTCCTTTGTAAATCCGCCTGATTCATCAGTGCTGAGATTTTACAGACACTTAAGTATTCTACATGTCATTTTAAAATAGTGTTAGTTAAGAACAAGTGTACCTCTACCAAAATATATTGTATGAGTATTCTGATATTATGCATCCGGTCCCGGACCGCGCATTGTTAGAAATATATATATATATATTTACTAGACCAGTGCAGTTTTATTGTCTCACTAAAATAATTATTTGAATTGTCACTGTGACTGTGTGTGCCTGTATCTGCTGTGTGGATTTAACTTTCAGTGTATCCTAGCTATAGCTATCACTGTATTCTGTACCCTAAAGGACTAGGTGCGTCAGGGTCTCATATATAGTGCTTCACAGTATTTAACATTAAGTATATTCTACTCTGTACTCAGTCACACCATACCGGATTTATTCGCTGGTGTTGTGTACTGTGTACGCTGTCACATGCTAAGGAATTTATTGCAGGTATTGTACTCTGTCTGGCTGTATCGTACTCATATGCTCTGCGGTTACATTCACTAAAATGTCTAACACAAAGGGCGGGAAATCCACGGACGCTCCTGTATCATGCAGCGCATGCGCCAGAGAATTGCCTGAGGGGGAAGCTTTAAATGATGGTCTGTGTAACATGTGCCATACATCTCCCAGTCAGTCCACAGCTCCTGAAACCAATCAGGAACCACCTTAGACAGCATTTTCAACTATGCTCAATACGCTTGTGACACGCTTTATGCCCCCTATGGGACCTCCTGTGCCATTGCAGCCACATATTGTCCTATGGTAAATCCACCTTGGGTGGATAATTTGGCTACCCAGTTGCAGCAATTGAATCAATCTTTGGTTAGACAAAAACCTACCCCACATCCCTTTAGGGGTCAAGGGGTCATCTAAGTGGCCCGCTTCCTCCTCACAATCCACTAATATATCAGATGATACTTCTGATGAGGATGGGGGTATACTGATCCATCAGACACTGATACAGTTGCTTCTGATGAGGAACCTACAACTGAGGTTGATGTCCCTGACCTAGTGGAGGCTATTATGCTGATTTAACAAGTCGATGATGATGTAGATCCCACTACTTCATCTAAGAAACCTGCTAAGTTTAAACATCAGACGGTAACTAAAGTAGTCTTACCACATTCTGACCATTTAGTAGACATTAGAGATGTGCACTGGACATTTTTCAGGTTTTATGTTTTGGTTTTGGATTCGGTTCCACGGCCATGTCTTGGACTCGGATGCGTTTTGGCAAAACCTTCCTGACATTTTTTTGTCGGATTCGGGTGTGTTTTGTTTTCGGGTGTTTTTTTTTAAAAAAACCCTCAAAAACAGCTTAAATCATTGAATTTGGGGGTCATTTTGATCCCATAGTATTATTAACCTCAATAACCATAATTTCCACTCATTTCCAGTCTATTCTGAACACCTCACAATATTATTTTTAGTCCTAAAATTTGCACCGAAGTCGCTGGATGACTAAGCTAAGCGACCCAAGTGGCCGGCACAAACACCTGGCCCATCTAGGAGTGGCACTGCAGTGTCAGACATCATGGCACTTAAAAAAATTAGCCCCAAACATCACATGATGCAGAGATAAATAAAAAAAAAGAGGCGCAAGATGGAATTGTCCTTGGGCCCTCCCACCCACCCTTATGTTGTATAAACAGGACAAGCACACTTTAACAAACCTATCATTTCAGTGACAGGGTCTGTCACACGACTGTGGCTGAAATGACTGGTTGGTTTGGGCCCCCACCAAAAAAGAAGCAATCAATCTCTCCTTGCACAAACTGGCTCTACAGAGGTAAGATGTCCACCTCCTCTTCATCGTCCGATTCCTCACCCCTTTCACTGTGTACATCCCCCTCCTCACAGATTATTAATTCGTCCCCACTGGAATCCACCATCTCAGGTCCCTGTGTACTTTCTGGAGGCAATTGCTGGTGAATGTCTCCACGGAGGAATTTATTATAATTCATTTTGATGAACATCATCTTCTCCACATTTTCTGGAAGTAACCTCGTACGCCGATTGCTGACAAGTTGAGCGGCTGCACTAAACACTCTTTCGGAGTACACACTGGAGGGGGGGCAATTTAGGTAAAATAAAGTCAGTTTGTGCAAGGTCCTCCAAATTGCCTCTTTTTCCTGCCAGTATACGTACGGACTGTCTGACGTGCCTACTTGGATGCAGTCACTCATATAATCCTCCACCATTCTTTCAATGGGGACAGAATCATATGCAGTGACAGTAGATGACATGTCAGTAATCGTTGGCAGGTCCTTCAGTCCGGACCAGATGTCAGCACTCGCTCCAGACTGCCCTGCATCACCGCCAGCGGGTGGGCTCGGAATTCTTAGCCTTTTCCTCGCAGCCCCAGTTGCGAGAGAATGTGAAGGAGGAGTTGTTGACGGGTCACGTTCCGCTTGACTTGACAAGTGTCTCACCAGCAGGTCTTTGCACCTATGCACACTTGTGTCTGCAGGAAAGAGAGATACAACATAGGCTTTAAACCTAGGATCGAGCACTGTGGGCAAAATGTAGTGCTCTGATTTCAACAGATTGACCACCCGTGAATCCTGGTTAAGCAAATTAAGGGCTCCATCCACAAGTCCCACATGCCTAGCGGAATCGCTAAGTTTTAGCTCCTCCTTCAATCTCTCCAGCTTCTTCTGCAAAAGCCTGATAAGGGGAATGACCTGACTCAGGCTGGCAGTGTCTGAACTGACTTCACGTGTGGCAAGTTCAAAGGATTGCATAACCTTGCACAATGTTGAAATCATTCTCCACTGCGCTTGAGTTCGGTGCATTCCCCCTGCTTTGCCTATATCGTAGGCAGATGTATAGGCTTGAATGGCCTTTTGTTGCTCCTCCATCCTCTGAAGCATATAGAGGGTTGAATTCCACCTCGTTACCACCTCTTGCTTTAGATGATGGCGGGGCAGGTTCAGGAGTGTTTGCTGGTGCTCCAGTCTTCGGCACGCGGTGGCTGAATGCCGAAAGTGGCCCGCAATTCTTTTGATCCACCGACAGCATCTCTTGCATGCCCCTGTCATTTTTTAAATAATTCTGCACCACCAAATTCAATGTATGTGCAAAACATGGGACGTGCTGGAATTTGCCCACATGTAATGCACGCACAATATTGGTGGCGTTGTCACAAATCCCCAGGAGAGTCCAATTGGGGTAAGCCATTCTGCGATGATGTTCCTCAGTTTCCGTAAGAGGTTGTCAGCTGTGTGCCTCTTATGGAAAGCGGTGATACAAAGCGTAGCCTGCCTAGGAACGAGTTGGCATTTGCGAGATGCTGCTACTGGTGCCGCCGCTGCTGTTCTTGCTGCGGGAGGAAATACATCTACCCAGTGGGCTGTCACAGTCATATAGTCCTGAGTCTGCCCTGATCCACTTGTCCACATGTCCGTGGTTAAGTGGACATTGGGTACAACTGCATTTTTTAGGACACTGGTGACTCTTTTTCTGACATCTGTGTACATTCTCGGTATCGCCTGCCTAGAGAAATGGAACCTAGATGGTATTTGGTACCGGGGACACAGTACCTCAATCAATTCTCTAATTCCCTGTGAATTAACGGTGGATACCGGACACACGTTTAACACAACCGCAGCTGCCAAGACCTGAGTTATCAGCTTTGCAGCAGGATGACTGCTGTGATATTTCATCTTCCTTGCAAAGGACTGTTGGACAGTCAGTTGCTTACTGGAAGTAGTACAAGTGGTCTTCCGACTTCCCCTCTGGGATGACGATCGACTCCCAGCAGCAACAACAGCAGCGCCAGCAGCAGTAGGCGTTACACGCAAGGATCCATCGGAGGAATCCCAGTTAGGAGAGGACTCATCAGACTTGCCAGTGACATGGCCTGCAGGACTATTGGCGTTCCTGTCTAAGGAGGAAATTGACACTGAGGGAGTTGGTGGTGTGGTTTGCAGGAGCTTGTGTACAAGAGGAAGGGATTTAGTTGTCAGGGGACTGCTTCCACTGTCACCCAAAGTTTTTGAACTTGTCAATGACTTCTGATGAATGCGCTCCAGGTGATGTATAAGGGAGGATGTTCCTAGGTGGTTAACGTCCTTACCCCTACTTATTACAGCTTGACAAAGGCAACACATGGCTTGACACCTGTTGTCCGCATTTCTGTTGAAATAATTCCACACGAAGAGGTGATTTTTTTTTTGTAATTTGACCAGGCATGTCAATGGCCATATTCGTCCCACGGACAACAGGTGTCTCCCCGGGTGCCTGACTTAAACAAAGCACCTCACCATCAGAATCCTCCTTGTCAATTTCCTCCTCAGCGCCAGCAGCACCCATATCCTCATCCTGGTGTACTTCAACAGTGACATCTTAAATTTGACTATCAGGAACTGGACTGCGGGTTCTCCTTCCAGCACTTGCAGGGGGCGTGCAAATGGTGGAAGGTGCCACCTCTTCCCGTCCAGTGTTGGGAAGGTCAGGCATCGCAACCGACACAATTGGACTCTCCTTGGGGATTTGTGATTTAGAAGAACGTACAGTTCTTTGCTGTGCTTTTGCCAGCTTAAGTCTTTTCATTTTTCTAGCGGGAGGATGAGTGCTTCCATCCTCATGTGAAGCTGAACCACTAGCCATGAACATAGGACAGGGCCTCAGCCGTTCCTTGCCACTCTGTGTCGTAAATGGCATATTGGCAAGTTTACGCTTCTTATCAGACGCTTTTAATTTAGATTTTTGGGTCATTTTACTGAACTTTTGTTTTTTGGATTTTACATGCTCTCTACTATGACATTGGGCATCGGCCTTGGCAGACGACGTTGATGGCATTTCATCGTCTCGGCCATGACTAGTGGCAGCAGCTTCAGCCCGAGGTGGAAGTGGATCTTGATCTTTCCCTATTTTACCCTCCACATTTTTGTTCTCCATTTTTTAATGTGTGGAATTATATGCCAGTAATATATCAATAGCAATGGCCTACTGTACTGTACTATATATGTATACTGTTGGTCACCAAAATGCTGCACTTTAATACTAGAAGCTATAGAAAAGTATACATATTATTGTATATATATCAGTACAGAGCAGTGTAACTGTGACACATGTGTCCTGACAAGCAGTATAGCAGCTATAGAAAAGTATATATATTACTGTATATCAGTAGTAGTACAGAGCGGTGTAACTGACACATGTGTGTCCTGACAAGCAGTATAGAAGCTATAGAAAATTAATTAAAATTATTGTATATATCAGTACAGAGCGGTGTAACTGTGACACATGTGTGTGCTGACAAGCAGTATAGAAGCTATAGAAAATGATTTAAAATTATTGTATATATCAGTACAGAGCAGTGTAACTGTGACCATATGTCCTGACAAGCAGTATAGCAGCTATAGAAAAGTATATATATTACTGTATATCAGTAGTAGTACAGAGCGGTGTAACTGTGACACATGTGTGTCCTGACAAGCAGTATAGAAGCTATAGAAAATTATTTAAAATTATTGTATATATCAGTACAGAGCAGTGTAACTGTGACACATGTGTGTCCTGACAAGCAGTATAGAAGCTATAGAAAATGATTTAAAATTATTGTATATATCAGTACAGAGTGGTGTAACTGTGACCCATGTGTCATGACAAGCAGTATAGAAGCTATAGAAAATGATTTAAAATTATTGTATATATCAGTACAGAGCGGTGTAACTGTGACCCATGTGTCCTGACAAGCAGTATAGAAGCTATAGAAAAGTATATATATTACTGTATATCAGTAGTAGTACAGAGCGGTGTAACTGTGACACATGTGTGTCCTGACAAGCAGTATAGAAGCTATAGAAAATTATTTAAAATTATTGTATATATCAGTACAGAGCGGTGTAACTGTGACACATGTGTGTCCTGACAAGCAGTATAGAAGCTATAGAAAATGATTTAAAATTATTGTATATATCAGTACAGAGTGGTGTAACTGTGACCCATGTGTCATGACAAGCAGTATAGAAGCTATAGAAAATGATTTAAAATGATTGTATATATCAGTACAGAGCGGTGTAACTGTGACCCATGTGTCCTGACAAGCAGTATAGAAGCTATAGAAAAGTATACATATTACTGTATATCAATAGTAGTACAGAGCGGTGTAACTGTGACACATGTGTGTCCTGACAAGCAGTATAGAAGCTATAGAAAATTATTTAAAATGATTGTATATATCAGTACAGAGCGGTGTAACTGTGACCCATGTGTCCTGACAAGCAGTATAGAAGCTATAGAAAAGTATATATATTATTGTATATATATCAGTCAGGGCCGGCGCTACCATTAGGCAGCTTCAGGCAGCTGCCTATGGGCGGCAGCCACTAGAGGGCGGCATGCTCCTGCTTAATCGCAGCCCGCAGTCTTATCCTCCCTCCCTCCTCCTTCCTGACTGCAACAGGGGGTGTAAAAGGGGAGTACGGCCAGCCTTCCTACCTGTTTGTACAGCCACTGGGGAGAGAATCAGCGCGGAAACACCCGGGGACTCCTGAGGCGAGGGGTTAAAATGCAGTGTGCCTGGAGGAAGGGGAGTCTCTGGGGCGTGCTGTGACCGGAGGATCTGTGAGGAGCGCTGATCGGCTCCGTTCAACTGAGGTAGACAGCAGAGGCTGAAGTCCTGTGTGTCAGCCCCGGAGTGCTCTGGCAGCCTTTGTATCAGTGGCACTGCAGTGACAGCGGGGATTTCCACTGTGAGAGAGAGAGAGCATCGGGAGCAGAGATGACCTATGACACTCCTGCCCATATAAGGAGTATATGATGGGCAGCTTCAGTGAGGAAATCCCTGACAGGGGAGGGAGAGAAAGCTCCGCAGAGAACAGGGCTTTGCAGTGACCTCAGCCCGCCCATATAAGGGAAAGAGCAAGCAGCTGCAAACGGGGAGAGCCTGGAGGAGAAAGCACTGCAGAGTCAGCATCCAGAGGGAGCCCTAATGGGATTCTGGTATCCATTCCAGAGGAGGCTCAACACAAGTAAGCAGGGACATTGCTGGTACATGTTACTCACACACCTTAGTGACCTGTATTAGAGGGTACAATTCTTGTTGATGTGATACAGTGCGACCCATTGTCAGCACTTCACCTAGCTTGCCCCCTTCCTTATGTCACCACCCTGACTGTTAGCAGCAGCAGAGTCTTGTGTCAGCGTGTCCACCAAGTAGTTTCCGACTCCCACAAGCCAGTAACAACTTACCTCAGCCCAACAGTGCCAGGCAGGCAGAAGTGCAGAGGAGGCTGGAGAGGAGAGTATAGAGAAAGAAACTGAAATTGACAGGAAGAGGGGAGGTGGTACAAACCAGAGCCGTAACTACGTGTCTGCCAGGTGTGCCTGGCACACAACGCAGTCGCCCTGAGGGCGCACGGCCAGCAACTATGTCAGCGGCTTGTAATGAGTCAAATTGACTCATTACTAGCCGCCTGTGCTGTGTGCACCGCCAGAGGAGAAGTGGAGCAGCGTCAGGGGAGGATCCAGAGGAGGAGAAGGAGGGAGGGGGACTGGAGCCACAGCAGCGCTATGTAATTGGTAGCGGCACCGCTGCAGCAGTTCTTCTGCTTCCGCATTGCCAGGCCGGCGCTGCTATGAATGCTGGGATGCACTTCCCCCATCCCAGCATTCACAGCTGCGGCGGGCAGCCAATGCGGAAGCAGAGGGACTGCTGCAGCGGCGCCACCACCAATTACACTGTTCTGCTGCGGCTACAGTCCCCCTCCCTCCTCCTCCTTCTCCCCTGCCCGGGATCTGCCAGCACCGAGGAGCCTGACTGCCTGAGCCAGCGGGGAGAGATGGTAAGTATCTGTCTGTGTGTGTGTCTCTCTCTCTCTCTCTATCGACACTGTTTGCCGTAATGTGTAAAAAGGGGACGCTGTCTGCTGTAATGTGTAAAAAGGGGACGCTGTCTGCCGTAATGTGTAAAAAGGGGACGCTGTCTGCCGTAATGTGTAAAAAGGGGAACTGTCTGCCGTAATGTGTAAAAGGGGCTCTACCTGGTGTAGTGGTGCTACTGTGCGCCGTAATTTGAATAATGGAGACTACTGTGCACCGTAGTATGAATTAGTATTATTTTGTGGCCACACCCCTTCCCCATGAAACCACACCCCTAAAATTTTTGCGTGCCTACGACACGCACTGCCCGTGTTTGTCTTTATATTTATTTATTTATAAACAGGAAAGGGGATATGGGGCACAGAATCAATAAATATATATACACGAAGGGGAGTGACTAACATTTGCAACTATAATTAAAGAAGGAAACATAATAGGCACTCACTAGGTTTCATGAAAAGAATATATTATATTATAAAAAGATTGGATTCATATATATACGTTTATATAATACATATATAATGTTGTTTCATTGTTATGTATAATGTGTACCCTGGGAGCCATCAAAGCACACTGCAGGCAGTACTACTGTGTGGCATAACTTGGATGTGTTCTACTGTGTGGTTTAATGTAAATGGGCTCTACTGTAGTGTAACGTGAACATGGGACACTACTGTGTGATGAAACATCAATAAGAGGCACTACTGTGATGTAATGTAAATATGGGGGGGGGGTTAGGTTTCAGTTTTGCCTAGTGTGCCGGAAAACCTTACACCGGCCCTGATATCAGTACAGAGCAGTGTAACTGTGAAACATGTGTCCTGACAAGCAGTATAGAAGCTATAGAAAAGTATATATATTACTGTATATCAGTAGTAGTACTGAGCAGCGTAACTGTGACACATGTGTGTCCTGACAAGCAGTATACAATCTATAGAAAAGTATATATATTACTGTATATATCAGTACAGAGCAGTGTAACTGTGACACGTGTCCTGACAAGCAGTATAGAAGCTATAGAAAAGTATATATATTACTGTATATCAGTAGTAGTACAGTGCAGTGTAACTGTGACACATGTGTGTCCCGACAAGCAGTATAGAAGCTATAGAAAAGTATATATATTACTGTAATTATCAGTACAGAGCAGTGTAACTGTGACACATGTGTCCTGACAAGCAGTATAGAAGCTATAGAAAAGTATATATATATATTATTGTATATATCAGTACAGAGCGGTGTAACTGTGACCATGTGTCCTGACAAGCAGTATTGAAGCTATAGAAAAGTATATATATTATATACTGGTGGTCCCCAGTCCCCACAATGCAGCACACTGATCAGATATTTGCAGCACACTGAGCACAGATATGGAACGTTTTCAGGCAGAGAACGTAGACATTTTCAGCACACTGAGCACAGATTATTTGCCGCACACTGAGCACAGATTACGGAGCTTTTCAGGGAGAGAATGCAGCCACATCCTCTCCGTTCAATCTCCAAAGCACGAGTGAAAATGGCGGCGACGCGTGGCTCCTTATATAGAATACAAATCTCGCGAGAATACGACAGCGAGATAATGACGTTCGGACGCGTTCTGGTTAACCGAGCAAGGCGGGAAGATCCGAGGCTGCCTCGGAACCGTGTAAAATAGGTGAAGTTCAGGGGGGTTCGGATCCCGAGGAACCGGACCCGCTCATCTCTAATAGACATACATCAGGAACCCTGGTCTTCTCCAGGAAAGAAATTCTCCCTGTCTAAAAAGATGCTAGCTCGTTATCCTCTCCCTGCTGAGTTGTGTAACAAGTAGGAAAATTCACCGCCAGTGGATTCCCATGTCACCCATCTTGTGGTGTCATCTACTCTGCCTGTCACCACTGTCACCTCACTGAAGGAAACGACAGATAAACGTGTGGAGGGATGCCTGAAGTCTATTTACTCCCTTACAGGTGCTGTACATAGACCCACTATAGCAGCCACCTGGGCCGCAAACGGAATTGAAGCATGGGTTCAGGAAATAGAGGATGAGCTGCCTCAGGATATATCTGACACTGCCAGACAATATGTGTCTCATATTACCACTGCCTCCCAATATATTCAGGAGGCATCCTCTGAGGCAGGTGTAATGGAGGCCAAGGCTTCGACTACGTCCATCCTGGCTCACCAAATTCTGTGTTTGAAGTCATGGAAGGTGGACCTGGACTCCAAAAAGACCTTGGCGGTACTTTCTTTTAAGTGACTGACTTAGCGGCTGCTACGACTGCATTTCTCCTGAATACTAAACCTTCTGCACAGAAGGCAAAGAGTACCACTTTTCGTTCCTTTCGACCTCAAGGGAAAGTGAAGGGTCAGACATACCCAAGACAAGCTAGTGCTCCCAAAACCACTAAGCCCAAAACAAAACAATCCTGGGCGCCCGTCAGCCTGCTTCAAAACAAGACAAGCCTGCTGCATGATGGGGCGGGCCTCCCCCTGGGGGATCCCAGGGTGGGAGGCCGACTTCTGCAGTTCACCCAGGTCTGGTTAAAGACCACTTCAGATGCATGGGTGCGAGAAGTCGTCTCTCACTGGTATGCAGTCTCTTTCAAGAGACGTCCCCCTCGCCAGTTCTGTACTACGGTTATTCCTTCGGACCCGTTGAAGGCACATGCTCTACACCTGGTTGTGCGTTCCCTCCTGGATACAGGAGTGGTAGTGCCGGTACCCCTGTCCCAGAGAGGCGGAGGATACTACTCGACCCTGTTTCTAGACCCGAAACCCAATGGGTCTTTCTGGCCTATACTCAACTCACTGAACAAATTTGTGAGAGTGTCCAAGTTCTGTATGGAAATGCTGCGTTCGATTGTACTGGCCATGGAACCTGGAGATTATATGGTATCCCTGGATATACAAGATGCTTATCTGCATATACCTATTGCCATATCGCATCAGCAATATCTGCAGTTTGTTTTTGGCAACCTTCACTATCAGCTCCAGGCTCTGCCATTTGGACTGGCCACGGCCCCTCGGATCTTCACCAAGGTTATGGCCATTATGACGACTCATCTGCGTCGTCAGGGAATCAGGATCCTGCCATATCTAGACGACTTGCTGATCCTGGTGAACTCCCAAGATGTCCCCCTCAGTCATCTGCAACTGACGGTACGCTTTCTACAATCCCACGGGTGGCTCGTCAACTGGAAGAAGTCCTCGCTGGTCCCTGCTCGAAGCATGGTGCACCTGGGGGCACTGCTGGACACACACAGCCAAAGACTGTTTCTGTCTCCAGAGAAAGTCCTGAAACTTCAGGACAGGATCAGATACTTCCTCTCTCGCACAAGAGTGTCGATACACTCAGCGATGCAAGTACTAGGCCTCATTGTGTCGGCTTTCGACATGGTAGAGTACGCTCAATTTCATTGCCGCCCTCTACAGAGGTTAATCCTTTCCAAGTGGGATGGCCTGCCTCATTGGATCAGGTCTCAAATGATCTCCTTGACTCCGGAGGTTCGTCTGTCACTGAGCTGGTGGAAACAGGACCAGCAGTTGAGCAGGGTACCATCCCTTCTGGATCCCCAACTGGGTCCTACTGACTATGGATGTCAGTCTGAGGGGTTGGGGCGTGCTGCTGGAGCAAAACTCTCTCCAGGGTCAGTGGACCAAGGCGGAATCTCTCCTCCCGATAAACATTCTGGAATTGCGGGTAGTGTTCAATGCGCTGACTCTTGCCCTGCCTCTGATACAGAACAGGCCTGTTCAAGTACAATCAGACAACACCACCATGGTGGCATACATAAACCTTCAAGGCGGCACTCAAAGCCGCATGGCAATGATGGAAGTATAAAAAATTATTTGTTGGGCGGAACGCCATCTGCCTGCAATATTGGCAGTGTTCATTCCGGGAGTCCTCAACTGGGAAGCGGATTTCCTCAGTCGTCAGGACATACACGCCGGAGAGTGGAGTCTTCATCAGGAAATCTTTCAACTCCTAGTGGACAAGTGGGGATTACCAGATGTAGATCTGATGGTGTCCAGACACAATCACAAAGTTCCGGTCTTCGGATCAAGAACAAGGGATCTTCAAGCATAGTTCGTGGACGCACTGGCAATTCCATGGAACTTTCAGCTGCCCTACGTGTTCCTTCCAGTTTCACTTCTGCCCAGGGTGCTACAAAAGTTCAGGCAAAAAGGAGGAATACTACTTCTAGTTGCTCCAGCGGGGCCCAGACGGCATTGGTTCTCAGACCTGCAGGGTCTATCAATAGAGCATTCTCTTCTACTTCCTCAATGCCCAGACCTCCTCGTTCAGGGCCCTTGTGTCTACCTGGACCTGGCCAGACTGGCTTTGACAACGTGGCTCTTGGAGCTTCACTCCTGAGGGCCAAAGGATTTTCCGAGGCGGTTATTCAAACTATGCTGAAGGCCCGCAAAACGGCTTCTGCACGGATTTATTATAGGGTCTGGAATTCTTACTTCACCTGGTGTTCTGCTAAGAATTACGATGCTTCCAAGTTTAGTACTTCAAGACTTCTGTATTTTTTGCAACAAGGCCTGGATTTAGGATTTCGTCTGGCCTCCCTCAAGGTTCACATATCTGCCTTGTCGGTGTGGTTTCAGAGAAAAATTGAGTCTATACCTGATGTTCATACATTCACTCAGGGCGTACTGCGGATTCAGTCTCACTATGTCCCTCCTGTGGCTCCATGGGATTTGTCTGTTGTCCTGAATGCCCAGCAAGAGTCTCCATTTTAACCTCTTGCATCAGTGGACCTTAAATGGCTCACAGCCAAGTCCTGTTTCTGCTGGCTATTGCTACTGCTAGAAGGGTGTCAGACTTAGGCGCGTTGCCCTGTCGTCCACCCTTTTTGATATTTCATCGTGACCGAGCAGTTCTTAGAACTCGCCCTTGTTATTCACCTAAGGTGGTGTCATCTTTTCACCTTAATCAAGAGATTGTGGTTCCAGCCTTCATCTCTTCTCAATTGTCCTCCAAAGAACAGTCTTTGGATGTGGTACGGGCTCTCCCTATATATGTGGAGAGGACTGCCTCTATCAGGAGATCAGATACCCTCTTTCTACTGCTTGGTTTCCACAAACATGGCTAGCTTGCAAACAAGCAAACCTTGGCCTGATGGATTAGAATGGTGATTGCACAAGCTTATGCGCAGCCTGGACCACAGCCCATTCTACTCGATCTGTTGAACCTTCTTGGGCGGCCCGTCATGGCGCGTCCGCAGAACAGTTGTGCAAGGTGGCTACGTGGTCCTCAGTGAATACGTTTATTATACTTTTGATACTTCTGCCTCCCAGGATGCTTCCTTTGGACGCCAGGTTCTCATACCCTCTAAGGTGCGTCCCCTCCCTTGAGGAACTGCTTTAGGACATCCCCGATGTATTCCCAGTGGAACACAGTGTACCCTGCTGCAGAAAAGGAGATTTATGGTAGACTGACCATGGTTAAATCTCTTTCCGTGAGGTACACTGGGTTCCACAGGACGCCCACCCTGACGCACTTAGCTTCTTTGGCTTTGTATGGCATTAGCCGCTAGTCCCTTCTCCTGTTGCGAGAAAGTGGTTCTATGTGACTAACATCTGCCTTCTCTTTTACCTGCTTCTGCATTGGACTGGTTAAGTAAAACTGAGCTCACTGTGCCTGGAGGCGGGGTTATAGAGGAGGCCCCGCAGTGCATCCTGGGGCAGTCTAAAGCTTTAGCTTGTTGGTGCCTCTGGATCAAGATCCAGCTCTACACCCCGATGTATTCCCTGTGGAACTCGGTGTACCTCGCAGAAAGAAATTTAACCATGGTAAGTCTACCATAAATCTCTCTCTCTCTCTCTCTCTCTCTCTCTCTATATATATATATATATATATATATATATATATATAGAGAGAGAGAGAGAGAGAGAGGGGGATAGGGGTATCAGCGACCGACAGTGTCTGATAAAATATGTTATAAAAATGAAGAACCTTGCTGGATACGTAAAAAATAACAATATATTCATTTATACAATTTAAAAAATTATTAGGGTGGGTAAAAAGCCGGAGGATATATACTGCTAAATAATACCAGGTAAAAGATAGCTAAAAAACTAGATAAAATATATACAGTAAAAAACAATAAATAATTAAATATCGGATAATTATTGATGAAGTCTGATGGACGAAACGCGTTGGGTGTACCTCTATTGACTCTCCATTTTTAAGATAAGCAGCACTCTCTTATCCGATATTTAATTATTTATTGTTTTTTACTGTATGTATTTTATCTAATTTTTTAGCTATCTTTTACATGGTATCATTTAGCAGTATATATCCTCCGGCTTTTTACCCACCCTAATAATTTTTTACATTGTATAAATAAATATATTGTTATTTTTTACGTATTCAGCAAGGTTCTTCATTTTTATGACATATTTTATCAGACACTGTCGGTCGCTGATACCCCTATCCCCTCTCTACATATCTAATTCAAGGCAGTTTATCCCTGCCTAATACTTAGGGGTTAGCTGACGCCTTATATCACTAAAGGAGTGTCTGAATTGTTGCATTTATCATTTTATTCTTCTATTTCACATACACCTGTGGCGCCATACTTCCACTATCCAATATATATATATATATATATATATATATATATATACACTGCTCAAAAAAATAAAGGGAACACAAAAATAACACATCCTAGATCTGAATGAATGAAATATTCTTATTAAATACTTTGTTCTTTACATATTTGAATGTGCTGACAACAAAATCACACAAAAATTATCAATGGAAATCAAATTTATTAACCCATGGAGGTCTGGATTTGGAGTCACACTCAAAATTAAAGTGGAAAAACACACTACAGGCTGATCCAACTTTGATGTAATGTCCTTAAAACAAGTCAAAATGAGGCTCAGTAGTGTGTGTGGCCTCCACGTGCCTGTATGACCTCCCTACAATGCCTGCGCATACCTCCTGATGAGGTGGCGGATGGTCTCCTGAGGGATCTCCTCCCAGACCTGGACTAAAGAATCCGCCAACTCCTGGACAGTCTGTTGGTGGATGGAGCGAGACATGATGTTCCAGATGTGCTCAATTGGATTCAGGTCTGGGGAACGGGCGGGCCAGTCCATAGCATCAATGCCTTCGTCTTGCAGGAACTGCTGACACACTCCAGCCACATGAGGTCTAGCATTGTCTTGATTTAGGAGGAACCCAGGCCCAACCGCACCAGCATATGTCTCACAAGGGGTCTGAGGATCTCATCTCGGTACCTAATGGCAGTCAGGCTACCTCTGGCGAGCACATGGAGGGCTGTGCGGCCCCCCAAAGAAATGCCACCCCACACCATTACTGACCCACTGTCAAACCGGTAATGCTGGAGGATGTTGCAGGCAGTAGAACGTTCTCCTTGGTGTCTCCAGACTCTGTCACGTCTGTCACATGTGCTCAGTGAGAACCTGCTTTCATCTGTGAAGAGCATAGGGCACCAGTGGCGAATTTGCCAATCTTGGTGTTCTCTGGCAAATAAGAAACAACCCTGATCCAGGCGCTAATGGATTAATTGTATTATTTACTTTTAATTTGAAATATATATTTATAAACTAAAAGCTGCAATCTTTGTCCAGCTGTACCAGACATATACCCCCCGCAACTACACAAATAGGAAATTAACCAATAATCATTATGAATCCAAAAGTAGAGATGAAGGAACAAGTAGACATTTTGAACACACCCCCACAGAGAATACTTTTTTAGAGCCAGACAGGAGTTTAGCAAAATATCAACATCCGAACAGGTATGCAAAATTGGATACAGGTACCCCCAAAAGATATCGAGAAAGAGGGGAGTCAGAGGAGGTAGAAAACGCAACAAGAAAAACAAGGTTCCGTTAGAACAAAAAGGTATATTTAACCTTAGCACTAAAACCTTAACCCCTGATCAAGTAAAACTGTTAACAAAAGGTTTGAATTATGCACCGTCTAGAAATCCAAATATGTTTGACCTCTTTGTTGAATTAAATCATTTTGTAAGAAATTTATGTAGAAAGAGATATTTTGCTCTGAAAAAACCGCCAGATAGTAGTGAAAATCCCATAATATTAGATTCAACAGATAAAGAAGGTCTGTGTATATTAGAAGAACTGTGGTTGGAAAATACTGTAAACATACAGGGAGATTACTGTCCAATATTTGATATTCAGAGAAAACAGTCCAACAGTGAGCTTAGAGACAATTTTAGAAGGAAGTCAAACTTTTATCCTGATAAATATAAGTCTAATACAATACTTACAGAAAAACTCTAGATGAGTTTCAAAAAATATGCGAGAAAAAATCCAGTTGGTCCAATTTAACTAAACAGGAACAACAAGCATTGAAACAATTAGAACAAGACAACTCCCTGATAATAAAAAGTGCAGATAAAGGCGGTGGGGTAGTTGTGCTTGATAGGACATATTACTTAGAAGAAGCAGCTAGGCAATTGGGAGATAGAATTTTCTATCTTAAATTAAGTAAGGATCCCACTGCCGTATATACACAAGAATATAAAGATCTTTTAGATGGGGCTTTCAAACAAGAAATTATCTCTAAGGAGGAATTTTTATTTTTGTTTGTTAAATTTCCTATCACACCTATATTTTACCACATTCCCAAAATTCACAAATCACTCACTGCACCCCCTGGGAGACCTATAATTTCGGGTATTGGGGCCCTCACTTCCACTCTCTCACAATTTATTGATTATTTTTTGCAGAAACACGTAATTAATTTAAAGTCACATATACGGGACACAATGCATGTAATTAATATTTTAAATAATGTAGAATGGAAGTCAAGCTATCTATTCCTTTCACTTGATGTGCAGGCACTATACACCCATATACCACACAAACTGGGAGTAGATGCTATGGCTTCTTATTTAAGTACAGACACAGAGATTTCTGATAAACTAAAAAGGTTTATATTAGATTCCATCACTTTTATTTTGACACATAATTATTTTTTGTTTGATGACACGTTTTATTTACAGTTGGTGGGTACGGCCATGGGCACCAGGTTTGCACCGAGCTTTGCCAATCTATATATGGGAAAATTTGAGGAGGAATTCATTTGGAGTGGCCCATTCGGCGCAAACCTGGTATACTATGGCCGGTACATAGATGATTTACTTATAATTTGGGATGGGGGTGCACAATCAGCATTTGACTTTGTCACTCACCTTAATTCTAATGAATATAATTTAAAATTCACTCACTGTTTGGATCAGAACTCAGTTAATTTCCTGGATCTGACTATCTCCTCAGAAAATACAAAGATTATTACAACTAATTACAAAAAGACAGTAGATACCAATAACTTTTTACATTATTCAAGTGGGCACTACAAACCCTGGCTGCGAAATGTGCCACAGAGTCAATTTAATCGTATACGTAGGAATTGTACTGATAAAGATGCATATATAAAACAAGCTAACATCATGTTTGAAGATTTTGTAGATAGAGGCTACCCCAAGCCTATATTAGAATCTGCTTATAATAAAAGTTTAAATTTAGATAGAAATATACTTTTACAATCTAAACAAAAGAAGAAAAAAACCTGGGATGTAAAAAACTCTGTAGATGATCATTCACAACTATTTTTTTGTCAAAATACAACAATAAATCAGGGGAAATTAAAAAGATTCTAACCAAAAACTTTGATATCTTACAACAAGCTCGTGTTTTACAAAAAACTATACATCCACAGTTGAAAGTTATTTTTAAGAAAAACAGAAATCTAAAGTCACATTTAGCACCCAGCATGCTAAAAAGCATGGACAAAATAGAAGCCAAAACAACATGGCTGTCCACCATAAACCACACAGGGTGCTATAAATGTGGGAAAACCAACTGCATCACGTGTAGGTTTATGAAGAAAAAAACCACAGAAATCAGGTCACATGTGAATAAAGAGGTCTTTAAAATTGAGGAATTTATCAACTGTAATACAGTTTATTGTATATATGTGTTACAGTGTCAATGTGGATTACAATACGTGGGTAGGACTACTAGAAGCCTGAAGACCAGATTCAGAGAACATCGGTTAAACATCTTAAAGAAGTACCATTTTCACAGTGTGTCTAGACACATTACAGAAGAGCATGGAGGGTGTATTGAAGGCCTCACAGTGATAGGAGTACAGCATATTAAAAATACAAAAAGAGGGGGAGATAGATTCAGAACCTTGAGTTCTAAAGAAGCTTTCTGGATCTTTAAATTAAAAACTATTCATCCGTATGGATTGAATGAGAATATTGACTTTGAATCTTTCATGTAAAGGGATCAGGTAGAGATATATAAGTTCATTCATTTTCATAGATAGAACCCCCTGAAAGAAGAGGGATATGTATAAAATAGTCCTTATTTTGAGAGGAAGTGACAGACTATCTGTAAGTTTGGAAATTAGATGATCATGCTGAAATGTCTCTTTTGTTTAGTGGATACACTGATCATTCAGGACACATTATTATTAGGTATAATAATGAAGAAACAGAAAATTGGTCGGAAAGTGGGAAAGTGGGAGAAAAGGGAGAAAGAAAAGGGTAGTAAATAATTTAAGAATATAATTGGGGTTGTCATTTATTATTTTTCTTCCACATATATGTATATACAAAAGTAGAATTGAAACGAAAGGACCAATTTTTTGGTAGGAGATGTTTTAGACATTATATAAAATAACATCACATAAAATATAGAATAAAGAGAAATTTATATTAAATGTAAGGGACGCTGTAGCCGAGAGGCTAAGGTCGAAATCCTTATAAGACTAAATCTTGAGTTCGAATCCAGAGTATGGCAGATATACCTACCTACCAAAATATATAAACGGGTTTGTTATTTGTAATTAAAATTCTTCAGCAAAACATTTCGGTGTCTATTATGATATAAAACTAATAAATTATAAGTTTTTATGGATGATGAGTTCGATGAGAATAGATCAAAAGTTGCATATACATCAAGGCAAAAAAGTCCGATAGTTAATCGGGCCAAAAATGATTATAGAACAGAGTTAAATGTGGGGTCGGGTTAGTATGCCATATGGGATGTTGATTATAGAATGTTTACTCTATTAATGAGAATTTTTTTTAATCAAATTTAAGGACACTCCGTTATATAGAGATTGTTGAATAAAGAAGGTACATAAAGAGGAGTTAAGATACATCATATGAGAAATAGTCCAGATGGGATATTGCGAACACCCAATAGCTCAACGAGTAAGGTGTTGGTTTACCATTAGTGAGGTTATGAGTTCGAGGCTGGGGTGGGTTAGAAACATGAGATAAGAAGTGGTGTATATTTAATTGCAATTTTACTTATATATTTTTTATTTTTGTTTAAATTTATTTGTCAATTCAGAATTTGGTATATGAGTAATTAATAATATCTCTCCTTGATAGACATACATATATATTTCCTATATCAAACGTATGTATTTTTTTGATAATAACGATCAGTGCTCCAGGTGTAGCAATTAGAGCAAAGTGCACATAGTAGAATACTAGAAATAGAATGCACCTGTGATTCAATCTGGACCAATGGGAGGAACATCAATCAGGGTGGTCAGGTATATAAAGCTTTGGAGATTGAATGTATATTACTCTTTGAGGAAGCACCTGTGTGCGAAACGCGTTAGAGAATTGCCTTTCACCCTGCTAAGTGACCAGCGACATCATTTGGGATCAACCCTGCCGGATTGGGAGCTAAGGACAACCAACAAGACCTCCTGCACACCTGCCGCCCAAGCTGAACCGCAATCAGAGGAGACGCGGCTAGCTAGGTGGAGAGTCTACTTTGCAAATCGTCCACATACAAGCGGCTCCAATCACGTTGAGGGTTAGAAACCATCCAGCACCGCTACCACCACGGAGGACGGACGGGGAGAGGGAAAGCAAACCATTATCGCTGTGCACGGCGAGGATCTCCCCATCACGTCTGCATCTACGGATACGGTGGTAAGCGGCTCCATTTAAAAACTGTCAGTTCATGGACTGTGCCAATTTATGAATGAGAACTGTGGTCATATGCAAAAGACTGAGTTTAAACATAACGGGGATAAATATCATTCAATGTTGTGGAAACTGTGTCCTTAAACAAAGAATTTTCATCCTTGGAAAATCACCATATTTGGCCTTTGTGGTACGTTCTAAACGTTGTGGATACATTAATCATGTTGCATTTAATCCAGGAGTAGAATTATTAATTGTCTCGGATAGATTTGAGCACTGGATGTTTAAAACAGAGAAACATTATCATTTTATCATTATCATAAAAATCTTTTAGAATGAGCCCATAATGAGTATGCATACTTATTGATTTTTTATTATATTGTTGTATGAGATATAACGTTGTATTAAAATAAACACCAGAGAAGTGATAAATACGTGTTTTTATTCATATACGCACCTGGAGAGATAGCGCAATCAGTCATTTTTCTTTGTTCTCTGGCAAATGCCAAACGTTCTGCACGGTGTTGGGCTGTAAGCGCAACCCCCACCTGTGGATGTCGGGCCCTCATACCACCCTCATGGAGTCTGTTTCTGATCATTTGCGTAGACACATGCACATTTGTGGCTTGCTGGAGGTCATTTTGCAGGGCTCTGGCAGTGCTCCTCCTGTTCCTCCTTGCACAAAGGCGGAGGTAGCGGTCCTGCTGCTGGGTTGTTGCCCTCCTACGGTCTTCTCCATGTCTCCTGATATACTGGCCTGTCTCCTGGTAGTGCCTCCATGCTCTGGACACTACGCTGACAGACACAGCAAACCTTCTTGCTACAGCTCGCATTGATGTGCCATCCTGGATGAGCTGCACTACCTGAGCCACTTGTGTGGGTTGTAGACTCCGTCTCATGCTACCACTAGAGTGAAAGCACCGCCAGCTTTCAAAAGTGACCAAAACATCAGCCAGAAAGCATAGGAGCTGAGAAGTGGTCTGTGGTCACCACCTGCAGAACAACTCCTTTATTGGGGGTATCTTGCTAATTGACTATAATTCCCACCTGTTGTCTATTCCATTTGCACAACAGCATGTGAAATTGATTGTCAATCAGTGTTGCTTCCTAAGTGGACAGTTTGATTTCACAGAAGTGTGATTGACTTGGAGTTACATTGTGTTGTTTAAGTGTTCCCTTTATTTTTTTGAGCAGTGTATATATATATATACATACTTACCGACATTCTGGCTGCTCTCTGCGGGAGAGAGCAGCCAGGTCAGCTCAGCGGGCGGGCAGGGGAGGCTGTGATGTAAAGGAGGGGGTGGCCGGAGGCGGGACAGGGGCGGAGCAAGGGCGGGATGAGGGGGAGCAAGGGTGGGGTCACAGTGACACCTCCTTTAAGCCACGCCCCCTGCTCTGTAATGCCGCGATCACCGGCATTACACTGCAGGGGGCGTGGCTAGGATGACGCGATTCAGCAAGAATCGCATCATCGACTGCCCGGACCGCCCACTTTACACACTAAGTGGGCGGACGGGCAGGGGGGACCCCGCAAATCGGGAGACTTGCCTGCTCTTCCGGGGGGCCGGGAGGGTCACCCGATTTTCGGGAGCCTCCCGGCCATTCCGGGAGAGTAGGCAAGTATGTATATATATATATATAGTTCCAAAAAGATTGCACACATGAATCTTTCGAAAAAGTTCACTGTGGGTGCAGGGTCAGCTATAATTGATATGTAAAAATCCAAACAATCCACTTCCTGGAACTTGCACGGATGAACCTGCACACCTTTGCACATAGCCAAACACTTAGGGGCTCAGTCAGACCTGATCGGTGCTGTGCGTTTATATATATATTAGAGATGTGCGGCGGACACTTTTCAGGTTTCTTGTTTTGGATCTGGATCCCCGCTTGTGTTTTGGATCTGGTTTGGTTTTGCCAAAAACACCCTTTCGGGGTTTGGCTTTGGTTTTGGATCTGGATGATTTTTGGGGAAAAAACATAAAACCAGTTAAAGTCACAGAATTTGGAAGTCATTTTGATCCTACGGTATTATTAACCTCAATAACATTAATTTCCACTCATTTCCTGTCTATTCTGAACACCTCACACCTCACAATATTGTTTTTAGGCCAAAAGGTTGCACCGAGGGTGCTGGATGACTAAGCTAAGCGACACAAGTTGGCGGTACAAACACCTGGCTCATCTAGGAGTGGCACGGCAGTGGCAGACAGGATGGCAATTTTAAAAATTAGGTCCCAAAGAGCACATAATGCAAAGAAAAAAAAGAGGTGCACCGAGGTCGCTGGATGACTAAGCTAAGGGACACAAGTGGGCGGCACAAAATCCTGGCCCATTTAGGAGTGGCACTGCAGTGGCAGACAGGATAGCAGTTTTAAAATCTATGCCCCAAAGAGCACATAATGCAAAGAAAAAAGTAAGAGGTGCAAAATTGAATTGTCCTTGGGCCCTCCCACCCACTCTTATGTTGTATAGACAGGACATGCACACTTTAACAAACCAATAATTTAAGCGACATGGTCTGCCACACGACTGTGGCTGAAATTATTGGTTTGTTTGTGCCCCCACAAAAATAGAAGCAATTAATCCCCCCACCAAAAAATAAGCAATTAATCTTTCCTTGCACAAAATGAAGGAGGAGATATTGACGGGTCACGTTCCGCTTGAGTTTATAATTTTATCACCAGCAGATCTTTGCACTGGAGACTTGTGTCTGCTGGAAGGAGAGATACAACATAGGCTTTAAACCTAGGATCAAGCACGGTGGCCAAAATATAGTGCTCTGATTTTAACAGATTGACCACCCTTGAATCCTGGCAAAGCGAATGAAGAGCTCCATCCACAAGTCCCACATACTTAGCGGAATCGCTCAGTCTTAGCTCCTCCTTCAATTTCTCCAGCTGATTTTGCATAAGCCTGATGAGGGGAATGACCTGACTCAAGCTGGCAGTGTCTGAACTGACTTCACGTGTGGCAAGTTCGAAGGTTTGGAAAACCTTGCACAACACGGAAATCATTCTCCACTGTGCTTGAGTCAGGTGCAGGAGGGGGTCCTTTACCAATATCATAGGTGGATGTATAGGCTTGGATGGCCTATTGATGCTTCTCCATTCTCTGAAGCATATTGAGTGTTGAATTCCACCTCGTTACCACCTCTTGCTTCAGTTGATGGCAGGGCAGGTTCAGGAGTGTTTGCTGGTGCTCCAGTCTTTGGCACGCAGTGGCTAAATGTCAAAAGTGGCCCGCAATTTTTCGGGCCACCAATAGCAATTTCTGCACACCCCTGTCATTTTTAAAAAAAATTCTGCACCACCAAATTAATTGTATGTGCAAAACATGGGATGTTCTGGAATTTGCCCAGATGTAATGCATGCACAATATTGGTGATGTTGTCTGATATCACAAATCCCCAGGAAAGTCTAATTGGGGTAAGCCATTGTGCGATGATGTCCCTCAGTTTCCATAAGAGGTTGTCAGCGGTGTGCCTCTTATGGAAACCGGTGATACACAGCGTAGTTTGCCTAGGAATGAGTTGGCATTTGTGAGCTGCTACTACTGGTGCCGCTGCTGTTGTTGCTGCGGGAGGCAATACATCTACCCAGTGGGCTGTCGAGTCATGTAGCCCTTAGTTTGCCCAGCTCAACTTATCCATATGTCCGTGGTTAAGTGGACAGTGGGTACAACTGCATTTTTCAGGACACTGAGGACACTTTTCTTAATGTCTCTGTACAGTATGGAAATTGCTTGCCTAGTGAAGTGGAATCTAGATGGGATTTGGTACCAGGGACAAAGTATGTCCATCAACTGTCTAAATCCTACTGCACTAAAGGTGGATACCGGATGGATGTCTAACACCAGGATAGTTGTTATGGCCTCAGTAATCCGCTTTGCAACAGGGTGACTGCTGTCATATTTCATCTTCCTCGAAAAGGACTGTTGGACAGTCATTTGCTTAGTTGAAGTAGTACAAGTGGTCTACCGACTTCCCCTCTGGGATGACGATCAACTCCCAGCAGCAACAACAGCAGCGGCAGCAGCAGCAGTAGGAGGAGGTGGTTCTTGATCTTTCCCTATTTTATCCTTCAAATTTTTGTTCTCCATTATTTTTCTGGAGTGATATAGCAAAATGCAGCAAAGGAGAGTGTACCTCTACACCACACAGGGCAAACCCTGTAAAAATTATTTTGATTAAATATTAATAACCCCTTTATTTGGAGTAAATAATGTACAGCACAGGACAGCAGCAGTGAACTTATATGGCAGCACCACTGGACTGGACTTATACGGCAGTACCACTGGACATATACAGCAGTATCACTGGACTTATATGGCAGTACCACTGGACTGGATTTATACAGCAGTACCACTGGATTAATACGGCAGAATCACTGGAATTATACAGCAGTATGACTGGAATTATACCGCAGTACCACTGGAATTATACCGCAGTACCACTGGTATTATACGGCAGTATCACTGGACTTATACGCCAGTCCAACTGGAATTGTACTGCAGCATCACTACACTTACACGTCAGTACCACTGGAATTATACGGCAGTATCACTGGAATTATATGGCAGTTCCACTGGATATATATACGGCAGTATCACTGGATTTATACGGCAGTACCACTGGACATATACAGCATTATCAGTGGACTTATATGGCAGTATCACTGGACTGGATTTATATGCCAGTACCACTGGATTTATATGGCAGTATCACTGGAATTATATGGCAGTACCACTGGACATATACGTCAGTATCACTGGATTTATACGGAAGTACCACTGGACATATACGGCAGTATCACTGGTCTAATACGGCAGCACCACTGGACTGGATTTATATGCCAGTACCACTGGATTTATATGGCAGTACCACTGGAATTATACGGCAGTACCACTGAAATTATACGGCAGTATCACTGGAATTATACGGCAGTACCACTGGACATATACGTCAGTATCACTGGAATTATACGGCAGTATCACTGGACTTATACGGCAGTATCACTGGACTTATACGGCAGTATCACTGGACTTATACAGCAGTGCCACTGGATTTATACGGCAGTATCACTGCAATTATATGGCAGTATCACTGGAATTATATGGCAGTACCACTGGATTTATACGCCAGTATCACTGGATTTATACGGTAGCATCACTGGATTTATACGGCAGTATCACTGGAATTATATGGCAGTATCTCTGGAATTATATGGCAGTACCACTGGACATATACGGCAGTATCACTGGATTTATACGGCAGTACCACTGGACATATACGGCAGTATCACTGGACTTATACGGCAGTATCACTGGACTGTATTTATAAGGCAATACCACTGGACATATACGGCAGTACCACTGGACATATACGGCAGTGTCACTGGACATAATGGATGTGATATTCAAACCTTGAACTGAACAGTGCTATGAACTCCTGTACACGGTTATGCATTACACATAGGCAGGGCTGGTGCTAGGGTGTTCAGCGCCCCCTGCAAACTATAAATTTGTGCCCTCCCATACTTTACAAGGGGACAGCGCACATAATGCTCCCTATAGCAGTGACGCTTATGCACATAATGCTCCCCGTAGTAGTGCCGCTTATACACACAATGAACCGTGTAGTAGTGACGCTTACACACGTAACGCCCCCTGCAGCAGTGACACTTATACAAGACTCCCCCTGTAGTAGTGATGCTTACAAGCGTAACACCCCCAGTACCAGTAACGCTTACACACATAACGCCCCCTGTATCAGTGACGCTTGCAAACAAAACGCCCCCTGTACCAGTGACGCTTACAAACGTAACACCCGCTGTACCAGTGACGCTTACACATGTAAAGCCCCCTGTACCAGTGACACTTACACACTTAACGCCCTCTGTACCAGTGACGCTTACAAACGTAATGCCCGCTGTACCAGTGACGCTTACACATCTAAAGCCCCCTGTACCAGTGATGCTTACACACGTAACGCCCCCTGTACCAGTGACGCTTACACACGTAATGCCCCCTGTACCAGTGACGCTCTCACACAGAATGCCCCCTGTAGCAGTGCTGCTCTCACACATATTGCCACCTGTAGCAGTGCCGCTCTCACACGTAACGCACCCCTGTAGCAGTGCCACTCTCACACGTAACGCCCCCTGTAGCAGTGCTGCTCTCACACGTAACGCCCCCTGTAGCAGTGACGTTCTCACACGTAACGCCCCCTGTACCAGTGACGCTTTCACTCGTAACTCCTCCTGTAGCAGTCACGCTCTCACACATTATGCCACACAGTCACATATACATACATACTGTACATACATTACACACATAAACAGTCCCACATACATATACACAGATACTGTATAGTATACATATACACACACACTTACCTAAAGAAATCTGGCAGGCCGGAGATCTAGCAGCTCATCCTCCTGTGTAGCAGGGTGCTGCAGCCTGTTCCCATGTAGCTCCGCCCCCTTTTGGGTCCCTTGCGGCCACTGCACTGTCACAGGGGAGGTGAGAGGAGGCTTCGTGCTGCCGGCCCTATCGTACTTTACAAGCAGCAGCTGTACCTCTTGAGTCTCTGGCAGCCTGGTCCACTGCATGTTAAGCTCTGCCCCCTCTGTCCATGAGGCTCCGCTCCCTTTTCTGAATGAACACAATCAAGTGGGGAGGACTGGAGGCTTTCCTTGAAGCTGCTGTCGCTGCTGCCTGTCACACAGCGTGAAAGGGGCAGCAGCCGGCAGCAGCAGGGGGACAGGCGCAGCGGCAGCACAGGGATGCAGAGCAGGGAGAGCGCCTATTCAGTCTGGCGCCTAACTGCACTGGATCTCTTTGCTGAGCGGGTAGTGCCAGGCCTGCACATAGGGCCTAATTCAAGGTTGATCGCAAAAGCAAGATCTTCCTCTAATGTGCAAACCCATGTGCACTGCAGGAGGAGGCAGATGTAATATGTGCAGATAGAGTTAGATTTGGGTGGGTTATATAGTTTCTGTGCAGGGTAAATACTGTCTGCTTTATTTTTACACTGCAATTTAGATTTCAGTTTGAACACACCCCACCCAAATCTAAAGGGCCCTACACATTTAACGATCCACCGCCAAGCTGCCCAACGGCGGATACGGCCGACGGGCGACCCGGCGGCGGGGGGGGGGGGGGCAGTGATGGGTGATGTGAAGTTTCTTCACTCCTCCCATCACCCGGCTCCATAGAAGTGCAGGCAAATATGGATGAGATCGTCCATATTGGTCTGCATGCACAGCCGACAGGGCACCAGCGATGAACGAGCGCGGGGCCGCACATCGTTCATCGCCGTTGCCTCCACACTGCCCGATATGAACATTATCTCATTCATTAATGAACAAGATCGTTCATATCTTGCAGTCAGATCGCCCAGTGTGTAGGGCCTATAACTCTCTCTAGAAATGACATATCTGCCCCACCTGCAGTGCACATGGTTTTGCCCATTACAGGAAAAATTTTCTTTTAGAGATCAACCTTAAATTAGGCCCATAGTCCTTAATAAATGTGCTAGTTCCAGTCTTAGACACCTGCGTTTAAAACGTGTCGCTTCATTATGGGACACTCTGTATGTATATATTTATATAAATATATATATATATATATATATATACACACACACACACACACACACACACACACACACACACACACACACATATACAGAGAACCCTGCACTCTCATTAGTAATTTAATTTTTCATTCACCTTAATACATAACTGGATAAATAATGGGGTTTTACTTTATGAATTGTACAATGCATTTAAGCTTGCGGCCCACATCAAGGGAACCCATTTCACTGCAAGTCACATGGATTTTTTGGAAACTTGGCAACTGCTATCTCATAGGAGAAAATGTGCTTATCTGGTTTAAAGCTTACCTGCCAAGTAACTTATGGCTTTTAAAAGTGAAACAGTCACCAAAGGAGCAGCTGACACAGGTTTAAAGTAATTGAGAGTAGAAGGGGTGCATGAGAAAGCTATGATCACAAGTGGGTCAAATATATATATATATATATATATATATATATATAGTGGAAGGAGTAGGATAGGCGGCACTCAACAGGCTGCAGTCAGATTGCTGAAACTGACAAGCTTTAAGCAATCTGACTGCAGCCTGTTGAGTGCCGCCTATCCTACTCCTTCCACTGCACATTGGGACGATCATCCCTCAAGGAAGGTACCACAGCAAGTATACATCATAGAGCCGGAGTGCCGGGCATCTTTGTTATTCTATATATATATATATATATATGTGTACAAGGTCCACGGCACTCCCAATTCCCAAAATTCAGTATGACATAATAAAAGCCGGTGCCCTCCCTGGTAACAGCAGCGCTGTGTCCAATATAACATGCAAAATCAAGCGGCACTCTCGGCATAGAAATAACGACAGACAGGCAAGTCTGATGTTCTAATCAACGTTTCAATGTCAATTACGGCATTTTCGTCAGGATAAAAGATTACGATGTGTTACTCACCAATTTATCTCCGTCTGATGGTCCATGGCGCCTCCGGCCAGTCGCGTCCCGCTCCGTCCAAATGATGACGTCATTACGAGGCGCCGGCTGCGGCGTCACGGAGCACCCGGACCGGAGCACACAGAAACAACCCCCCTGTGATGTGCAAACAAAAAACAAACAATAAACCAAAGTTATCCACAGAATTCACCATGGGTCAAATGAAGAACAATACTGACAGACACTATAAGTGTGTCAACATGAGATGAAACATAATTCTTATTTCCATAAGAATATAGATACAATTAACCCATAATGATATCTAGGAGTGATGTATAGACTTTCTAAATGATTAGCATCTGGTGACAATGTTAATGGATAAGGTGTTAAAACTATTTTGATTCTTGGAGCGCTGTTCTCAGCTTAAACAAAGATGTGACTGGGGGAATATGTAGATAGCTGACCAGTTATAGAAAGGCTGACAAACCCGCTTGTTCATTTAACCCCCTGGGGGACAGGGTGTCAAGTGTAAATATCCACTTGGCCTCCGCTCTGAGTAAGAGTTGAGCCCGATCTCCCCCTCGTTTTAATGGGGGAATGTGATCAATTATTCGGTGTCGCAAGACAGCTACTGAGTGTTTAGCCTGCAAGAAGTGCCTTGCAACGGGTTGATCACTTCTACCTGCAGAGATTGCCGCCAAGTGGATATTTACACTTGACACCCTGTCCCCCAGGGGGTTAAATGAACAAGCGGGTTTGTCAGCCTTTCTATAACTGGTCAGCTATCTACATATTCCCCCAGTCACATCTTTGTTTAAGCTGAGAACAGCGCTCCAAGAATCAAAATAGTTTTAACACCTTATCCATTAACATTGTCACCAGATGCTAATCATTTAGAAAGTCTATGCATCACTCCTAGATATCATTATGGGTTAATTGTATCTATATTCTTATGGAAATAAGCATTATGTTTCATCTCATGTTGACACACTTATAGTGTCTGTCAGTATTGTTCTTCATTTGACCCATGGTGAATTCTGTGGATAACTTTGGTTTATTGTTTGTTTTTTGTTTGCACATCACAGGGGGGTTGTTTCTGTGTGCTCCGGTCCGGGTGCTCCGTGACGTCGCAGCCGGCGCCTCGTAATGACGTCATCATTTGGACGGAGCGGGACGCGACTGGCCGGAGGCGCCATGGACCATCAAACGGAGATAAATTGGTGAGTAACACATCGTAATCTTTTATCCTGACGAAAATGCCATAATTGACATTGAAACGTTGATTAGAACATCAGACTTGCCTGTCTGTCGTTATTTCTATGCCGAGAGTGCCGCTCAATTTTGCATGTTATATTGGACACAGCGCTGCTGTTACCAGGGAGGGCACCGGCTTTTATTATGTCATACTGAATTTTGGGAATTGGGAGTGCCGTGGACCTTGTACACATATTTGGACCACCACGACCGTGCAGGTCTGTGGTCATACATAGGCACCCACCCCTGAACATTAATACTTCTGGACTATTTGGTTGTGGAGCACATTAGCACGTGTCATTCAGACACTTCACTTCTTTTTTTTCCACTTTTTATCCACACGGAGAGTCCTGCACAGACTCATGATGTCGGTACAAACCGACACAGAATTGGAAGATTTGCTTTCAGCTATTGAATTAACACCTGGTGAGACTTTCAGTTACTCCGATGTCAATGCAACCAGATTGCGCTTTAAGGAAGATCTTGCTGCTACGGGTGGTATACCCGACAACATTCATCTATTTCGTGAACATTTTAAATTAAAACGCAGAGAAAAAGATTTTTATTATCACGGAGTAACTCTATCGGATTACCATCGACAAGGAAAAATACCGAGGGGTTTCCGAATTAAAATATCCCCACCATAGGGAGATTCAACGCAGCTTTCTGTAAAAAATGGGTCTCCATTTTAAATAAATGTTCCTATGACCTAATTCTTTTGGTCATCGAGGAGGTCACACGGGAGCTTGAAGTCATTCGGACTCAAATTGACACCTTTGAGTCCACTCACAAATCCACTCTACAGATGGACACTTCCACAAATTGGTACGAGAAACTTACTGTCCAAATTGAAAAATATCAGAAAGATTTGATTTCATACAAACGCAATAAACTGGACATGGTTAACAACGATTATGCCAAAAGACAGGTTTATCCTTGGATTTCAGGCACATCGATCACCAAACGACCAGTGAGGCGACGTCCCTTTAACCGGTTCAATGCACACCACCTGGATACCGACTCCTCCACGGAGGGTACAGCAACAGCCAGTGAAGCTGAAACTCCATGCCCTAGCCAAGGTCTTCCCCCTTTAGGGGCACGCACACGGGCACAATTAACAAATCCAGGCGCCAATTCACGAGGCGAGGTGGGCAATGCAAAAGGACGGCGAGAAAGAAAAACAACATACTCAAAACGGAGATGATTTTTAATTTATCAGATCGTCAATTCTCTCCTACGGAACTACAAGTTTTATCCAAGGGACTAAACTTTGTTCCTACTACCAAACCAGATCCTTTTAATTGGAAAATCGAACAATACAAATTAGAGCGACAACTTCGCCTAAAAGAATATTTTTTCCAACATCCAACCACATCTCCTACCCATACGACAATGCCACCAGCTCTTCGCGTTAAATCTAAATTTGATCCAGTGTCTCAGAATAAATCCATCAAAATCTTTTCCAGGACGGTAGATCATCAAGTTCAAAACACCATTAAACATGCCAAACATGTCCATTCCAACCTATCAAAAATTGAACGGCAAGCCCTCACCGACCTGAGCAATTATGATGACATCGTCATACGCCCGGCGGACAAGGGGGGAGCCTTAGTGATACAAAATGCTCATGACTACATTGCCGAGCTAGATCGCCAACTATCAGATAACACCACCTATCGCAAACTATCATCTGATCCCACTGCTTCCTTCAAAAAGGAACTAGACAACATCTTGTCACAGGCAGTGAAGGATAGCCAGTTAACATCAGCACAATTTGAGGCTCTGACCACACGATTTCCAGTGGTACCAATATTGTATTCAATACCAAAACTGCATAAAGACATCAAATCCCCCCCAGGACGCCCGATAATCTCGGCAAGAGGATCACTGTTCCAGAAAATTTCCATCTTCCTGGACTATCATTTGCAACCATGCATCCAATCGATTGATCATTGCCTTAAGGACACTACAGCACTTCTGAATAAATTGGCAACCATTCATTCAGTTCAAAGTAGTTGCATATTAGTAACCATCGATGTTAAAAACCTATATACATGCATCCCTCACACTGATGGACTTAAGGCTGTGGAAATCCTAATCCGAAACAACCCTCATTTTACTGGACCTAACATCGATTTATTTTTGAATCTATTCCAACTTACTTTACAGCGAAATTATTTCTTATTTAATAACAATTTTTATTTACAGCTTTCAGGTTGTTCCATGGGGAGTAATGTCTCGCCCTCATTCGCAAACAGTTTCATGTTGCGGATTGAGGACAAGTTGTTCCTGTCTAATGAAATGGCCAAACCCCATGTACTGTTGTATTTACGATTTATTGATGACCTGCTATTACTGTGGACAGGGCCCCGCAATTTACTAGAATCCTTACTTAATACACATAATCTGTCCGATTCCCCAGTGAAATTCACTTACACTATAAATGACAAAAGTATCAGTTTTTTAGACGTACAGATCTCGATATGTGATGATAAAATTGATACATCTTTATTTACCAAAAGCACGGACAGAAACAACATTCTATTAGCGTCCAGTCATCACCCAATCTCTTTACGTAAGGGTCTCTCTTATTCGCAGATGCTGCGTCTTAAACGCATCATCAGTGATTAAACAAAACTAGAAGTCGAATGTGACAACATGATTGCTAAATTTACACAAAGGGGTTATAGCCAATCGGATTTAATAACCATTAAAGAAAAAGTACTCAAAATACCGAGAAGCAGCACGCTAAATTCTGCCAAACAAATTGATAGCACAGATAGACTAATATGGGTGAACCAATTCAATACCCAGAGTTCTGAAATTAGTAAAATAACCAAAAAATTCTGGCCTATTATACAAACCGACAAAAAAAATGGTATTCAACCCAACACACGAATCATGCCAGCGTATCGTAGAGGCAAGAACATTCGTGATTTCTTAGTTAAAACTAACGTTGAGAGCACTCATAAAAAAAGTAATATTACCACCTTCCTCAAATCTTCCTGTCCGGGATGTTTCAAATGCTTGGGCTGCACTACATGCAGCCATATGCTGACAGGTGACACCTTCTATCATCCCTTCACGGGGAAAAAATGTAGGATAAGGCATCGTGTCACCTGTACCACAAGATTCGTGGTCTATGTACTCAGTTGCCCTTGCGGTCTCCACTATGTGGGAAAAACTGATTGCATGTTTAAAGAACGGATGGCTGGACATCGTGCCTCCATCAGAGCGGCAATCTCTGCAGGTAGAAGTGATCAACCCGTTGCAAGGCACTTCTTGCAGGCTAAACACTCAGTAGCTGTCTTGCGACACCGAATAATTGATCACATTCCCCCATTAAAACGAGGGGGAGATCGGGCTCAACTCTTACTCAGAGCGGAGGCCAAGTGGATATTTACACTTGACACCCTGTCCCCCAGGGGGTTAAATGAACAAGCGGGTTTGTCAGCCTTTCTATAACTGGTCAGCTATCTACATATTCCCCCAGTCACATCTTTGTTTAAGCTGAGAACAGCGCTCCAAGAATCAAAATAGTTTTAACACCTTATCCATTAACATTGTCACCAGATGCTAATCATTTAGAAAGTCTATACATCACTCCTAGATATCATTATGGGTTAATTGTATCTATATTCTATTCTTATGGAAATAAGCATTATGTTTCATCTCATGTTGACACACTTATAGTGTCTGTCAGTATTGTTCTTCATTTGACCCATGGTGAATTCTGTGGATAACTTTGGTTTATTGTTTGTTTTTTGTTTGCACATCACAGGGGGGTTGTTTCTGTGTGCTCCGGTCCGGGTGCTCCGTGACGCCGCAGCCGGCGCCTCGTAATGACGTCATCATTTGGACGGAGCGGGACGCGACTGGCCGGAGGCGCCATGGACCATCAGACGGAGATAAATTGGTGAGTAACACATCGTAATCTTTTATCCTGACGAAAATGCCGTAATTGACATTGAAACGTTGATTAGAACATCAGACTTGCCTGTCTGTCGTTATTTCTATGCCGAGAGTGCCGCTCGATTTTGCATGTTATATATATATATATATATATATATACTGTGTATATATATATATATATATATATATACAGTGTATCGGGAAAGTACTTACAGCACTTTACTTTTCCCACATTTTGTTATGATACAGCCTTATTCCAGAATTGAATAAATACATTTTTTACCTCAAATAATACCCCGTAATGACAACGTGAAAAAAGTTTATTTAGAGATTTTTGCAAATTTATCAAAAATAAAAAACTAAGATATCGCATGTACATAAGTATTCACAGCCATTGCCATGAAGCTCAAAATTGAGCTCAGGTGCATCCTGTTTTCCTGTTTTCACTGATCATCCTTGAAATGTTCCTACAGCTTAATTGGAGTCCACCTGTGGTAAATTCAGTTGATTGGACATGATTTGGAAAGGCACACACCTGTAAGACCCCACACTTGATGCATGTCTGAGCACAAAGCAAGCATGAAGTCAAAGGAATTGTCTGTAGACCTCCGAGACAGGATTGTCTCGAGGCACAAATCTGGGGAAGGGTACAGAAAAATATCTGCTGCTTTGAAGGTCTCAAAGAGCACACTGGCCTCCATCATCTGTAAATGGAAGAAGTTCAGAACCACCAGGACTCTTCCTAGAGCTGGCTGGCCATCTAAACTGAGTAATCGGGGGAGAAGGGCCCTAGACAGGGAGGTGACCAAGAACCCAATGGTCACTCTGTCATAGCTACAGCATTCCTCTGTGGAGAGAGTAGAACCTTCCAGAAGGACAACCATCTCTGCCTGGAGTTTGCTATAATGCACCTGAAGGACTCTCAGACCATGACAAACAAAATTCACTGGTCTGATGAGACAAAGATTGAACTCTTTGGCGTGAATGCCAGGTGTCATGTTTGGAGTAAACCAGGCACCGCTCATCACCAGGCCAATACCATCCCTTCAGTGAAGCATGGTGGTGGCAGCTATATGCTGTGGGGATGTTTTTCAGTGGCAGAAACTGGGAGACTAGTCAGGCTAGAAGGAAAGATGAATGCAGCAATGTACAGAGACATCCCGGATGAAAACCTGCTCCAGAGCGCTCTTGACCTCAGACTGGGGTGACAGTTCATCTTTTAGCAGGACAACAATCCTAAGCACACAGCCAAGATATCAAAGGAGTGGCTTCATGACAACTCTGTGAATGTCCTTGATTGGCCCAGCCAGAGACCAGACTTGAATCCGATTGAACACCTCTGGAGAGATCTGAAAATGGCTGTGCACTGACGCTTCCCATTCAAACTGATGGAGTTGAGAGGTGTTGCAAAGAGGAATGGGCGAAACTGCCCAAAGATAGGTGTGTCAAACTAGTGGTATCATTTTCAAAAAGACTTGAGGCTGTAATTACTGCCAAAGGTGCATCAACAAAGTATTGAGCAAAGGCTGTGAATACTTATGTACATGTGATTTCTTAGTTTTTTATTTTTAATGCAAAATCTCAAAAACACTTTTTTCACATTGTCATTATGGGGTATTGTGTGTAGAATTTTGAGGGAAAAAATGAATCTATTCCATTTTGGAATAAGGCTGTAACAAAACAAAATGTGGAAGAAGTGAAGCGCTGTGAATACTTTCCGAATGCACTGTGTGTGTGTATATATATATATATATATATATATATATATATATGGATGCCGGCACTCAATTCCAACCACTGCAATAGTGCACAGGTGGCGCTCCATGTTTAAAACACATAAGTATGGGGATATAAGAGCTTTAATATACCCACAATCTCCCTATATCAGCCTCTGCTGGCTCCTGATCCCCCACAGTGAGCTGCTGCCTGCTGTGGGCTGCCCGGAGTGACCTCCAGTGACGCTGAGAACTGATCTCCGCAGCTCCGAGTTCGGGGCCTATGCATCCTCCAGAGGCCGGGGCCTCGAGTTTGGGGACAGCCCGGCGCCGAGCTCCGGGACCCGCTCGCGGCCGCGGCGGGACCCGGCGGACCTCCTGTGGGCACCCAACACTTACCCTGATCGGCGGAGACCCTCCCCAGACCCTCAGGTACCTACCGAAAACCAATAGCTCCCTCCCTGTGCATGCAAAAGCCAGTGGAAGTGGAGTCTCTGGCCTGATAACGCTGGCGGCGGCCATCTTGGATTCCTCCTAACAGCTCCTGAGATTACAAGCAGCATAATCCAGAGCTACTACATAGCTGCTCTGTGACATCCTCTGAGCCCACACATCCTGCATGCTGTACATCTGTAATCACCCTCTACCTATTGAAGACATATAATAAGCTGCTGGTTGCAGCCACTGCAATACGCTCTGCAATTTAATTGTGCCCTACCATACTAAACTGTCACTACTCTCAGCCCTGCCTGGAGTCTCCCTACCATCATCACCGAGCTTGAAACAACCCTCGTCTCTATACTCATCCAGCCCGGCAAGATGTGACCCCTAATATGCGCTATCTCCGCCCAGAGTCTTACCGTTTAACATGGGAATACGTCTGAAAAACAGCATCCTGTCTACTTTATAGCACATCAGTCTAGAGGGACCCAGCTGCTGCATTATCCTCAGATCATCTATTTTTCTCAAGTCCTTTTTTCCCTCTATCTCACTATGGCACCTAAAAAAGCAAAGGGCACGCTACCTCCTCAGGTATCTCTCCCGATTCGGAAACAAAATCAGACGTCCCCGCTGCCTCGAAGAGTGTCGGGGGCCCTCCACGAAAAGTCAGAACACATCCGATCTGCCCAGTTCGCTCTCATTGTTGGACGTAGACCCGAGCTCTGACGCTCCCCTTACCGTGAAGACCCTTTGCCAAGTCTTGTCGGCCTTCAAATCGGACTTAACTCGCGACCTCACAGCTGCTATACGGGAAGTTAAGGAGGAGCTGACAGCCATTGGCGATAGAACCGACACTCTAGAACGTAAACTGGAAGAATTGGTGACGTCACATAATGAGCTCATCACAGCTCACGACCAACAACAAAACGAGCTGGACATGGTCAAAAGCAAAATGGCAGATATGGAGGACCGTTCCAGACGGAACAATATTAATATACGTGGAATACCCGATTCGGTTGATAACTCCGATCTGACGAAGTACGCGATGGCCCTGTTCCGTAAACTGCTACCTGAAGCATCTGATGCGGAGCTGCTCATTGACAGAATTCATCGCCTTCCTAAACCTCGGTTCCTCTCCAGCTCCTTACCTAGAGACACATTACTCCGGGTGCACTTCTTCACTGTTAAGGAACGTATTCTCCAAGCTACTCGAGATGCAGAGAACTCTGATACCCTAGGAGGTTTGCAACTGTTTCCGGACTTTTCCGCAATCACCCTTTCTAAAAGACGCAGTTTAGCCCCGATTACCACCGCCCTCCGGGCCCTAGATATCCGTTATAGGTGGGGCTTTCCAGTGAAGCTGATTGTATTCTATGACAGCTCTACGTGTATTATATCAGAACTGGAAGCCGGAGTGAAGCTGCTCGAGGACTGGGACATCTCGGTGAAACTACCATCCTCCCATGAGAGACGTCCTCCTCCTCGCTCGGAATGGTCCACTGAGTGATCGTATTACATAATTAATGTTTTGTTCTAACATGCCTTTTCGTATTTCGTTAGAATTACCGTCTATATTATATTCTGTCTATTGTAGCCCTTACGGCTCTCGAACCCCTCTAGGTGAGATACACCGTATTCCCACTAATTCATATAGCGCATACTCTCCTACTTAAGTGTGGTCGCTCAGCTCTCGCCCCAGTTTACCTGTTTACCTGTTTACTGGCCTATCTTTCTAGTATTCGCTAATTGCAGCAGACGGAGGTCTTCCCGCTAGCAAGATACGCCAGAGCATTTTGTGATATATTTGTGTTTTTCTGATATGTATTTATACCCCACGTACCACATATTGTCACAACTGAGGGCCTGAGCTGACGGGAGGCAGCCTCAGTTGTAGGGGCTGAGATGTACCGGAACCTGGGAGGTTGTATCAGACCCCTGGACATGTAAGTAACATGAATAATAACTGCCCGAAGGCGTGACCACGACAACTTGGATAAAAGTCAATGATGTTTATTATGACAACTCCGCAACACAGCAGCAGTAAAAGAAAACGTAAAAGTCAGCAAATAATAAATACAGTTCCTGGGTACTACAGGATGGCAGGAGCCACAGGGCACTGGTAGTGTGAGATAGTTCTTATGATCTTCTAGATGGAAAGTCCTTACCAGGCCCGACTGTAGCAATGGAGATAACCCAGGATTGTGCCAGCTGGTGTTCCAGGAAAAGCTGGGTTGCTGAAGGTAAAACAGCTGCTGTGGATACTGGCTGGAACCAGACTGTTGTTAGCACGGAGTGGATACTGGCTGGAACCAGTTAAATAATAAATGAACTTGGGAGCGATGAAATATGAACTGAAATGTAGAACTTGAGAGCGGAGAAATAATAATACCGGTGGAGAGTGGTAAAGTGTAGAAAGGACACCGGCCCTTTAAGGAAAGCTGTACTCTGCTGGAAGCTGAGCTGGAAGCAGGTAATGTTGTAGCTGGAAACAGATGAATCCACAATGGATTGGAGAGTCAGGCTACACCGCAGGTGGAATGCTGGTGCGGGTCTCTATGGTGGAAGTCTTGAGACAGGAGCTGGAACCTGGAAGACAATCACAGGAGAGAGACAAACAGGAACTAGGTTTGACAACCAAAGCACTGACGCCTTCCTTGCTCAGGCACAACCTATTTATACCTGCAGCAAGGAAGGCATTGGCTAGGCAATTATGCAAATTAATAATACAGACAGCAGATTGGTGAATATGATCAGATGACAGAATCCAACATGGCTGCGCCCATGCAGACACTTGGAGGGAAGTTTGGTTTGTAATCCATGTGGTAATGAAAACAGTAATGCCGGCGCCGGCCACCGGAGACAGGAGGCGCCAGGCTGACAGATGCACATCCAACCACGCGGACACAGCGGAGGCCGCGGCTGACGTAATCGCCACTCAGACACTCTGCATGCAGAAGTTCAGGGACGGCGGCAGAGGCCGCGGGAGACGCCATGCCAGGTGTAATATGGCATTTACTGTGACAGCGTCCCAGAGTGACAGGAGAGGATACAGGAATGTACACATCAGGATAACAGATGGGATCCGGTCCTGGAGCGCTGAGCCAGCCTTAGGAGGCATCTGATGGGTAAGAAATGGCGTCCAGATACCCGGATCGTGACAGCACCCCCCCCTTTAAGAGTGGCCCCAGGACACTTCTTTGGCTTTTGAGGAAACTTGGAATGGAATCTCCGGACCAAGGCAGGAGCATGGACATCAGAAGCATTGGTCCATGAACGTTCCTCAGGACCATAACCCTTCCAGTCAATAAGATATTGTAGTTGACCGTAACGGTGACGTGAGTCCAGGATCTTGGCCACTTCATACTCAACGCCTCGTTGAGTTTGGACTTTCGGAGTTGGAGGAAGTGAGGAATGAAACCGATTCAAGATCAGCGGTTTCAACAGGGAAACATGGAATGTCCTGGGTATTTATAAGAAGGGAGGCAACTGGAGTCTGTAAGCAACAGGATTGATGACTTGTTCAATCTTGAAAGGACCGATATAGCGAGGTGCAAACTTCATACTGGGAACTCTTAACCTCAAATTCTTCGTGGATAACCATACCCGATCACCCACCTTGAGAGCAGGAACTGCTCGACGCTTCTTATCCGCAAACTTCTTGTACCTGAACGATGCCTTGAGCAGAGCTGATCGTACGCTCTTCCAGATATTGGCAAACTGATGCAAGGTGATATCCACTGCGGGAACAGAAGTTGCTGGAAGCGGTTGGAACTCAGGGACTTTAGGGTGGAATCCAAAGTTAGTGAAGAATGGTGTTGAAGCAGATGAAGAATGATACTGGTTGTTATGACAGAACTCGGCCCAGGGAAGTAATTGAACCCAGTCATCTTGAGAGGAGGACACATAGATGCGGAGGAAGGCCTCCAAGTCCTGATTCACCCTCTCGGTTTGACCATTGGTCTGAGGATGGTAAGCCGTGGAAAACTTTAGCTTGACTTGGAGGACTTGACATAAACTTCGCCAGAATTTGGCTGTGAATTGAACTCCTCGATCTGAGATAATTTCTTCAGGAAGACCGTGGAGTCGGAAGATCTCTTGTATGAATACTTGAGCCAACTTGGAAGCTGACGGAAGACCGGTGAGAGGAATGAAGTGTGCCATCTTGGTGAACCGGTCAACTACCACCCAGATGGTATTGAACTTGTTGCACATGGGTAAGTCTGTAATGAAATCCATCGACAAGTGGGTCCATGGTCGACGGGGAACGGATAGTGGAACCAGTTGCCCCGCAGGCGACTGGCGGGATACTTTATGTTGGGCACACTTTGGGCAAGATGCAATAAACTCCAAGACGTCCTTTTTCAGAGTTGGCCACCAATAGGACCTAGAGATAAACTCCAGGGTTTTTTGGATACCTGTATGTCCGGCAAAACGGGAAGCATGGGCCCAATGCATGAGCTTCTTCCTTAGCATCGGCTTCACAAAACTTTTCCCTGATGGGGGCGTAGAGTCCATCTCTACCGTGGAGAATGCCAACGGATTTATAATAGGATGCTTGTCTGAAGACTCTGACTCATTTTCTTGCTCCCATGAGCGGGAAAGGGCATCGGCCTTGCGATTCTGAGAGCCCGGACAGAACTGGAGTTTAAAGTCGAACCTGGAAAAGAAAAGTGCCCATCTGGCCTGACGAGGGTTGAGACATTGTGCGCCCTTCAGGTATAAAAGGTTCTTGTGGTCTGTAAGTATGGTGATTGAATGAGAAGCTCCCTCCAACAGATACCTCCACTCTTCTAGAGCGAGCTTGATGGCTAGCAACTCCTGGTCGCCAATGGCATAGTTGCGCTCAGCTGGGGAGAACTTCCGGGAGAAGAAACTGCAAGGGTGTAAATGGCCATCTTTAGCCCTCTGAGACAACACCGCTCCTACTCCAACGGAGGAGGCATCCACCTCTAAGATGAAAGGAGAGTCGATGTCAGGCTGTTTCAGAACAGGCGCAGAGATGAACCTTTGTTTTAAAAGATGAAATGCTTGCATGGCTTCTTCAGACCACTTGGACGGGTTAGCACCCTTCTTAGTGAAAGCAGTAACAGGCGCCACAATGGTGGAAAAGTCTCGTATAAACTTTCGGTAATAGTTGGCGAACCCTAAGAACCTCTGGACCCCTTTGAGGGTTAAGGGTACCAGCCAATTTTGGATTGCTTGTAGTTTCTCAGGATCCATCTCTAGTCCGGAACCGGACACAATGTACCCTAGAAACGGAATGGACTTGACTTCAAAGACGCATTTTTCTAATTTGCAATAGAGATGATTGACACGGAGACGGGACAGAACCTCTTTAACCCAAAAACGATGTTCCTCTAAATCGTTGGCAAAAATGAGGATATCGTCTAGATAGACCACGACATGACGGTATAGAATGTCTCTGAAGATCTCATTGACAAAATGCTGGAAGACAGCTGGAGCATTGCTCAATCCGAAGGGCATGACGAGGTACTCATAATGTCCGTCACGGGTGTTAAAGGCGGTCTTCCACTCGTCACCCTCACGGATCCGGATGAGATTGTATGCACCTCGCAAGTCCAGCTTTGTAAAGATGGTAGCTCCGCTAACTCTGTCAAAGAGCTCAGTAATCAGGGGTAAAGGATAACGGTTCTTGATGGTAATGTCGTTCAAACCTCTGTAGTCGATGCACGGCCGCAGACCACCATCTTTCTTTTTTACAAAAAAGAAGCCTGCGCCGGCTGGGGAAGAAGAAGGTCGAATGAACCCCTTTGCTAGGTTCTCTTTAATGTATTCCTCCATAGAATGCGTCTCAGGCAGAGACAACGGATAAGTTCGGCCTCGAGGTGGAACCTTCCCTGAAACGAGATCAATCGGGCAGTCCCATTCTCTATGAGGAGGAAGGATATCAGCAGAAGCTTTACTGAACACATCCGTGAAATCTTGATATGGAGGAGGTGGAACATCAGACGACCTGGGGGAGGAAGAACAGACAGGCAATACTTTAAACAAACATGTCTCTGCACAGGAGGAACCCCATGCCAGGATTTGCGTAGTCGTCCAATCAATTGTAGGATTGTGAAGACGGAGCCATGGAAGGCCCAGAACCACAGGATGTGTGGCTCTTGGAATCACTAAAAGTGAAATAAGTTCGGAATGAAGAACTCCCACTCTCAGACGAACTGGTAGAGTCCTTAGAGCAATAACAGTATCAAAAATTTTACTGCCATCCACGGCAGTTAAGGAAAAGGAGGAAGGAAGTCTCTCGGTGGGTAGGGACCACCGTTTAACATAGGCTTCAGTAATAAAGTTCCCAGCTGCTCCGGAATCAAGGAGGGCAATGACGTTCCGATAACGTTGAGCAACTTGAAGCGAGACTGGGAGATTACAATCATGAGGAGATGGAGAGGAGATCATTACTCCTAGCCGGCCCTCTCCTGGGCGAGCTAGGGTTTGGAGTTTTCCCGGACGTTCGGGACAGGCATTGATGGTGTGAGACGGAGCTGCACAGTAAAGACAAAGAGACTCAGAGAGACGTCTTCGGCGCTCAGCAGGAGTTAAACGGGAACGGCCAATTTGCATGGGCTCATCTTTAGATGGTGACAGTTGACGAGGAGGAGGAGCAGAAGATTTTGGAGCAGATGATCTTCCACGCTCAGTTGCTCTCTCTCTGAAACGTAAATCAACTTTCGTGCAGAGTGAGATTAGCTCATCTAACTTAGAAGGTAAGTCTCTGGTAGCTAACTCATCTTTAATAAGCTCAGATAAGCCATGCCAGAATGCAGCATACAGGGCCTCGTCGTTCCATGCCAGTTCGGATGCCAGGATCTGGAACTGTATCAGATATTGTCCTACAGTACGTGACCCCTGGCGTAAACGGAGAATCTCGGATGAAGCTGAGGTTACCCGGCCTGGCTCGTCGAAGATGCGCCTGAATGTTGACACGAATGCAGTGTAAGAAGATAGCAGGGTGTCGGACCTCTCCCATAACGGTGATGCCCAGTCAAGGGCGGAGCCACTGAGAAGAGAGATGATGTAGGCAATTTTTGTACGGTCACTGGGAAAATTGCCAGGTTGTAGCTCAAACTGAATCTCACACTGGTTGAGAAATCCCCTGCAGAATCTTGGAGATCCGTCAAATTTTGCTGGCGTTGGAAGATGAAGACGTGGAGCAGAAATGGGTAAGGTGGGTGGGGTTATAGCTGGAGTCACTGTGGTTGACGCACCAGATGCGCCTGATCCACGGAGAGTTGTCTGAATCCCATCCAGCCGAGTAGAGAGATCCTGGAGACAGCGGATGATGTGGCCCTGTGCAGCCTCCTGATGTTCTAGTCGGGCTGCCAGTTCTTGCATCGGCCTGGCCGCTTGATCCTGGTCTCCGGCTGGATTCATTAGGTCAGTGCTTACTGTCACAACTGAGGGCCTGAGCTGACGGGAGGCAGCCTCAGTTGTAGGGGCTGAGATGTACCGGAACCTGGGAGGTTGTATCAGACCCCTGGACATGTAAGTAACATGAATAATAACTGCCCGAAGGCGTGACCACGACAACTTGGATAAAAGTCAATGATGTTTATTATGACAACTCCGCAACACAGCAGCAGTAAAAGAAAACGTAAAAGTCAGCAAATAATAAATACAGTTCCTGGGTACTACAGGATGGCAGGAGCCACAGGGCACTGGTAGTGTGAGATAGTTCTTATGATCTTCTAGATGGAAAGTCCTTACCAGGCCCGACTGTAGCAATGGAGATAACCCAGGATTGTGCCAGCTGGTGTTCCAGGAAAAGCTGGGTTGCTGAAGGTAAAACAGCTGCTGTGGATACTGGCTGGAACCAGACTGTTGTTAGCACGGAGTGGATACTGGCTGGAACCAGTTAAATAATAAATGAACTTGGGAGCGATGAAATATGAACTGAAATGTAGAACTTGAGAGCGGAGAAATAATAATACCGGTGGAGAGTGGTAAAGTGTAGAAAGGACACCGGCCCTTTAAGGAAAGCTGTACTCTGCTGGAAGCTGAGCTGGAAGCAGGTAATGTTGTAGCTGGAAACAGATGAATCCACAATGGATTGGAGAGTCAGGCTACACCGCAGGTGGAATGCTGGTGCGGGTCTCTATGGTGGAAGTCTTGAGACAGGAGCTGGAACCTGGAAGACAATCACAGGAGAGAGACAAACAGGAACTAGGTTTGACAACCAAAGCACTGACGCCTTCCTTGCTCAGGCACAACCTATTTATACCTGCAGCAAGGAAGGCATTGGCTAGGCAATTATGCAAATTAATAATACAGACAGCAGATTGGTGAATATGATCAGATGACAGAATCCAAGATGGCTGCGCCCATGCAGACACTTGGAGGGAAGTTTGGTTTGTAATCCATGTGGTAATGAAAACAGTAATGCCGGCGCCGGCCACCGGAGACAGGAGGCGCCAGGCTGACAGATGCACATCCAACCACGCGGACACAGCGGAGGCCGCGGCTGACGTAATCGCCACTCAGACACTCTGCATGCAGAAGTTCAGGGACGGCGGCAGAGGCCGCGGGAGACGCCATGCCAGGTGTAATATGGCGTTTACTGTGACAGCGTCCCAGAGTGACAGGAGAGGATACAGGAATGTACACATCAGGATAACAGATGGGATCTGGTCCTGGAGCGCTGAGCCAGCCTTAGGAGGCATCTGATGGGTAAGAAATGGCGTCCAGAAACCCGGATCGTGACACATATGTTTAGATGGAGATGTGCAGTTATTCCCCTTATATATTATCTATCTGTTTTCTTAATGACTCTGGGCGGATTGAAGAGTCCGCCTGCCCCTCGTTTCTCTACTGCATTCATTTTTCCCCTGCAGTAGCTATGCAGACCCGATTTACTTTTCTTTCCCTTTTGTTTTACTATGTCTACGCATATTGCCCCGTTTCCGTGATTTTTGTGCCCCCCCTCCCCCTCCCCATCCGGATGGGATGCCGTCACTTGCATGATATTCTAACTGAATAAGTATGGTTGGTATTCTCTCATTGAACGTTAAGGGCTTAAACTCCCCCAATAAACGTAGATTAGCTCTATCCTCCTTCCATAAGTATAAAGCCGATATAGTTGCCCTACAAGAAACTCACTTTTCCTCACATAACCCCCCTGTATTGAAGGATCATAGGTTCACTACTGGTTTCTTCGCTAACGGACCCTTTAAAAGAAATGGAGTAGCTCTGCTGTTTAGAAATGGTGTCCCCTTTATTCTCCACTCACAAATTGCAGATAAAGCAGGCCGGTACCTAATTCTCACGGGTATTTTGGAGGGTAAATCCGTCACAATAGTATCTGTATACGCACCTAACTCGAATCAAGTGGCCTTTATTCTGAAGCTATGCTTACTTATCCAGAAGGTCCGGGTCGGCTCCCTAATTCTCCTAGGAGACTTTAACTTAGTACTAGACCCCAAACTGGATAAATCGTCCCATCCCTCTTCAACTACACCTAAAACTCGCTCTGGCCCCTCACTAGCGCTGCGTAATGTGGTAGCGGAATTTGACTTATATGACATTTGGCGAATCCGCAACCCCTCAGGTAGAGACTACACGTTCTTTTCACCAGTTCACAATTCATACTCACGAATTGACCTCGTGTTATGCGATAAATGGACCTTGCAGGAGTCTGGTGGGGTGGATATCCTACCTATCACCTGGTCCGACCATGCTCCGTTATTCTGGAAGTGGCACATTGGACCTGGCCCCGCCCCCCCCCAGACCATGGCGACTATCTCCCCATTTGTTACATGACGCGTTGGCCAAAAAGATTATCTCAGACAGCTTATCCCTATATACAGATACCAATTCCCCTTCGGACACATCTTTACCAAACTACTGGTGCGCGTTAAAAGTAGAGATGTGCACTTGAAATTTTTCGGGTTTTGTGTTTTGGTTTTGGGTTCGGTTCCGCGGCCGTGTTTTGGGTTCGACCGCGTTTTGGCAAAACCTCACCGAATTTTTTTTGTCGGATTCGGGTGTGTTTTGGATTCGGGTGTTTTTTTTCAAAAAACACTAAAAAACAGCTTAAATCATAGAATTTGGGGGTCATTTTGATCCCAAAGTATTATTAACCTCAAAAACCATAATTTCCACTCATTTTCAGTCTATTCTGAACACCTCACACCTCACAATATTATTTTTAGTCCTAAAATTTGCACCGAGGTCGCTGGATGACTAAGCTAAGCGACCCTAGTGGCCGACACAAACACCTGGCCCATCTAGGAGTGGCACTGCAGTGTCACGCAGGATGGCCCTTCCAAAAAACACTCCCCAAACAGCACATGACGCAAAGAAAAAAAGAGGCGCAATGAGGTAGCTGTGTGAGTAAGATAAGCGACCCTAGTGGCCGACACAAACACCTGGCCCATCTAGGAGTGGCACTGCAGTGTCACGCAGGATGGCCCTTCCAAAAAACACTCCCCAAACAGCACATGACGCAAAGAAAAATGAAAGAAAAAAGAGGTGCAAGATGGAATTGTCCTTGGGCCCTCCCACCCACCCTTATGTTGTATAAACAGGACATGCACACTTTAACCAACCCATCATTTCAGTGACAGGGTCTGCCACACGACTGTGACTGAAATGACGGGTTGGTTTGGACCCCCACCAAAAAAGAAGCAATTAATCTCTCTTTGCACAAACTGGCTCTACAGAGGCAAGATGTCCACCTCATCATCATCCTCCGATATATCACCGTGTACATCCCCCTCCTCACAGATTATCAATTCGTCCCCACTGGAATCCACCATCTCAGCTCCCTGTGTACTTTGTGGAGGCAATTGCTGCTGGTCAATGTCTCCACGGAGGAATTGATTTTAATTCATTTTAATGAACATCATCTTCTCCACATTTTCTGGAAGTAACCTCGTACGCCGATTGCTGACAAGGTGAGCGGCGGCACTAAACACTCTTTCGGAGTACACACTTGTGGGAGGGCAACTTAGGTAGAATAAAGCCAGTTTGTGCAAGGGCCTCCAAATTGCCTCTTTTTCCTGCCAGTATAAGTACGGACTGTCTGACGTGCCTACTTGGATGCGGTCACTCATATAATCCTCCACCATTCTTTCAATGGGGAGAGAATCATATGCAGTGCCAGTAGACGACATGTCCGTATCCGTAATCGTTGGCAGGTCCTTCAGTCCGGACCAGATGTCAGCATCAGCAGTCGCTCCAGACTGCCCTGCATCACCGCCAGCGGGTGGGCTCGGAATTCTGAGCCTTTTCCTCGCACCCCCAGTTGCGGGAGAATGTGAAGGAGGAGATGTTGACAGGTCGCGTTCCGCTTGACTTGACAATTTTCTCACCAGCAGGTCTTTGAACCCCAGCAGACTTGTGTGTGCCGGTAAGAGAGATCCAAGGTAGGTTTTAAATCTAGGATCGAGCACGGTGGCCAAAATGTAGTGCTCTGATTTCAACAGATTGACCACCCGTGAATCCTTGTTAAGCGAATTAAGGGCTCCATCCACAAGTCCCACATGCCTAGCGGAATCGCTCTGTGTTAGCTCCTCCTTCAATGTCTCCAGCTTCTTCTGCAAAAGCCTGATGAGGGGAATGACCTGACTCAGGCTGGCAGTGTCTGAACTGACTTCACGTGTGGCAAGTTCAAAGGGCAGCAGAACCTTGCACAACGTTGAAATCATTCTCCACTGCGCTTGAGACAGGTGCATTCCACCTCCTATATCGTGCTCAATTGTATAGGCTTGAATGGCCTTTTGCTGCTCCTCCAACCTCTGAAGCATATATAGGGTTGAATTCCACCTCGTTACCACTTCTTGCTTCAGATGATGGCAGGGCAGGTTCAGGCGTTTTTGGTGGTGCTCCAGTCTTCTGTACGTGGTGCCTGTACGCCGAAAGTGTCCCACAATTCTTCTGGCCACTGACAGCATCTCTTGCACGCCCCTCTCGTTTTTTAAATAATTCTGCACCACCAAATTCAAGGTATGTGCAAAACATGGGACGTGCTGGAATTTGCCCATATTTAATGCACACACAATATTGCTGGCGTTGTCCGATGCCACAAATCCACAGGAGAGTCCAATTGGGGTAAGCCATTCCGCGATGATCTTCCTCAGTTGCCGTAAGAGGTTTTCAGCTGTGTGCGTATTCTGGAAACCGGTGATACAAAGCGTAGCCTGCCTAGGAAAGAGTTGGCGTTTGCGAGATGCTACTACTGGTGCTGCCGCTGCTGTTCTTGCGGCGGGAGTCCATACATCTACCCAGTGGGCTGTCACAGTCATATAGTCCTGACCCTGCCCTGCTCCACTTGTCCACATGTCCGTGGTTAAGTGGACATTGGGTACAACTGCATTTTTTAGGACACTGGTGAGTCTTTTTCTGACGTCCGTGTACATTCTCGGTATCGCCTGCCTAGAGAAGTGGAACCTAGATGGTATTTGGTAACGGGGGCACACTACCTCAAGAAATTGTCTAGTTCCCTGTGAACTAACGGCGGATACCGGACGCACGTCTAACACCAACATAGTTGTCAAGGCCTCAGTTATCCGCTTTGCAACAGGATGACTGCTGTGATATTTCATCTTCCTCGCAAAGGACTGTTGGACAGTCAATTGCTTACTGGAAGTAGTACAAGTGGTCTTCCGACTTCCCCTCTGGGATGACCATTGACTCCCAGCAGCAACAACAGCAGCGCCAGCAGCAGTAGGCGTTACACGCAAGGATGCATCGGAGGAATCCCAGGCAGGAGAGGACTCATCAGAATTGCCAGTGACATGGCCTGCAGGACTATTGGCATTCCTGGGGAAGGAGGAAATTGACACTGAGGGAGTTGGTGGGGTGGTTTGCGTGAGCTTGGTTACAAGAGGAAGGGATTTACTGGTCAGTGGACTGCTTCCGCTGTCGCCCAAAGTTTTTGAACTTGTCACTGACTTATTATGAATGCGCTGCAGGTGACGTATAAGGGAGGATGTTCCGAGGTGGTTAACGTCCTTACCCCTACTTATTACAGCTTGACAAAGGCAACACACGGCTTGACAAATGTTGTCCGCATTTCTGTTGAAATACTTCCACACCGAAGAGCTGATTTTTTTGGTATTTTCACCAGGCATGTCAATGGCCATATTCCTCCCACGGACAACAGGTGTCTCCCCGGGTGCCTGACTTAAACAAACCACCTCACCATCAGAATCCTCCTTGTCAATTTCCTCCCCAGCGCCAGCAACACCCATATCCTCCTCATCCTGGTGTACTTCAACACTGACATCTTCAATCTGACTATCAGGAACTGGACTGCGGGTGCTCCTTCCAGCACTTGCAGGGGGCGTGCAAATGGTGGAAGGCGCATGCTCTTCACGTCCAGTGTTGGGAAGGTCAGGCATCGCAACCGACACAATTGGACTCTCCTTGTGGATTTGGGATTTCGAAGAACGCACAGTTCTTTGCTGTGCTTTTGCCAGCTTGAGTCTTTTCATTTTTCTAGCGAGAGGCTGAGTGCTTCCATCCTCATGTGAAGCTGAACCACTAGCCATGAACATAGGCCAGGGCCTCAGCCGTTCCTTGCCACTCCGTGTGGTAAATGGCATATTGGCAAGTTTACGCTTCTCCTCCGACAATTTTATTTTAGATTTTTGAGTCCTTTTTTTACTGATATTTGGTGTTTTGGATTTTACATGCTCTGTACTATTACATTGGGCATCGGCCTTGGCAGACGACGTTGCTGGCATTTCATCGTCTCGGCCATGACTAGTGGCAGCAGCTTCAGCACGAGGTGGAAGTCGATCTTGATCTTTCCCTATTTTTGGAACCTCAACATTTTTGTTCTCCATATTTTAATAGGCACAACTAAAAGGCACCTCAGGTAAACAATGGAGATGGATGGATACTAGTATACTTATGGATGACGAGCGACTGCCGACACAGAGGTAGCTACAGCCGTGGACTACCGTACTGTGTCTGCTGCTAATATAGACTGGATGATAATGAGATAAAATTAAAATATATATATATATATCACACTAGTACTGCAGCCGGACAGGTATATATTATGTAATGACGGACCTGCTGGACACTGTCTGTCAGCACTGCAGACTCCTAAAGTAAGCTACTAGTATCAAGAAGATAGAAAAAAAAAAAAACACGGGTAGGTGGTATACAATTATGGATGGACGAGCGACTGCCGACACAGAGGTAGCTACAGCCGTGGACTACCGTACTGTGTCTGCTGCTAATATAGACTGGATGATAATGAGATAAAATTAAAATATATATATATATCACACTAGTACTGCAGCCGGACAGGTATATATTATGTAATGACGGACCTGCTGGACACTGTCTGTCAGACTCAGCACTGCAGACTCCTAAAGTAAGCTACTAGTATCAAGAAGATAGAAGAAAAAAAAACCACGGGTAGGTGGTATACAATTATGGATGGACGAGCGACTGCCGACACAGAGGTAGCTACAGCCGTGGACTACCGTACTGTGTCTGCTGCTAATATAGACTGGATGATAATGAGATAAAATTAAAATATATATATATCACACTAGTACTGCAGCCGGACAGGTATATATTATGTAATGACGGACCTGCTGGACACTGTCTGCAGAATGCGTTTATAAAAACACCACACGATGAGTGTTTAACTTTTTCAGGCAGACAATCACAATATACTGGTGGTCAGCAGACAATCACAATACTGGTGGTCAGTGGTCACTGGTCAGTCACACTGGCAGTGGCACTCTGGCAGCAAAAGTGTGCACTGTACTTAAAATATGTACTCCTGCTATAACTGCTCCCCAGTCTCCCCCACAATTAAGCTGTGTGAGCAGTGAGCACTCAGCACAGTCAGATAAGGATATACAGTATTACATATGATGCAGCACACTGGGCTGAGCACAGATATGGTATGTGACTGTGTCACACTGTGTATCGTTTTTTATCAGGCAGAGAACGGATTAATTAAACTGGTGGTCACTGGTCACACTATCAGCAGCAAGTAGTACTCCTCCTAATAATATGCTCCCCAAAATTTGTGTCTCTTTCTAGTACTCTAGTCTAAACGGAGAGGACGCCAGCCACGTCCTCTCCCTATCAATCTCAATGCACGTGTGAAAATGGCGGCGATGCGCGGCTCCTTATATAGAATCCGAGTCTCGCGATAGAATACGAGCCTCGCGAGAATCCGACAGCAGGATGATGACGTTCGGGCGCGCTCGGGTTAACCGAGCAAGGCGGGAAGATCCGAGTCGCTCGGCCCCGTGTAAAAAAACCTGAAGTTCGGGCGGGTTCGGATTCTGAGGAATCGAACCCGCTCATCTCTAGTTAAAAGCGGTTGTTTGCGGCTCTGCTATTCAGGCTGGAGCAACGCTTAAAAAGCAAGCCAAAAGACTCCAACTAGACTTGGAACAAAGACTTAAAATAGCTGAAGACAAGAATAAGATACGCCCCACCCGACTTTTACGTAAGGAACTTGCTGACATCCGCAGCCAATTACAAAAACTCTTGGTTTTTAGAACCCAAATAGCTCTCAATAGACTACGGCAGAAATTCTATTTAGTAGGTAACAGACCCGGTAAAATGCTAGCCCGCAGACTTCGTGCCCAACAAGCTCGTAACAGAATTAAATTCATCCTTTCCTCCACAGGCTCTAAGCTTGCTAACCCCTTAGATATTGCTAACCAATTCGCAGACTATTATACTAAACTGTATAACTTACATTCTGACCCCCTTACATTCCAGCCTACCCCTGACTCTATTCAAGCGTTCCTTTCTTCTATCAATCTCCCTACCCTAACCCATGATCAGCTAGACGCCTTAAATGCTCCTTGGACCGTAACAGAGGTCGAATCCACGATTAAAGCTCTCCCTAAGGATAAAGCCCCTGGCCCCGATGGGTTTATTAACGACTTCTATGCTTCCTTTGCAGACCGTCTCTCCCCCACTTTGACCGCTCTGTTTAATGAGATAACTAATACTGGTACCTTCCCTAAAGAAATGCTGGAGGCTCAGGTAGTAGCTATCCCCAAGCCTGGGAAAGACCCTGCCCACTGTCACAACTACAGACCAATCGCATTACTTAATAGTGATGTCAAGCTATATGCTAAATTGATAGCATCCCGACTTAGTGTTTATCTACCGCTGTTGATTCACCCCGATCAAGCTGGGTTTATGCCTGGCAGACTGGCCTCTGACAATACCCGCAGAGTTTTTAACCTGATAGATAGGGCCCCTAGCACAGAGGGATTCTTATTACTCTCATTGGATGCTGAGAAGGCGTTCGACAGACTGAATTGGCTATATATGCGTACTGTTTTGGTTAAATTTGGCTTCTCGGCCCAGATTCTGGCGTCAATCTTAGCATTATATACCTTACCGTCAGCAAGAGTTTTTAGTAATGGATTTTTGTCGGACGCCTTCCCAATCACTAATGGTACCCGCCAGGGCTGCCCTCTCTCACCTTTGATATATGCTCTTGGTATTGAACCCCTGGCAGCTAAAATTAGAGCAGATACTGCATTCCCAGGCCTGACCCATGGCGGACTCTCCCATAAATTGTGTATCTTTGCCGACGACGTTCTCCTCTTCGTATCTCAACCCTCCTCCTCTCTCCCGCAACTACATTCCATATTACACGACTTCAGTGAGGCATCATACTACAAACTGAATACAACTAAAACCGAAGCTTTGCCTGTCCAATTACCCGATACACTCACGGCCGCTTTACGTTCTCAATATCCATACAACTGGAAACTCAACTCACTTACATACCTCGGGATACATATCCCCCCTACCTCCTCGGCTGTGTTCGATTTAAATCCCCCCCCCCCCCCTGATACTCACTCTCCAGACCCTGACAGCCTCGTGGTTGCTGTATGAGATATCCTGGCTGGGACGTTTATCTGCCTTTAAAATGTCCTTATTACCCAAACTCATGTATTTATTTCGCACTATACCTTATTCTTTTCCCAAACCGTACCTCGATAAATGCAGAGTTGTTCTGATGAGATACCTATGGAAATCGCACCCCCCAAAACTGGCACATGCTAGAATGATACTTCCCCGACACAGAGGAGGCCTCGCATTGCCTGACCTAAGTATGTACCAGGAAGCATGTGTGCTTGCCCAACTGAAATCTTGGAACATATCCAATCCCGCTCCCCTCTGGGCTCACATTGAGGAGGTCGGGTGCATAGGATACCCCTTAGCAGATTTGCTGTGGACTCCTAAGGTCCTCCGTCCCAATGGTTTGAATGTTCTTCCCTCTACGGCTTCTTCCTTACGAATATGGGATAATTTGATGAGTAAACTTCCTAGCACTACTACCCCCCATACGACCCTTTCACTTAAAGCAGTGAGTAAGTTAATTCCCAACTTCCATATCTCTACGTGGACTGCTTGTAATATTCATACCCTTGGAGACCTATTAGATGGAACTACCTTCCTTTCATTCGCCCAATTGCACGATAAATTCTCCCTCCCAAGTGCTGAACTGTTTCACTACTTTCAGATCAGACACTGGTTCCAAAGCCTACCCACAGTACAAACTCCCCCCAGCTCTCTGGCTCAGTCTATCCGATCCCGCATGGTATTATCTTCATCAACTAAAGATATAACTTATTGGTACAACACACTCATCTCATTAGTCCCATACCAAAAGTCTAATGCTCAGAGGTGCTGGGAGGGAGACTTGGGTATTCCCATAGCAGAGTCACAATGGGAGAAATTATACCGTTTAACATTTCGCATGTCTCGCTGTTTAAATCATTCAGAAATGCATGTTAAACTACTGAATAGATTATACCTGACCCCAGACAGACTGCACACCTTCTGGCCCTCCTGCTCACCACTATGCTGGAGAAATTGCGGAGAGATAGGGCATGTATACCATATTTTCTGGTCATGTCCCCTTCTCCAAACTTTCTGGGCAGAAGTATTTACGCTAATAAATAAAGTTCTAGGCCTATCTTTAAGCCCATCCCCAGATCTGGCTCTCCTACATATGTATCCCCTGGAGGTATCATCCTCCCGGAGGTACCTGTTGGGACACATCTGTATAGCAGCAAGGGCAACCCTGGCCCAAGCCTGGAAGCAGGTGGCGGTCCCACCTGTTCTAAAGGTGTTTCATAAAGTTAATTTCCATTATACTATGGAAACCGAATGTATGCCTTATTCCTCTTCTGCTTCCTCTCCCATGGTGAAATGGTTCCATTGGCATGAATACGTCACGGAGGGGGAAGGCTCCACCCTCATATCACACCCGGGGATGTCGTCCCCTTTACAATTCAGCCTGAATGAGGAACCTTCTACTTCTTGAGTGCTCTATCTCCCATACTTTCCCCTCTGGTTTTTACTAGATAGAGGTTGAGTATCCCTTATCCAAAATGCTTGGGACCAGAGGTATTTTGGATATCGGATTTTTCCGTATTTTGGAATAATTGCATACCATCATGAGATATCATGGTGATGGGACCTAAATCTAAGCACAGAATACATTTATGTTACATATACACCTTATACACACAGCCTGAAAGTCATTTTAGCCAATATTTTTTATAACTTTGTGCATTAAACAAAATGTGTCTACATTTACAAAATTCATTTATGTTTCATATACACCTTATACACACAGCCTGAAGGTCATTTAATACAATATTTTTAATAACTTTGTGTATTAAACAAAGTTTGTGTACATTGAGCCATCAAAAAACAAAGGTTTCACTTTCTCACTCTCACGCAAAAAAGTCCGTATTTCGGAATATTCCGTATTTCGGAATATTTGGATATGGGATACTCAACCTGTATTACATTTATAATGTTATCAACCGATCCCCACCGGTTTCTAGAGACGGAGTAGAGAAACCATATTGAACTAGCTATGCACATTTCAAACTGTTAACATGTCTAGGATACCTGTATTCCTACTTAGTGTTATGCTATCTGTTCTATATGTATGTTGCATTTTATTGACGTGTACATCCCTCCCCACCCTGGTCTTTTTTCTGTACCCCCTCCTTTTTTCTTCCCTTTTTGCATTCAATATAAAATTCAATAAAAACTATTGATGTTAAAACACATAAGTATGCAGTCCCAAGTAGGATGGCACTCACAGGGCTTTACATCAGCAGAAAGAAAACACAGGGAGAACACTTCTCATACGATCAACGTTTTAATTATTATTGATTTTTGTCAATGTATATTCTTATTTATTTTCCCTGCAATCAAATTAAGAACAACCCAATTGATTATTCAACAATTTATTGCATCTGCAACAGATGTTGGGGGTCATTCCGAGTTGTTCGCTCGCTAGCAGTTTTTAGCAGCCGTGCAAACGCTAAGCCGCCGCCCTCTGGGAGTGTATCTTAGCTTAGCAGAAGTGCGAACGAAAGCATCGCAGAGCGGCTACAAAAAAAAATTGTGCAGTTTCTGAGTAGCTCCAGACCTACTCAGCGCTTGCTATCACTTCATATCATTCAGTTCCGAATTTGATGTCACAAACACGCCCTGCGTTCTCCCAGCCACGCCTGCGTTTTTCCTGACACGCCTGCGTTTTTTCGAACACTCCCTGAAAATGGTCAATTGACACCCAGAAACGCCCTCTTCCTGTCAATCACTCTGCGGCAGCCAGTTCGACTGAAATGCATCGCTAGACCTTGTATAAAACTACATCGGCCGTTGTGAAAGTACATCGTGCGTGCGCATTGCGGCGCATACGCATGTGCAGAACTGCCATTTTTTTGCATCATCGCTGCGCAGCGAACATTTTCAGCTAGCGATCAACTCGGAATGACCCCCCTTATGCACAGATTGCCAACTGTGTAAACAAGTTGAAAGTACAATTGAGCAATATATAAAACAAGCAAAAGCCCTGCCAGGGGTTGAGGTGGGTGCAGAGTCTGGTGCCTGGTCAGGGAATGTGTCCTTAGCTGCCTCTTCCTCTGCTTGTCTGTCATCCTAAGCATGTGTGTTACCTGTGAAGACAGCAAACAATGAGCAGGTAATATCCCACAGAACTATACACTGTATTTGACAAAATTCTGCTCACATGCCAAGTGTTTACATTAAATTGTGCCTGTGTAATGATGCCAACTGTCATACAGTATGACCAGTAGCGGATCTTGCCACGGGCAAGCAGGACTTTTGCCCAGGGCGCCGCCTTCCGGAGGGCGCCGGCGCCATCTGGAGGGCGCCACACCATGGCAAGATCCGCTGCTGCTGTGCCCCCTGCTGCCCGCTCTGTCCTCTACCGCTGCCCGCTGTCCCACTGCCGCTGGCCGCTGTGAAGTTTTCCTTCGTGGAGAGGACCTTTACTGTAATGATGTGCGGTGCGCGATGACGTCATCGCGCACCGCACATCATTTCAGCGGCGCTACTACTGTACAGGGGGCGTAACTGACCACGCCCCCTGTATGAAGCCACGCCCCTATTGCCGCCCGGGGCGCAAAAAGCCCCTGAACCGGCCCTGAGTATGACCATTGCAATGTTTATGTAGACCCCAAATGGGTGATTGCCTCCTACAACTGATATGCTTCAGTTTACATCCTTTAATCTGAGGGAGCCAAGCAACAAGACGGGACATGCTGCGTCAGTGCCACCTAAAGTTAAGGAGGGGATCCAGGGCAGGTGAGCAAGATACCCTGGCCAGGTTCTGCAAAAGCGTGACAGTGATACAGATGCTAACCTTTTCCGCTAGCCACGACATCATTTGCTGTGACTAGTGTGCCCGCGGGTGTATGCGGGCACTTGCATACGCACCCGCTGCCATAGGAATGCATTGATGCATACGCACCAATGGCTAGTCGTGAGTGGGTATAATTAGCCGCTGCTGCAATCTATTCGCACATGTGAGAAGATCATGCCAAAGATAAGGGAGAACCCATCTGTATTTGCAGTATACTGGCATTTATACATCAAGCTAGTTTTAAGGATTGATATGGTCTCCCTCCTCGTAGACAGTGGATAATTAGAGCCAGGGACAGATTAACAATGGGGCAGATGGAGCTCCAGCTCCAGGCCTCCACATAAAAATAGGCCCAGCATCGTGACAGCAGGATGATGATCAGACACCAGCTGGCCACACAGTAGGCCATAAATCGTAAGTATTAACATTACATTTCTATTTTTCCACACAAAATTATTTATTTTATGTTCTTATATTTAGAGAGACATTGGGGCTTATAGTGTATGGGGTTTACATGACTACATAGCACTGGCCACACCCACACAGCACTGGCCACACCCCATCTACTTCTCATAATAGGCCCTTGAACATTTTCAGCCCCATGCCCATGAGGCCCTAATTCTGGCCCTGATTACAGCCGATAAATTGGTTTGACAATAAAGGAGTCCATACATCAATTAATATGGTACCATATAAATGATCTAAACACTAGTTTATTTTGGCATTACCTCTTTTTCAGCTGCAGCCAGCGTCCGAATCAGGGCCGGTTCCGGGGCTTCTGGCGCCCCGGGCGGCATTAGGTGGCGTGGCTTCATACAGGGGGAGTGGTCAGTTACGCCCCCTGTACTGTTGTAGGATGTGCGGTGCGCGATGACGTCATCGTGCACCGCACAGCAAAGGTCCTCTCCACGAAGGTAAACTAGACGCTAAGCGTCTAGTTCCCTTCGTGGAGAGGACCTTTGCTGTGCGGTGCGCGAGGACGTCAACGCGCACCGCACATCATTACAGTGAAAGTCCTCTCCAGGAAGGGAAATTAGATGCGTAGCGTCTAGTTTCCCTTCACAACGGACAGCGGGCCGCGGCAGCGGGGGGCACCACAGCAGCAGCGGATCTTGCCATGGTGTGGCGCCCTCCGGATGGCACCGGCACCCTCCAGAAGGCGGCGCCCCGGGCAAAAGTCCTGCTTGCCCGCGGCAAGATCCGCTACTGGTCGGAATGTCTGGCTGGGGATTCGCTTCTGGTCCATTTATGCTGGAACAATGTTTAGAAGCACCCGGTTCTCTACACCCGTTACCACCATCGCAGGTGAATGCATTTGCGAGTGCAGAGAACTGGGTTCCACTAAACATTGTTCCGACATAAATGGACCAGAAGTGATTCCCCGTTGAACCAGCCTGACGCTGACTGCTGCAGAAACATGAAAACAAATCACATAATATATATAAAATATATATGTGTGCAGCAGCGCTGAATGATATACAATTATACTGTAATAAAAGTTAAAATAATTTATTAAACATGATAATTTTAAAGTTTAATCAAACGTACATACGTATATGCCCAGGACTCCTTTAAACCCCGTATAATTATGCAGGGCCACCCGCTACCATTTATTCCAATCAATATGGACAGTTCTTGGAAAAGGCTGTAGTAGTCTTCTAAAGCGCTTATAGTTTTACAGGTAACGTTACCAATTTGTGCCCGCTGGAGGAGAGTTGCTGTCCACAGCCTGTTAATTCTTGGAGTAATAAATAAATAAATAAATAAATAAACAATAATAAACAAATAAATTAAAAATATTTGGAGTGGCTGTTGGGGCAAATTTTAACCCTTTGCTAAGTAAGTGTAACTCTGTTTCATTAAGTTTTTTTGATGAAAGATTATAAATGTTTTTTTATTTCTTTTTATACATTTTGATTTCTTGTTTTTTCTCCTCTTTCCTCCCCTTCCTCCTCAAAACTTGATCTTCTTCTTCTCGTTGGTGTTTCTATGTACTGTTACCTGTCTTGAAAAGTGTCTCTCTGATACCTCCTTTTCCACTGTTCTAAAAAAACCTCTGGGGAAGATTCCCTGATTTCTTTGATTTTTCGATCTTTGGGTCTGGCTCACAAATTTGTACTATGTGGGTTTCCAGATACATTTTGTCTCCTATCAACATAGGCGGATCCCGTATTATGACCAGAGGAAATCCTCTGTCTCCCTACATCGGTCCACCTTCCCCTTGGCTTTGGTTGTAATCCCTGTTTAGTTGGTTCATATGAGGATTTTGAATGCTCTGTTGTGGGTATAATCTCTTACTCCTTTTCTGTACGTTCTGGCACAACCTTGTTCATAATCTTTTAGGTCTCTGTGGAATTTCTTACATTTCCCTTCTATAAGTTGTTGTTCAAATTGAATTAGTTTTTCTGTGATTATTTTGTCTTTCTCCTTATATACTTGTGTATGACTGTATGGTTCTAATTACATGATTAAGATTGTTTATAAGTCAGGTCTGCCTCCTATAAATTTTAAAGTATGTTTTTTATGAATTTGCTTGTAATTTTATATAATTGCACAATATCAGGTGCTTGCAATATACCAATTATAGAAGGTATAAATATGCTCATGAGTGAAGCAGACACATTTCCTTTGATAAAGCTGTCAGAGAACAGTGAAACGCATCAGGAAAAGGACCCCCCTACCCCTGTCAGCAGGATTCCCGCTTTTACATCACGCAAAAATTCCTATTGGACATCATCTTGGTTCTTACTACCACATCTACTGTGGACACCGCACTGGTACTGTGAGGACATTCCACTCTCAGAATAAACAGGCTGTGGACAGCTACTCTCCTCAAGCGGTCAAAAATTGGTGACGTTACCTATAAACAGAGGCGTAACTAGGGTAGGGCGAGTAGGGCACGTGCCCTGGGCGCCTTGGCAGGCCCAGCAGAGGGGGGGGGGGGGCGCTGCCGGCGGCCAGGGTATCATGCCCCATTCGCCCCGTCACGCCACAATGTGAGGGGAGGAGAGCGCAGCATCTCTCCCTCCCCTCACCGCCGCTGCCAGCACCAGCAGCGCTGCATGTGTCTGGTCTCCGGCGGCGTTAGCCAATCAGAGCTTGCGGACCGGCTCCTAATTGGCTGCCGGTCCGCGAGCTCTGATTGGCTAGCAAACCGGCGCCACATAGCCGCCGCCAGAGACCTGCAGCGGTGAGGGGCAGGAGAGGTGCTGCGCTGCGCTCTCCTCCCCTCACATAGCACAGCCACGAAACGGGAAGAAGCGGTGAGTGAGCGGGGGGGCAGGCACTGTGGGGCAATGTAACTGGCACTGTGGGGCAATGTAACTGGCACTGTGGGGCATGTATCTGGCACTGTGGGGCATGTATCTGGAACTGTGGGGCAATGTAACTGGCACTGTGGGGCATGTAACTGGCACTGTGGGGCATGTATCTGGCACTGTGGGGCAATGTAACTGGCACTGTGGGGCAATGTAACTGGCACTGTGGGGCATGTATCTGGCACTGTGGGGCAATGTAACTGGCACTGTGGGGCATGTAACTGGCACTGTTGGGCATGTATCTGGCACTGTGGGGCATGTATCTGGCACTGTGGGGCAATGTAACTGGCACTGTGGGGCATGTAACTGGCACTGTGGGGCATGTATCTGGCACTGTGGGGCAATGTAACTGGCACTGTGGGGCAATGTAACTGGCACTGTGGGGCATGTATCTGGCACTGTGGGGCATGTATCTGGAACTGTGTGGCAATGTAACTGGCACTGTGGGGCATGTAACTGGCACTGTGGGGCATGTATCTGGCACTGTGGGGCAATGTAACTGGCACTGTGGGGCAATGTAACTGGCACTGTGGGGCATGTATCTGGCACTGTGGGTCATGTAACTGGCACTGTGGGGCATGTATCTGGCACTGTGGGGCATGTATCTGGCACTGTGGGGCAATGTAACTGGCACTGTGGGGCATGTATCTGGCACTATGGGGCATTGTAACTGGCACTGTGGGGCATGTATCTGGCAGTATGGGGCAATGTAACTGGCACTATGGGGCAATGTAACTGGCACTGTGGGGCATGTATCTGTCACTGTGGGGCATGTGACTGGCACTGTGGGGCATGTAACTGGCACTGTGGAGCATGTATCTGGCACTGTGGGGCAATGTAACTGGCACTGTGGGGCATGTATCTGGCACTGTGGGGCATGTAACTGGCACTGTGGGGCATGTAACTGGCACTGTGGAGCATGTATCTGGCACTTTGGGGCAATGTAAATGGCACTGTGGGGCATGTATCTGGCACTGTGGGGCAATGTAACTGGCACTGTGGGGCAATGTAACTGGCACTGTGGGGAATGTATCTGTCACTGTGGGGCATGTAACTGGCACTGTGGGGCATGTATCTGGCACTGTGGGGCATGCATCTGGCACTGTGGGGCAATGTAACTGGCACTGTGGGGCATGTATCTGGCACTGTGGGGCAATGTAACTGGCACTGTGGGGCATGTGTCTGGCACTGTGGGGCATGTAACTGGCACTGTGGAGCATGTATCTGGCACTGTGGGGCAATGTAACTGGCACTGTGGGGCATGTATCTGGCACTGTGGGGCAATGTAACTGGCACTGTGGGGCATGTAACTGGCACTGTGGGGCATGTATCTGGCACTGTGGGGCATGTATCTGGCACTGTGTGGCATTGTAACTGGCACTGTGGGGCATGTAACTGGCACTGTGGGGCATTTTCAGTGGCCACACCCTTTCTGGTGCGTGGTCACACCCCTTCTGGTGTGTGACCACGCCCATTTTTCCGCCACACGTGCGCACATATTTCTTTTGGTGTTTTTATTTTTGTTTTTTGGGGGGCACGCCACTCTTCATCTTGCCCTGGGCTCCGAAAACCCTAGTTACGCCTCTGCCTATAAACCTATAAGCGCTTTAGAAGACTACTACAGCCTTTTCCAAGAACTGTCCATATTGATTGGAATAAATGGTAGTGGGTGGCCCTGCATAATTATACGGGGGTTTAAAGGAGTCCTGGGCATGTACATATGTATGTTTGATTAAATTTTAAAATTATCATGTTTAATAAATTAATTTAACTTTTATTACAGTATAATTGTATATCATTCAGCGCTGCTACATACATATATATTTTATATATATTATGTAATTTGTTTTCCTGTTAACACTATATAAGAATTGACTACGCTTTACTAGCAGCTGCTATTGGAAATTTAACCCATACAAGCGCCGAAGTTCCTTTCCTGTTGGTTAGTTCCTTGCTGCAGAAACATACCTGTTTAACTAAGATACTAATCAGCTGCTAAGTGATACTGTTCTATCTCTTTTTATATAGCGTTTATCTAATTAAACTATGAAAAAGATCGTTGCAGCACAAATAACTATAAATCCCTGCCCCCTGGAAAATCAGGTCTCAGGCTTGACTGGCATAGCACCCCGCTCTTTATCGCAGTGTTGTAGAACACCTCAAACCGAGCAATGACTTAAACCAGCAGTGAGGAGACATATCCGGTGGGTGTTCAGCTCTAAAGGAGCATTGTCCAACTAGATACCACTGAAATATCAGAATCTGTGAGTTTTCTGGACCCAGAACAAGACCTGAGGTCTGTAAGTGGCTGGAGGCCGTGTGTTGAAAACCAAGTTTAATGAGGTTTTTCTTTGTAGATGAAATGGAACTTGTTTATTGATGCTGCCAGAACAGGTAGTGATCTGAGAGGGCACATTGATTACTAGTAGTGACTGCCGAATATGATCAAGACAGGGGACTGCAGAGAGTGCCCATAGAGAGTCTCTGAGGATGACACCCAATTGTTGCCAGGAGTCAATGCACGCACAGAGTAAATTCTGTGCAATGATTGCGCAACAGTACGTAATATACGGTTGCTCCCAGAGCACCCGGCTCCTTATTGCAATGTTGTGGAACACTGCACACAGAGCAATAATTTGACAAACCAGTTCTGGTGCATACATGAGAACACCTTCCAGAGGCCTAAGGTATGGTATGGGGGTAATTCCAAGTTGATCGCAGCAGGATTTTTGATAGCAACTGGGCAAAACCATGTGCACTGCAGGGGAGGCAGATATAACATGTGCAGAGAGAGTTAGATTTTGGTGTGGTGTGTTCAATCAGCAATCTAATTTGCAGTGTAAAAATAAAGCAGCCAGTATTTACCCTGCACAGAAATAAAATAACCCACCCAAATCTAACTCTCTCTGCACATGTTATATCTGCCTCCCCTGCAGTGCACATGGTTTTGCACAGTTGCTATCAAAAATCCTGCTGCGATCAACTTGGAATTACCCCCTATGTGCGGCAGTGTAGTCAAACTTTGCATCTAGGTTTAGTAACAGCACCAGAATCAGGAGCCATGTGCAACTTGGGTAGGTAGGTACTACCCCCTGTAAATGTAAAATGCAAAAATTAACACAAACATGTAACAATTGCAAAACTACAGGAAAAATGTAAGTCTCATTTTATTTACTCAGCAACCACGCATCCCCGCTTTGTCTCACAGATAATTTATGGATTAATTGATATCATGTGTAGAGATGAGCGGGTTCGGTTCGCCGAGAACCGAACCCCCCCGAACTCCACGTGTCAAACACGGGTCCGAGCCCGGCTCGGTTGTTCCCGCCTGACTCGGAAAACCTGAACGAGGCAAAACGTCATCATCCCGCTGTCGGATTCTCGCGAGATTCGGATTCCATATAAAGAGCCGCGCGTCGCCGCCATTTTCACTCGGGCATTGTAGAGGGTACAGAGAGGACGTGGCTACGTTCTCTCAGTGTCAGTTCTCAGCATCAGTGCTCAGTATCAGTGCTTATTGCTGCTCAGTAATACTAGTACAGTGTCTCTCTTGTGCTGCATCTTGCTGCTGTAGGGTTCTGTGGTAGTAGTGTCCTGTGACTGTGCATCGGCCATCATCATTCCAGTCACAGTGGTATCTGGGGGGGTGACAATTCCAGAGTGCTTTTGTGCTGCACACTAATACTAGTACAGTGTCTTGTGCTCAGGGGTGTAGCGAGGGTCGCTCCAATGGAGCTCCAGCTCCGGGCGCCGGTAAAGTTAGAGGGCGCGCCATCACCTGCCCCCCCTCACTCTGCCCAATATACCGCAGGCCGCTGTAGAGGCAGCCGCATAGCAGAAGAAGGAAAAGCAGAGGGGCACACACTGACTCAGACTCTGAGACTAAATAGGGAACAGGACAGGCCATAGGCGATAGTAGGAAACACAGACAGCCGGCACATGCCGGAACTCTGCCCACCCTCTTTATATGTCTCACTGTCTGCTTGTAGCTGTGCAGCAAGGTTACTTCTGTCCTGCTACATCACTCTTTATCCCCTCGGCTGCAGCACCTCTTTCTGCCCCGGCTGCTGCAGCACCTCTCTCTGTCCCAGCTGCTGCTGCAGCACCTCTCTCTGTCCCAGCTGCTGCAGCAGCACCTCTCTCTGCATTATAAGCTGCAGAGTAACATGTATAAGCGGCTCTACTGTGTTGTGTAATGTGTATACGGGGCTCTACTGTGTGCCGTAAAGTGTATGTAAAGTGTACTGCTGATTGGTGTAATGTTAATAACGGACACTACTGTGGTGTAATGTGAATAACGGACAATACAGTAAGGTGTCATCTGAAATGGTACTATGCTGTGGCCATGCCCCTTCCCCATGAAGCCATGCCCCTATATTTTTGCTGCGCGCCCCTATTTTAAACATGGGGGCGCCCAAAGGATACCTTCGCACTGAGATCCACAAGGTCTAGAACCGGCCCTGTCGTCGATTTAGGATTTTTCAATATTTTTTATTTTCAAATGTAACATGTACCCAAGTCAGTACAGGAGAGGGGGCGCCGAAACATACCCTTGCTCCGGGCACCATGGCACCTAGCTACACCTGTGCTTGTGCTGCATCGTGCTGCTCAGTGTCAGTTCTCAGTAGTATCATTAGTGCTCAGTATCAGTGCTCAGTAGTATCATTAGTGCTCAGTATCAGTGCTCATTGTCTTGTGGTGCTCAGTAATACTACATGACTAATACTAGTACATTGTCTTGTGCTAATCTTGTTGCTCAGTATCAGTGCTCAGTAGTGATGAGCGGGTTCGGTTTCAGAGAAACCGAACCCCCCCCGAACTTTACCTTTTTTACACGGGTCCGAGCCATACTCGGATTCTCCCGTATGGCTCGGCTAACCCGAGCGCACCCGAACGTCATCATCCCGCTGTCGGATTCTCGCGAGATTTGGATTCTATATAAGCAGCCGCGCGTCGCCGCCATTTTCACACGTGCATTGAGATTGATAGGGAGAGGACGAGGCTGGCGTCCTCTCCGCGAGACAGTTGATCTGATAGCTTTGCTTGTTAAATTATTTTACTATTGTGGGGAGGATTGGGGAGCAGCTGTTAGGAGGAGTACAGTGCAGAGTTTTGCTGATAGTGACCACCAGTTTTTTATCCGTTCTCTGCCTGAAAAAAATGCTCCATACCATATCTGTGCTCAGTGTGCTGCATGATATATCTGTGCTGAGTGCTCACACTGCTTAATTGTGGGGACTGGGGAGCAGCTATAGCAGGAGTACAGTGCACAGTTTTGATGACAGTGACCACCAGTATACGTTTGTCTGCCTGAAAAACACTCCTGTGGCTTTTTTTTTTTATACTAGTAGTTTAGCAGTCTGCTGACAGTGTCCACCAGGTCCATTATACTGTATATAGCAGTACGGTAGGCCACTGCTGTACCTACCTCTGTGTCGTCAGTCACTCGTCATACATAAAGTATACTATCCATCCATCTACATTGTATACCTGTGGTGGCTTTTTTTTTATACTAGTAGTTTAGCAGTCTGCTGACAGTGTCCACCAGGTCCATTATACTGTATATAGCAGTACGGTAGGCCACTGCTGTACCTACCTCTGTGTCATCACTCGTCATCCATAAAGTATACTATCCATCCATCTACATTGTATACCTGGGGTGCCTTTTAGTTGTGCGCATTAAAAATATGGAGAACAAAAATGTGGAGGTTAAAAAAATAGGGAAAGATCAAGATCCACTTCCACCTCGTGCTGAAGCTGCTGCCACTAGTCATGGCCGAGACGATGAAATGCCATCAACGTCGTCTGCCAAGGCCGATGCCCAATGTCATAGTAGAGAGCATGCAAAATCCAAAACACAAAAGTTCAGTAAAATGACCCAAAAATCAAAATTAAAAGCGTCTGAGGAGAAGCGTAAACTTGCCAATATGCCATTTACGACACGGAGTGGCAAGGAACGGCTGAGGCCCTGGCCTATGTTCATGGCTAGTGGTTCAGATTCACATGAGGATGGAAGCACTCATCCTCTCGCTAGAAAAAAGAAAAGACTTAAGCTGGCAAAAGCACAGCAAAGAACTGTGCGTTCTTCAAAATCACAAATCCCCAAGGAGAGTCCAATTGTGCCGGTTGCGATGCCTGACCTTCCCAACACTGGACGGGAAGAGCTTGCGCCTTCCACCATTTGCACGCCCCCTGCAAGTGCTGGAAGGAGCACCCGCAGTCCAGTTCCTGATAGTCAAATTGAAGATGTCACTGTTGAAGTACACCAGGATGAGGATATGGGTGTTGCTGGCGCTGGGGAGGAAATTGACAAGGAGGATTCTGATGGTGAGGTGGTTTGTTTAAGTCAGGCACCCGGGGAGACACCTGTTGTCCGTGGGACGAATATGGGCCTTGACATGCCTGGTCAAAATACAAAAAAAATCAGCTCTTCGGTGTGGAATTATTTCAACAGAAATGCGGACAACAGGTGTCAAGCCGTGTGTTGCCTTTGTCAAGCTGTAATAAGTAGGGGTAAGGACGTTAACCACCTCGGAACATCCTCCCTTATACGTCACCTGCAGCGCATTCATCATAAGTCAGTGACAAGTTCAAAAACTTTGGGCGACAGCTGAAGCAGTCCACTGACCAGCAAATCCCTTCCTCTTGTAACCAAGCTCCTGCAAACCACACCACCAACTCCCTCAGTGTCAATTTCCTCCTTACCCAGGAAAGCCAATAGTCCTGCAGGCCATGTCACTGTCAAGTCTGACGAGTCCTCTCCTGCCTGGGATTCCTCCGATGCATCCTTGAGTGTAACGCCTACTGCTGCTGGCGCTGCTGTTGTTGCTGCTGGGAGTCGATCGTCATCCCAGAGGGGAAGTCGGAAGACCACTTTTACTACTTTCAGTAAGCAATTGACTGTCCAACAGTCCTTTGCGAGGAAGATGAAATATCACAGCAGTCATCCTGCTGCAAAGCGGATAACTGAGGCCTTGGCAGCCTGGGCGGTGAGAAATGTGGTTCCGGTATCCATCGTTAATTCAGAGCCAACTATAGACTTGATTGAGGTACTGTGTCCCCGGTACCAAATACCATCTAGGTTCCATTTCTCTAGGCAGGCGATACCGAAAATGTACACAGACCTCAGAAAAAGACTCACCAGTGTCCTAAAAAATGCAGTTGTACCCAATGTCCACTTAACCATGGACATGTGGACAAGTGGAGCAGGGCAGACTCAGGACTATATGACTGTGACAGCCCACTGGGTAGATGTATTGCCTCCCGCTGCAAGAACAGCAGCGGCGGCACCAGTAGCAGCATCTCGCAAACGCCAACTCGTTCCTAGGCAGGCTACGCTTTGTATCACCGCTTTCCAGAATACGCACACAGCTGAAAACCTCTTACGGCAACTGAGGAAGATTATCGCAGTATGGCTTACCCCAATTGGACTCTCCTGGGGATTTGTGGCATCGGACAATGCCAGCAATATTGTGCGTGCATTACATCTGGGCAAATTCCAGCACGTCCCATGTTTTGCACATACCTTGAATTTGGTGGTGCAGAATTATTTAAAAAATGACAGGGGCGTGCAAGAGATGTTGTCGGTGGCCCGAAGAATTGCGGGCCACTTTCGGCGTTCAGGCACCACGTACAGAAGACTGGAGCACCACCAAAAATACCTGAACCTGCCCTGCCATCATCTGAAGCAAGAGGTGGTAACGAGGTGGAATTCAACCCTCTATATGCTTCAGAGGATGGAGGAGCAGCAAAAGGCCATTCAAGCCTATTCATCTGGCCACGATATAGGCAAAGGAGGTGGAATGCACCTGTCTCAAGCGCAGTGGAGAATGATTTCAACGTTGTGCAAGGTTCTGCAACCCTTTGAACTTGCCACACGTGAAGTCAGTTCAGACACTGCCAGCCTGAGTCAGGTCATTCCCCTCATCAGGCTTTTGCAGAAGAAGCTGGAGAGATTGAAGGAGGAGCTAAAACAGAGCGATTCCGCTAGGCATGTGGGACTTGTGCATGGAGCCCTTCATTCGCTTAACCAGGATTCACGGGTGGTCAATCTGTTAAAATCAGAGCACAACATTTTGGCTACCATGCTCGATCCTAGATTTAAAACCTATGTTGTATCTCTCTTTCCGGCAGACACAAGTCTGCAGGGGTTCAAAGACCTGCTGGTGAGAAAATTATCAACTCAAGCGGAACGTGACCCGTCAACAGCTCCTCCTTCACATTCTCCCGCAACTGGGGGTGCGAGGAAAAGGCTAAGAATTTCGAGCCCACCCGCTGGCGGTGATGCAGGGCAGTCTGGAGCGAGTGTTGACATCTGGACCGGACTGAAGGACCTGCCAACGATTACTGACATGTCGTCTACTGTCACTGCATATGATTCTCTCACCATTGAAAGAATGGTGGAGGATTATATGAGTGACCGCATCCAAGTAGGCACGTCAGACAGTCCGTACGTATACTGGCAGGAAAAAGAGGCAATTTGGAGGCCCTTGCAGAAACTGGCTTTATTCTACCTAAGTTGCCCTCCCTCCAGTGTGTACTCCGAAAGAGTGTTTAGTGCAGCCGCTCACCTTGTCAGCAATCGGCGTACGAGGTTACTTCCAGAAAATGTGGAGAAGATGATGTTCATTAAAATGAATTATAATCAATTCCTCCGTGGAGACATTTACCAGCAGCAATTGCCTCCAGAAAGTACACGGGGACCTGAGATGGTGGATTCCAGTGGGGACGTATTAATAATCTGTGAGGAGGGGGATGTACACAGTGAAAGGGGTGATTAATCGGACGATGATGATGAGGTGGACATCTTGCCTCTGTAGAGCCAGTTTGTGCAAGGAGAGATTGATTGCTTCTTTTTTGGTGGGGGCCCAAACCAACCAGTCATTTCAGTCACAGTCGTGTGGCAGACCCTGTCGCTGAAATGATGGGTTCTTTAAAGTGTGCATACCCTGTTTATACAACATAAGGGTGGGTGGGAGGGCCCAAGGACAATTCCATCTTGCACCTCTTTTTTCTTTCATTTTTCTTTGCATCATGTGCTGTTTGGGGAGTATTTTTTTGAAGGGCCATCCTGCCTGACACTGCAGTGTCACTCCTAGATGGGCCAGGTGTTTGTGTCGGCCACTTGTGTCGCTTAGCTTAGTCACACAGCGACCTTGGTGCGCCTCTTTTTTTCTTTGCATCATGTGCTGTTTGGGGACTATTTTTTTTGAAGGGCCATCCTGCCTGAAACTGCAGTGTCACTCCTAGATGGGCCAGGTGTTTGTGTCGGCCACTTGTGTCGCTTAGCTTAGTCACACAGCGACCTTGGTGCGCCTCTTTTTTTCTTTGCATCATGTGCTGTTTGGGGACTATTTTTTTGAAGGGCCATCCTGCCTGACACTGCAGTGTCACTCCTAGATGGGCCAGGTGTTTGTGTCGGCCACTTGTGTCGCTTAGCTTAGTCACACAGCGACCTTGGTGCGCCTCTTTTTTTCTTTGCATCATGTGCTGTTTGGGGACTATTTTTTTCAAGTGCCATCCTGTCTGACACTGCAGTGCCACTCCTAGATGGGCCAGGTGTTTGTGTCGGCCACTTGTGTCGCTTAGTTTAGTCACACAGCGACCTTGGTGCGCCTCTTTTTTTCTTTGCATCATGTGCTGTTTGGGGACTATTTTTTTGAAGTGCCATCCTGTCTGACACTGCAGTGCCACTCCTAGATAGGCCAGGTGTTTGTGTCGGCCACTTGGGTCGCTTAGCTTAGTCACACAGCTACCTCATTGCGCCTCTTTTTTTCTTTGCATCATGTGCTGTTTGGGGAGTATTTTTTTGAAGGGCCATCCTGCCTGACACTGCAGTGTCACTCCTAGATGGGCCAGGTGTTTGTGTCGGCCACTTGTGTCGCTTAGCTTAGTCACACAGCGACCTTGGTGCGCCTCTTTTTTTCTTTGCATCATGTGCTGTTTGGGGACTTTTTTTTTCAAGTGCCATCCTGTCTGACACTGCAGTGCCACTCCTAGATGGGCCAGGTGTTTGTGTCGGCCACTTGGGTCGCTTAGCTTAGTCACACAGCGACCTTGGTGCGCCTCTTTTTTTCTTTGCATCATGTGCTGTTTGGAGAGTATTTTTTTGAAGGGCCATCCTGCCTGACACTGCAGTGTCACTCCTAGACGGGCCAGGTGTTTGTGTCGGCCACTTGTGTCGCTTAGCTTAGTCACACAGCGACTTTGGTGCGCCTCTTTTTTTATTTGCAACATGTGCTGTTTGGGGACTATTTTTTTCAAGTGCCATCCTGTCTGACACTGCAGTGCCACTCCTAGATGGGCCAGGTGTTTGTGTCGGCCACTTGTGTCGCTTAGCTTAGTCACACAGCGACCTTGGTGCGCCTCTTTTTTTCTTTGCATCATGTGCTGTTTGGGGACTATTTTTTTGAAGGGCCATCCTGCCTGACACTGAAGTGTCACTACTAGATGGGCTAGGTGTTTGTGTCGGCCACTTGTGTCGCTTAGCTTAGTCACACAGCGACCTTGGTGCGCCTCTTTTTTTCTTTGCATCATGTGCTGTTTGGGGACTATTTTTTTCAAGTGCCATCCTGTCTGACACTGCAGTGCCACTCCTAGATGGGCCAGGTGTTTGTGTCGGCCACTTGTGTCGCTTAGCTTAGTCACACAGCGACCTTGGTGCGCCTCTTTTTTTCTTTGCATCATGTGCTGTTTGGGGACTATTTTTTTCAAGTGCCATCCTGTCTGACACTGCAGTGCCACTCCTAGATGGGCCAGGTGTTTGTGTCGGCCACTTGGGTCGCTTAGCTTAGTCACACAGCTACCTCATTGCGCCTCTTTTTTTCTTTGCATCATGTGCTGTTTGGGGAGTATTTTTTTGAAGGGCCATCCTGCCTGACACTGCAGTGTCACTCCTAGATGGGCCAGGTGTTTGTGTCGGCCACTTGGGTCGCTTAGCTTAGTCACACAGCGACCTTGGTGCGCCTCTTTTTTTCTTTGCATCATGTGCTGTTTGGGGACTATTTTTTTCAAGTGCCATCCTGTCTGACACTGCAGTGCCACTCCTAGATGGGCCAGGTGTTTGTGTCGGCCACTTGGGTCGCTTAGCTTAGTCACACAGCTACCTCATTGCGCCTCTTTTTTTTCTTCTTTGCGTCATGTGCTGTTTGGGGAGTATTTTTTGGAAGGGCCATCCGGCCTGACACTGCAGTGCCACTCCTAGATGGGCCAGGTGTTTGTGTCGGCCACTAGGGTCGCTTAGCTTACTCACACAGCTACCTCATTGCGCCTCTTTTTTTCTTTGCGTCATGTGCTGTTTGGGGAGTGTTTTTTGGAAGGGCCATCCTGCGTGACACTGCAGTGCCACTCCTAGATGGGCCAGGTGTTTGTGTCGGCCACTAGGGTCGCTTATCTTAGTCACACAGCTACCTCATTGCGCCTCTTTTTTTCTTTGCATCAAGTGCTGTTTGGGGACTATTTTTTTGAAGTGCTATCCTGTCTGACACTGCAGTGCCACTCCTAGATGGGCCAGGTGTTTGTGTCGGCCACTAGGGTCGCTTAGCTTACTCACACAGCTACCTCATTGCGCCTCTTTTTTTCTTTGCGTCATGTGCTGTTTGGGGAGTGTTTTTTGGAAGGGCCATCCTGCGTGACACTGCAGTGACACTCCTAGATGGGCCAGGTGTTTGTGTCGGCCACTAGGGTCGCTTATCTTAGTCACACAGCTACCTCATTGCGCCTCTTTTTTTCTTTGCATCAAGTGCTGTTTGGGGACTATTTTTTTGAAGTGCTATCCTGTCTGACACTGCAGTGCCACTCCTAGATGGGCCAGGTGTTTGTGTCGGCCACTTGTGTCGCTTAGCTTAGTCACACAGCTACCTCATTGCGCCTCTTTTTTTCTTTGCATCATGTGCTGTTTGGGGAGTATTTTTTGGAAGGGCCATCCGGCCTGACACTGCAGTGCCACTCCTAGATGGGCCAGGTGTTTGTGTCGGCCACTAGGGTCGCTTAGCTTACTCACACAGCGACCTCATTGCGCCTCTTTTTTTCTTTGCGTCATGTGCTGTTTGGGGAGTGTTTTTTGGAAGGGCCATCCTGCGTGACACTGCAGTGCCACTCCTAGATGGGCCAGGTGTTTGTGTCGGCCACTAGGGTCGCTTATCTTAGTCACACAGCTACCTCATTGCGCCTCTTTTTTTCTTTGCATCAAGTGCTGTTTGGGGACTATTTTTTTGAAGTGCTATCCTGTCTGACACTGCAGTGCCACTCCTAGATGGGCCAGGTGTTTGTGTCGGCCACTTGTGTCGCTTAGCTTAGTCACACAGCTACCTCATTGCGCCTCTTTTTTTCTTTGCATCATGTGCTGTTTGGGGAGTATTTTTTTGAAGGGCCATCCTGCCTGACACTGCAGTGCCACTACTAGATGGGCCAGGTGTTTGTGTCGGCCACTTGTGTCGCTTAGCTTAGTCACACAGCTACCTCATTGCGCCTCTTTTTTTCTTTGCATCATGTGCTGTTTGGGGACTATTTTTTTGAAGGGCCATCCTGCCTGACACTGCAGTGCCACTACTAGATGGGCCAGGTGTTTGTGTCGGCCACTTGTGTCGCTTAGCTTAGTCACACAGCGACCTTGGTGCGCCTCTTTTTTTCTTTGCATCATGTGCTGTTTGGGGACTATTTTTTTCAAGTGCCATCCTGTCTGACACTGCAGTGCCACTCCTAGATGGGTCAGGTGTTTGTGTCGGCCACTTGTGTCGCTTAGCTTAGCCATCCAGCGACCTCGGTGCAAATTTTAGGACTAAAAATAATATTGTGAGGTGTGAGGTGTTCAGAATAGACTGAAAATGAGTGGAAATTATGGTTATTGAGGTTAATAATACTATGGGATCAAAATGACCCCCAAATTCTATGATTTAAGCTGTTTTTTAGGTTTTTTTTGTAAAAAACACCCGAATCCAAAACACACCCGAGTCCGACAAAAAAATTTCTGTGAGGTTTTGCCAAAACGCATCCGAACCCAAAACACGGCCGCGGAACCGAACCCAAAACCAAAACACAAAACCCGAAAAATTTCCGGTGCACATCACTAGTACTCAGTAGTATCCTCAGTGCCCAGTATCAGTGCTCATTGTCTTGTGGTGCTCAGTAATACTACATTACTAATACTAGTACAGTGTCTTGTGCTAATCGTGCTGCTCAGTATCAGTGCTCAGTAGTATCATCAGTGCTCAGTATCAGTGCTCATTGTCTTGTGGTGCTCAGTAATACTACATTACTAATACTAGTACAGTGTCTTGTGCTAATCGTGCTGCTCAGTATCAGTGCTCAGTAGTATCATCAGTGCTCAGTATCACTGCTCATTGTCTTGTGGTGCTCAGTAATACTACATTACTAATACTAGTACAGTGTCTTGTGCTGCTCAGTGTCAGTTCTCAGTAGTATCATCAGTGCTCAGTAGTATCATTAGAGATGAGCGGGTTCGGTTCCTCGGAATCCGAACCCCCCCGAACTTCAGCCTTTTTACACGGGTCCGAGGCAGACTCGGATCTTCCCGCCTTGCTCGGCTAACCCGAGCGCGCCCGAACGTCATCATCCCGCTGTCGGATTCTCGCGAGGCTCATATTCTATCGCGAGACTCGGATTCTATATAAGGAGCCGCGCGTCGCCGCCATTTTCACACGTGCATTGAGATTGATAGGGAGAGGACGTGGCTGGCGTCCTCTCCGTTAGAATAGATAGAGACACTTGAGTTGATTACTTAGTAATTTTGGGGAGCATTAGGAGTACTCAGAGTGCAGAGTTTTGCTGATAGTTAGTTACTAGTGACTGACCACCACCAGTTTTATTTATTATTTAATATAATCCGTTCTCTGCCTGAAAAAAAACGATACACAGTCACATACCATATCTGTGCTCAGCCTCAGTGTGCTGCATGATAATATCATCTATGTATATCTGACTGTGCTGAGTGCTCACTGCTCACACAGCTGAATTGTGGGGGAGACTGGGGTGCAGTTATAGCAGGAGTACAGTGCACACTTTTGCTGTCAGTGTGACTGACCAGTGACCACCAGTATATTGTCTGCCTGAAAAAGTTAAACACTCCTGTGGTGTTTTTTTTTTTAATTCTATAAACGCATTCTGCTGACAGTGTCCAGCAGGTCCGTCATTCATTATATTATATAAATATTTACCTGCAGTAGTGTTATATTTTTTTTTTCATCTCTATCATCTTTATCATCTCTATATTAGCAGACGCAGTACGGTAGTCCACGGCTGTGGCTACCTCTGTGTCGTCAGTGCTCGTCCATAATTGTATACCTACCTGTGGTGGGTTTTTTTTTTCTATCTTCTTCATACTAGTAGTTTAGGAGTCTGCTGACAGTGTCCAGCAGGTCCGTCATTATATTATATATACCTGCAGTAGTGATATATATATATTTTTTATATCATTATCATCTCTATACTAGCAGACGCAGTACGGTAGTCCACGGCTGTAGCTACCTCTGTGTCGTCAGTGCTCGTCCATAATTGTATACCTACCTGTGGTGGGGTTTTTTTTCTATCTTCTTCATACTAGTAGTTTAGGAGTCTGCTGACAGTGTCCAGCAGGTCCGTCATTATATTATATATACCTGCAGTAGTGATATATATATATATATTTTTTATATCATTATCATCTCTATACTAGCAGACGCAGTACGGTAGTCCACGGCTGTAGCTACCTCTGTGTCGTCAGTGCTCGTCCATAATTGTATACCTACCTGTGGTGGGGTTTTTATTTCTATCTTCTTCATACTAGTAGTTTAGGAGTCTGCTGACAGTGTCCAGCAGGTCCGTCATTATATTATATATACCTGCAGTAGTGATATATATATATATATTTTTTATATCATTATCATCTCTATACTAGCAGACGCAGTACGGTAGTCCACGGCTGTAGCTACCTCTGTGTCGTCAGTGCTCGTCCATAATTGTATACCTACCTGTGGTGGGGTTTTTTTTTCTATCTTCTTCATACTAGTAGTTTAGGAGTCTGCTGACAGTGTCCAGCAGGTCCGTCATTATATTATATATACCTGCAGTAGTGATATATATATTTTTTTTATATCATTATCATCTCTATACTAGCAGACGCAGTACGGTAGTCCACGGCTGTAGCTACCTCTGTGTCGTCAGTGCTCGTCCATAATTGTATACCTACCTGTGGTGGGTTTTTTTTTCTATCTTCTTCATACTAGTAGTTTAGGAGTCTGCTGACAGTGTCCAGCAGGTCCGTCATTATATTATATATACCTGCAGTAGTGATATATATATATATATTTTATATCATTATCATCTCTATACTAGCAGATGCAGTACGGTAGTCCACGGCTGTGGCTACCTCTGTGTCGTCAGTGCTCGTCCATAATTGTATACCTACCTGTGGTGGGGTTTTTTTTCTATCTTCTTCATACTAGTAGTTTAGGAGTCTGCTGACAGTGTCCAGCAGGTCCGTCATTATATTATATATACCTGCAGTAGTGATATATATATATTTTTTATATCATTATCATCTCTATACTAGCAGACGCAGTACGGTAGTCCACGGCTGTAGCTACCTCTGTGTCGTCAGTGCTCGTCCATAATTGTATACCTACCTGTGGTGGGTTTTTTTTTCCTATCTTCTTCATACTAGTAGTTTAGGAGTCTGCTGACAGTGTCCAGCAGGTCCGTCATTATATTATATATACCTGCAGTAGTGATATATATATATATATTTTTTATATCATTATCATCTCTATACTAGCAGACGCAGTACGGTAGTCCACGGCTGTAGCTACCTCTGTGTCGTCAGTGCTCGTCCATAATTGTATACCTACCTGTGGTGGGTTTTTTTTTCTATCTTCTTCATACTAGTAGTTTAGGAGTCTGCTGACAGTGTCCAGCAGGTCCGTCATTATATTATATATACCTGCAGTAGTGATATATATATATATTTTATATCATTATCATCTCTATACTAGCAGACGCAGTACGGTAGTCCACGGCTGTGGCTACCTCTGTGTCGTCAGTGCTCGTCCATAATTGTATACCTACCTGTGGTGGTTTTTTTTTTCTATCTTCTTCATACTAGTAGTTTAGGAGTCTGCTGACAGTGTCCAGCAGGTCCGTCATTATATTATATATACCTGCAGTAGTGATATATATATATATTTTATATCATTATCATCTCTATACTAGCAGACGCAGTACGGTAGTCCACGGCTGTAGCTACCTCTGTGTCGTCAGTGCTCGTCCATAATTGTATACCTACCTGTGGTGGGGTTTTTTTTCTATCTTCTTCATACTAGTAGTTTAGGAGTCTGCTGACAGTGTCCAGCAGGTCCGTCATTATATTATATATACCTGCAGTAGTGATATATATATATTTTTTATATCATTATCATCTCTATACTAGCAGACGCAGTACGGTAGTCCACGGCTGTAGCTACCTCTGTGTCGTCAGTGCTCGTCCATAATTGTATACCTACCTGTGGTGGTTTTTTTTTTTCTATCTTCTTCATACTAGTAGTTTAGGAGTCTGCTGACAGTGTCCAGCAGGTCCGTCATTATATTATATATACCTGCAGTAGTGATATATATATATATATTTTATATCATTATCATCTCTATACTAGCAGACGCAGTACGGTAGTCCACGGCTGTAGCTACCTCTGTGTCGTCAGTGCTCGTCCATAATTGTATACCTACCTGTGGTGGGTTTTTTTTTCTATCTTCTTCATACTAGTAGTTTAGGAGTCTGCTGACAGTGTCCAGCAGGTCCGTCATTATATTATATATACCTGCAGTAGTGATATATATATATATTTTATATCATTATCATCTCTATACTAGCAGACGCAGTACGGTAGTCCACGGCTGTGGCTACCTCTGTGTCGTCAGTGCTCGTCCATAATTGTATACCTACCTGTGGTGGGTTTTTTTTTCTATCTTCTTCATACTAGTAGTTTAGGAGTCTGCTGACAGTGTCCAGCAGGTCCGTCATTATATTATATATACCTGCAGTAGTGATATATATATATATTTTATATCATTATCATCTCTATACTAGCAGACGCAGTACGGTAGTCCACGGCTGTAGCTACCTCTGTGTCGTCAGTGCTCGTCCATAATTGTATACCTACCTGTGGTGGTTTTTTTTTTTCTATCTTCTTCATACTAGTAGTTTAGGAGTCTGCTGACAGTGTCCAGCAGGTCCGTCATTATATTATATATACCTGCAGTAGTGATATATATATATTTTTTATATCATTATCATCTCTATACTAGCAGACGCAGTACGGTAGTCCACGGCTGTAGCTACCTCTGTGTCGTCAGTGCTCGTCCATAATTGTATACCTACCTGTGGTGGTTTTTTTTTTTCTATCTTCTTCATACTAGTAGTTTAGGAGTCTGCTAACAGTGTCCAGCAGGTCCGTCATTATATTATATATACCTGCAGTAGTGATATATATATATATTTTTTATATCATTATCATCTCTATACTAGCAGACGCAGTACGGTAGTCCACGGCTGTAGCTACCTCTGTGTTGTCAGTGCTCGTCCATAATTGTATACCTACCTGTGGTGGTTTTTTTTTTCTATCTTCTTCATACTAGTAGTTTAGGAGTCTGCTGACAGTCTCCAGCAGGTCCGTCATTATATTATATATACCTGCAGTAGTGATATATATATATTTTTTATATCATTATCATCTCTATACTAGCAGACGCAGTACGGTAGTCCACGGCTGTGGCTACCTCTGTGTCGTCAGTGCTCGTCCATAATTGTATACCTACCTGTGGTGGGGTTTTTTTTTCTATCTTCTTCATACTAGTAGTTTAGGAGTCTGCTGACAGTGTCCAGCAGGTCCGTCATTATATTATATATACCTGCAGTAGTGATATATATATATTTTTTATATCATTATCATCTCTATACTAGCAGACGCAGTACGGTAGTCCACGGCTGTAGCTACCTCTGTGTCGTCAGTGCTCGTCCATAATTGTATACCTACCTGTGGTGGGTTTTTTTTTCTGTCTTCTTCATACTAGTAGTTTAGGAGTCTGCTGACAGTGTCCAGCAGGTCCGTCATTATATTATATATACCTGCAGTAGTGATATATATATATATTTTTTATATCATTATCATCTCTATACTAGCAGACGCAGTACGGTAGTCCACGGCTGTGGCTACCTCTGTGTCGTCAGTGCTCGTCCATAATTGTATACCTACCTGTGGTGGGGGTTTTTTTCTATCTTCTTCATACTAGTAGTTTAGGAGTCTGCTGACAGTGTCCAGCAGGTCCGTAATTATATTATATATACCTGCAGTAGTGATATATATATATTTTTTATATCATTATCATCTCTATACTAGCAGACGCAGTACGGTAGTCCACGGCTGTAGCTACCTCTGTGTCGTCAGTCACTCGTCATCCATAAGTATACTAGTATCCATCCATCTCCATTGTTTACCTGAGGTGCCTTTTAGTTGTGCCTATTAAAATATGGAGAACAAAAATGTTGAGGTTCCAAAAATAGGGAAAGATCAAGATCCACTTCCACCTCGTGCTGAAGCTGCTGCCACTAGTCATGGCCGAGACGATGAAATTCCATCAACGTCGTCTGCCAAGGCCGATGCCCAATGTCATAGTACAGAGCATGTAAAATCCAAAACACAAAATATCAGTAAAAAAAGGACTCAAAAATCTAAAATAAAATCGTCGTCGGAGAAGCGTAAACTTGCCAATATGCCATTTACCACACGGAGTGGCAAGGAATGGCTGAGGCCCTGGCCTATGTTCATGGCTAGTGGTTCAGCTTCACATGAGGATGGAAGCACTCAGCCTCTCGCTAGAAAAGTGAAAAGACTTAAGCTGGCAAAAGCACAGCAAAGAACTGTGCGTTCTTCGAAATCACAAATCCACAAGGAGAGTCCAATTGTGTCGGTTGCGATGCCTGACCTTCCCAACACTGGACGTGAAGAGCATGCGCCTTCCACCATTTGCACGCCCCCTGCAAGTGCTGGAAGGAGCACCCGCAGTCCAGTTCCTGATAGTCAGATTGAAGATGTCAGTGTTGAAGTACACCAGGATGAGGAGGATATGGGTGTTACTGGCGCTGGGGAGGAAATTGACAAGGAGGATTCTGATGGTGAGGTGGTTTGTTTAAGTCAGGCACCCGGGGAGACACCTGTTGTCCGTGGGAGGAATATGGCCATTGACATGCCTGGTGAAAATACCAAAAAAATCAGCTCTTCGGTGTGGAAGTATTTCAACAGAAATGCGGACAACTGGTGTCAAGCCGTGTGTTGCCTTTGTCAAGCTGTAATAAGTAGGGGTAAGGACGTTAACCACCTCGGAACATCCTCCCTTATACGTCACCTGCAGCGCATTCATCATAAGTCAGTGACAAGTTCAAAAACTTTGGGCGACAGCGGAAGCAGTCCACTGACCAGTAAATCCCTTCCTCTTGTAACCAAGCTCACGCAAAGCACCCCACCAACTCCCTCAGTGTCAATTTCCTCCTTCCCCAGGAATGCCAATAGTCCTGCAGGCCATGTCACTGGCAATTCTGACGAGTCCTCTCCTGTCTGGGATTCCTCCGATGCATCCTTGAGTGTAACGCCTACTGCTGCTGGCGCTGCTGTTGTTGCTGCTGGGAGTCGATGGTCATCCCAGAGGGGAAGTCGTAAGACCACTTTTACTACTTCCACCAAGCAATTGACTGTCCAACAGTCCTTTGCGAGGAAGATGAAATATCACAGCAGTCATCCTGCTGCAAAGCGGATAACTGAGGCCTTGGCATCCTGGGCGGTGAGAAACGTGGTTCCGGTATCCATCATTACTGCAGAGCCAACTATAGACTTGATTGAGGTACTGTGTCCCCGGTACCAAATACCATCTAGGTTCCATTTCTCTAGGCAGGCGATACCGAAAATGTACACAGACCTCAGAAAAAGACTCACCAGTGTCCTAAAAAATGCAGTTGTACCCAATGTCCACTTAACCACGGACATGTGGACAAGTGGAGCAGGGCAGACTGAGGACTATATGACTGTGACAGCCCACTGGGTAGATGTATTGACTCCCGCCGCAAGAATAGCAGCGGCGGCACCAGTAGCAGCATCTCGCAAATGCCAACTCTTTCCTAGGCAGGCTACGCTTTGTATCACCACTTTCCAGAATACGCACACAGCTAAAAACCTCTTACGGCAACTGAGGAAGATCATCGCAGAATGGCTTACCCCAATTGGACTCTCCTGTGGATTTGTGGCATCGGACAACGCCAGCAATATTGTGTGTGCATTAAATATGGGCAAATTCCAGCACGTCCCATGTTTTGCACATACCTTGAATTTGGTGGTGCAGAATTATTTAAAAAACGAGAGGGGCGTGCAAGAAATGCTGTTGGTGGCCAGAAGAATTGCGGGACACTTTCGGCGTACAGGCACCACGTACAGAAGACTGGAGCAACACCAAAAACGCCTGAACCTGCCCTGCCATCATCTGAAGCAAGAAGTGGTAACGAGGTGGAATTCAACCCTCTATATGCTTCAGAGGTTGGAGGAGCAGCAAAAGGCCATTCAAGCCTATACAACTGACCACGATATAGGAGGTGGAATGCACCTGTCTCAAGCGCAGTGGAGAATGATTTCAACGTTGTGCAAGGTTCTGCAACCTTTTGAACTTGCCACATGTGAAGTCAGTTCAGACACTGCCAGCCTGAGTCAGGTCATTCCCCTCATCAGGCTTTTGCAGAAGAAGCTGGAGACATTGAAGGAGGAGCTAACACTGAGCGATTCCGCTAGGCATGTGGGACTTGTGGATGGAGCCCTTAATTCGCTTAACAAGGATTCATGGGTGGTCAATCTGTTGAAATCAGAGCACTACATTTTGGCCACCGTGCTCGATCCTAGATTTAAAACCTACGTTGTATCTCTCTTTCCGGCAGACACAAGTCTGCAGGGGTTCAAAGAACTGCTGGTGAGAAAATTGTCAAGTCAAGCGGAACGTGACCTGTCAACATATCCTCCTTCACATTCTCCCGCAACTGGGGGTGCGAGGAAAAGGCTCAGAATTCCGAGCCCACCCGCTGGCGGTGATGCAGGGCAGTCTGGAGTGACTGCTGATGCTGACATCTGGTCCGGACTGAAGGACCTGACAACGATTACGGACATGTCGTCTACTGTCACTGCATATGATTCTCTCACCATTGAAAGAATGGTGGAGGATTATATGAGTGACCGCATCCAAGTAGGCACGTCAGACAGTCCGTACGTATACTGGCAGGAAAAAGAGGCAATTTGGAGGCCCTTGCACAAACTGGCTTTATTCTACCTAAGTTGCCCTCCCACAAGTGTGTACTCCGAAAGAGTGTTTAGTGCCGCCGCTCACCTTGTCAGCAATCGGCGTACGAGGTTACTTCCAGAAAATGTGGAGAAGATGATGTTCATTAAAATGAATTATAATCAATTCCTCCATGGAGACATTCACCAGCAGCAATTGCCTCCACAAAGTACACAGGGAGCTGTGATGGTGGATTCCAGTGGGGACGAATTGATAATCTGTGAGGAGGGGGATGTACACGGTGATGAATCGGACGATGATGATGAGGTGGACATCTTGCCTCTGTAGAGCCAGTTTGTGCAAGGAGAGATTAATTGCTTCTTTTTTGGTGGGGGTCCAAACCAACCCGTCATTTCAGTCACAGTCGTGTGGCAGACCCTGTCACTGAAATGATGGGTTGGTTAAAGTGTGCATGTCCTGTTTATACAACATAAGGGTGGGTGGGAGGGCCCAAGGACAATTCCATCTTGCACCTCTTTTTTCTTTCATTTTTCTTTGCGTCATGTGCTGTTTGGGGAGTGTTTTTTGGAAGGGCCATCCTGCGTGACACTGCAGTGCCACTCCTAGATGGGCCAGGTGTTTGTGTCGGCCACTAGGGTCACTTATCTTAGTCACACAGCTTCCTCATTGCGCCTCATTTTTTTCTTCTTTGCGTCATGTGCTGTTTGGGGAGTATTTTTTGGAAGGGCCATCCGACCTGACACTGCAGTGCCACTCCTAGATGGGCCAGGTGTTTGTGTCGGCCACTAGGGTCGCTTATCTTAGTCACACAGCTACCTCATTGCGCCTCTTTTTTTTCTTCTTCGCGTCATGTGCTGATTGGGGAGTATTTTTTGGAAGGGCCATCCGGCCTGACACTGCAGTGCCACTCCTAGATGGGCCAGGTGTTTGTGTCGGCCACTAGGGTCGCTTAGCTTACTCACACAGCTACCTCATTGCGCCTCTTTTTTTCTTTGCGTCATGTGCTGTTTGGGGAGTGTTTTTTGGAAGGGCCATCCTGCGTGACACTGCAGTGCCACTCCTAGATGGGCCAGGTGTTTGTGTCGGCCACTAGGGTCGCTTATCTTAGTCACATAGCTACCTCATTGCGCCTCTTTTTTTTCTTCTTTGCGTCATGTGCTGTTTGGGGAGTATTTTTTGGAAGGGCCATCTGGCCTGACACTGCAGTGCCACTCCTAGATGGGCCAGGTGTTTGTGTCGGCCACTAGGGTCGCTTAGCTTACTCACACAGCTACCTCATTGCACCTCTTTTTTTCTTTGCGTCATGTGCTGTTTGGGTAGTATTTTTTGGAAGGGCCATCCTGCGTGACACTGCAGTGCCACTCCTAGATGGGCCAGGTGTTTGTGTCGGCCACTAGGGTCGCTGAGCTTAGTCACACTGCTACCTCATTGCGCCTCTTTTTTCCTTTGCGTCATGTGCTGTTTGGGGAGTGTTTTTTGGAAGGGCCATCCTGCGTGACACTGCAGTGCCACTCCTAGATGGGCCAGGTGTTTGTGACTGCCACTTGGGTCGCTGAGCTTAGTCATCCAGCGACCTCGGTGCAAATTTTAGGACTAAAAACAATATTGTGAGGTGTGAGGTGTTCAGAATAGACTGAAAATGAGTGAAAATTATGGTTATTGAGGTTAATAATACTTTGGGATCAAAATGACCCCCAAATTCTATGATTTAAGCTGTTTTTTAGGGTTTTTTGAAAAAAACACCCGAATCCAAAACACACCCGAATCCGACAAAAAAAATTCGGTGAGGTTTTGCCAAAACGCGTTCGAACCCAAAACACTGCCACGGAACCGAACCCAGGCCCTCATTCCGAGTTGTTCGCTCGGAGATTTTCATCGCATCGCAGTGAGAATTCTCTTAGTGCGCATGCGCAATGTTCGCACTGCGACTGCGCCAAGTAACTTTACTATGAAGAAAGTAAGTTTACTCACGGCTTTTTCATCGCTCCGACGTTCGCATTGTGATTGACAGGAAATGGGTGTTACTGGGCGGATGCACGGCGTTTTAGGGGCGTGTGGCTGAAAACGCTACCGTTTCCGGGAAAAACGCAGGAGTGGCCGGGGAAACGGTGGGTGTGCCTGGGCGAACGCTGGGTGTGTTTATGACGTCAGCCAGGAACGAAAAGCACTGAACTGATCGCACAGGCAGAGTAAGTCTGAAGCTACTCAAAAACTGCTAACTCGTTTGTGATAGCAATATTGCGAATACATCGGTCGCACATTTAAGAAGCTAAGATTCACTCCCAGTAGGCGGCGGCTTAGCGTGTGTAACTCTGCTACATTCGCCTTGCGAGCGAACAACTCGGAATGAGGGCCCCAAAACCAAAACACAAAACCCGAAAAATTTCCGGTGCACATCTCTAAGTATCATCAGTGCTCAGTATCAGTGCTCATTGTCTTGTGGTGCTCAGTAATACTACATTACTAATACTAGTACAGTGTCTTGTGCTAATCGTGCTGCTCATTGTCAGTGCTCAGTAGTATCATCAGTGCTCTGTATCACTGCTCATTGTCTTGTGCTGCTCAGTAATACTACATTACTAATACTAGTACAGTGTCTTGTGCTGCTCAGTGTCAGTTCTCAGTAGTATCATCAGTGCTCAGTATCACTGCTCATTGTCTTGTGTTGCATCGTGGTGCTCAGTAATACTACATTACTAATACTAGTACAGTGTCTTGTGCTGCTCAGTGTCTGCCATTTGATATAATTCCCGTGATACTGGCTTGTAATTTTAGTAATTTTGTCATTTTCTTCCAGTGATTTGGACCAATAATACCATTGATTAGAACAAATAATTCCTGTGATATTGAGGTGTTTGTGTCGCTTAGCTTAGCCATCCAGCGACCACAGTGCACCTCTTTTTCTCTTTTCTTTGCATCATGGGCTGTTTGGGGACTATTTTTTTTAAAGTGCCATCCTGTCTGACACTTCCATATACTGTATGTCCAGTGGTACTGCCATTTGATATAATTCCCGACATTACTGTCATTTAATTCCAGTGATTTTGTCATTTTCTTCCAGTGATTTGGATCAATAATACCATTGATTAGAACAAATAATTCCTGTGATACTGGCTTTTAATTCTAGTGATTTTGTCATTTTCTTCCAGTGATTTGGACCAATAATTCCATTGATTATAGTGAATAATTCCAGTGATATTCCCTTATAATTCACATGGTACTAGAGTCTAATTCTAGATGGGCCAGGTGTCGCTTAGGTTAGCCATCCAGCGACCGCCATCAAGCGACCTTGGTGCACCTCTTTTTTTCTTTGCATCATGTGCTGTTTGGGGACTATTTTTTTAAGTGCCATCCTGTCTGACACTGTAGTGCTACTCCTAGATGGGACAGGTATTTGTCTGACACTGCAGTGCCACTCCTAGATGGGACAAGTGTTTGTGCCGCCCACTTGGGTCGCTTAGTTTAGTCATCCAGCGACCTCGGTGCAAATTTTGGGACTAAAAATAATATTGTGAGGTGTTCAGAATAGACTGGAAATGAGTGGACATTATTGTTATTGAGGTTAATAATACTATAGGATCAAAATTACCCCCAAATTCTATGATTTTAGCTGTTTTTGTGTTTTTTTCAAAAATCACCTGAATCCAAAACACATCCGAATCCAAAACCCGAAAGGGTGGTTTTGCCAAAACGCGTCCATATCCAAAACACGACCACGGACCCGAATCCAAAACCAAAACACGAAAAATGCCCGCTGCACATTTCTAATCATGTGTTAGTATTACGAATGTAAGGGACCTATCTGATGAAGTTCACCTGGACATGGTGGATGGACCTAAGTTTGTGGCCAAACATGTGCTTAGAAATTCACTTATACTCCATATTAATTGTAAGAGTTTATCAAAATTATTTTGCTTATCAGTATTCTTAGTGCTTAGAGTGTGCATCTGCATTTTCATTTTTCCTGTATGGTACTAGAAGTCTCAGCATAGTAGCACCACTTATTATATTTTAAATTAGGGTGTGTAGTCCTGCACCATTTTCCTCTGTATTTGTGTATATATTGTACACATGAAGGTTGAGACTCCTTCACATTGGTATTAGCATCCCTCCATCTTTACAGTATTCTTAGTGCTTAGAGTGGGCACCTGCATATTGCTTTTTCCTGAAGCTATAAAAGGTGCTGATTTGTTGGCTCTTCTTAATATCGATTTGATACATGCTCTCAAAGTTCCTACACTGCCAGGGACTGTTAACATTGAACAAGTCCATAGGAATGGTCCTGAACAAGGAGATCCAACATGGCACTGCATCAAGTCATTGCTAGATTATTGGATTACAAGGAATAGGAAAACATTGTTATCGCATACAACAAACTACACTCCTTTAAGCATCTGTGACTTCACTACAGTATTCTCATTTTTCAGGATTTTTCTCTGTCAGTTGTGCAAATTTTTTTAAAAGGGGATACTATTGGACAATATTTCCCTATGTCCCTCAAATGCCCTATGTGTCAAATACCCGCCAGCGTGTTCAACTACATGCTCCTATGTGTGTCCCCATACATTGCACTATATCATAACATATCACTGCACTACATTCCCCTATCCACTGCACTACATCTCTATACTACATCCCCTACACACTGAACTGACCGACAGTCACATGACCTCCTCCACGAGCCCGACGGCTCACTATCCCGATGGTCGGCATGCCGACCAACAGGGACTATTTCCACTCGTGGGTGTCCACGACACCCATAGAGTGGGAATAGAACCCGTGGAGACCGCACTCGCCCCTCCCCGCCGGGATCCCGGCGTCGGTATGCTGCCGGGATCCTGGCGTCGGTAAGCTGACCGCCGGTCAGCAGTACTACACCCCACTGAACTACATCGCTACACTACATGCCCCTATGCACTGCACTACATACCTTATTTGCTACACTACATCACTATATTACATCCCCTTATATGCTACACCACAACAGTGCACTACATGCCCCTATATACTGCAATACATTACTACACTACATACCCTGTATGGTACACAACATCACTACACTACATCCCCCTATAAACTACACCAAATCCCCCCATCTGGGAGGCAAAGTGGAGGTTGATACTGCTAACTGGGAGCACAGTGCGCTTCTATAGCTTGTACAGTGCACCACACGCTAGTTGCAGCACTGTATGGCAAAGAAGAGAGTTTAAGACAGTAGCCAGCATAGGAGAGATCCCAGGAACTGGAGCTCACTCGCACAGCATCTGAGCCAGCTGCGGGCAGACAGGTGGGTCAGAGACATTGCCCCGGGAGCTATCTGCTGTCTCATTGGAGCAGCACAGCACTGCCAGTAAAAAAAAACCCTGCTTCTCTGTAACTCCTTGGCGCACCCTCAAATCCTGCACCTGGGGCTTATGCCCCCTTAGCTCCCCCCTAGTTACGGCCCTCTGTCAGTCCTAACTTTTGTACTAACAGATATTGGTTAATGTCACAAGTTCACAATAACCCATGCACTTTTACATTCACATCTCACTCTATGGTGTTAGTCTCCTGGAATGCAGCTGTTGCTTAACACCCAATCAAAAGGAAGAAAGCACTTACACACTTAAAAACATTACATCCTGACATTGGGACTAATTCAAGGCTGAATGCAAATGCAAACGCATTTGCCGATAATCGATATACTGCACATGCGCAATATTCGCACAGCGCCTGTCCGCCGCTATATTTGCATTCGGAATAGAGGAAAAATCGCCTCTGCTAAATTATTCTGCAAAGTTGCACAGAAAAACATCCCCTCCACTAAACAATGTTAAAAAGGCGTGGCGGAGAAGTGTCTGTGGGCAGTCTCCGCAAGTTTACAAATCTGGGCGTGTAACAGGGGCGTGTAGTGGGAGTATGTACTTGGGTCCTGGGCGGTGTATACGCATATCTGCAAATAGACAAGCAAGAAAAAGTCAATGCAGATTCTGTGCAGGTATAGAGCTATGCACACTCTGCATACCACTATAATGGCAACAATAACATCGATGGTTGACGCAGTTGCTGCACAATTAGTGAATATTCGCATACAGCTGCAGGTTTTTGACCCTTATGCATTTTGAATTTTAGGTTTATTACTTTGTTTAGCTTATGTTGGTAAGTGATCATTCCAACTGTTCATGCATTACAATTTAGGACATTAGTAACATATGCACATTACCCTATGTTTGTAGTTTCATTTACTGGAAACACTAAGGGACCCATTTATTAACATTCATTTTACTAAAATAATGTGAAAAGGGGTGTTTTCACACCCTTTTCACATTATTTTAGTATCACTCCAATGTATTAAAGTGCATTTGGAGCAGTTTCCATGAAAAACTGCTCCAAACCCTATAATTCACTTTTTTTTAGTAATCCCACATCGCATTCCCCATACTTATAATGGGAAATGCGATCGTTTAGCTCCCAGCAATATGAGGAAAAAAATTAAAGATTGCGAGAGTGGAAACAGATTAGAAGGTTTCTATGCCTGTAACAAATGTAAAATGTGCCAATTTGTAAGTAGAGATAACAAACAATTCTCTAACTCATGTAATGATAAGTCTTGGAAAATTAAAGGCAAACTAAGCTGCTTGAGCACTCATGTGGTTTATATGCTGGAGTGTAAACGTGGGAAACGTTATATTGGAAAGACCAAGCGCACGTTAAAATTACGCATATTAGAACACACACGCAATATATTGCACAAGGTAGAGAATCATAGTGTTCCCCGTCATTTTGCGGAATGTACAAAATCCAGTCTAAATGGATTCTCCTTTAAGGCAATAGAGAAAGTTTGTATGGACGAGAGAGGGGGGGATTTGTTGAAAAAACGAAGTCAAAGAGAAACTAGAGATGTGCACCGGACATTTTTCGGGTTTTGTGTTTTGGTTTTGGATTCGGTTCCGCGGCCGTGTTTTGGATTCGGACGCGTTTTGGCAAAACCTCACCGAAATTTTTTTGTCGGATTCGGGTGTGTTTTGGATTCGGGTGTTTTTTACAAAAAAAACTAAAAAACAGCTTAAATCATAGAATTTGGGGGTCATTTTGATCCCATAGTTTTATTAACCTCAATAACCATAATTTCCACTCATTTCCAGTCTATTCTGAACACCTCACACCTCACAATATTATTTTTAGTCCTAAAATTTGCACAGAGGTCGCTGGATGGCTAAGCTAAGCGACACAAGTGGCCGACACAAACACCTGGCCCATCTAGGAGTGGCACTGCAGTGTCAGGCAGGATGGCACTTCAAAAAAATAGTCCCCAAACAGCACATGATGCAAAGAAAAAAAGAGGCGCACCAAGGTCGCTGTGTGACTAAGCTAAGCGACCCAAGTGGCCGACACAAACACCTGGTCCATCTAGGAGTGGCACTGCAGTGTCAGGCAGGATGGCACTTCAAAAAAATTGTCCCCAAACAGCACATGATGCAAAGAAAAAAAAGAGGAGCACCAAGGTCGCTGTGTGACTAAGCTAAGCGACACAAGTGGCTGACACAAACACCTGGCCCATCTAGGAGTGGTACTGCAGTGTCAGGCAGGATGGCACTTCAAAAAAATTGTCCCCAAACAGCACATGATGCAAAGAAAGATGAAAGAAAAAAGAGGTGCAAGATGGAATTGTCCTTGGGCCCTCCCACCCACCCTTATGTTGTATATAAACAGGACATGCACACTTTAACGAACCCATCATTTCAGCGACAGGGTCTGCCACACGACTGTGACTGAAATGACTGGTTGGTTTGCGCCAGCAACACCCATATCCTCATCCTGGTGTACTTCAACAGTGACATCTTCAATTTGACTATCAGGAACTGGACTGCGGGTGCTCCTTCCAGCACTTGCAGGGGGCGTGCAAATGGTGGAAGGCGCAAGCTCTTCCCGTCCAGTGTTGGGAAGGTCAGGCATCGCAACCGACACAATTGGACTCTCCTTGGGTATTTGTGATTTAGAAGAACGCACAGTTTTTTGCTGTGCTTTTGCCAGCTTAAGTCTTTTCATTTTTCTAGCGAGAGGATGAGTGCTTCCATCCTCATGTGAATCTGAACCACTAGCCATGAACATAGGCCAGGGCCTCAGCCGTTCCTTGCCACTCCGTGTCGTAAATGGCATATTGGCAAGTTTACGCTTCTCCTCAGACGCTTTTAATTTTGATTTTTGGGTCATTTTACTGAACTTTTGTTTTTTGGATTTTACATGCTCTCTACTATGACATTGGGCATCGGCCTTGGCAGACGACGTTGATGGCATTTCATCGTCTCGGCCATGACTAGTGGCAGCAGCTTCAGCACGAGGTGGAAGTGGATCTTGATCTTTCCCTATTTTAACCTCCACATTTTTGTTCTCCATTTTTTAATGTGTGGAATTATATGCCAGTATCAATAGCAATGGCCTACTACTATATATACTGCGCACAACTGAAATGCACCACAGGTATGGATGGATAGTATACTTGATGACACAGAGGTAGGTAGAGCAGTGGCCTTCCGTACCGTACTGCTATATATACTGGTGGTCACTGTGTCAGCAAACTGCAAAACTAAAATGCACCACAGGTATAGAATGTAGATGGATAGTATACTTAATGACGACACAGAGGTAGGTACAGCAGTGGCCTTCCGTTCTGCTATATATTATATACTGGTGGTCACTGTGTCAGCAAACTGCAAAACTAAAATGCACCACAGGTATAGAATGTAGATGGATAGTATACTTAATGACGACACAGAGGTAGGTACAGCAGTGGCCTTCCGTACCGTACTGCTATTATATGTAGTATACTGGTGTTCACTGTGTCAGCAAACTGCAAAACTAAAATGCACCACAGGTATAGAATGTAGATGGATAGTATACTTAATGACGACACAGAGGTAGGTACAGCAGTGGCCTACTGTACCGTAATGCTATATATTATATACTGGTGGTCACTGGTCAGCAAAACTCTGCACTGTACTCCTCCTATATAATATTATACTGGTGGTCCCCAGTCCCCACAATTGTTATGCACACCAGTGCCAGCAGGAATGTACTGGTGTCTGAACGGTGAGGGATGCAAAACAAATGAACTGACAGACTGATAGGGTAACAAAATAAACACAAAGTGAACAGAGAAGCTCAAAGGCTAAGAGCGCATAAAGATTTTAAACCATTTTTATTTCATATTAAAAAATATATAAAATTCAATTCTAACATCAATATATGCATGAACCTGCCAAAGGCCTTTGGAACAATATAATTAATATTGCAACACACAAAAAATACCTATCATTGATTAGAAGACCAGGTCAGTCCAAAACTAACACTTATCACCAGCTGCCACTTATTTGCATAATGGGCTTCAGGATTCCTTATATTTCCACTTAGTGGCTGGAATACAACTTAATGTCCCGCATCAGTATATTCCAAATCCTTTATCCACAATGTGTAAGTGTTGGTAATACTTGAATTTCATATATTAAATTGTTATTCAAAAAGTGCTGCTGCAAAATTCCCCCTTTAGTCCAAGATTTTATTCAGACTGTAGGACTTTATATAATTGTATGGCTAGGCTTGATTTTCCCTGCAGGGAACGGACTCCCATCCAGTGACACAAGAATGGTATTGTGTCTATCACCTGAGAAATAATTGTCAGTTTTAGAGAACTATGTCTCACCTCACTGCAGCCCGGGTGTGATGTTGGTATCTTCCCTCCACAGACAGCCGTGGCTAGCAGTCGGGATTTCTTCACTAATACCGCTGTGCTCACTGGACGCAACGTGTCCGCTTGTGAGACCCCGAGCCACTGCAGTATGCCTCAGGAGTCTCCTCTGTCGGGTTTCCCCCTGCCGGAGCTTGTAGATTCACTACGTGGTGTGATGTACTGCGGCCCCCAGCTACGGCAGCATGCCGCTGGATTTCCCCTGCTGGAGCCGTCTGACTTCTCCTCACCAAAGCTCGATCAGGCAGTCTGTAGCGTTTCACAGTAAGGAGTGATGTTGCTGGTCCTCCCGGTCCCAAACAGAGGAGTCCGTTTCACCGTCCTAGTGGGGGGTGTCCAAACACGCTTGGCAGAGTGTCCTTAACGCGTTTCTGATGAAACCGTTAAAATTCTATATCGGAGAAACGCGTTAAGGACACTCTGCCAAGCGTGTTTGGACACTCCCCACTAGGACGGTGAAACGGACTCCTCTGTTTGGGACCGGGAGGACCAGCAACATCACTCCTTACTGTGAAACGCTACAGACTGCCTGATCGAGCTTTGGTGAGGAGAAGTCAGACGGCTCCAGCAGGGGAAATCCAGCGGCATGCTGCCGTAGCTGGGGGCCGCAGTACATCACACCACGTAGTGAATCTACAAGCTCCGGCAGGGGGAAGCCCGACAGAGGAGACTCCTGAGGCATACTGCAGTGGCTCGGGGTCTCACAAGCGGACACGTTGCGTCCAGTGAGCACAGCGGTATTAGTGAAGAAATCCCGACTGCTAGCCACGGCTGTCTGTGGAGGGAAGATACCAACATCACACCCGGGCTGCAGTGAGGTGAGACATAGTTCTCTAAAACTGACAATTATTTCTCAGGTGATAGACACAATACCATTCTTGTGTCACTGGATGGGAGTCCGTTCCCTGCAGGGAAAATCAAGCCTAGCCATACAATTATATAAAGTCCTACAGTCTGAATAAAATCTTGGACTAAAGGGGGAATTTTGCAGCAGCACTTTTTGAATAACAATTTAATATATGAAATTCAAGTATTACCAACACTTACACATTGTGGATAAAGGATTTGGAATATACTGATGCGGGACATTAAGTTGTATTCCAGCCACTAAGTGGAAATATAAAGAATCCTGAAGCCCATTATGCAAATAAGTGGCAGCTGGTGATAAGTGTTAGTTTTGGACTGACCTGGTCTTCTAATCAATGATAGGTATTTTTTGTGTGTTGCAATATTAATTATATTGTTCCAAAGGCCTTTGGCAGGTTCATGCATATATTGATGTTAGAATTGAATTTTATATATTTTTTAATATGAAATAAAAATGGTTTAAAATCTTTATGCGCTCTCTCATATAAGTGACTGTTTGGTGTAGAATCTGGTAACATTTCAGAATACTAATTGGGAGCAGCACCTAGATTTTAAGCGGTGTGATCAGCTAAGTAAAGTGATACTGTACGGAGATTAATTTATATTTTGTTTTCTATACACTTGCGCCTGAATTAATATACACGCACGGACGCAGGGGCAACCACAATTAAGTTGGGCCCTTTACGCACGTGCGTGTGTATATTTGTGTCAAAGGCTAAGAAACTGGGTGTCTCCCTAGTATTAGGAATGCTCAGATGGAAAGAAGCAAGATGTAGTGATTTAATACGTAGAGAACCCGGAATGCTGTTGCTAAGGGCAACAGCAAAACCCTAAAGGGTTACCAACGGGTGTGGCAGTAAACTCCTTGGTCAGAGATGGAATAATAGACACAAGGAGAGTCTCCACAATCCTAGTCCTCACTTGCAGTGCACTGGTTCAGCTTACTGCCACTAAACTGACACCTGAACACCTTGCACAGTGAGAAAGGATTTTGGCAGGCAAGTCTGAGAATACAGCCGCAAACTTGCTAGGTTCACAGAGTAGCAAAAGAACCCCAGCAGGTTAAACGACTGACTCCAGTCTTACTGCTAGGTCTGGATTGGCAGAGTGTAATACCAAATCCTATGGCCTATTTGCAGTAAGCAACAAACAAATACAAAGTTACACAGTACTAGCTAGCTTTCAGGAACTGACTAACCAACAAAGATTCAGCAGCATCTGCCTAACCTGAGAAGAGGGTTTATATAGCAGGTGCTGTCCACGCCCCACTCAGACCTCACAGACTGTGAGCACAAAAACCAGCACCGGATCCCCTGCCGTGCACAGAGCCTGTAACCACTGCACAGCAAAAGACCCGAACCAGAGTATCAGCTACGCTCAGGTTACTCCGCTAGCACTTGTCTCCCGGTTGCCATGACGACATGGCAGCACAGAGCAGGAGACCCTAACAGTACCCCCCCTCTGACGAGGGGTCAAAAAACCCCTACCACCGGGTTTATTGGGGAACTGCGAGAAGAAAGAGCGTAACAGTCTGGGGGCATGAAGATCACAACTGCGCACCCACGACCGCTCCTCCGGGCCATACCCCTTCCAGTGCACCAAAAATGACAGCCGAACCATCTTGGAGTCAAGAATCCTTTCAACAACAAACTCCCTCTGGCCACGTATCAGAAGAGGGGAAGGTCTTCCACTGGAAGAAGGATTACTAATCGCCCGTTTTAAAAGGGAACAATGAAATGTTTTATTGATACCCAAAGAACGGGGTAGATCTAACTGAAATGCCACCGGATTGATAACCCTAGTGATCTTATAAGGACCGATGAACCGGGGGCCTAACTTATGAGATGGCTGTCTCAACTTCAAATTCTTGGTAGACAACCAGACGAAGTCTCCTAATTTGAAGCTGCAGGGTCTTTTCCGCTTATCAAAAACCCTTTTGGTCACTAATGACACAGACACAAGGGCTTTTTTCACTTTCCTCCAAATACCTCTAAGGACCGAAACCACAGAGGAACCACCAGGCGTGGAGTCCAGGGGGTCAAAAGAATTGGCCTTAGGATGATGCCCATACACACAAAGGAAGGGAGAGATCCCTGTAGCAGAGTGAGCTGCGTTGTTATAGGCAAACTCCGCCATGGACAGATGAGCAACCCAGTCAGTCTGACACTTGGAGACATAACACCTGAGGAACTGCTCCAAGGACTGGTTCACCCTTTCAGTCTGCCCATTAGACTGCGGATGGTAGCCTGACGACAAGCTGACAGAAATCTGGAGATCGGAACAAAATGCCCTCCAGAATTTGGCCACAAACTGGGATCCGCGGTCAGAGACCACATCAAGTGGCAACCCGTGGAGGCGCACAACATGCAGCATAAATAATTCAGACAGGCGTTTGGCCGATGGCAGCCCAACCAATGGAACGAAGTGCGCCATCTTCGAAAACCTGTCAACGACAACCCAGATGGCTGTCATCCCCGAGGATTTGGGCAAGTCCACCACAAAATCTATTGAAATGTGGGTCCATGGCTTAGATGGAATAGAGAGTGGATGTAATGGGCCAACAGGAACCCCTCTAGGAGTCTTATTTCGGGCACAGATGTCACATGCCCGAACCCACTGATCCACATCCCTAGCCACCGAGGGCCACCACACCGCCCTAGATAGCAACTCCCGAGTTCTGGCAATACCCGGGTGACCTGCCGACTTCTTGGCATGGAATTCCAGGAACACTCGCTGTCTTAACCTAGGAGGCACAAACAAAAGACCTACCGGAAGGTCTGGAGGAGCCTGCTCCTGTGCTCTAAGGACTAATGACAAGAGGTCCTGGGTAATGCCCACTTTAATACATGATGGGGACACAATGGGCAATGGCTCCTCGGTGGTCTCCTGGATTGGAGCAAAACTCTGCGAGAGCGCATCAGCCTTGATGTTTTTTGACCCAGGGCGATATGTTATCAAAAAATTAAAGCGAGCAAAAAACAAAGCCCATCGTGCCTGCCTGACATTGAGGCGCTTCGCTGACTCTAAATATGCCAAATTCTTATGGTCGGTGAGAATTGAGACCACAAACTTAGCCCCCTCAAGCCAGTGTCTCCACTCCTCGAGTGCATCCTTAATATCCAACAATTCCCGGTTACCCACGTCATAATTCATCTCGGCAGGCGAAAATTTACGGGAAAAGTAAGCACAGGGATGAAGGCGATTATCAGACACCCCCATCTGAGAGAGCACTGCCCCAATACCCATCTCAGAGGCATCCACTTCCACCACAAAAGGACGCTCTGGATCTGGGTGTCGCAGCACCTTGGCCGAGACAAATGCCCTTTTGAGACGGGCAAAAGCCGCTTTGGCCTCACAAGACCAGTGAGCAACATCCGCCCCTTTCTTAGTGAGTGCCACCAAGAGCGCCACTATAGACGAAAATCCAGCGATAAATCGTCTATAAAAATTCGCAAAGCCCAGAAAACGCTGAAGCGCCTTCAAACTAGTGGGCTGCACCCAATCCAGGACTGCCTGTACCTTGGAACCCTCCATTTGGAAACCTTCTGGGGAGATAATATATCCTAGAAATGCGATTTGCTGAACTTCAAATTCGCACTTCTCCAGCTTCGCCCCAAGCCGGTGGTCTCTGAGTTTCTGGAGGACTAAGCGTACATGCTTCTGATGTTCCTCCAGGGAATGGGAGAAGATTAGGATGTCATCTAAGTATACAACTAAGAATCTATCCAAATATTCCCTGAACACATCGTTCATGAAGTCCTGGAAGACTGCCGGGGCATTACAGAGCCCAAAAGGCATCACCAAATATTCATAATGCCCTTAGTGGGTATTAAAGGCAGTCTTCCATTCATCCCCCTCTCTTATTCGGATTAGATTGTACGCACCGCGTAGGTCAATCTTAAGGTGCATACACACGGAGCGATATAACTGAGCGATTTTGACTATATAGTCAAAATCGCTCAGAAAGTTAGTGCAGATCGCTCCGTGTGTACACAGCCAGCGATAGCGATGCGCGTCCCCGCTAGGTCGCTATCGCTGGGAAAAATAGTCAGTGCAGGCAAGTCAATTTTGGCTATGTCGCTGCAAAAGTTAGTCAAAATCGCTAACACTTTAAGAGGCCAGCGATTTTTCCCAGCGATAGCGATGTGCAGGCGGCGGTGGTGCGGGCGGCGGCGGGTTGTGGCGGCGGTGCGGGCGGCGGCGGGTTGCGGTGTGGGCGACGGCGGTGCGGGCGGCGGCGGGTTGCGGCAGCGGTGCGGGCGGGGGAAATTTACCTTTCTATTGCAGAGTTTGGCAGCGGAGCGGTACCAGTTTCAAAAATGGCGCCTCAGCGTCATTTTTTAAATTCAAGATGGCCGCCGCGAGCCAATCACGGCTCGCCGCGTCATCGCCCCGCCCCCTCCCGCTGACTTATATAAGTCAGCGCGAGGCAGCGGCTGTCAGTCCGACGGCGGAGGAGGAGCGGAGAAGAGCTCCTGAAGACGCCGTAAAGTCCTGGATGGGCGGCGGCTATGCAAAAGAGCTTAGCAGCCGCCGCCCACCAGGTGAAGATGCTGGAAGTCCTGGGAAGGCGGCGGCCATGCAAAAGAGCTTAAAGGCCGCCGCCTCCCAGGTGAAGACGTCGTGGAAGTCCTGGATGGGCGGCGGCTATGCAAAAGAGCTTAGCAGCCGCCGCCCACCAGGTGAAGACGCCGGAGCAAGACCCCAGAAGCCCTGGGGAGGTGGCGCCCCCCCAGGTGAAGACGCCGGAAGCCCTGGGAAGGCGGCAGCCATGCAAAAGAGCTTAAAGGCCGCCGCCCCCAGGTGAAGACCCAGTTTAATAAAGGATTTTTAAAAGAATGTGTTGTGTTTTTTTTTTTATATTTTCTTTACAGGTGGACTACAGGTGCCAGCGGGCCCTTTATGTCCGGGCATGCTGGCACTTGTGGTTCTCCAAGTGCCAACATGCTGGGGCAGGCTTGCTGGGACCTGTAGGCCTCCTGTAAAGAACAATATTACTATTGAAAGGCTATCAGCCTCCCATCCACCGGGCCACGGATGGGGGGGACAGCCTCGGGCTTCACCCCTGGCCCTTGGGTGGCTGGAGGGGGGGACTCCTTGATTTAAGGGGTCCTCACTCCTCCAGTGTACCCCGGCCAGGGGTGACTAGTTGGGGGGGTAATGGCACGGCCGCAGGGACCAATATAAAAGTGTCCCCCGGCTGTGGCATTATCTCCCTGGCTAGTGGAGCCCGGTGCTGGTTTGGAAAATACGGGGGACCCCTATGTCTTTTGTCCCCCGTATTTTTTAAACCAGGACCGGACGCAGAGCCCGGTGCTGGTTGTCTAAATATGGGGGAACCCTACTCATTTTTTCCTCTGTATTTTAACAACCAGGACTGGCTCAAAGAGCCCGAGGCTGGTTTTACATAGGAGGGGGGACCCCACGCAAATTTTTTTTTTAACTTTCAGCTATTTAAATACCAGCCACCCTGTAAAATCGTCCTATATATGACACTCATCCCCTTATTTAAATGAGATAGTCAAAATCTCCCATAGCCAAAATCTCTTGCATAGTTAGACAAAATCTCTGGTAAAGTTAGTCAAAATCTCCTACTGCCAGTTCAAGGGAAAAGTTAGTCAAAATCTCTCATAGCCAAAATCTCTCCGTGTGTATGCACCTTTAGAAAAAATGGTGGCAGTACGAAGCTGGTCAAACAAGACCGAAATGAGAGGCAGTGGGTATGAGTTTTTAATCGTGATACGGTTCAATTCCCTGAAGTCGATGCAAGGTCGCAACGAACCGTCCTTTTTACCCACGAAGAAGAACCCCGACCCAACTGGAGACTGTGAAGGTCTGATAAATCCCTTAGCCAAGTTCTCCTGAATGTACTCTGCCATAGCCTGAGTCTCAGGATGTGACAGGGAGTACAACCTGCTCTTGGGAAGCTTAGCATTCGGCAACAAATCAATGGCACAGTCATAGGGGCGATGGGGAGGTAGTACCTCTGCAACTCTTTTGGAGAACACGTCTGCAAAATCTGCATAACATCCTGGCAATCCTGGCAAACTTAGCTGCGAAAGCCTGACTGGAAGGCTCAAGCAACTCCTGAAACAATCAGTACCCCAACTAAGAATCTCCCCAGAGACCCAGTCAAATTGAGGATTGTGGGCCCTTAACCAGGGTAACCCCAACACCAATGGGGCAAAAGTACAGACAGTCACATAAAAGGACAATTTTTCAGAGTGTGTGGCTCCAATAAACAAAGAAATCTGGCTAGTGCAAGAGGTAATTTTACCCTGGGATAATGGTTCCCCGTTTAACCCACAAATCTCAATTTCCGATGCCAAGGGTACTAAGGGAACAGAGTGTTTCAGGGCGAATTGGCGGTCCATAAAAACCCCGTCGGCCCCACTGTCCACAAAGGCCTCAGTCTTGACAGTTTGACCGAGGATCTTCAAGGTCACCGGAATGATAAAAGTCTTCTTGGGAAATTCTGACTTCTGGCCTGACAGGATATTTCCCATCACCCTCAGGCCCTGAAGTTTTCCGGCTTTTCCTGGCATGATACTACCACATGACCTTTATTCCCACAGTACAAACATAACCCCTGCTGTCTCCTCCACGTCTTCTCATGCGAGGAGAGGCGGGTAGCCCCAATCTGCATAGGCTCCTCGGAAAATTCCTCAGAGTCTGAGGTTCCCTTGGGAAAGAAGGAAACCTCGGTCTCCCTTTCAAGCCTGCGCTCTCTCAGCCGTCTATCCACCCGAATGGATAACTGCATGAGCTGATCCAAGCTATCAGGCAAGGGATATTGTACCAGTTGGTCTTTTAACTGGTTAGAAAGACCTCTTCGGTACTGGTGTCTCAGGGCTGGGTCATTCCACTGGATATCATGGGCCAACCTCCGAAACTCCGTACAATAAACCTCAACTGGCCTTCGCCCTTGCTTAAGGATCGAAATCTGAGCCTCGGCTGAGGCCGTCTTGTCAGGGTCATCATACAACATGCCCAGTGCCGTAAAAAAAGCATCAACACTTTTAAGCGACGGACAGTCAGGCTGCAACCCATATGCCCAGACCTGTGGGTCTCCTTGTAGCAAGGAAATCACTATGCCCACCCGCTGAATCTCCGACCCAGAAGACTGAGGCCTAAGCTGGAAATATAGCTTGCAGCTCTCCTTGAAACAAAAGAACTGCGAGCGATCGCCAGAAAAACGATCCGGGAGATTTACTTTCGGCTCCTTAACCCCTGAAGGTACTGCTGCTGCGGGAGCTCCGCCAGCGGCCTGCGAGGTGTGCATTTTAATGGACAAATCATTAAATTGTCGAGTCAGGACCTGCACCTGATCGACCACCTGTTGCAAAGTATTTTGAGGGGTGTGCTCCATATTCCCACAAAATTTCAACAGGAGTATTAGGCTGCTGAATATGTTATGCACACCAGTGCCAGCAGGAATGTACTGGTGTCTGAACGGTGAGGGATGCAAAACAAATGAACTCACAGACAGACTGGGGAATATGACATTACATACACAGAAGGTGATAGGGTAACAAAATAAACACAAAGTGAACAAAGAAGCTCAAAGGCTAAGAAACTGGGTGTCTCCCTAGTATTAGGAATGCTCAGATGGAAAGAAGCAAGATGTAGTGATTTAATACGTAGAGAACCCGGAATGCTGTTGCTAAGGGCAACAGCAAAACCCTAAAGGGTTACCAACGGGTGTGGCAGTAAACTCCTTGGTCAGAGATGGAATAATAGACACAAGGAGAGTCTCCACAATCCTAGTCCTCACTTGCAGTGCACTGGTTCAGCTTACTGCCACTAAACTGACATCTGAACACCTTGCACAGTGAGAAAGGATTTTGGCAGGCAAGTCTGAGAATACAGCCGCAAACTTGCTAGGTTCACAGAGTAGCAAAAGAACCCCAGCAGGTTAAACGACTGACTCCAGTCTTACTGCTAGGTCTGGATTGGCAGAGTGTAATACCAAATCCCAAGGCCTATTTGCAGTAAGCAACAAACAAATACAAAGTTTACACAGTACTAGCTAGCTTTCAGGAACTGACTAACCAACAAAGATTCAGCAGCATCTGCCTAACCTGAGAAGAGGGTTTATATAGCAGGTGCTGTCCACGCCCCACTCAGACCTCACAGACTGTGAGCACAAAAACCAGCACCGGATCCCCTGCCGTGCACAGAGCCTGTAACCACTGCACAGCAAAAGACCCGAACCGGAGTATCAGCTACGCTCAGGTTACTCCGCTAGCACTTGTCTCCCGGTTGCCATGACGACGTGGCAGCACAGAGCAGGAGACCCTAACAACAATAAAGCAGCACACTGAGCACAGATATGGAGTGTTTTTCAGGCAGACAACGTATACTGGTGGTCACTGTCAGCAAAACTCTGCACTGTACTCCTGCTATATAATACAGCTGCTCCCCAGTCCCCACAATTAAGCAGTGTGAGCACAGATATATGCAGCACACAGCACAGATATGGAGCGTTTTTTTCAGGCAGAGAACGGATAACTGGTGGTCACTGATCAGCAAAACTCTGCACTGTACTCCTCCTATATTATACAGCTGCTCCCCAGCCCTCCCCACAATTAAGCAATAGTGCACAGCACAATTAAGTTCAACAATAACGGAGAGGACGCCAGCCACGTCCTCTCCCTAACATTTCCAATGCACGAGTGAAAATGGCGGCGACGCACGGCTGCTTATATAGAATCCGAATCTCGCGAGAATCCGACAGCGGGATGATGACGTTCGGGCGCGCTCGGGTTAACCGAGCCATACGGGAGAATCCGAGTATGGCTCGGACCCGTGTAAAAAGGGTGAAGTTCGGGGGGGTTCGGTTTCCGAGAAACCGAACCCGCTCATCACTAAGAGAAACATATTGGATCTACACATTAAATACATTTGTACCCTTTGGTCTCAATGAGGGTTGTGATATAGTACCCTTTCTGCACTGCTAATGTGGAGGTCGGGACCCCTTTGATGATCTAGACGTGGCAGCGGAGTTGTCCCGGCGAGTGGATCTATGAGAGGGTTCACGGCTAACATATTGTGTTTTTTACAGCACTAAAATCTCCTTCTCAGTGAGATGTTTATGATATAAATTGACCCATATTCTAAAACCCCTGATAATTTGTTATTTTGGTAAGATAGATATATATAAAAATTAGCCTTGTGATTAATTAGAATATAGCCCGTTGTAATATTAGATGTATAAGCCTCCATAATCAATATGAGAAAAATGGTTCTATATTTAGGTCGTGTCCTTCGTTTATATGATATTAGTGTTTTAAAGTACATATATTATTAAAATGAATTGCTACTGGTAAAGGTAGATTCTAACTTTGTGAAGTGAGAGGTGTCAATCTCATTCTCTGCTTTTGGATGAACAGCTGGGATCAATTGTTGTTACTAGCAGATAGCTAGACTGTGGGAGATCTTTTTTAACTATTTAACATATCTGGATACTAGTAATATAATAAAATATGAATCAAAGTATGTGGAGTAAATGGGATAGACACCTTTTGCTGAAAAGCCTGCATGGATATTCTGTTTCTGGTGAGAATCTTTTCCTCTGTTATAACTGTATTTTATTATCAAATGTGAATGCATTACTAATTAGCATAAGCAACGAGCAACAGCTGGTTTAAATCGGAACGGGTATATAACATCTTGCCTATGTGTGACAGGAGTTATTGATGGGAAAGTGGTTACCGGAGTAGGTGTTGATATCGGTGTTCGTACCTGAATTCTTCACCCGGAATCACTTCTTATTCCGAATCAGCTGCTGGTAACCTAGGCAGAGGAACAAGGCACCCCAAACCCAGTGGACCCAAAAAGGCAAATCACCACACGTTAGGACGGTGACAACGAATTTATTATACTGGATCAGGAAAGTGGTCACCGCTATTGCTCTTAACTTGGTATTGGAAACAAAAGAATAATACCGTTCACAATTTCATCATAAGGAATACAATCTGTACATATATTAGTACATATATAACATCAACTTGGAGCAATTAACATTTAAATGACATTTACTGACAATTATCCCCGGTGACTCCAAAAGGTCTCTGTTACTCAGGATTTGCTCTGGCTACAATTAGTGTGGTTAGTCTTAAAATCGTATCCAGTCGTTAACTAATCCGGTTTAGCATAAACTATATAAAACTTTGATTATTCCTCCAGCAAAGTTAGTGGTGAGTCATGCGAAAGATTACAGTTCACAGCAAGCAGATTATTGGGAGTAGAAGAAAGAAACGTACAAACTGCAAGCAATATTCAATCAATACGGCAGGCATGCATAAGCTGGCAAAAGGAGCAAGAGTCTAGTATCATGCAAGTGGTGGAGCTCAGCAGTAGGTAGCAAAGATAAGCATGTTTCAAACACAACAATGCGGTGAAGCGAAGTTAAATCCTGGCTATAAGGAATATTGTGGTGTGCTGACTAACGGTATATTGAAACAGGGATGACGATGTCTCTCTCTCTCTCTCTCTCTCTCTCTCTTCCCCTTGCTCCCGTATCTCGATTAGTGAGTGACAGCAAAGTCTGATTTAGGGTCTCGCTGTGCTAGCTACCTTGGGGCAAGGTTCAATTGCAATACATGAAATTCAGATGGCTCCTTTTATATTTACTCGTGTAAAGAAAGAGATCCTTCACTATTTCGCACACTGGGACGGTACAAGGTCTCCCTCTCTCTCTCCCTCTAAATCTGTTAGTTATAGCAGGGGAAGGCAGGGGAACTGTTATTACTGATAGGAGGCAAGGAGTACCGGTCCTTTCTATCTGACTCTGTGGTGGTACAATAGATAAGGGGCTGTGTACCTGTGATCCACGACGGTTCCCTTCAGCTATTTTAAGACGGCTGGTGGCGATCGAGTCCCAGCTCCCTGAGTTGTCGTTGGCAGCCCTCCTCAGCCCAGTCAGACTGACGGCAGTTTCCCTCAGTGTCTGACAGCTGAGCTGCGGTGGTCAGTTCCTGGCTCCAGTCTCAGCGGCGTCTCCGGCTCCTTCTGGCTGCGGCCACTATGTGTCCTCTGCGGCGGCTGGCGGGTCCTCGTTCAGCGGCGGCTGGCGGGTCCTCGTTCAGCGGCGTCTCCGTCTCCCTCTGGCTGCGGCCACTATGTGTCCTCTGCGGCGGCTGGCGGGTCCTCGTTCAGCGGCGGCTGGCGGGTCCTCGTTCAGCGGCGTCTCCGGCTGGTTCTGGCTGCGGCCACTATGTGTCCTCTGCGGCGGCTGGCGGGTCCTCGTTCAGCGGCGGCTGGCGGGTCCTCGTTCAGCGGCGTCTCCGTCTCCCTCTGACTGCGGCCACTATGTGTCCTCTGCGGCGGCTGGCGGGTCCTCATTCAGCGGCGTCTCCGTCTCCCGGCTCTCCACAGCGCTTCCCTCAGCTCGGCTTCCTCTTCCACGCGGCAGCTCCCACCAGTCTCAGAGTCTCCTCAGCGCTGCCAACGGCTCCCCCGCGGCTCACCTTAAATATCTCTTTTTTTCAAAACCCCGGATGCTTCCCGCTCTGAGAAACAGCGATCAGAGATCCCCAGGTCCTTGTGCCCCCGGTGTTTTGGGGCTGCAGTTCACAACATCCGAGGACGGGGTAGAGAGGGTATTAACCCCTTCCGTGCTACTGAGCTCATTAAGGGCTAATGGGGTAGTATATAGATATATCAGAGTATCACATATCTCCCTGCTAAAAAACATGCGTGTCCCCACGCAAGGTCATCAAGGGCAAAAGTTCTGAGCAACCACAACAACTCGATAACCTAGCAGAACAATAATGATAACAAGCAGCATACTCTAAGCAACTAAGCAACTGTTCATACATCACATACATTTCCAGGGTTCATTATGTACAGGTATCTTTGTAACAACCTCAGATAGGAATACATTTTGTGTTAACACCTTTCAATCGCGGTACCGAAGAGGTAATATACCTCTGGTACTACGTTCGGGCCTCTTGGGGTTTGGGGTATGCACCCCGTCGGCCGGTTCAGGGACAATACAAATTGGGTCATCACCTTCGATAAATTTCTTTTCCCTGGGTCTTGGGGCAATTGGGTTCACAGCATTCAGGACTGAGCTATCCAGGAATAGTAAGAGCTCAATGGGATCATGGAATGGGATGCCCCCTGGGGTTCCCCGCTCCTCTGCCAAAGGTGAGTCTCTTTCTGCTACCGGGACTTCGACCATACAAAGCTTCAATTGGTCACGAGGGACAGTAGTCAGATGTCCATCAGGCCTTCGGATCTGGTAGGTATAAAGTCCATCAGCAGGAATTTTGACAATTTCATAAGGAGCATCCTCCCACATGACATCGAGTTTGCTCATCCGGTGATTTTTCTTTTTCCACACCTTATCTCCAATCTTCAGGGGTTTTGGCTGGGAATTTAAATTATAATTTTTCTCTTGGCGGCGGTGTACCATCTCCATTCGTTGTTCCACCAGTTGTCGGGCAGCTTCAATCCGTTGCTGATGCTCTTGTACCCAGTCGTTCTGCAGGAGATTAGATTCGTCCGATATTATCGACAATTCTAGGTCTTTTGGAAGTTTGCCTTGCCTCCCAAACATTAAATAAAATGGAGTGAATCCTGTAGAGCAATGTTCAACGTTGTTATAGAGGTATGTCAGTTCCTGCAAATGAGTGGGCCACTGCGTCCGTCTCTCTACCGATAAACTCCGGAGCATTCCAATCACGGTTTGGTTGGCTCTTTCGCATAAACCATTGCCCTGTGGGTGGTAGGCAGTAGTTCGCAGCTTCTTACACCCATACAAAGAACAAAGTTCCTGAAATAATTGGGATTCGAATGCGGGACCCTGGTCAGTCAAAACTTGCTCCGGATAGCCGTAAGGACGAACAAAGTGTTTAAGGAACAGCTCAGCAGTTGTTTTAGCTGTCAAGTCCCGGGCCGGTACCACCACCAAGAATTTGCTATAGTGATCCGTGATAGTCAGGGCATACTGGAACCCAGCGGAGCTATGCTCGAGTTTTACATGGTCTAGGGCTACAAGTTCGAGTGGGCGAGTGCTTTGAATCGGATGCAGAGGATCTTTTTGGGTAGGATCAGCTGGTCTTTTTAGACTGCATGTCACACAACTCCTGCACCACTCTTCGACATCAGCTCTCATGCCAATCCAGAAAAATCTCTGTCTAAGTACTGATTCTGTCTTCTGGGTGCCAAAGTGTCCCGACTGGTCGTGATAGGCAGATAATATCAGATCAGTCTGTTGTCTGGGTATTATAATCTGAGAAATAGGTTGATGAGTACCCGGATCAAGGCTGGTGCGGATAACAAGGTCCCCTCGGAGGCTAATTCGGTCTCGATGGCGTAATAGTTTGACCAATTCCGGATCAGCATTGGCTCTTTGTGTCTTGGTTAGCTGTTTCTTTTGTCGAATAAGATCAATCAGGCGCTGTACCACAGGACTGGCTCTTTGTACTTGTGCCCAGTCAACATCGGGGGAAGCACTGACAGAATTATCAGTTCCAATATTTCTAGTGGCAGTGACAGGGTCTGAATGGATGACTTGTTTCCGTGTACTCAGAGGTCGGAACAGGGGTGTTTCGATGTCTTCAGTCCAGTCTCGCTCTTCTTCCGCAAGGTCCGTAGTCGGTAAGCGGGACAGCGCATCAGCATTTCCATTTGCCTTACCGCTCCGGTAAGATACTGTATATCTGAAGTTTGCCAATCGTGCCAGCCATCTTTGTTCCAGAGCTCCAAGGCGGGCAGAGGATAGGTGGGCCAGCGGATTGTTGTCTGTAACAATCACGAAAGGCGTGGCAGTCAAGTAATTCTTAAATTTTTCGGTTACGGCCCATATGAGGGCAAGGAGCTCCAATTTAAAGGTGCTGTAATTCTCATTGTTCCTTTCTGTCTTCCTTAGACCTCTGCTGGCATAGGCTATAACCCTTTCCTGACCGTCCTGCAGCTGGGAGAGTACAGCTCCTAATCCGTGATGGCTGGCATCAGTGTGCACCTGAAACGGCTTTTCATAGTCAGGGTAGGCCAGGATTGGAGCCTCTGTTAGAGCTGACTTTAGCTGCTCAAAAGCGTTCTGTTGCTCCTCTGTCCATGCGACCAGGGCAGTACTCCTTCTCTCTTGCCCTGACCTGCCTCTAAGTAACTCATGAAGCGGAGTAGCTGTTTTTGCGAAGTGCTGGATAAAACGGCGGTAATACCCAACGAAACCAAGGAAACTACGAACATCTTTAACAGTACGAGGACTAGGCCAATCCCGCACCACTCGTATCTTCTCGGGATCGGGCTTTACTCCTCCGGAACTAACAATGTGACCCAGGTACTGCACACTTGGTTTTAATAGGTGACACTTAGATGGTTTTAACTTTAGTCCGCATTTAATCAATTGGGTGAAGACCTCCTCCAGATGTTCTATATGCTCGTCATAAGATTTTGAAAATATGATAACATCATCCAAATATAGCAAGACCATCTCGAAATTTCGGTGTCCTAAACAATGCTCCATGACTCGCTGGAAGGTGGCCGGAGCATTGCACAACACGAACGGCATCCGGTCGAATTCGAACAGGCCCATAGGAGTCGTAAATGCCGTCTTTTCCCGGTCTTCTGGAGCCATTGGGATTTGCCAATACCCGCTGGTCAGGTCAAGAGTTGAAAAATACCGAGCCGTTTTTAATGCTGTCAGTGATTCTTCTATTCTAGGTAGAGGATAGGCATCTTTGTGTGTGGCCGCATTCAATTTCCTATAATCAACGCAGAATCTGAGACTGCCGTCCTTCTTCCGCACAATTACTAACGGGGCCGCCCATGGACTGTGGCTCTCCCTGATTACACCAGCTTCTTTCATTTCATTAATCATGGTCCTCACCGGTTGATACATAGCTGGCGGTAGAGGTCTGTGTCTTTCCTTGACTGGGGGATGGGTTCCAGTTGGTATATGGTGCCGGACCCCTTCAGCCTTTCCGAAGTCTGATGGAAATTGGCTGAATGCGTTGGCATTCTTGCGCACCACCTGCAGTACACCTTCTCGTTGACTCCCTGTAGTATCTGGGCCGCCAATCTGGATGTCATTCCACCAGGGAGTCTCACCGGGGGTCATACTGGTTTGACTGACTGCAGCTCCCTCCGAAACTCTGGGTAGGGCCTCACCGATGACATCTTGAAAATCAACCATCACCACACTAGCCACGGTACAATGCCGGAACAAACGGATTGGATAACTATGAGGATTCAAAATCCTGACTGGTACTCTGCCTCTTGTTACAGTGGCAAGGGTTCGGGCCACCGCGAACAGCTGCTGCCCATCGAAGTCACAGGGTTCTAGGATTGCCTCATAATCTCTTCCCCCAGGGCCGATCCTTGCCTTGCACCACACCACGTGCTCAGAATTGGGTCTAAGAATAATATGTTGACGATCGGCGATCCTTGCCTTTCCGACTTCTCTCTTGGCATTGGTGAACCTCTTGTGCCCTTCGAGCAACCGGACCATTTGCTGGAGAGTCTTCCTCTCCTTCGGGGCAGCAGATCGCATTTCCAGTTTAAGAGCTTCCACTAATTCGTCTGGGCAATTCTGCAGAACGTTCATTCCAAGGATAACCGGGGGAAGATGCTGGTTGTACGTAGTAGTGACCAAACACCCTTGTCGTTCCAGCGTAGCTTTGCCGATAACGAGATTAGCTTCCCAATAGCCGCGGAACTCGATTGGCTGTCCATTACTGGCCAATAGATGCAACCAAGTGTTTGGTGGAGTCACAATCTCAGATTCTTCCCAGTGTTTCTGGAATTCGGCCAAATGGATTGTCGTCACCTGCGATCCTGTATCTAGAAGAGCGGGCACTTCTACCCCATTAATTCGGATCTTCAGGTGGGGACACTCGCCAACATATTGAGGCCACCACCCTGGCTTCGATGGACCTACTGCTGCATCCCCTCCCGAGGGTCGGTCCCTTGCCTCGGGGTCGAATCGTTTAAAGGACCATTAGAACATCGCCGTTCGATGTGCCCACTTTGATTACATCTTCTGCATATAGGCCTTACTTGATCATCAAATTGATCTGTGGGACGCCGCCCCGATTCTCGTGGCACCTCCCATCGTGATCGCCCTCTTCTACCTTGGTCCCGACGCCAACCTTGGTGCTTAGCTTCTGCTTGCTCCAGTCGTATTTCCTTCAGCTCTTTCATCATCTCATTAACAAGGCTGGTGAGAGCTCCCATTTGGTCTGGACCAGCCTGTGATTGTTGACTGACGGTCCCTTTATAGATAAAGGATTCAGCCATAGGGCTTAGTTGGGACTCCCCCGGCCCTCTCCCCTCAGATGGTCCCACCACCGCCACGTATTCTCCATCTGTGTTTTGGTTTAGACCTAAAATGTCCATCATATCCTCCTTAAATTCAGCGAAAGTGCAGAGAGGGTTCTGACGCTTCCACATTCGCAACTGTGCTTTTGTCGCTTCTCCTCTTGCTCCTTCAATAAGTAAATTAATCATAGTCTCCTCTGTTTGTTCCGTTTCTCGAGGGTCTCTGACCTGTATTGCTCGCCTGGCTTCTTGTAGGCCCAGGGCAAACTCCCGGAGATTCTCATTTGGTTGCTGCTTCCGAGCGTATAGGCGCCCCTTTAATTCTGCAATGGTCTGTAAATTGAAGAAACCAGCCAACTTGCACAGGATACCTTCAGCTGTTTTCCGTTCTTCGTCCGACCATGATCTGACTTCACGTAATGCTTCCCCTTTGAGTTGTCCGATAACTACCTCCACTTTCTGCTCCTCATTCAGGGGATAAAGCTTGAACATCGATCTTATTTTGTCCCGGAATTCTTTAAACGGACTCGTGCCCATTGTCTTTAAATCTCCCGAATATACGGGAAGCCATGGGGCTCCAAAATAATAGGGCATCGTAATTGGTGCAGCCGGTGTTGATGCAGCTGGTGACAACTGACTGGGTGAGGCGGGCAACTTCCTTCTAACTGCAGTAGATGTGGGCGTCTGAAGTTCCTGTGCTTCCGACATCCTGTATCCTGATCCTGTTCGTGGACGCCAATTTTGTGACAGGAGTTATTGATGGGAAAGTGGTTACCGGAGTAGGTGTTGATATCGGTGTTCGTACCTGAATTCTTCACCCGGAATCACTTCTTATTCCGAATCAGCTGCTGGTAACCTAGGCAGAGGAACAAGGCACCCCAAACCCAGTGGACCCAAAAAGGCAAATCACCACACGTTAGGACGGTGACAACGAATTTATTATACTGGATCAGGAAAGTGGTCACCGCTATTGCTCTTAACTTGGTATTGGAAACAAAAGAATAATACCGTTCACAATTTCATCATAAGGAATACAATCTGTACATATATTAGTACATATATAACATCAACTTGGAGCAATTAACATTTAAATGACATTTACTGACAATTATCCCCGGTGACTCCAAAAGGTCTCTGTTACTCAGGATTTGCTCTGGCTACAATTAGTGTGGTTAGTCTTAAAATCGTATCCAGTCGTTAACTAATCCGGTTTAGCATAAACTATATAAAACTTTGATTATTCCTCCAGCAAAGTTAGTGGTGAGTCATGCGAAAGATTACAGTTCACAGCAAGCAGATTATTGGGAGTAGAAGAAAGAAACGTACAAACTGCAAGCAATATTCAATCAATACGGCAGGCATGCATAAGCTGGCAAGAGGAGCAAGAGTCTAGTATCATGCAAGTGGTGGAGCTCAGCAGTAGGTAGCAAAGATAAGCATGTTTCAAACACAACAATGCGGTGAAGCGAAGTTAAATCCTGGCTATAAGGAATATTGTGGTGTGCTGACTAACAGTATATTGAAACAGGGATGACGATGTCTCTCTCTCTCTCTCGCTCTCTTCCCCTTGCTCCCGTATCTCGATTAGTGAGTGACAGCAAAGTCTGATTTAGGGTCTCGCTGTGCTAGCTACCTTGGGGCAAGGTTCAATTGCAATACATGAAATTCAGATGGCTCCTTTTATATTTACTCGTGTAAAGAAAGAGATCCTTCACTATTTCGCACACTGGGACGGTACAAGGTCTCCCTCTCTCTCTCCCTCTAAATCTGTTAGTTATAGCAGGGGAAGGCAGGGGAACTGTTATTACTGATAGGAGGCAAGGAGTACCGGTCCTTTCTATCTGACTCTGTGGTGGTACAATAGATAAGGGGCTGTGTACCTGTGATCCACGACGGTTCCCTTCAGCTATTTTAAGACGGCTGGTGGCGATCGAGTCCCAGCTCCCTGAGTTGTCGTTGGCAGCCCTCCTCAGCCCAGTCAGACTGACGGCAGTTTCCCTCAGTGTCTGACAGCTGAGCTGCGGTGGTCAGTTCCTGGCTCCAGTCTCAGCGGCGTCTCCGGCTCCTTCTGGCTGCGGCCACTATGTGTCCTCTGCGGCGGCTGGCGGGTCCTTGTTCAGCGGCGGCTGGCGGGTCATCGTTCAGCGGCGTCTCCGTCTCCCTCTGGCTGCGGCCACTATGTGTCCTCTGCGGCGGCTGGCGGGTCCTCGTTCAGCGGCGTCTCCGGCTCCTTCTGGCTGCGGCCACTATGTGTCCTCTGCGGCGGCTGGCGGGTCCTCGTTCAGCGGCGGCTGGCGGGTCCTCGTTCAGCGGCGTCTCCGTCTCCCTCTGGCTGCGGCCACTATGTGTCCTCTGCGGCGGCTGGCGGGTCCTCATTCAGCGGCGTCTCCATCTCCCGGCTCTCCACAGCGCTTCCCTCAGCTCGGCTTCCTCTTCCACGCGGCAGCTCCCACCAGTCTCAGAGTCTCCTCAGCGCTGCCAACGGCTCCCCCGCGGCTCACCTTAAATATCTTTTTTTCAAAACCCCGGATGCTTCCCGCTCTGAGAAACAGCGATCAGAGATCCCCAGGTCCTTGTGCCCCCGGTGTTTTGGGGCTGCAGTTCACAACATCCGAGGACGGGGTAGAGAGGGTATTAACCCCTTCCGTGCTACTGAGCTCATTAAGGGCTAATGGGGTAGTATATAGATATATCAGAGTATCACATATGCACATCAACCACATCCCCTGACGAAGACTGTGATTGGTCGAAACGCGTTGGGCGTGGCTACTTGCTGAGGACGTTGTGACGTCACCCGCCGGGTCCGGAGCCGACGAGACAGTTCCAGCTCGATTTAGCACAACACTGATGGTCTTGTGAACTTCACGGAGCTTGGAAGTTTTAACTGCAATGTATGTGGATATTGCTTTTTTCTATATAAAGTGAATGATTTTACATTTACCAGTGCGCTCTCCTGATCTGTTTTTAACATATATATATATATATATATATATATATATATAGTCGTAGTTCCAGTTTCCTGGGGGGCACTCTCTTTCACAAATCAAATCCAAACGTGTTTTCTTAGGTCATAATCGGCTTTATTAGGTCGACGTTTCCGCTCAACAAGCAGAGCCTTTATCAAGATAAGCCATACATATTTTCATATTGCAAAAAGTCATAACTAGGATGAAATAACTCAACAGTACAACACTGTGAAAAGACAGACGGCCAAATCGGCATATGGGCCTTCACACATAGCACCTGGGCAACCTGGGCAATTGTCCATACAGTGGCACATCAGTCAATAAACCCTCACTGGAGGCAGAAGATGGACGTCCATTCAGTGTGACGTCCATCTTCTGCCTCCAGTGAGGCCGATTTGGCCGTCTGTCTTTTCACAGTGTTGTACTGTTGAGTTATTTCATCCTAGTTATGACTTTTTGCAATATGAAAATATGTATGGCTTGTCTTGATAAAGGCTCTGCTTGTTGAGCCGAAACGTCGACCTAATAAAGCCGATTATGACCTAAGAAAACATGTTTGGATTTGATTTGTGAAGGAGAGTGCCCCCCATGAAACTGGAACTACGACTATATGTGTGGATCCACCGTGACTGTGTGGACTCTACTGAGTGCACCCCGCAGTTGATCATACACGGATGTGAGTGCAGGACTCCCCTGGATATATATATATATATATATATATATACATACATACATACATACATACATATACATACACATGTCTTTTTCAAGCCAAATTAACAAGGTTAATAGCACAAGGAAAAACAAATGGGAACATAACTAATTGAATACATTATTTAAATATAAAGAGTAAATAATAATATAAAAATTATGTATATATAAAACTACTGTAGGCTACTTGATTGAGGGGGTAATTCAGACCTGATTGCTCGCAAGTGTTTCAGATAGTCGCCGCCTACAGGGGAGTGTATTTTTGCTGTGCAAGTATGCGATCGCATGTGTTGCAGAGCTGCACAAACTGATTTTGTGCAATCTCTGAGTAGCCCAGCCTGTTCGGGACCTGAATTGACGTCAGACACCCGCCCTGCAAATGCTCGGACACACCTGTGTTTTCCCTGACACTCCCAGAAAATGGTCAGTTGCTACCCACAAACGCCCTCTTCCTGTCAATCTCCTAGCGATCGGCGGTGTGATCGCTTTTTTCGCACCGTCCCGTCGCTATGCACCAATGCTTGGTGCAGTCATCCGACGAGTCTGCGCATTGCGGTGCATATGCATGTGCAGTTCAGACCTGATCACAGGCTGTGAGAAAACGCAGCCTAGCGATCAGGTCTGAATTACTCCCTGAGATACAAATATATTAATAGCACCTGAAGTCTAAAATCATAGCATATAGCAAGTGAGGTATAGAAAGGGGGTTGGTATTTATTGCTGGCAGATGGGTTGCCGGCTGTCAGGATGCTGACAGCAGCATCCCGTCCTCCAGAATGCCGGTAGCGGGGCGAGCGCTAAGAGTCCCCTTGCGGGCTGCACTCGCCACTCTGTGGGCATCCACGAGTGGAATAGCCCTGTTGCGCTGGGATTCCAGCTGGCGGCATTGTTGGTTGTCAGGATTCCGGAGTCAGTATCCTGACCGCCAGGATCCTGACAGCCGGCAAATTAAACTTATCCCATAGAAAGTCCTAAAATCTCATCGTGTGATTTGACGTTGCTTCTGAGGAAGTTGTGGGGAAATTTGTCTGATGAAAACCCCCCTTTACAAATCCTGCATTTGCCCCTGTAAGGGACACTACTGTGTGACATAACGTGAATAAGGGACACTACTGTGTGACATAACGTGAATAAGGGTCACTACTGTGTGTCATAATGTGTATTAGGGGCACTACTGTCTGTCGCAATGTGAATAAAGTACACTACTTTGTGGCATAATATGAATCGGGCACTACGTGCAGTGTAATGTGAATAAGATTGTGCTACTGTGCGCGGCAAATTGAATTGGGGTCACTATTATGTGACCACACCCCTTCCTTGTGAGACCACACCCCTTTATTACATATGAAAGGAGGGCACAAATTTATAGTTTGCAGGGGGGCGCCAAACACCCTAGCACCGGCCCTGGTAACCGGATATATTCAATGTGGCCCTGGACCCTCTTCTTAACATTTTTTCACAAACATGGACCCACCTTCAAGGGTTTAGGGAAATGGGAACAGAGGTTATATTTGCAGATGACCTATGTCTATACTTTGGTAATCCTGTGTAGAGTGTTCGTAATGTTCTACATAAAATTGCTAAATTTGGCTTGATCGCAGGCTTTAAAAACAACATTAAGGGCTCTTTCTTTGGACTCAGTGGTTTGTCCTTCTTGGGGGTGGGGCATGGGTTTTACTTGAGCTTTGTTAAGTATCTTGGGAAATGCTTGCCTCATAGTATGGAAAATCTTTACGTTCTAAATGCAAATGATCTTATGCTGCATTCCATTAAGGAACAGTTAGCAAAACCTTCAACTTTCATTTTTGGTTAGGACAGACCTTATAAAAATACTTAACCCAAAATGTTGTACAGTACACACTTCAGGTTCTTCCCTTGTTATTGACCAAGTCTGATGAAAAGGCCCTTACAACCGCATTTTGCTCCTCAATAAAAAGTCTAGAATTAGTATGATAATCCTGCAATGATCAAAAGCACAGGTTGCTAATTGTTAAATTATATTCTCAGGATGCATATTGTAGATACTTGAAGGATTGGACATATGGAGTCATTCCGACCTGATTGCATGATAGCTATTTTTTGCAGCGCTGCGATGAGATAGTCGCCGCCTATGGGGGAGTGTATTTTTGCATTGCAAGTGTGCGAACGCTTGTGCAGCCGAGTGGTACAAAAAACTTCTGTGCAGTCTCTGAGTAGGTCTGAACTTACTCAGCCCTTGTGATCACTTAAGCCTGTTCGGTCACGGAATTGACGTCAGACACCCGCCCTGCAAACGCTTGGACACGCCTGCGTTTTTCCAACCACTCCCTGAAAACGGTCAGTTGACACCCACAAACGCCTTCTTCCTGTCAATCTTCTTGCGATCGGCTGTCGAATGGATTCTTCATTAAATCCATCGCCCAGCAACGCTCCGCTTTGTACCCGTACAACGCGCCTGCGCATTGCGGTGCATACGTATGAACAGTTTTGACGAGTTTTGACCTGATTGCATCGCTGCAAAAAATAGCTAGCGTGGGATCAGGTCGGAATGACCCCCATAATGTTTATGTAAACTCTTCTTTGGAACAGCAATTTCTACTGCATATGGACCTTTTTTGCTTTTTGCTCTTCATAAAATGGAAATCCCCCCTACTGTCATAGACAAGCACTTGTTAATGACACCCTGGGCTGTTTGGCATAGTGCTAGGAATAAATGTAATATTAACACCATTACTCTGTATACCTGCAATTGACAGCTAATAGTAATGTCTGTATTTATCCATTCACTAGGTGGGCTGGAAAGGGTCTGCAGTTTATATGAGACTTGTTCAATATCAAAAGTGAGAAACCTCTTACTTTTTTTTACAGCTAGTGCTAAACTTTCTTTTCTTAGGAGTCATAATCTGGCATTTTTGCAGGCACAACTTTACACTCATTAACCACTTAACTGATGATTTTTCCCTTCAAAACCATTTATATAGTTTTTTATTTTTTTTATTTAATATAGTTTAAAAAGTGTTTAAAAAATAATAATATTTAAATATAATATTATGCACATCTGCAGAACGGATCTCCTCATCAAAAACTAAGCAACACAGTGGGCCGGTGTGGTCGCATGTGGTCTGACCATGCCAGTTAAGAGTATGTTTGTCCTCCTTGATATATCTAACCCATTGGATGACAGTGACACTCTACAATCTGCACTGGTGTTATCCAGAGTATTTATCATATCTATGGCCTCCTAAGAATACCATTTTTTGAGAGCCATAGGAAATCCAGGCTCACTAAATTGACTTTACAATTTCCTAGTCTAACTGAACATCATCTTACTATGTACAGGGTATGCATTTACAATGTACTATAGAGGTTATCTTCCTACATTTAGATGCTTCTTGAATGGCATAAGTCCTTAACCATCTTATTCTTAATGTTCCTGTCCTGATGTTTCCCTATATCACTGTTTATGAAACTGTCCCCATATTAAGAAATTTTGGATTCACATAGAAACTTTTGCAACAGCGCATCTTTTGAATTATCTTCCTCTTATACCAGAATGAGCTGTGTTATGAGTTTCACCTCCTACTGCAAAATTTACCAAAGGGAGTAAGAAACGTCAGTTGATAATTTCTACAGCTGCAATAAAATGTATTTTATACATGTATTTTACATTCATTCCAGCCCACCAACATTATCCCTATTTAAAGAAAAACTACTTGACCTTCTATGTATGGACTGACTTGAACCTGCCCTACATATAGAAGATAGAATACAGCATTTTCTTGAAACATGTGAAAGTTTTATTGATGCCTTGTCACAATCAGTCAAATCACGGATCAAGCAGTGTTTTCAAATTACTGTCTGCTATGAAACTAGACCTACCTATTACAATGTGAGATGTATCAATTTATGTGCACAAATGTTCTCCTGGAGGACTCCCCTTTCCCACTGGATTATATTATGCTATGTATCTGTTAAGCGCCTTGAGTCCTATTGGAGAAAGAGCGCTATATAAATAAAATTATTATTATTATTATTATTATTATTATTACAATTTTTTCCTTTCCCACTTTATATTATTAATATGCTTGTTTCATATTTGTAATGTTACTAGTGAAACTCATTGGGGGAGAGATGTTGATGTCTCATCTCCTGGGAAGACAAGTAGCAGAACTCTGAGCTGGATGGCCAGTCTGTTGAGCTCAGCAAGTCCCAGCTAGAGCAGAAGTATCTAAAATGGCAGATAGATCAGTGGTAGAAGATAAGTACAGCAGCCTCAGTAATAGTCTTGCTAGAACTCCCTCCAATGTGTGTACCAACTCCATCCCAGTCAAACGCTGCAAAGTCTCCACACTGTCTGGGGTTCCCCTCAGAAATGTATCCACCTCCTCCAATGCAGTGCTGTAACATTAAAATACAGATTCATACTTTAATAAAGGTTAAAGTGTGTCACAAGGAAAAATAAAATTTATAGCAAACATTGTCCAAAAATAGAACACTTTCTAAACTGAATTGGTAGATTATAATGCATAGGATTGCTTTTATGCAGGCTCTGCACTTCTATTTAGGCAACATCTGAGGGCACCCATGTGTGTCCCCTCCCACCACTGTACCAATCAGCAGGAAGATTGCCCCACCAAGCCAGTGCCTGAACAGTTATATAAGGGTGCAGCTAGATGCCCAACTACAGTGATGATAAAGCATGGTGAGGACCTTTCTACTGTTCTATCCCAGTCTCAACATCATATGGCTGCTACAGTCACATGACACACAGTGCAGGTAGATCATGGGCAGCCAAGATAGATAAGCAGGTAAGTATATAGAACAATGTGGGGCACAATGCTGGACAGAATGGTATATGATAGAAAAGCTGAGAAGCAGGGACAATATACTAGAGAAGTTGTTGGGCAGTGGGTCCTTTGAAGGAAAAAGCTGATAGGTGGAAAAGGCAGGTGAGGGAATAGCTGATGGGCATAGGGGTATGTAAGGGAAAATTTGAAAGCAGAGAGTCATGTGATGGAAAATCTGGGGGTCAAATAGGCATGGGATAGAAAAACGGGTGGCAGTGGGGCATGTAAGGGCAAATCTGGTGGGCAGAATGGTATGTGAATAAATCTCTGGTGATCAGAGTGGTAAGTGAGGAAGACACTGGTGAGCAGAGAGGCATGTGAGGCAATAAAAGGTATGTTGCAGAAAATCTAGTGACTATGGGTGGCATGAGAGAGCAATGATTGTGGGCAGGGGTGGCATGTGAGAGATATAACTGTATGCAGAGAGTACCATAGGGAAAAAGCTGGCAAGCCAAGGGCCATGTAAATTGTAAATTTCTGATTATTTCTAAATAAACATTTCAAATGCCAGTGTTAATATATGCTGCGGACGTAAGGCTCATCTTAATACCATATATACGATAAAAGTGCGCTGCACGTTGCAAACACTATATCCCTCAAGAGAAAGTTAGCACACGCACACATTGTAGGCTGAGGTCCAATGCTCAGAGATATATGTTGGATATTAAAAGGGTATGCATACAATATAACATATGTACAGTATATATCTGGTTACAGAGTTACAATTACACAAGAAGCAGTCATAGTTACATAAGGATCAATTACAGCCAGCATACCCTGTCCCTCAATGCACAGTCCTCTCCATCTTTGAATCTTCACCAACAGCAAGGAAAAACACAGCTTCCTGGGTTAGGGGAAATACCTATATACTGTGTATTGGGGGAGGCACATGTCTGGGACTGAGTCTTCTGGTATTGGTCCAGGGGAGGGAGATCTCTCATTCATGATATGTTATTGGTCAATTCATATGCAAGCAACATCCAGCCTTGAAGATGCCATCATAGGGAATAGCCATGCTGTATTTCAGGAAGTTCTTTGTTCACTTTAGAATTGTGGCTTCATATTCATACATTCAATCACAACTAATCATTGCAATGTGCTACAATATACCCATAGCTATCAAATTAACACACTCATTCCCCTGATCATATTGACACTAAGCATGATATGTTTATCATGTTCCATTTCAAAAATACAAATATATCTGATGTTACACTCTATTATATAAATACATTATAATGTCTAGTGCTTGACATGTTTTGTCTATGTGTAATTTATGTGTTGTATGAAATATGTGTTGAATATATCTTTGTGGCTTGTCTGTGTGAATGCGTATGCTACCATATATCGCTGTGCACTCTGCGTGTATGCGCACGCACAGAGACCCAACTGTTTGGAGTTGTATGTAATGTGTATATAATATTTTTGACTTCGACAAAGTGAACAGCTGGTTGGTAGATGGGCATGTGTGGGAAAAGCTGGTGGTAGAGGTGCATGTGAGGAACAAAATTTCATATGTTCAAACTATTTAAAATTGTATTTTCTCTGATTTAAATACACAGTTTTGGTCCAATGCAGAGATGAATGAAAATTATTTTGTAAAACATATATTGCATGTTTTTGCTGTGCTCATACCGATGTGAGAATCTGCCATTCATATATGTATATTACAGGAACAGTCTGATAAAAGCAAACGAGAGTTAAAGCTGGATGCAAGTGTGCAACATACAGCTTTAACCACATCATCTACAATGCTATGTGAATTGTGGAGTTTGCAAATGCCTATGAATAGCAAAAATGTCTGTCATTCAACAAATGTTGGAACGCTAGTGTTAAAATTAAATTGTTGAAGATAAAGGTTACAGCTGTACTCACTGTTACATACTGGTTCGCATGTAGCAGAGCTTCAGTGGAGTAGGGTTTCACAGAGCTCAAACATATACTGCAAACAGGTAGTAGTGCAGGGATGCCGGAACAACTTTATGGCAGGTATTAACCAGGTCTCTCATAGGTGCAAACCAGGAGTTCACCATGTCACTATACAGTTTCACACACAGTTCCAAGATGGCGCCTGCACATGATCAGTAGAGAGCACAGTGGCCATCTTGGGATAGGGTATGAAGCCTCTCTAAAGGACAGGAAAGTCTGCGCAGTAGCGCACTCCTCTTTCAACACCATCTACCATGTCCCATTTTCCAATGCCTCAATAACTTTGCTTTCTATTATCAGAGTTTCCCACATTCTGGGTGACTTCAAAATCACTATTTACAAACATAGTGGTCCTACAAAACATTTGTCTCTCTTCTTCATTTAGCCTGTCAAAGCCATTATAATGTTAACCCATTTATATATTATTTTCCCATCTATGTGCCATCTCTGGCTAAAACAACTTTATATTACCACTCTTTGACCACCACCTGCTTAAATCAAAATCCATACTTGCAAAGTGTAACCACGACAATCTTGATCCTGCCTTTTTTTCCTCCCTTGATACTGTCATTCCACTCTTTCTCTCCCTTCTTCCTGCACTGCCTAAGTCTATGCCACTCATTTCACCTCAAATTCTATCAAGAAATCTCCACTTGTGTCCTTAAGCTTGCTCTCCCTCCAGACAACCCCCCATGCATTTTTTTCCAAGCCTCCTTGATTTGTACATCTCCTCTGGCACATTCTCCTTCTTCCTCTTGACCCAGCCAGTCTCTTTAACTACCATTCAAGCTCTCACCACCTGATTGCTTCCAAATAACTTGGCTGTCAATAATCACCTGACCAGTTTCCTCACCATTCACTCCTGCACCTACTTCAATCTAGCTTCTGTCCCCTCCACTGCAAAGATACTAAGTCACCACTGATCCTCTCTGCCACTTCACGTAACTTAACCTTCTGTACTTACCATGGATTACCCCAAGGATAGGAAGTGTCTGGCACTCCAGCTGCTGTGGAACTACTGCTGGGATTTGTAGTTTTTTTAAGCAGCCGGAGTGCCACATGATTCCTATTGCTGGACTACCCTAACATCCTGCACACCCTTCATTGACACTATCCTCTTCTGGTTTAACGGCTTACATTTCAAATAGCTCCTTATCTGTTCATACTGCCTGTTCCTCATTCCCTTCTCTCCCTTTACAGTACCTAGCTTTTTCCCTACAGTCTACTTAGGATCTGCATGGTATATACTGTATGTTGAATCAATTTTCACAAGTATTGTAGTAATTGTGCCCCTGGTTGCTTTTCTTTTATTACTGTTTTTTTGTACTGCACACAGCTGCCATCCTGCACTTGATATCTACATTGCAGATTCACAGTGTTGCTCCAAGAGCATCCAGGACTCACATTATGGTATATTTTACCACACTTAAGTCAGGTAACCGGTCTTAGGTAATGCATACCTCCCTACTTTTGGCTGCCGTGAAGAGGGACATCTTGCGAGGTCGCCCGAAAAGGCGCGCGACCTATCGAAAAGGGGTGTGGCTTCAAGGAGGGTCCGCGATGGTGAGCCACGCCCCCATTTTCATCACTGAGGGTGCATGCCCAGCGCACTGTGAGCTGCTGGCATGTCCCCTCTCCTCCTGTCTCCACTGAATAGATGCTGTGCGCATGCGCACAGCGTCTATTCACCGCTGCTCTGCTAATCAGAGCAGCGAGTGCAGGAGCCTCCCAACTGCCACCGCGGAACACTGTGGCCCACAGGTGGGACAGCAGGACAGTCCCAAAAAACGTGAATGTCCCGCGAGAATCGGGACAGTTGGGAGGTATGGGTAATAGACGCTATAGATAACAGTAAACTTGGTGATGGTGATGATACAAAAAAAAAAAAACTAGTAGCAAAAAGGTTGTGAAAAGCCTTATTGCCTGCAGTGACTGAACTACTGCCACCTCAGGGGATAAAGCTGCTACTGGGATAGAAGACAAGTGGGGCCCTTCAATGCAGGATAACCGTCCCAAGTCCCCCAGTCTGCTCTCGGAAATGCAGAGTGGACACCTCTTCAAGGCACGCGTAGTTAGCGTTTGCAGCTGTACTTGTAAACCGCCAGGGCTGTTTTGTTGTCACCATCTCAGGATGACATTAACAGAACTAAATATTTTCAGAACTGCTTTATTCGCTAAAGCTAGGCATACACTATACAATTATCTGACAGATCATCTGTCAGATCTGGCTGGTTGAAATAAAAATCTGGTAATGGATGAGAGCAAATGACAATCAGCCATGGGAATCTAACCACTTTGTACGAACATGTTATGATTCTGTGGCTGCTGGTGCATGTTAGCTGATGCGTTCCCTCTATTCAGAATGCACCTGGTGTCAGTTGACATTAGCAACCTATCAAAGTCTGTATTTGTCATGTATTCACTGTTTGCCTTGGGTCCTGTGTATGTGTGGAGCATGCCAGCTGCAATGTATTCTGTAATCAAGGGGCCTGGGTTGCCTGGCTCATTGCCATTGGTCCTTGCTCCTGATAAAAGGCAACAAGCTTAACAAGACCTGCCATTTATATTATCTGTATTACCTGAGCTCCTGTTTCGTGTTTCTGAAATCTCATCTGGAAGACTTGTCAGCCGAACCCAGTTTAAGCTCTGCCTTGCCTTGCTTTGTCTTGCTCTTCCTGGTTAAAGTACCAAAGACTTTTTAGCTAAGTGACTGTGCTATATAATCTGTCCTTGCTACCACAGTACTTTCTCTAAGCTTGTGCGTATAGGGGGTCATTCTGAGTTGATCGTAGCTGTGCTAAAATTAGTACAGCTATGATCATTCACACTGACATGTGGGAGGACGCCCAGCACGGGGCTAGTCCGCCCTGCATATCAGTGCCCCCTCCCCCCAGAAGTGCAAAGGCTTCGCACAACATATTGATAAAGCATAGGTCATTAAGATAACGGTAAGGGAAGCCACACATTATATGACCTTCACACAGAATTCGTGTACACTGTTAGTTCATATTGGAAGAGATATGGCCGTTTGACATTTGGGTCGCTTACCCAGAACCCAGTGACAGCATGTCTGCAGATTTTAAGCACAGTTGGATGATAGTAGCATTGACCTGAGGTCATCTTATGACCATTATTACTACCATGTACTATAAGGATCAGATTGAGTTGTTTGAATTTATATCACTCAGGCATGTGTTATTTCTGTAATATCACTGCCGATATCTCACTATCTGTCAGCAGCATAACAGTAAAAAATAGGTCCTGCACCAAAAAAAGAATAAAACCGTAGAAACAAAGACTTTTGTGTAAAATGTTATGCACACAATATAGCTGTCAACCGGGTGTGGTATAGAAGATCTACAATGTCTAGGTCGACAGTCCTTAGGTTAACATGCATTAGGTCGCCACTGACAAAGGGTCAACACTGACAAAAGGTCGACAGGTACAAAAGATTGACACATGAAAAGGTTGAAATGGGAAATGTTTGAAACAAAAAAGGTTGACACAATTTTTTTTTTCTTTTCACCTTCAGAGCTTCACTCACCATGCTGGGGGCAAGGGAACTCGATCCGCTACCGCTGTGCTCGGTTACTATTCCCAATCATAGCCCATGTGGATGGTAAAGTATGAAAAAGATGTAAAAAAAATTGAAATGTGTCAACCATTGCATGCCAACCATTTAAACCTGTCAACCTGTTGTACCTGTCAACCTTTTCCTATGTCGACCTTTTGTCAGTGTCAGCCTAATGCATGTCGAGTCGACCATATGGGGTTGACCTAGACATTGTCTGTCTAAACATTGGAACCCCTGCCAACCAGTGGCATAACTTCCAGAGACATTGGAGGCACTGGCTGCTGGGCTCCAGCTGTCAAAGGGGCACCAAGAAAGAACTAGGACTGATCTCTCTACACTCATTTCATAGTGATTTGCAGCAGTCACTGCTGACTGCTGTCCAAGTTCACAAACCCCCTTTGCAGCCCCCTTGACTTGAAGAGTCTGGAATGTGTGATCGTGTGTAATGTATATAGCGGGCTCCAGCTCCGCTGTTGCGTCTTACATGATGAAATAAAGGAAAGCAGAAGTTGTGTTAAGGGAATGCACCAATTAATATAATAAAACTTTGGAGGGGGGAGGTGGTATCAAAATTGATGAGAAATACAGAAAAATTTGACCAACCAATCCGCTCCTAGCTGTCATTTTTCAAACACAGCCTGTAAAATGTAAGGCAGCAGCTGTTGGCTAGTACTTTATCTCTCACAATTTTATCTATTTCCAAACTTTGATAACCCCCACCCCTCATGGCTCTATTTATTATAATTTGCAGCCAGAACAGGAGAGAAAAAAAAGATTACTTATCGCCACAAATAGCCGCTGTAAAAAATCTTTATTCTCCCAGATGTACCACTTTCAAGTCGCTGGGAAGTCAGTACATGTGCAGACCGGAGCCATGGAGGGGTAGGAGGGGTGGGGGGCAGCACCTTCTATTTTTCCTCTGGTTGCCTGGTATGAACTTATGCCTCTGCTGTCAACTCTATGTGTCTCAATGTTATTTGTAAACATGTCTATGTAATGCACATTTGGTATTTTAAGTCATTCATGTGGTTATTTACGAATGTTTCACTTATTTCTCTATGACTGGCAGCAACTTACAACTTCTGAATTACAGCCATCGGTCACTTTCACTCCGGGACATAATGCCAGTGCTGCTTTTTCATTGTTAAACACACGGAATTGGACAAAACCAGCAGTGAATTCTTCTGCAAAAGAGGGTTTAAGTTTTCAATATACAGTACAGTACTGGCAGTTACAAATAGTAAAAAATCAGATACTAGCTTGTATCTGTTTAGTGAAATTAGATTAATTTAAATAAATAAATAAATAAATAAAGAGAAGAAATTGAACATTTAAGGTTGGTTACAACATCAGTATTTAGTATGTAATTGCTTAAGGATTGGTACTATATTATATTGCTTATGGGCCTAATCAGCATCAGTTGTAGCTGATGAGATTTTGCAAACGAATGCTCAGCGGCCGTCTGTGCATGTGCAGCGTACCTGGGCATTCACATAGTGATCGCATCGCGGAACGATGCAATCGCTATGTGTATGACAGGCGGCGGGTGTTCAGGAGCAGCAACGCAGCGTTGGGGCAGCAAAAAACGCAGGCGTATCATGGCCATTTTTTAGGTGGCCCAATGACGTTGCCTGTGTTTCCTGCTAGAGGAAACATGGTTGCAGTGGGCCTGCCTTCGCAGCCAGGCTGCGCAGTCAGGGGTCGACCGTGATTGCAAATATATTGTGATGGCTGTACTGGGCAGCCCCCAGCATAAGATTTTATTTTTTCAGTAGCAGATTTTACGAATTAGTAGACTCGGCTACTGATGGTGAATAAGGCCTGCTGTATCATACTTGCCCACCCTCATCGGAAGTTGCGAGAGGCTCCTGATTTTTGGGGTAGCCCCCCACACCCCCAGAAGAGCAGGCATATTTCCTGCATCCTTCCCGAACCCTAGTGAAGCGGGCAGGATGGAGAGATACTCTTCAGTAATTGTGGGTCCGTGGCATGGGGGAAGGGCATTTTAGCACCGCCCCATTCCCACGGACCCGTGAAATGTGGCGTTTTCCCGATGTGGGGCAGGGCTTGGTGATGTCACAGCCCGTTCCTGCCCCGCCCCCTGAAGTTCCCTGCAGCGGCTTCTCTCCGGGCTTCTGCCGGAGAGGAGAAATGTAAAAGTAGGTATGTACTATACATGTGTAGAAAACACAGGATAGGCCTCATATTCAAAATTGTTCCGTTTCAACAACTGATACATGAGCCTTGTGTAAGCACCAAGAAGAAAGGAGTGTGTACTGAAAGGAGAACTGTTTTCTCATTAAAATCTTATTTCTACTTTCTTTGTTTCAATCTAAAAATAACAGTGTAACCCAAAAGAAGGGAGATCGTGCCCCATGGTGAATCCATGTCTGAATACACTTAAGGTGTGTATATGATTTTTAAATAAACATACTGGGGATGTGGTTAACATACCAGCTGTCGGGATCCCGCCAGTCAGTATACCAACGCTGGAATTCCAACACTATCAGAATGCCGACACTGGAAGGAATCCCGACAGGGTCAAGAGTCGACATCAGAATCCTGACAGCTGACATCCCGACCGTAAGTATAACAGGTGGGTTAGGGCTGTGGGGGGGGTTAGGCACCACCGGTGGGAGAGACACCAAGGGTAAGGGTTAGGCTGCTGGGAGAGGGGGGGGGGGGGGGGGGGGGTAGGATTAAGCACCAATTACAGTGGGGAGGTTAAGGTTAGGCTGCGAGAAGAGAGGGTTAGGGTTAGGGAATAGGGGAGAAAAGAAAGCATACTTACCTCTACCCTGTTGGGATGTTAAGTATAGGGTCAGTAGTGTAACCACCAGCATCCAGTCCACTGGTCCCACATACTGTACCTTGGATCATTCTCACTTTTTATCTGTTCCTCAATAACATGGTATAAAAGTAAAGTGGCCTTTAGACCGCTGAAGAAGGATTGGTAAGTAGAACTGGACTGAATCTGGATCTTACCACGTCATCACAAAAGATGTTACTGTAAGGCATCTTTTTAAATGTTTTTTTTTCTCTTACGTCCTAGGGGATACATAGAAACCATTTAGTACCATGGGGTATAGACGGGTCACTAGGAGCCATGGGCACTATAGAAGTTTGATTGTGTGTGCTGGCTCCTCCCCGCTATGCCCCTCCTACCAGACTCAGTTTAGTAAATGTGCCCGGAGGAGCTGGTCATGTCTCTAGAAGCTCCTGAAGAGTTTTCTGCATTCATTTTTAAAGTTTGTTATTTTCAGGCAGGACTGGATGGCACCAGTCTGCCTGCCTGCTTCGTGGGACTTAGGAGGGGAACGGCCCAACCCCACTAAGGGTTAATGGTCCCGATCCCCGCTGACAGGATGCTAGCTCCTGAGGGAACTATTCGCAAGCCCCACCACGGCAAGCGTACATTCCCGCAGCACGCCGCCACCCCTAACAGAGCCAGAAGAAAGAAGATTGGTGAGTACTAAGCCGGCGTCCCGGTTAGCGAGTCATTATGGCGACATGATGGTACGGAGACGCACGGCTTCTGCGCGAGGCGGACTGAGTCTCCTGACTAAGTACACTGTTGTGTACACAGTTCCCAGACTGGCAACACAGGCATAAAAGGAGTCTGTCTCCCTATTATGCACCCAGATGCAAAAGCCAGTATAAAAAAAGAGCGGGAAGACTGCGCACCATTGAAGGGACGGGGCTTCACTATGAGCGGACCCAGCATCTCACAAGCACCATTTTCCCTACTGCAGCTGACACAGATGCTGACTGACAGGGATGCGCAGCTCCTCCGGAAAGCCTCCAGTTTACCTCAATGGTACCAGGGGGTCATAGCAGGAGGGGAGCGATTACTAGTGTACTAAGGGGGTCATTCCGAGTTGATCACAGCCAGCAACGTTTTGTTGCTGCTGTGATCAACTAGAACACTCCTATGGGGGAGTGTATTTTAGCTTAGCAGGGCTACGATCGCTTGTGCAGCCCTGCTAAGCTAAAAAAAATTCAAGCACAAGTAGACCAGCCCTGGACATACTTACCCTGTGCGATGGATCCAGCGATGATGGGCCCGGCTTTGACGTCACTCCTCCGCCCTCCATTGTCCTGAACACGCCTGCGTTTTATTCACCCCTCCCCAAAAACGGCTCCAAACGGTCCGGATCCGCCCTGCCACGCCTCCTTTCTGTCAATCTTCTTAGCGGTCGCCTCTGCAACCGCTTCCGTCGGTAGCTGCAACGTAACCCGGCAACCCCTGTCGCTGGGCAACGTCGCGCATGCGCACTGCGGCTGCCACGCATGCGCATTCCGCAAAAAAACGCTGCGTGTGAACGGGTCGGAATAACCCCCAGAGTCCCTAATCTAGGTACTTAGTCTGCGACCCGGTTCAGCCTGGCATTAGCGCTAAGGGCGCCGTGTGCTGGTTCCATACTCTCTCTGTGTCTCTCGGGAAGGGCTCTTTGTGGGTTAATTATGCTTTTAACTTTTCCCTGTGTGTGCGCTGTCACTACTGCAGTATGTCAGGCAAAGAGTGTGTTTCATATAAGGCACAGTGTTTCTCTTCTCTAGGTGGTTCACTAGTGTGTACTCAGTGTAGTATCCCTTCCCAGGCTAGTGGGGCAGAACCAGCATGGCTGGACTCCATTAGGGGAATGATTTCCAACATTTCTACAAAATTATCTCGTAATGAGAAACAGACGCAATACTAAAGGCAGTCTATGGATGAGTTTATAAAAAGGACTCAGTACTTAGACTAGCATCTCAGTCCTCTACCATTTGTCTGCAAAAACGTTCCTTGGCCCATATACTGCATTCTGACTCTGATGATGAAGGATCAGAAATGGAGGAAGGTGGTTGCTATCATCTTTTCCTTTTCCTCCTGAGGATAGGAAAAAATGGGAAAATCCACGATAGTGGATGTATCAGTCTCCAGGCTCTCACGTAAAGTTGTACTACCTGTGCCTGTTGCAGCCTCCCTAAAAGATACGGCTGATCGCAAAATTAAGACTACACTGAAATCTTTGTATACTGCTGCTGGGGTGACCCAGAGACCCATTATAGCATGTGGGTGAATTACAAGAGCCATTGCTAAATGGTCAGGTAATTTACTTGAGGGGTTAGACACCTTACCTGAAGAGGAAATTATTTTGCTCCTGCAATATATACAATACTCTGCAAATTTTATGGTGAAAGCCATACAAGAAATAGGTTTGCTTAACGTACGCACTACAGCTATGGCAGTGTCGGCATGCAGAGGATTATGGCTACGTCAGTGGACTGCTGATGTGGACTCCAGGAAAGGAGTTGAAAGCCTACCTTTCAAAGGAGAGACCTTATTTGGAAATTAACTCGACAAATGGATCTTCCAAGCTCCTGTGGGTAAGTCTACATACCTACCTTCTGCAGCTCCGCCAGCAAGGAAGGCCTACTCAGGACCTAATCTACAGTCCTTTCGGACTGCCAAAGTTCCAGTGGTTATCCCGTCAGTGGGGGTATCCACAAACTGACATGATGGTCACTCGACTCAACAAGAAGCTCAAGCAGTATTGTTCCAGGTTGAGGGACCCACAGGCAGAAGCGGTAGACGCCCTGACAACTCCGTGGGGTATTTGTTTTCTCCCATTACTCTGATCCCAAGACTTCTAAAAAGAATAAAAAGGGAAAAGGTTCAAGCAATCCTCATTGCTCCAGACTGACCTCGAAGGGTCTTCTGGAGATGCTAAGCGTAGATCTGTGGCCTCTGCCTCTTCGAGAGGATCTTCTGCAAAATGGCCCGTTCGTCTATCAAGACTTACCATTGCTACGTTTAATGGCATGGAAGTTGAACGGCTGATTCAAGCCAGGGGTGTTGTCTTACAAGATTTTCCATGAGGACAGAGCTGAACTCAGGACTCATCAGCAATTTCTTCCAAAGGTGGTGTCCGCGTTTCACATCAACCAACCTATTGTGGTTCCGGCTGTTATGGATGCCTCTGCTACTTCAAAGACTTTGGATGTTGTAAGGGCTTTGAAGGTCTATGTGAAGAGAACAGCTCATCACAGAAAATCGGACTCGCTGTTCGTTCTTTATGATCCCAATAAAATTGAGTGCCCTACTTCAAAACAGTATATTGCACGCTGGATCAGGCTCACTATCCAGCATGCTTATTCCACAGCCGATTCTGAAATCTGTTCAAGCCCACTCTACTAGGTCGGTGGGATCCTCTTGTGTGACTGCCGGGGTGTCTCGGCTTTACAGCTTTGCCAAGCGGCTACTTGGTCGGGTTCGAACACGTTTGCTAAGCTCTACAAGTTCGACACCTTGGCATCTGAGGACCTTCAGTTTGGTCAATCAGTTTTGCAGGAACCTCAGCACTCTCCCATCCGGTTTGGGAGCTTTGGTACATCCCCATGGTTCTAAATGGATTCCCAGTATGCCCTAGGACGTAAGAGAAAATAGGATTTTAATTACCTACCGGTAAATCCTTTTCTCGTAGTCCGTAGGGGATACTGGGCATCTGCCCGGTGCTTTGTTATTCCTGCTCTGTTACTTGGTTCAGTAATGTTGTTTGGTTCAGCTATTGGTGTCCCTGTTTGCAAGTTTGGTTAGTATGGCTTTCCTCTTGTTCTGGTTGTGCTGGTTTGAATTCTCACCACTCTTCTTTTCTATATCCTTCTCTCAAAGTATGTCCATCTCCTTGGGCACAGTTTCCTAGACTGAGTCTGATAGGAGGGGCATAGAGGGAGGAGCCAGCACACACAATCAAACTTCTATAGTGCCCATGGCTCCTAGTGGACCCGTCTATACCCCATGGTACTAAATGGATTAACAGTATCCCCTACGGACTACGAGAAAAGGATTTACCAGCAGGTAATTAAAATCCTTTTTTTAATTTTTATTTTTTTCAATTTACACAATCATTTACAAAAAATATATATGAATAACAATTTGCATACTTAGGCTTCCATAAAAGGTACTGGTTAAAATTACATTTAGAAAAGACAAGAGTAATGGAAAATAAAGTACTTTTTATTGTGATCACATTTTCATATTATTTGAATCTAATTTACTCAATTACTTTCTGGCTGAAAATATTATTGATATACAGTAAACTGGGCCCTTTAGGCTCTCTGTGGCCCCAATCCAAATACCATCATTTAAACAGGGTACAGCAAAATCTTACTCTTCCTTTCTAAGCAGCCCTCATAATATTAAGGGAATGTGGTTGTTAGAGGACTCATTCTAAGAGTCTCGTTCTAGAGAGTGTCGGAGAAACATTCCCTTCTGCGTTCCTGAATTGGTGGAGATAATATCAGTATATGTTTCCCCATGTTTCAATTAACTTCCGGGTATTTCTTTCTTTCTGGAGTGTTGCTTCTACCCAGTCCATTCTGAATATATAATATAACTTATCTAAGAACATTGACATTGGGGGAATTCAATCCACATTTGCAACATCGTTTTACTTGCCACTGACGATATTGCACTATGCCAAATATGGCCCATTCTGCCGTTATATGGAAGTAACTTTCCGCATGAGAACTTATGAAACCACCAATTCTCCTCCAGAAACGCATTTTAAAAGAACATTTTTTTATTTATTTTTTTAGGTTTTATACCTAGGAGTTGAGCAATTCCATATAAGTGCCAGAAATAATTACATCTTACATTTGTTTCACCTGAACCTACAGATTTATTGTATACTAAGATAAGAATTTATGGATTGTATTACTTTGCTCTTAAGTTGTATATCTGGCAGGAATTGTTGTTACAGTATTAGTCTGTATTAAATATTGCTATAGAGGGCAGTGTAGTACTACAGAAGAATGTTGGAATATTAATACTTGTGCAAATCATCAAACGTTCATTAATGAGTGAAAGAGGTGTTCTCACTGACCAGGTCTGGTGTAGAAGGAAAATTAAGACTTAATGTAAAGCTAATATACCCTTGTTGTTATTTTTTTTTTTTAATAAATATATGAAAGAAACCTGGTGGATGCTATCAGGTGTGTTCAATTGAAGTCGGAACAGCCATCAAGTCGGAAAGACGGCAGTTTCCGGCTTTTTTAGGTCGAATCATGATTCAACCTATTCAATGGAGCTGCTGTTTTTCCGACTTGTGGATCAGCGGATTAGCCGCGGAGCCACGTGTTCTGTCGAATTAGCGGCCAATTCCGGCAATTAAAAAAAAGTCAGATTAGCATTGTTGAAAATGGGCAAAACCTGTCAGAAATGCACACTAATTGAATACTGCACTGTCGGATAGCCTCTCCATCGGATCCGCCATGCATTGAACGGACCCCTATGGGGTATACAGTATTTACTAAAAGTCAATTTCCATCGATTTTCCCCCCCTGAATTTTACTGCCTTGCCCCAAAGTACTTTATATATTCTATGAGACCAAATCAAATTACAAATTGGAGACCAGCAGTAATACATTTGTGTCATAAAACAACTAGAACACATTAACAAAAGGATAATCTACCAGCACCCTTAGAACTTTTTGATTTGGGCAGATTAAAAAGGATTTGCAGATTTATTGAGAAAATTAGGTTTGGAATAATTGCTTCTTAGTGGAAAGTGATTGTTGAACATCAATCTTTTAGAGTACTGAAAATTAAGAAGTTAATACTAAACAGAAAAATATTTATTTAAGAATGATATTTAGAAATTTGAAACAAAATACTTCATAACTGTAGTTAGAATTTCTGACTATTCCACAACACACACACTCTTCAGTTGAGGATTTATTAAATTTGGAATAATTTCCACCTTATAAACAAATTCCATTAGCGATAGAGGTCCCTCCTAGTGCGGGGAGTAATGGCTTGGAAACATTTAGTCTCTGCTAACGCACCAACAGGATGATTTGCTGATTTTATTAGTAATTTATAAAGTAGTGGTCTAAAATAAATATAATAAAATAAACAGGACTCAGCAGTGCTGCCACCTGCTTAAGGGATACCACACTAGTTCTAAGGGGCCAATTTATCAACTTCTTTAAAAATATATATATATAATAATAATTATGTGAAAAAAGTGTTTTTTCAAGCCATTGTTACATTATTTTAGTTCCGCTCAAATGTATTAAACGGCTTTTGGAGCAATTTTCGTGAAAAACTGCTACAAACCCTTTAATTCACATTTTTGGAGTAATCAGATTGCATTTCCCATACTTATAATGCGAAATGGGATCTGGCCTGGGGGTGGGGGGGTGGGAAGGGGGCATCAATGCACCATTTTATAGGCGTCGATGCACTGCGGGATGCGGTCTGGACAACGGAGGCGTTTCCGGACTGTGTGTGGGGCGGGACACGGCAGCTGCGTGACATCACAATGGTTAAATGGAATCTTTATATTTGTTTTCTTTTAAAACACCATTATATGTTCCAGAGACTAAAAACTTACTTCTTCCGCTTGGTGAGTAATAATTTGCTGTCTTTTCTGCATCTCCAAAATCATACACAACAGGTGGTGCAGGTCCATTATCTTTTGGGCAGCTGCCAGTATTGTATATAACTGGGTATTTCTGAAAGAGGATAATGAAGACAGAGTTATATTCTGGAATGTTTACATTCTTTTGTAACCACCTGTCTTGTCATTATAAGTTCTTAATAAAATAGTTGTTGTGGATGCACTGAATTTAGATTCTGAGTTAATTTGAAGTCTTAATTCTGTTTCAAGGCTTGTGCCAATTACTAAATTATACCTCTAGACCAGTGGTTCCAAAATTGTTCCTCAAGGACCCCTAACGGTTCATGTTTTCCAGGTCACCTGTTAATTTTTAAAATGTGACAGTTGGTCATATACAGTGCACCTGCCTGATGAACTGGAAAACGCGAACCGATAGGGGTCCTTGAGGGCCAAGTTTGGGAACCACTGCTCCAACAAGTTTGGCACTCTCCTCTCTGTACTCTCCATCTTATGTTTATACCTATTGTTGGCAAACTTGTATGTTCTATTTTTATGGAAGGTTTTTTTGCATGACTTGCTATATCAATTATCCAACAATGCAGAGTTGTGAAGCCTTATTAATGAACACTACTAATGATTATCTGAATCATTATTTTCCCATATAAATACTTATTGACATGAAACAGGTGGAAGCAAAATAAAAAAAACACATTTTACCTGTAATTTTAGTTCCATGAAGTTATATAAGTGAGAACATTAGAATTAAAAAAATAATTTGGATCTGCAAGTCTAAATCATAAAGATTGATCTAAATTGTTATTTTGTGACCAAAATGTAAACTTTTACCAGATCATGAATTTGGGTCATCCCTGATAAACTGCACCTGACATAAAGCTGCTGCAGGTTTAGATGGTGTGACTGATGGTGCATCTAAAGAAGCACCAAATGGTATTTTAGCATCTATTGAGGCTGATAGTGGGTGTCTCAGTCTATACACATTCAGATGCATGTATTTACACCAGGACTTTGTAGTGACATTTATATAAATAGGAAAATGCCACTGTGGCAAAAGATACAGCCATAACCACATGGCAGGAGATTTTAATGCTACACAAGACAGCCACCTGGGCAGGTCTAAATCTCCCCCAGTATCTTCCCAATGAGGGGTTTCCAAAATCTCTAAAGCTCTGACACTTCCTCCTCATCCAGCACCCCTTGCTTGTTGCCTGGCAAATAGAAGAAACGCACTGTGAAAGATTACACATAATTGTTACCAATACACAACTCAATACCATTTTCTTATAGATTACAAGCTCTATTGAGCAGGACCCTCTTCTCTCATGTGCTCCAAAATAAATTGGTCCAAATAAATTGGTCTATATAATGGAAGCATTAAGACAACTTGAAAATACAAAAACAACTCGAAAATAAACAATTCAATGCAAAATTACTATCAGATCAAACTCAATGGTTCCTTTCTGAACTTCATATTCTTCTAGGAAGCAGGGACAGGCAGGGTAATTTCCAGGGAAGAAATCTGGTTTATTTTCTTGCCTTTTCCTACTGTCTCTATTTACTATCACTCTTCTAAACTTCACAAATAACCCACTTCACCCCATTGCCGTCCTATCATTTCTGGAATCAACTCTCTATCTTCTAGCCTATGTTGGTTCCGTTCTCCGTTCTACAGTCCTGTGTCTCAACATTGCGGTCACATTTTAAAAACACCACACATTTCCTCTAACTCATTAAAGATATAGAGTAGAACAATATTTATGCCTTTTTAACTCTAGACATCCAGAGTTTATACACAAACATACTGTACAATCTGGGGCTCCAAGCGATTGCCACCATAATGAATATAGGTGTGACCTCACAAGACATGGCTTTTCTTCTATTCTTTGTAGCTTTCATTCTCCATCACAATTATTTTCCTATTATTGACACTTTTTCTTTACAGGTCATGGGTATGGCAATGGGGACCAAGTTTGCATAGAGCTACGCCAACCTATACATGGAACATGTTGAAGACTGGTATGTGTGGGGAGGCAAGTTTGGCAGGAACCTGGTCCTCTATGTCCATTATATTGATTATCTGTTTATTATTTGGGATGGGGACCTTACCACAGCACTTTCATTTAATTTCTCAATTATTTTCATTTGCATTTCACTCGTTCTTTTCCCCAAAGCCAGATGAACTTCCAGGATGTGACCTTAAATGTCAGGGATGGTGAGATTTGCACCTTCAATTATTCAAAAGAAGTGGGTACCAATGCATATATACACTTTGATAGCGCGCATTATCCCCCTTGGAAGAAAAACAATTGAAAGAAGCAACTGCTTCATCTGTGAAGAAACTATTCAGAACTGGAGACCTTTGAAGTTCAGGCAGGCATGATGGAATCTTTTAGCACACAAGGTTATCCTGATGCAAAAGTGAGAAAAGTCTTTAAGGAAGTTAAACTAACTGATAGAGCATAGTAAAGTCAAAACAAGAACTAACATGATACTACAGGAATGAATAGGGAACTATCATTTATAACGACCTATAATAGTCACAGTTCTGAGATTAAACAAATTAGTAAAAATGAGTACAATATTTTAAAACCAGATAACTTTCTCAGTGAACAGATTCCCTCAAAACATGACCACACTGCAGAGCAAGCTACCTGAAAACCTCTGATCCTGCCTATGGTCCATGGCAGGAGTTATCTTGGCTTCAGCCGAAGCCAAATGGTTTTAACAAGTGTGGAAGCAATAGATGTACTACACAAAGACATTTAGATAGATAACTATGATAAACCATATGATATTAAAAGGTCTATCATTTGTAACTTCACAATTATTATTTACCTAGTAACATATGAGCGTAATTTAAAATATGTAGGCGGAACCACAATAATGTTAAAAACTAGATTTATGCAGCATCATAGAACAAATTCCTGCTACTAAACGAGGAGAGAAGCGTTTCAAGAACCTTTGTAAGCAGGAAGTATTCTGGATGATCAGGATGGATTCAGTTTATCCTAATGGCCTTACTGAGGCAGTCGAGTTAAATATATTTATCTGACTGGTCAAATTGTACATTGCGAATATAATACTATCATAAACAAATGCAGAGGGGGTCTCTGGTGGCCCAGAAACCCCCTTTCTCTTGACAAGTGGCTCACATTATGACAACAATAGCAATGGTATATACAGTAATACGATTACTAGAGTTGCCGCCACATCATGCAGTGTAAGAAACAGAGCAGAGCTTCTGCACATGGCCAGTGGTAGCAGCTTCTTCTACCAAGTTTGCTGTGTGTGCGGATCTGAGCCCTCAATCAGTGCACTGGACCAGAGAGCAGCAACCAGGAAGAAGAGACAGGAGCCTTAACATGAGGCGGTAGAAGTGTAGTACTGGGTTAATTATGTTTGTGTATTTATTATGGTATGTTATCTTTTACTGACCACTTTGTTTGAAACAGCCTATACTAAAGACCATCTGTAGTGTTAAATATTAATAGAGTATTCCATACAGTAGACGGTATATAAAAAGACCAATATTTACATTAATGTCCAGGGTTGTTAATGGGTTTTTACTACAGCTCCCCCATGGACCTAACTGAGCAGTTTGTATAATCTCCACGTACTTGCGTGGGTTTCCTCCCACAATCCAAAAATATACTGGTAGGTCAATTGGATCCCAACACAAATCAACCCTAGCATGAATGTGTGCTCGTGTACATGTGGAAGGGAATATAGATAGTAAGCTCCACTGAGGCAGAGACCAATGTGAATGGGCAAATAGTCTCTGTAAAGCGCTGCGGAATATGTGTGCTCTATATAAATAACTGGTTATAAATAAATAAATAAATAATAAATACTACTCATAATTCACTGTATGGTGTGTTTTTGTTTTGTTTTTTAGATTATGTAACATATATCATAATAAATGAAAACTTTTTTTGCATGTTTGTAAAATCTGGAGAGTGCCTCTACCTTTTTTCTATAAATACAATGCTCTGACATTGGAGTGGACACCCCAGTCACTGGTTTCATGAAGATGTGAGTGCGACCTTCATTGGATATATATATATATATGTGTATATATATATATATATATATATATATATAATTATATATACAGATGGTTCCTCCATTATCTAGGCTCTTTCTGTGCCTAGACAGAGGTTTAGTCACGCCTAGGCGATAGCTTAGGTTGCTGAGTTTAATCACGGACAGGCGCATTGAGGCGTGACTAGATACTCAGCATGCAATACACATCTCCACCACTGGGTGGCTAATGCTGCACTTATCCAGTACTTTAGATCGAACAGCGGCAGATTGATCTACAAGGTCTGGCAAATGGTCAGTGACGACTGTAAATGTTAATATACAGTTCTGTACTGCATAGTGTACACACAGATGGTGACCAATGGTCATGCTAGCTAGTACTCTTATAGAAAATACTGTACAGAAATACTAAGAATGGTGATTTGGCATCCAGGAACTTAGGGAGGAGCTTTTATCTCTATCCATTATACATAGAAAGATTAAACTTGCCGCTGTACGTTACAAGCTGTTCGTGCTAATTAGTACACTAATAGAACATACTGTACAGAGGTACTAAGGATGATGATTTGGCATCCAGGAACTTAGGGGGAGCTTTTATCTCTCTCTGTTATACTTAGAAAGATTACAATGGAGAGAGATAAAAGCTCCTCCCTAAGTTCCTAGATGCACCGTACTTAGTATCTCTGTACAGTATGTTCTGTTAGTGTACTAATTAGCATGAACAGCTTGTAACATACAACACATTCTCACAACACAGATTCTCTAACACCGATGATCTACAGTACTGTGTTGCTCGAACAGTTAGTTGCATCAGAATACACTAATTTATATTTACTGGCATGTCTACAGGTGCTCATTACTGCTGTGTATTTTAGATAGTGAATGAGTTGCTTCTGCAGATTTAGCATGATTTTTGTGAAACCTGTGTGCACCCTTCAATTGAATGTTTTACAATGGATTACACAGAAAAATAATTAATAATAAAGTGAATGTCACGGGAACACAAAAAAAAAGATTGGCACTTTGGGAATCGAACCCGGGACTCTCAGTGTGGCAGGTGGGAGCCTTCATCACTAGCCCAGAACTCTGCAAGGAAGATTCACAAGTTCATGTATAAAAGTACTGCAAAGAGCGATTCCTTCCCATTGGTGTTCGTTTATGCCGTTAGGGGACTTGGACGCTCATTTTTTGCACTATACATACTGTAAAGTCAATGAGCTACATTACTCCTTTCACACATTAGTTGCGTCTGCATACACAAGTGTTTTAACACATTAATTTGTGTCTGTATAAACTATACACACAGTGATTTGGCATCCAGGAACTTAGGGAGGAGCTTTTATCTCTCCCCATTATACTTAATACTACGGGATTTGGATGCTCACATATCCCTAACATCAATAGACCATACTGTATATGCTGTACTATTTGCATCTGTACTGTATATACTCTTATAGACTGTATGACATACTGTAGCATAATGTAGCGTAATGAGACACACCAGTAAAGTAGTTCTTACGCTGTAGTTCAGTATTGTATTTTAATGGAGACCACTCGCATGCGCATTGGTGATTTTAAAAAGCAATATCTGGTGGATGATCTTAGGTATTACACTCAAAGGTAACGGCAAACGCTCTGTGCGCCTCCCTTTGACTAGGCGTGCCTCCTTGAGCCCAGGCACACTGCGTATGCCTGATCATAACTAATGCCTTAGTCAGCCAAGATAACGGAGGACCCATCTGTATGTGTGTGTATGTGTGAGTGTGTGTGTGTGTGTGTGTGTGTGTGTGTATTGCATGGTAAATGTATATGTGCATATGTTATACTATATGTGTATTCTAATGTCACTTGTATGTGTACATTGTTGTGGTATAAAGTGTAGGAACAAGACAGGAGAGTCAAGCCTGTACTGAGGTAGTTAATAAAGATATGCTGCATGAGACAGAATACAGCTGTTAAAAAGGAGCTCACTATGCCACCTGATTAAAGGGTCCCTCGCACCGCTGAAGTGATGCTCTGTTGGGTAGAAAAGACACCTTCCTCGCACTACTGTGAGACACGGAGCAACCTCGTGCAGGGCGGCAAAGCGAGTCCTTGTGTGGACCACGAGCCAACCGAGGGGGGTCAGAGGGAAGAGCGGGTACTGATTGGAGGTGACATAGATAGGGGGCCAATAGAAGTCTGCGGATCAGCATGAGCCCAGCTGGCAGACAGATAAAACAGGGCTCTCCAGCGCTGATTGGCAGACTGGTGTACCCTCATTGAGTGCACAGCCACTGGCTGCTATTAACCGTCTAAAAGCTGTAACATCGGCAGGGTTAGCGCTAGGGCTGTAGCCGGCGTTGAGCAACTACATGTGCCTAGGTGCATAACCTGTTGGCTATGTTGAAGTCCCTCTGGACGTCAGGGACAAAGCGTTTTACAAGCAGCAATTATTTGCTGCTTGCAAAACACTTTGTCCCTGACGACGGGGTGTTACCCCGAAACGCCGTAGGATGAATTAAACAGATACCTTTTGCATAACTGGTTGTAATAGTCTGCTTGAGTGCCGCCGGATTTGTGTTCTATAAAGGATAGGGCCGTCTACCCACCGCAGCAAGAAAATACCTGTATACAGTATTGAGTGCCGGGTGAACAGTTTGTATATATATATATATATATATATATATATATATATAATACGCAGAATATAATATATCCAAGCTACCCGATCCTCCCCTAGTTCAAATTTTACAGTGTGTGTCATTTACATATATATATATATATATATATATATATACTGATTTTAATTTTAGACCTCAGTTGACACTCAGAAACACCCACTTCCTGTCAATCACTGTGCGGTCAGCAGTGCGACTGAAAAGCTTCGCTAGACCTTGTGTGAAACTACATCGTTTGTTGTAAGTACCCCGGGGCCCCCGAAGCCTTAATCCGGCTCTGCCTGTCACCTCTCAGAATCTGCTGTAAACAATGAGAGGATGGCTGGGGCTAGTGACACTGCCCATTGATGCACAGGTAAAGAATCCGGGTACATAATAAAGGTAACTCTACTGCCTGCTGTCATTCGCCTGCTGTAAACATATAGGAGGAATATTGAGTGAGCCTTAGATGTTAATGCCCATTCTAATTGGTAAAAGAGGTGAAGCTGCAGAGAACAGGGCTAGTCATCTTTCCCGATGCCTGAAGAAAGTCAGATGTACTACAGTGTAGAGTGACCGTGGCACTAAGTGAAGGAAGAAAGTTGAGGGAGAGACTGAGGTAACCGTTCCAGCCCAGCGTGTTTTAAAGCCATTTCAGAGAGAGCCGTGAGTCCAGATAGTCGTGGATTGGTGAGAACTAAAACTTGCACTCACCTGCAATACCTACAGACACTTAAGCGATAATATTCCACTAGCCTACTATGAACATTGACATTTAATTGGCTGCAGTTTGTTGACCGTCAAGCGTTAGTATAAAGAAAGCTATAAACCAAATTCATTACAAGTACAGTAATATCTCGCATCAAGCACAGTATAAGGAGTGAATTTCAGAATATTCAACTGATAAGAGAGTCATCAGGAGTGTGCTGCCAGACAGGTTTAATAAGGATTTGGTAACACTAAGGACACATTAATTGTATCAGAACTGTCTGGCTAAACAAATTAACTTTAAATTCTGGGAGCACTGCCAGTCTGTGTACATATACTGGATACAAGAGTAAAAGCTACAATATTGAAACACTTGCTATCTGACAAAGGCCCTCATTCAGAGTTGTTCGCTCGCTAGCTGCTTTTAGCAGCCGTGCAAATGCTAAGCCGCCGCCCTCTGGGAGTGTATCTTAGATTAGCAGAAGTGCGAACGAAAGAATCGCAGAGCGGTTACAAAATAATTTTGTGCAGCTTCAGAGTAGCTCCAGACCTACACCTAGCTTGCAATAACTGCAGACTATTTAGTTCCTGTTTTGACGTCACGAACACGCCCTGCATTCGACCAGCCACGCCTACGTTTCACCAGCCACGCCTGCGTTTTTATCTGGCACGCCTGCGTTTTTCCGCTCACTCCCTGAAAACGGTCAGTTGACACTCAGAAACACCCACTTCCTGTCAATCACTCTGCGGTCAGCAGTGCGACTGAAAAGCTTCGCTAGACCTTGTGTGAAACTACATTGTTCGTTATAAGAGTACGACGCGCGTGCACATTGTGCCGCATACGCATGCGCAGAAGTGCCGATTTTTTTGCCTGATCGCTGAGCTGCGAACGAAAGCAGCTAGCGATCAACTCGGAATGAGGGCCAAATTGAGAGTAATTTACCCAGTGGACACCTTCCAGACAACACACCATATTCAACTGGAGCAAATGGGAATACAGTCAGTGTATTTATTCCATAATAACTCTGGAAAGGATTTAGTGTATAAAATGTGCATAGAAATGTTAGCGCTTGTAGGTCACAAATGAAGGGGTAGGTCACAATAAATCACAATTTATTAAAAAAATAAAGATTAAGCAAGATATAAAAACTGTAGGTATTGCACAATAATATACTATGCCAGATAAAAGCAAATAATGGAAAAGTGAGTAGTGCTACTCCCAATTTAGGATGTTCTTAATGGAAGAAAAGTTAAATGAACCTGTTACGAAAGATAGTCCCCTTAGTCACTAAAGGCCCACAAGGATCATGTCCATAAATGATAGTTACCACCAATGTCTCTCGAGGTAATTAGGCGAAACTGCGTCCGCAAATGGCTGTTCCTCGGTGGGTGATGTACTGTAATTTCCACGGTATAGTGAAAACTCTCCTTGTGCAGGTCCAAGGGCAAATTGTGGGGACTTGGTCCAGGTCGAGGTCTCCCAGAAAGTAGGGAGTAGGCACAGAGTAGCAGGTCTCACCAACGCGTTTCATTTTCTATTTTTTAGTCTCACCTATATCATAAAATGCTCTCCTTACCAACAAAGCACTGAGCCTTTTGCTCAGCCAGTTTCACATTTGTGGGTATGATGTCTGTATATGCAACAAAGTTTAGATGGCTTGTATCCATTGGCGTTTCTATAATGGGTGCAATGTGGGCGGTGCACATGGTCTAGGGGGGCCCACACCGAACACACTGTACCCATTTTAATACTTACCATTCCGGAGTCCAGCGCCGGGCACTGCGGTCACGGCAAAAATTGCTGCCAAAATGGCCACTGCGCATGCGCAGTAGCCAAATTTGTCTCCAGATCATGGCGGGCGCCATGTTTCCAGAAGCCTGCGCATGTGCAGTAGACTCCAGGACAATGTTGGGGTCTACAGTGCCGTACAGAGGATGTTGGGGTCTACAGTGCCGTACAGAGGAGGGGGCCCACCCAGAGGTACACACGGGCCCCCTCCTCTGTAGAAATGCCCCTGCTTGTATCCTCTTATGTTCTGTATTGTTTTGAACTGTAATTCTTTTGTACTTTTATTTTGTTGGCTAAGGAATGCTCTATCACTTCCTCTATCCAAATGCAGACAGGTAAACTGACTCAGCCACCACTACAACCTGCAGAGCTCAGCCAGCAGCCTGAACTCGGACATGCGCTACAGTATCAGTTTATAAAAGAGCAGGAGCACCCCAGAACTAGAGCTGCGGCTGCTGCCAGTCATAGTACTTCTTCAACATCTACTAAATGTGGTCAAGGGAAAAGAAGATGTATGAAAGGGCACCTCAAATCTAAACATAATTTCACAATTGTTATGGAAAGGAAAATTTATTGCCAAAAAATGTAAAATTTCCAACATGCCAATTCGCCACATGCAGTGACATATATAGACTCAGACCATGATCTTTCACTGTGATTGGTGGTCCTACTACTACTTTTTCATGCAATAAAAGGCCAATTGTGAAAGCCAGGGCCAAATATAGGCATCATCTGTGAAATCACATTGAACAACTTCTCACTCTCATTCTAGATGTGTCACCTTTAAAACAGACAAATCAGTGCAAAGAAGAACACTAAGGCTGAAGAACAATTTGTGTGTTGGCAAACTTCACAACTCCCTGAGGAGAGTCTCAGGGTGTCCGTGAGTGCTATGTCTAAGTGTGGAATTTCTGATTCTGACACTGTAATCATAGAGAAGCCTCCTCGTACCATTTCTGAACCCTCTGCAAATGTGAGACTGAGTAGCAGTGAAAGTAAGGATGATGATGGTTTAGAGTCAGACATGTAAATTGAGGATGCTACTGTGGAAGTGCAACAGGATGTTGGGGATATTAGTTTATCTGATACTAATGAGGATGTTGATGATGAATGAGTTGGACAAAAAGAAGTTTATCAAATACAGGATGAGGATGTTGTTTGTACAAAAGTAAGTCAGCAACCAGTGGCAGAAGTTCTTGCTAGTGATGAAGGACATTGTCATTCCTGGGCACAGGACTAAAACATCCACCTCTTTCATATGGAATATTTTTTACCCAAATCCTGACAACATTTGTGAAGGCATCTGTACTTTTTGTGAGGCCAAAGTTAGAGGCAGTGGGGGTGATTCAGATCTGATCGCTGCTGAGCATTTTCGCACAGTGGGTGATCAGTGATAGACTGTGCATGTGTATGCACCACAATGCACACACACATTGCCAAACAGGCATCACCGACCAGCGACAGGATGGTACGTAAATTCCAATCACACGGGCATTTGCAAGGTGATTGACAGGAAGAGGCCGTTTGTGAGGGGTAACTGGCCATTTACTGGGGGTGTTGCAGGCATTCCCAAGCATTTTCAGGGAGGGTGTCTGATGTTAGCTCCGGCCCTGATCAGCCAGTTTTCATTGCACTGTAGGAGTAAGTCCTGGGCTGCGCACAGACTGCACACACTGGATGTTTGCAGCTCGGTGTACACATGCGATCGCACACTTGCACGGGCGAATTAACACTCCCCTTGGGCGGCGACTATCTGAAAGCAGGACAGCAAAGTTAGCAACCCTAGTGATCAGGCCTGAATTGCCCCCAGTGATGTTAACCATCTAGGCACCTTGTCTCTGTTAAGTCATTTGCAGCGAGTTCATGCTAATTATTTATCAAAATCTGAAAAATCTTATAAAATAATAACAAACAGTCCAGCATCCGCTACCTGCAGTTTGGACCAACACATACAATCTCCTCTGCCAGCACCCTCATCAATCTCCTCAAACGATCGGAGGTAGTCTTGCTGTATCCTATTTGCAAAGGCTAGCCGATTCCTCCCCTCTCTAGGATTCCTAATAAGAATCCTTCCATGCCAGGGGTGCTGCTGCTGAGAAGTGGCTCTTCATCCCAGAAGGAGACCAAGATGACTAGTAGTTTCAAACAATTGACTGTGAAAGAAGCATTTGCAAGAGGAACCAAGTATGTCAGCCGCATTCCTGTTGCACAGCTGGTCACTGAAATCGTGATGGCTCTTAAAGTGTTATATATATGTCCAATGTCCGTTATCAATGCAAGTGGTTTTAAACAGTTAGTTGAGATCATGTGTCTCCCTCCCATCTCAATTCCAGTTTACCAGTACAGCAATTCCTCCCCTGTACTGGGAAGTGGGGTAGTACGGCTGGTGTAATGGTTAGCATTACTGCCTCACAGCACTGAGGTCATTGGTTCGATCCCCACCATGGCCCTAACTGTGCTGAGTTTGTATATTCTCTCCATTCTTGCGTGGGTTTCCTCCAGGTACTCCAGTTTCCTCCCACAATTCAAAAATATACTGGTAGATTAATTGGCTCCCAACAAAAAAAATTAACCCTAGCGTGAATGTGTCGGTGTGTACATGTGATAAGGAATATAGGGGCAGATGTATTAACCTGGAGAAGGCATAAGGAAGTGATAAACCAGTGATATGTGCAAGCTGATAAATGCACCAGCCAATCAGCTCCAATATGTAAATTAACAGTTAGGATCTGATTGGCTGCTGCCTTTATCACCTTGCACATATCACTGGTTTATCACTTCCTTATGCCTTCTCCAGGTTAATAGATTGTAAGCTTCACTGGGGCAGGGACTGATGTGAATGGGCAAATATTCTCTGTAAAGCGCTGCGGAATATGTGTGCACTATATACAGTAAATAACTGGTAATAAATAAATAAGTTAAACAAAATGTTATTCTTTGTCTAGAAAATGCCATTGTACCACTATTTACTGAACTGTAGATATGTGGACAAGTGGTACTGTTCAAACTAAAGATTACATGACTGTAAGAACCCCACTGGGTGAATGAATTGCCTTCAACAGCAGCAGCAGTATCTAACAAACAATGGCAACTAATTTACAGTCAGGATACTCTCTGTATCACTGACTTCACTAAAACATGTACCAGTTGGAGAATCTCAGGGATGTGATAGCAAAAAGGGTTACCCCGCTACGACTTCCTCAGGATTAATTTCCAATAATGCAAGTAACATTGCACAAGCAATGCAAGTGGGTGAATTTTAACATGTACAATGTTTTGCACACACAGTAAACTTGGTGGTTCAGAGTTTCGTAATAAATGATTGGTGCGTGCAGGATAGCCTAACTGTGGCTCAAAAAATGTCTGTATACTTTCAGCATTTGGCAACTGTATGTAGAAGTTTGCAGTGGCTGCAAGAATATTTATCATGCCACCAACTATAGCAAAAACTGGTAACCAGGTGGAATTCCAACCTATATATGCTTCAGTGACCGGAGGAACAGCAGCACGCCATCCAAGAGTACATATCAGAGCATGAGATAGGGAAAGGGGGGGACATGTTACCTTAGTCCAGCACAGTAGAGAATATTTGGTTTTATACAAGCTACTGAAACCATTTGAAATTGTAACCAATGAAGGAGTTCAGACACAGCCAGCCTCAGTCAGGTGATTGCCATAACTAAACTACAGGAATGGCAGCTAGATAAGCTTAAGGAAGAAAGGAAACAAAGTGATTCCACAAAGTATGTTGGATTTGTTGTTCAAGTTCTTTTTTCACTTTGCCAGGACACAAGGGTTTCCTACATATTGTCAATGGATCATTACATTTTGGCAACCATGCTAGGTCTTAGGTTTAAGTCCTACTGTATGCAGCATCTTTCATTCCAAGTGACCCGGATCTTAAGAGATGCAAAGAGCTAGTTGTTCAGTTCATGTTGTCAGTTCAAGTGGCACAAGACATGACAACTTCTCCTGATTCAGCTTCTCCTGCTCCAACTGCTGCCGCTAGGAAAAAAGTGAATTTTTCCTAGAGACCCACTGGTGGTGATGATGATGAGTCAACTCAGCACATCAGATTGAAACAAAAGGTATGCGGTCAGCATACCGCTCGTCGGGATCCCAGCTGTCACAATACAGATGCCGGGATCCCGATGGGGGGACCAAACTGCCTTTGGCATACCGGTGAGATATGTGAGAATATGCTCACCACTGAGCCCACAAGGGGCTTCATTGCGCTTGCCCCAGTGGTAGCATTTTAGCACTAAAGGGCCCTACACACTGGCCGACCCGCCGCCGTGCTGCCCGATGGCGGATACGGCCGACGAGCGACCCGGCGGCGGGGTGGCAGTGACGGGGGAAGTGAAGTTTCTTCACTCCCCCCGTCACGCGGCTCCATTGAAGTGCAGGCAAATATGGACGAGATCGTCCATATTGGCCTGCATGCACAGCCGACGGGAGACCAGCAATGAACGAGTGCGGGGACGCGCATCGTTCATCGCTGGAGCCTCCACACTGAAAGATATGAACGAGTTCTCGTTCATTTATGAACGAGATCGTTCATATCTTTCAGAAAATCAGCCAGTGTGTAGGGCCTATAAGAATGCTGATATTGGAATACTGACATTCGGCTTCCCGTGAGGCAGTAAATCATAACGAATCCAAAAAAAAGTATGACACAGGGTCAGGCTTAAAATAATTGCCCCCAATTATTAATATTCTTGACCCCTGTACTGTGACTCAATCCGATAATGTAAGCATCAATAGGATGGTGGAGGATTATTTTAATAACACTGTGCAAATTAGCATGTCACACAGTCCCTTTGAATACTGGGAGAAAAAAAGGCAATTTGGATCCCCTTAATTTAATGTATTTAAGCTCTCCACCTTCCAGTGTGTATTCAGAAAGCATTTTTAGCATTTTTGTGAGTGATCATTGTAGGAGGCTACTTCCAAAAAAAGGAAAAAGGAAAAAAATTATGTTCGTTGAAATGAATTACAAATTCCATAAGGGAGACCTTTGCCACCAATTAAAACAAACAGAAATAACTTCTGTAACAATGGATTCCAGTGGGTATGAACTAATATTGTGTGATAATAAAGATGATTTTAACTACAGTGAGGCAGAGTGTGATGATGATGATGATGATGATGATGATGATGATGATGATGATGATTCTAACATGTTCCAAATGTGACTATGAATAACAACACTGTTAATCTGCCTTAAATCAATTGTTATCTTCATTTACCAAAACCATAAAGATGTGGTCTTCTGTAGGGTCCCAAACAGACCAAGCACTTCAGCTACTAAAGTTCCTGTCACTGAAGTGCTTGGTTTGTTAAACTGTGCATGTCCTTTTTAACATACAACATAAGGGTGGGTCGAAGGGACCACGGACAATTCCATTGTGCACCACTTTCCTTTTCATAATGGGATGTATTTTGGGAGCATAGGCTTTTTGAATTTCTTGTATTGTTCTGACTCCTGAGGCCCATGAATTGCTGCATGGATCAGTTTGCAATCACAATAGAATTTAATAATCAGATATCAAACTTCACATTAGGGTGATTGTTTTTGCAACTTTTCTAATAATTTCTTCCAGAACTCTTTTTTTTTCTTTTTACATTTTATTAAATAATTAGTCAATCAACATTCATCGACAAATTCAAAATAGATATCAAACCTCACTTTAGGATTCCTATTTTTTACTTATCTAATCTTTTCCTCTAACATTTTCTATTCCTTTTTTTAAATGTAAATTTTTTATATCTTCAAGCAATTCAAAATAGCTATCAAACCTCACATGAGGATTCTTGGTTTTTTTAAACTTTTTTTCTTTTTTTTTAATTTGAATGAATATTCAATAAAAATTCATTAGTCAAGTTTAATCAAAGTTAATAAAATTTTAAGCAATAAGATTTAATCAGTCAGAATTAAGTATTCAAATATCATGTTCGTACTGTATGTTTGGTTTTTTAATATAATTTGTCCCACATCTCTTTATTTTTTATTTTATAATCAATTAATCATATAATTATAATCAATTAATCAAATAATTAATCAGTACCCTCGGGCCGCTGCTCTGTCACTTTGTTTAGCCAGCCAGCTCGCTGCAGCCTTTGCACAATACTGGTGAACGATATTGTGAGGTGGTCAAATTAACTGGAAATGAGTGGAAATCAATGTTATTGATGTTAATAATACCGTAGTAACAAAAGTAGATCCAAATTAGATTTTTTTTATACATTTTCAAAAAATTCAAAACCAAATCTTATTCCAAACCAAGGTTTTGCCAAAACTGAAAAACAAAAACAAAATATTGTGTCAGGAACTGGTGCAGAATCCGGAATTCGGGATCAGGTACCAAGTGGTTGACGTTACCCAGAACAGAGGTGCGGAGTCTAACACGCCAGGAGGTTTTCACCAGGGAACCCCGCAAGGGGATATGGGCTTCGCGGCTTCCGACGTGCAGGTCGCGGCCCCCTGTCTGGGTCACTTGATACCTGAACTGGACTAGAGTTATGGTAGAGGTGTTATATATGACCAACCGCAGGGATACACAGGAACAAACAGGAACAGGAGAAGGTGGCAGGGTGCACACGACCAGATGGTACTCTGGAGCCGTGGAGATGGAACAGCAGCAGGCACTCCAGGGGTGACACAGGAGGTAGCGGCACACGGACGGACTGGGATGCAGACACTTGGAGACAGGGTAACGGCAGTCAGCAGACTAAAGTCGTCAGCAAGATGTTGAAGCTGGAATTCAATACTGGAACAAGGCAATACCCACTGGACAGATGAACTGAGACCAGAGAGGAACCAGCTAGCAGAACACCACATGGAGTAGCTATAACTGGCAAAGCCTCTTGGGATTGAGAGGCTTAAAAGAACATGCTGGACCAATCAGTTGTGAGCCCCAGACAGGCCCCCAGTAATTGATATAACATGCAGCTGCAGTGCAGACTGAGCAGGCTGACAAGCTGAATAGTAGTTTTCAGGTAACGAGCTGTAATTACAGAATCCAGACACCTGTGAAGTCAGTTGCTGAGTGCAGGAGCTAAGGCACTGGGAGACAACTATGCAGGTGCTAGCTGTGACTTGTAGTTCCACAAACTGAAGCAAAGGTAATTTATAACAATAACAAAACATGAGTGCTCAGGATTGTAACAGTACCCCCCCTTGAAGAGGGGTTAAGAACCCCTAGAACCAGGCTTATACGGAAATTCACAGAAGAAAGACCTCTTAAGTCTGGGTGCATGAAGAAACCGCTCTGGTACCCAGGTTCTCTCTTCCGGCCCGTAACCCTTCCAATGCACGAGGAAATGAACTTGACCCCTCCTGAATTTGGAATCCAGAATATTTTCCACAACAAACTCCTTGTGACCTTGGACTAACACAGTGGCAGGCCTTCTGGAAGGAGATCTTCTAAATCTCTGGGACACAAATGCTGGTTTCAACAAGGAACAGTGAAAAGTGTTATTGATCTTAAGTGATTTTGGTAAAAAGGAGTCGAAAGGCTACTGGATTAATCTGTCTAATAATCCGGAATGGACCAATGAACCTAGGCCCAAATTTTTGAGAGGGCTAGCGTAACTTGATATTTCGAGTGGACAGCCACACCATGTCACCCACTTTAAAAGTACAAGGTCTTTGTCGTCTGTCAGCAAATTGTTTGGAACGAACAGAGACTTGGTTGAGTGCCAGACGTACTCTCCTCCAAATTTTCCTCAGACCAGCTACAGGATCAAGGGAAGAAGTCTGTTGCTGCAGGATGTCAAAAGCGTTAGACCTAGGATGGAACCCAGAGAGACAAAAGAAGGGTGACATGGATGAAGAAGAGTGACTGGAATTATTATATGCAAATTCAGCAAATGTCAGATGGTCCACCCAATCGTTATGGTACTTTGAAACATAACAACGGAGATACTGTTCAAGAGACTGGTTCACTCGCTCAGTCTGTCCATTGGATTGTGGATGATAACCAGAGGACAGACTAAGATTAATATCCAAGGCTGAACAGAAAGCTCGCCAGAATTGAGCAATAAACTGAGTACCTCTGTCGGAGACGATGTCCTGTGGTAATCCATGTAATTTAAAGATATGTTGGATAAACAAGGTTGCCAATTCCCTGGCACTGGGGAGCTTGCGAAGAGGAACAAAGTGAGCCATTTTACTGAACCGGTCTACCACAACCCAAATGGTATTGTACCCCGATGACTTAGGAAGATCAACCACAAAGTCCATAGAAATATGGGACCAAGGTCTTGAGGGAACCGTAAGAGGCGTAAGATGTCCCATGGGAGCTTTACGAGGAGTTTTATGTTGAGCACAGATCTCACAAGCAAGAATGAACTCTCTAACATCTTGATACATAGAAGGCCACCAAACTGAGCGAGACTCTTTTTACATGAAATTCAGATAAAACTGCTTTCCTGTACTCTTTATGGACAAAGAGGAGTCCTGAAGGAGTCCCCATGGGTGCAAGAGACTGTTTGGCTTGAATCTGGGAGACTAAATCTTGAGCAAGATCAGCATGGATATTGGAAACAGGAATAATTGGTTCAGAAGAGCAGGATGAATTTTGAATTGGAAGGAAGCTTCGTGACAAGGCATCTGCTTTAAGACAGGGCCGGCAACAGAAATTTGGGGGCCCGGTACATGTATTTCTTTGCCCCCCCCCCAATTCCTCTCAACACACACACACACACACACACACACACACATATATATATATATATATATATATATATATACATATACACAGTATATGCATACACAGACATATATATATACAGTGTATATATATATATATATATATATAAATATACACACACACACACACAAACAGTGGGGGTGCCAGGACCCAGGAGAAACTCACCACAGCCAGGGGACAGCGGTGGGGCTGCGGGTAGCGCCGCTGCAGTGAAGATGTCCCCGACGGGAGGTGATCTTCCTGGGCTCAGGACGCTCTGCTTCTCAGCCAGGGGACTGCGGTGGGGCTGTGGGTGACGCTGCTGCTGTGAAGATGCACCCGGCGGGAGGTGATCTTCCTGGGCACGGGGGGGGGGGGGGTATCAATCAGTGGCGGAACTTGCGGGCGGTGGGCCCAGGTGCAACAAATGCTTTGGTCCCCCCTCATCCCAACCAAGTCCACCCCCTCACCCCTGGAGAGGATCTGGTGAGGGTGACCTGCTCAGGCCTGGAGAAATGGATACCTAGCAACAGTGCAGTAACTAGACATTTTAGCACTGTGTGCAATAAACGGCATCAGAGCCCCCCTTCCACCATGATGTAAAACAGGGGCAGTGCGCACCGTAGGCGTGCGCCAAAATATAGGGGCGTGGCTTCATGGGGAAGGGGTGTGGCCACAAAATAATACCAATTCATATAACAGTGCACAGTAGTCTCCATTATTCAAATTACGCCGCACAGTAGCATCACTACACCAGGTAGAGCCCCTTTTACACCTTACGGCGGACAGATTCCCCTTTTTACACATTACGGCAGACAGCGTCCCCTTTTTACACATTAAGGCAGACAGCGTCCCATTTTTACACATTACGGCAGACAGCGTCCCCCTTTTTAAACATAACGGCAGACAGCGTCGCCTTTTTATATATAACGGCAGACAGCTTCTTCATTTTTATACATAACGGCAGACAGCGTCCCCCTTTTTACACATAACGGCAGACAGCATCCCTCTTTTTACACATTACAGCAGACAGCGTTCCTTTTTTACACATTACGGCAGACAGCGTCCCCCTTTTTACACATTACGGCAGACAGCGTCCCCCTTTTTACACATAACGGCAAACAGCATCCCCCTTTTTACACATAACGGCAAACAGCATCCCCCTTTTTACACATAACTGCAGACAGCGTCTCCTTTTTACACATAACGGCAGACTAGAAAGAAAGAAAGAAAGAAAGAAAGAAAGAAAGAAAGAAAGAAAGAAAGAAAGAATAAAATAAAAAAAGGAATTATACTTACTGTCTCCGCTGGCAGTCAGGCTACTCTGTGCAGCTTCTTCTGGCTGAGATCCCGGGCAGGGGAGAATGAGGAGGGAGGTGGAGGAGGGAGCCGCAGCAGTGCTGTGTAATTGGTGGAGGCACTGCTGCAGCTGTCCCTGTCCTTCACCATAGGCTGTCCTCCGCCGTTGTGAATGCTGGGATGCGCTTCCCAGCATTCACAGCGGCAGAGGACAGCCTATGGTGAAGGAAAGGGACAGCAGCAGCAGCGCCTCCACCAATTACACAGCGCTGCTGCAGCTCCCTCCTCCACCTCCCTCCTCCTCCTTCTCCCCCGTGGCCGCTGCACTCCTCTCGAAGGGCGGCTGTGTGCTGCGGGCGGCGGTTGCCCGCAGCACACAGCGGCATGTAATGAGTCAGTTTGACTCATTACATGCCGCGTTGCTTTGGGCCCCTGGACAGTGGCGGGCCCCAGTGCAAGGCACTGCTTGCACTGGCAGTAGTTCCGCCACTGGTATCGATGGTGTGCACTGTTGTTTTTTTCTTTCCTAATTGGTGGGCGGGCGGAGCGGCCAATGAATATAGAGTATTTACAGGCACTCCAGCACCCGTGTTTTGTTCTCCTCTGCCTCTGAACCATGGGGCCCGGTATAGCTGTCCCCTTTGACCCCCCCTGTCGCCGGGCCTGCTTTAAGATTCTTCGATCCTGGCCGATAGGAGATCACATAGTTGAATCTAGTGAAGAATAATGCCCATCGTGCCTGTCTTGGATTCAGTCTCTTGGCTGATTCAATATAGGATAGGTTTTTATGGTCAGTGAGGACTGTAATCACGTGTCTCGCCCCTTCCAACCAATGCCTCCATTCTTCTAGAGCCCACTTGATAGCACGCAGTTCACGATTTCCAACATCATAGTTGGCTTCGGCAGGAGAGAACTTTCTGGACAGAAAAGAGCACGGGTGAAGTTTAGAATCCACTGGATCTTTCAGCGATAGGACTGCTCCCACTCCCACTTCAGAAGCATCCACTTCCATAACAAAAGGCAGGTCAGGATTTGGATGACTAAGAACAGGTGCAGATATAAAGGCTTTTTTTAACTTGAGAAAAGCTTGTAGAGCTGAAGGTGACCAATGTGACGGATCCGCACCTTTCTCGGTCAAAGCAACAATAGGTGCAACAATGTCTGAAAATGAACGAATAAATCTCCTGTAATAATTAGCGAACCCAAGAAAGCGTTGTATAGCTTTAAGGTTAGTAGGTTGTGCCCAATCTTGAATTGCTTGAAGCTTACTGGGATCCATGGAGAACCCCTTGGGAGAGATGATGTAGCCTAAGAAAGCGACTTCCTTCACTTCGAATTCACATTTTTCTAACTTGGCGTATAGATGGTGCTCCCGGAGCTTTTGCAACACTATCTGGACATGGACTCGATGCTGCTCAAGTGACCGTGAATATATCAGGATGTCATCCAAGTAGACCACAACAAATTTTCCCAGGAATTCTCGGAGCACATCATTGATAAAATCTTGGAAGACGGCAGGAGCATTTGACAATCCAAAGGGCATAACAAGGTATTCATAATGCCCAGAATGAGTGTTGAAGGGCGTCTTCCACTCGTCACCGGCCTTAATTCGTATGAGGTTATATGCCCCCCGAAGATCAATTTTAGAGACGATTTCCGCCATCCGGAGTTGATCAAACAACACGGAAATCAATGGCAAAGGATAAGAATTCTTAACAGTGATTTTGTTGAGTCCTCTATAATCAATGCATGGACGCAAGGAGCCATCCTTTTTTGCCACAAAGAAGAATCCTGCTCCTACTGGTGATTTTGAGGGATGAATAAACCCTTTGCTTAGGTTCTCCTGAATATAGTCCTCCATGGCTTTAGTTTCTGGCAAAGAAAGAGCATATAATCTACCCTTAGGTAATTTATCTTCGGATACCAGACTGATGGCACAGTCGTAAGGTCGATGGGAGGGAAGAGTATCCGCCTCTTTCTTGGAGAAGACATCCGCAAATGAATGATATGGAGTCGGTAGCCCCTCTGGTATAACTTGAGAGCATTGCACTGGCAAGGACAGACATCTTCCTGTACATTCTGTTCCCCACTGTAAGAGTTCTCCTGTCTTCCAGCAGATGGATGGATTATGGGATTTCAACCATGGAAGCCCTAGGACTATGGAGGCCATGGGGCAATTGACAAGGAGGAAACTAATCTTCTCCGAATGCAGAAGACCAGTAGTTAAATGAACAGGAGGAGTTTGCTGAGACACTTGCCCACTGAGGAGGGGGTTACCATCAAGGCCACAAATAGTCACAGAAGGCTTCATCTTTAGTATAGGAATGTTCCAGGACCGGGCGAAAGAGATATCCATAAAGTTGGCAGCTGCACCACAATCAACAAAAGCCTTGACTGCAACTTGCTGAGTAGGTAGACTAATTTGAACTGGAAGCAAGACTGAATTTTTTGGAGAGATTCCAGCCAGACCCAGGAGTAACTCCCCTTTTACCCCTGGGTCTTGTCTTTTCCCGACTTCAGGGTGCAAACATTAGCAAAATGACCCTTTGCTCCACAATATAAGCATAGGCCCATCGATCACCTACGAGATTTTTCCTGAGCAGAAAGACGAAAGGCCCCAATCTGCATGGGTTCACTGGAATCTTCGGCTTCTTCCAAGGCTACTGCTGAGGGAGATGGTGACCCTTAACCTTTCTCCATCTTCCGTTCCCTGATCCGACGATCTACTCGAATTGCTAACTGCATGAGCTTGTCCAGGGTTTCAGGAGTAGGATACTGGACAAGGTAGTCTTTAATTTGCTCAGGGAGGCCTAAGCGGAACTGACTTCGGAGGGCTGGGTCATTCCAACCACTATCACCTGCCCATCTGCGAAACTCAGTGCAGTATACCTTGGCCGTGTTTATCCCTTGTCTCAGGGCTCGTAAGTGAGCCTCTGCAGAAGCTGCTCGGTCCGGGTCATCATAAAGAATTCCTAGGGCGCTAAAAAAGGCATCTACTGTGTGCAAGGCGGGAATTTCCGTTTTTAATCCGAACGCCCAGGACTGGGGTTCCCCCTGCAGGAGGGAGATTATGATACCTACTCGCTGAGCCTCAGAACCAGACGATAATGGCCGGAGTCTGAAATATAGCTTACAGCTATTACGGAAATTCTGGAACTGTTTCCGGTCACCTGTAAACCGATCTGGAAGATGCAGCTTTGGTTCAGGCCCAGGAGCTCTGGTTACAACCAATGACCTGCTAGTTTCTTCCTGGGTGGAAACTCAGAGCTTTAGATCTTGCAGTTGCTGCGTCAAATTTTGTATTTGACCAGCCAAGATTTGAGCCGGATTTTGCTGTGACGGGTCCATGCCCAGGAAGTGGTAGGCCAGTTATAATGTCAGGAACTGGTGCAGAATCCGGAATTCGGGATCATGTACCAAGTGGTTGACGTTACCCAGAACAGAGGCGCGGAGTCTAACACGCCGGGAGGTTTTCACCAGGGAACCCCGCAAGGGGATATGGGCTTTGCGGCTTCCGACGTGCAGTTCGCGGCCCCCTGTCTGGGTCACTTGATACCTGAACTGGACTAGAGTTATGGTAGAGGTGTTGTATATGACCAACCGCAGGGATACACAGGAACAAACAGGAACAGGAGAAGGTGGCAGGGTGCACAAGGCCAGATGGTACACTGGGGCCGTGGAGATGGAACAGCAGCAGGCACTCCAGGGGTGACACAGGAGGTAGCGGCACACGGACGGACTGGGGTGTAGACACTTGGAGACAGGGTAACGGCAGTCGGCAGACTAAAGTCGTCAGCAAGATGTTGAAGCTGGAATTCAATACTGGAACAAGGCAATACCCACTGGACAGATGAACTGAGACCAGAGATGAACCAGAGAGCAGAACACCACATGGAGTAGCTATAACTGGCAAAGCCTCTTGGGATTGAGAGGCTTAAAAGAACATGCTGGATCAATCAGTTGTGAGCACCGGACAGGCCCCCAGTAATTGATATAACATGCAGCTGCAGTGCAGACTGAGCAGGCTGACAAGCTGAATAGTAGTTTTCAGGTAACGAGCTGTAATTACAGAATCCAGACACCTGTGAAGTCAGTTGCTGAGTGCAGGAGCTAAGGCACTGGGAGACAACTATGCAGGAGCTAGCTGTGACCTGTAGTTCCACAAACTGAAGCAAAGGTAATTTATAACAATAACAAAACATGAGTGCTCAGGATTGTAACATATTGAGGGTGTATTTAGCAAAAACAGAAACCAAAAAACCCAAAACCAAAGCACAAGGGTCTGCACACATCTCTAGAAACTACTCAGAACCAAGCAATGAGTCTCTGATGACTCCACCTGTTCATCCAACACCAGCACCACCTCCTGTTTTATCTGCACCTCCTGCATATTGTCATTCCATATTGCATATTCCAACTCCAGAAAAAATCCTGGGCTTTGTTAGGGATTTCTCAATCTATGTGAGAGTCAATATAAACTACAGCCAGGGAATTTCACAACGGACAGAATGAGAGGGCCTCCCTTATGAGATCTCTCCTCTTCTACAGTCAGGCATTGGCTTTAGTCATCTTCCCTACGAAAAGAAATGATCCTAATCTATACCCAATGTTCCTTTGTGAATAGAATGGTGAGGAGCATAGGTAAAATATGCTTATACTTGTAATAATATTATTAATACTTTAAAGGGAGATCCACCCTTATCATCAGTTGCTAGGAATCTCTGAACTTAACCTGAAGCATAAATAGGAGAGACATATTCCCCTGTTATCCCAGCAAGGGTATAAAATTTGAAGGACAAATGCAGTAAACTGTTCATGCTGAGTCTCCGAACTCCTGCGATGTCTATACTGTGACATGACAGTCAATGGTCTATTTCCATATACTACAGGTAGATTTTATAAATGTTAGGATCCCTATAACTATAAAGTGAGTTTGTCTTGGTAGAAAATTAGAGTTCTAAACGTCCCCTAGCGATCCCCCATCTTTCAGTACCCAGGAAGTACAACTTGGCAGCATGATATGTCCTAAGGGAGTCCCATTTAAAAATAAAATAGAGATATACTGCATCTGTATCAGCCACTATAGCGTCCTTCTGATTAATTATGCAAATGCCTAAAAAGTTGTAACTCTGAGTTCATATCTTACCGTGTACAGGTTAAAGAGATTTCCACCCTCAGCAGTCAAAAAGCCGTTATCTGTGCGATATCGTAGGAAGGCGGAAGCCCTCCATTTGGATATTGGTGTCTTGTTCGGTACATGCCATATCCCCACATCCTTAGCAGATATATCATAGTAGCCAGGATTCTGATCACAAAGGAGAAATCACATTCATATGTAACATGTAACATTCATTCCTCCAGATAACAGGATAGCAACAAATCTTTTCTGCCACAATATAAGCTAAATAGGACATAAAATAGCAGAAATCCTGACCGACATCACCTACCTTGTAGTCGTCACTGGTGGCTCCATCCGGAAGCCCAAATGTGGCATAGTTTGCCCAATTGCCATCTCCTTCCGGGTTATTTTTATTATTCCCCTGTTGGCTGGACCAGCGATCTCCAATAGTGCATTTCCCAAGCATATTGTTTTCATGGACGCTGGCTACCAAAGTCCAACCTCCTCCATTGGTGGTCATGTCACAGAAGGTTTGATAAGACACCCCATCGGTGCTGGTAAGAGTGTAGATTCCATCTGTATTAAAAGTACATTAATAGCTATTACCCTTCAAATAAAGGTAATGATGTACAGACATAAGCACGTATTCAAAATGTAAAGAAAAAGTGATGTGTTATTAGAGTTTTTCTGTAGAATATACATACTTCTAGAACTTTATACACCATATAAATGAACAAAACAAATCAACAGTTCATAGAAAGAAATTGAACAAATAGATGATAATAATCTGGTGAAAAGTCCAATATAAGAAATGTATTTTACACAAAGTATTTAAAACTATCCTGTAAGTCAATAACACATAAAAAAACAGCAAGTAAAAAAATAAAAATAAGACTAGGGTTTTAGTCCATTTGGTAACCTGGTATCAAAGTCCAGATACCATTTAAAAAGATACACTAGTTAAGTGGTTTTGCAAACGTTTTTGAATCATGGCCCCCTAGAGTATCAGGATTGTTTTCCCGGCACCCCTTAGTCAAAAGTTTCTTATTGAGAAATTTGGAAAATAATATAAAATTAAGGTCCTTTATGTGTTGAGGGACAAGATTTGCTTGTCTTTGTTCACAAATTTTATGATTGACAGCCACTAGAACTGGTTTTGCCTATTACATTGGCCCCCAAAAAATGTAATTGGTCCAGTACCACCAATGCAGGGCACCCCTGTAAGTGTCCCAAGGTGCCACAGCACACAGTTTGAGAACCACTTCAGGAGTAGCACCCGGCCAGCACAGCTTTTGCGTGCTGGCCAGGAGCTACTTGTTGCTGCCTGGCTCGCAGCGGCTGCGTGTGATGTCATGCAGACGCTGCGGCCCGCCCCCCACGCGGCACGGCCACGCCTGCATTGGCCGGACCGTGCACACAAAATGGTGGCCAAACGCCGCAATGCCGACCCCTCCTGCCCAGCGACCGCCGTCGGCTGTCAGCCATGCGCTGTGGGGCCAGCGCATGCGCAGTTCTGACCTGATCGCTGCGCTGCGAAGAACTGCAGCAAACGATCAGATCAGAATGACCCCCCATGTGCACTGCAGGGGGGCAGATATAACATGTGCAGAGAGAGTTAGATTTGGGTGGGTTATTTTGTTTCTGTGCAGGGTAAATACTGGTGGCTCTATTTTTACACTGCAATTTAGATTTCAGTTTGAACACACCCCACCCAAATCTAACTCTCTCTGCACATGTTATATCTGCCTCCCCTGCAGTGCACATGGGGGGTAATTCAGAGTTGATCGCAGCAGCAAATTTGTTAGCAGTTGGGCAAAACCATGTGCACTGCAGGTGGGGCAGATATAACATGTGCAGAGAGAGTACAGTGTACAGTGCTGGATTATTGGACCAAGGGCCTGGATTGGCCTGTATATGGCAAAGTTAAAGGATCAGGGTAGTTTGTATGGACAGAGAAAGGCAGTCTGCAGTAAGAGAGTAGATGGCCCATGAGACAGAGAAATCCGGTAGCAGTACAGAGTCCAGCCAGGGTCTTTTAGAGAGAAGCTGCAGCCAAAAAGCACAAAAGAGCTTGTGAGGCTAATGGTGAAAATGTGAGCGTTGGTCTGTTTGGCATGTTTGTTGCTTTGCAACTACTACATAAGAATGGTGCAGGAGGAGTAAGGAGATGCACATACTGTAGTAATATACACACTGCAAAGTATGTTATGTGCTGTTTTGGAAGTATGGTAATGAAAATACAGTTCAAAAGTTATAGGAGATGGCTTGGCACCAAACATAATCCAAGAATTATTGTGCTGCACTGCATTCATCACATATGTGTTCCAATACCTGTGTCTACATATTGTGATTTTGCTATGTAATCTGCATGGGTGGAGACCCATTGTTTAGTTTAGCACCCATATTCTTGAGCTAGCTTGGGCAGGGGGGAGCGACAAAGAAGAGGTGCACTAGCTACACACATTTTATAGAGACATGTTCCGCTCGTGTACAACAGGCTTAACGTAGATGATGGAGGTGTTGCACTATGATTATTGCATAATGTATATTATTATATTATTTACCTCTAGCACCAGAGCGAGACCGCTTAATTTCTTTACAGCTCCTGTATTTGTCACTATTGTCCACAATGTTGTTTGATTGACCGAAACAATCATAGTCATCTTTCCAGCAGGCCAGTAGATTCAGAATGTTTAACTTCTTCTCATGAAGGGATGGCTCATCTAAGAACATATGAAACCTGTTACACTTTTATTGTAGGAAGGGCAGTTTCTCTTCTTTATTCAGATAACGATCCTTACTTTCTTATCCCTAACTGCAAAATGCAACAGAATATGCTGGCATTGTAAAAGTATATAGTAATTTCATTTTTATGTATATATTGTACACTTTAACCCATACACTTTTTCCATGGCTTCCATGTGCAGGATTTCAATATATTTTCTACTGTAAATATTTGAGCACTGTACTACAGTTTTTTTTTTCTCTTGACAAATGGGGTTAATGCATGTGTAGCAGCCTATCAATACCAGGTAGCATAAGGGACATATATATCTATAGCACACAGCAAATACACACCCCCACCATACGTACAGGAAAGATGCTTCAGGCTTCAGCAGCTAGGTGATGGGGTTGGACACTCATTACATTATACATTATCTAATAGAATTGCATAGTATTGGCTAGAGATGTGCGGCGGGCACTTTTCGTGTTTTGGTTTTAGCTCTCGTTCCATCCTCATGTTTTGGATCTGGATTGGTTTTTGAAAAAAACATAAAAACAGCTAAAATCACAGAATTTGGGGGTAATTTTGCTCCTGCGGTATTATTAGCCTCGATAACATTAATTTTCACTCATTTCTAGTCTGTTCTGAACACCTCACACCTCAGAAAATTGGGGGTCATTCCGAGTTGATCGCTAGCTGCTTTTGGTCGCTGTGCAGCGATTAGGCAAAAAATTGGCAATTCTGCGTATGCGTATGCGGCGCAATGCGCACGCATGACGTACTTTCACAATGGCCGTTGCAGTTTCACACAAGGTCTAGCAACGCTTTTCAATCGCATTGCTGGCAGCAAGAGTGATTGACAGGAAGTGGGTGTTTCTGGGAGGTAACTGACCGTTTTTGGGGAGTGTGTGAAAAACGCAGGCGTGTCAGATAAAAATGCAGCAGTGGCTGGGGAAACGTAGGCGTGGCTGGGCGAACGCAGGGCGTGTTTGTGACGTCAAAACAGGAACTAAATAGTCTGCAGTGATCGCAAGCTAGGAGTAGGTCTGGAGCTACTCTGAAGCTGCACAAAATTATTTTGTAGCCACTATGCGATCCTTTCGTTCGCACTTCTGCTAAGCTAAGATACACTCCCAGAGGGCGGCGGCTTAGCGTTTGCACGGCTGCTAAAAGCAGCTAGCGAGCGAACAACTCGCAATGAGGGCCATTCTTTTTAGGCCTAAAAGTTGCACCGAGGTAGCTGTATGACTAAGCTAAGCGCACAAGTGTGAAGCAAAAAACACCTGGCCCATCTAGGAGTGGCACTGCAGTGTCAGACAGGATGGCAGATTTAAAAAATAGGCCCCAAACAGCACATTATGCAAAGAAGAAAAAGATGTGCACTGAGGTAGCTGTATGACTAAGCTAAGCGACACAAGTGTGCGGCACAAACACCTGGCCCATCTAGGAGTGGCACTGCAGTTGCAGACAGGATGGCACAAAAAAAAAACTAGTCCCCAAACAGCACATCATGCAAAGAAGAAAAAGAGGTGCAATGAGGTAGCTGTATGACTAAGCTAAGCAACAAAAGTGTGCGGCACAAACACCTGGCTTATCTAGGAGTGGCACTGCAGTTGCAGAAAGGATGGCACTTAAAGAACTAGTCCCCAAACAGCACATCATGTAAAAAGTAAAAGAGGTGCAATGAGGTAGCTGTATGACTAAGCTAAGCGACACAAGTGTACAGCACAAACACCTTGCCCATCTAGGAGTGTCACTGCAGTTGCAGACAGGATGGCACTTAAAAAAACTAGTGCCCAAAAAGGCACATCGTGCAAAGAAGAAAAAGAGGTGCAATGAGGTAGCTGTATGACTAAGCTAAGCGACACAAGTGTGCGGCACAAACAACATGGGACGTGCTGGAATTTTCCCAAATGTAAAACATGCACAATATTGGTGGCACAGGAAAGCGTACCCCTAAACCACACACACACGGCAAAGCCTGTAAAAATAATTTGGATAATAACCCTTTTACTTGGAGCCATTATAATAATATGCAGCACAGGCGAGCGTACTCCTAAAGCACACAGGGCAAACCCTGTGAAAATTATTTTGAGAATAATATAAGTAATGTATATAAGCCTTTTATTTGGAGTAAATAAGATACAGCACAGGACACCACCACTGGACTTATGGCAGCACAAGACACCACCACTGGACTGATGCAGCACAAGACAGCACCACTGGACTGGACTTATATGGCAGTACCCCTGGACTTATACGGCAGTGTCAGACTAGTCCCCAAACAGCACATGATGCAAAGAAGAAAAAGAGGTGTATAAACAAGACATGCACACTTTAACAAACCAATCGTTTCAGCGACAGGGTCTGCCACACGACTGTGGCTGAAATAACTGGTTTGTTTGTGCCCCCACCAAAAATGAAGCAATCAATCTCTCCTTGCACAAACTGGCTCTACAGAGGCAAGATGTCGACCTCATTATCATCCTCTGATTCCTCACCCCTTTCAGTGTGTACAGCCTCCTCCTCACAGAGTATTAATTCGTCCCCACTGGAATCCACCATCACAGGTCCCTGTGTACTTTCTGTAGGCAATTGCTGGTAAAGGTCTTCCCAGAGGAATTTATAATTCATTTTGATGAACATCATTTTCTCCATATTTTATGGAAGTAACCTCCTACGCCGATCGCTGACTAGGTTACCGTCTGCACTAAACACTCTATCGGAGTACACACTGGAGGTAGGGCAACTTATGTAAAATAACGCCAGTTTGTGCAAGGGCATCCAAATTTCCTCTTTTTCCTGCCAGTATATGTACGTATCTATGTACGTATGTACGGACTTTCTGACATGCCAACTTGAATGCAGTCACTCATATAATCCTCCACCATTCTTTCAATGGTCACAGAATCATATGCAGTGACAGTAGACATGTCAGTAATCGTTGGCAGGTCCTTCAGTCCGGACCAGATGTCAGCACTTGCTACTGACTGCCATGCATCACCGCCAGCGGGTGAGCTAGGAAATCTTATCCTATTCCTCGCAGCCCCAGTGGTGGGAGAAAATGAAGGAGAAGCTGTTGACGCGTCACGTTCCACTTGACTTGACAATTTTCTCACCAGCAGGTCTTTGAACCTCTGCAGACTTGTGTCTGCTGGAAAGAGAGATACAACGTAGGCTTTAAACCTAGGATTGAGCACGGTGGCCAAAATGTAGTGCTCTGATTTCAACAGACTGACCACCCTTCAATCCACAAGTCCCACATACTTTGCGGAATCGCTCCGTCTTAACTCCTCCTTCAATTTCTCCAGCTGCTTCTGCAAAAGCCTGATGAGGGGAATGAGCTGACTCAAGCTGGCAGTGTCTGAACTGACTTCACGTGTGGCAAGTTCGAAGGGTTGGAGAACCTTGCACAAGATGGAAATCATTCTCCACTGCTTTTGAGTCAGGTGCATTCCCCCTCCTTTGCCTATATTGTAGGTGGATGCATAGGCTTGAATGGCCTTTTGCTGCTCCTTCATCCTCTGAAGCATATAGTGTTGAATTCCACCTTGTTACCACCTCTTGCTTCAGGTGATGGCAGGGAAGGTTCAGGAGTGTTTGATGGCGCTCTAGTCTTTGGCATGCGGTGGCTGAATGCCTAAAGTGCCCCACAATTTTTTGGGCCACCGACAGCATCTCCTGCACGCCCCTGTCAATTTTCTAAAAATTCTGCACCACCAAATTAATTGTATGTGCAAAACATGGGGAGTGCTGGAATTTGCCTAGATGTAATGCACGCACAATATTGGTGGCATTGTCCGATATCACAAATCCCCAGGAAAGTCTAATTGGGGTAAGCCACAGTGCGATGATGTCCCTCAGTTTCTGTAAGAGGCTGTCAGCAGTGTGCCTCTTACAGAAAGCGGGGATACATAAAATAGCCTGCCTAGGAACAAGTTGGCGTTTGAGAGATGCTGCTACTGGTGCCGCTGCTGTTGTTGCTGCGGGAGGCAATACATCTACCCAGTGGGCTGTCACAGTCATATAGTCCTTAGTCTGCCCTGTTCCACTTGTCCACATGTCTGTGGTTAAGTGGACAGTCAGTACAACTGCATTTTTTAGGACACTGAGGACACTCTTTCTGACGTCTCGGTATCGCCTGCCTAGTGAAGTGGAACCTAGGTGGGATTTGGTACCGGGGACACAGTACCTCAAACAATACTCTAAGTCCCACTGAACTAATGGCGGATACCGGACGCATGTCTAACACCAACATAGCTATCAAGGACTCAGTTATCTGCTTTGCAAAAGTATGACTGCTGTCCAGTGGCGGAACTGTGGGAGGCAGTGGAGTCGGCTGCCGCTGGGCTCCTGACCTCACGGGGTAACATCTCCTCCACTGTTTTCCGCTGCCTGACGATCGCACGCTGCTACTTTTTTTTTAATCATCCTTGCATACGGAGGAGCTGTGTCAGTGACACAGAAGCTGCCTCCTGTATATACAGAGAGCTGGCACTGGCTGCAGCTAGGGTGAGCTCCTGAGCGCAGCTCCTCCCAGGCCCCGCCGCCCTTCCAGTTAAGCAAGCCAGCCGAATAAAGCTCTTTATTCCTCCGTCAGGCTGATGATAGCCAAAGGTAGGCACTGGCAGCACTTGCCTCAAGCTGCACTGTGTGTGTGTGTGTGTGTGTGTGTGTGTGTGTGTGTGTGTGTGTGTGTGTGTGTGGGGGGGGGGGGTTGGAAGGTGTAGTTAGGGGTGCTGGGGGGGCTTTAATAAATGTTGGAAGCACTGTGTTTTGTGTGTGCGTGTTTTTAAGTGAGGTGTGTGTGTGTGTGTGTGTTTTTAAGGAAAGTTGTGTGTTCAAGTAAAAGAGGCATGTGTGTGTAAGTGAGAGGCATGTGTGTGAGAGGCATGTGTGTGTAAATGAGAGGCATGTGTGTGAGAGGCATGTATGTGTGTGTGTAAGTGAGAGGCATGTGTGTGAGAGGCACGTGTGTGTGAGAGGCGTGTGTGTGTGTGTGTGTGTGTGTGTATGTGTGTGTAAGTGAGACACATTTATGTGTGTAAGTGAGAAGCATGTGTGTGTGTGAGAGGCATGTGTGTGTTTAAGTGAAAGTGGCATGTTTGTGTGTTTTTAAGTGAAGGAGGCATGTGTGTGTGTGTGAGTGAAAGAGGCGTGTGTGTTTTTAAGTGAAAGGCGGCTGTTTGTTAAAGTGAAAGCAGCGTGTGTGTTTAAGTGAAAGATGCGTGTGTGTATGTTTAAGTGAAAAAGGCGTGTGTGTGTTTTTAAGTGAATGAGGTGTTTGTGTGTTTTTTATATATATCGGCACACCGCTGCGCCAAAGCATCTCCATCGAGACCCGCTGGTGGGTGAGGGAGCACTGTAGGTGTACTATAAATGTATGCTGGTGTCTGTTTTATTGTAATGACTGACTTGGAGTGCGTCCACTTTGTATGTGTATCTATATTACTATTGGGAAAGGTACCTGAGCACGCTACTACTGTTCACCCTGCGTGTCGGATAGTTATATATGGTATGTGTGTGTATATGTAGGGGGGCACCAACATTTATCATGCCTCTGGGCGACTGGGACGAACTTACGCCACCGCTGCTGTCATATTTCATCTTCCTCACAAAGGACTGTTGGACAGTCAATTGCTTAGTTGAAGTAGTACAAGTGGTCTTCCGACTTCCCCTCTGGGATGACGATCTACTCCCAGCAGCAACAACAGCAGCAGTAGGTGTACCAATCAAGGATCCTCCAGAGGAATCCCGGTTAGGAGAGGACTCCTCAGTCTTGCCAGTGACATGGCCTTCAAGACTACTGATGTTCCTGACTGAGGAGGAAGTTGACGTTGAGGGAGTTGGCGGTATGGCTAGCAGGAGCTTGGGTACAAGAGGAAGAAGGGATTTAGGTGTCAGTGGACTACTTATGCTCTTTCCCAAAGTTTCACAACTTGACACTGACTTCTGATGAATGCGCTGCACGTGATGTATAAGGGAGGATGTTCGAAGGTGGTTATCGTCCTTACCCCTACTTATTCCAGATTGACAGAGGCAACACACAGCTTGATACCTGTTGTCCGGATTTGTGGAGAAATAATTCCACACCGAAGTGGTGGCTTTTTTTGTAGTGTGCCCAGGCATCACAATTGGCTTATTCATCCCACAGACAACAGGTGTCTCCCCCATGCCTGACTTAAACAAACCACATCACCATCAGAATCCTCATCGTCAACTTCTTCCTCAGCGCCAGCAACACCCATATCCTCATCCTGGTGTACTTTAACAGTGACATCTTCAATTTGAATATCAGAAACTAGACTGTGGGTGCTACTTCCAGCTCTTGTAGAGGGCGTGCAAATGGTGGAAGGAGCCACCTCTTCCCATCCAGTGTTGGGAAGGTCAGACACACTTGGACTCTCATTGGGGATATGTGATACCATCTTAGAACGCACAGTTCTTTGCTGTGCTTTTGCCAGCTTAACTCTTATAATTTTTCTAGCGGGAGGATGAGGGCTTCCATCCTCATGTGAAGATGAACCAGTAGTCATGAACATAGGCTAGAGCCTTAGCCGTTCCTTGCCACTCCATGTCGTAAATGGCATATTGGAAAGTTTACATTTCTCCTCAGACCATTTCAATGTATTTGTTGAGGTCTTTTACTGAACTTTGGCTTTTTGCATTTTACATGCCCTCTACTATCACATTGGGCATCGGCCTTGGCAGATGACATTGATGGGATTTTATCATCTATGTCATGACTAGTGGCAGCAGCTTCAGCACTAGGAGGAAGTGATTCTTGATCTTTCCCTATTTTATCCTCCAAATTTTTGTTCTCCATTATTTTTCTGGAGTTATATAACAATGGCGGTCATTCCGAGTTGATCGCTACCAGCATTTGTTCGCCGTGCAGCAATGAGGCAAAAAAACATAATTTCTGCGCATGCGTATGCGGCGCAATGCGCACCTGCGTTGTACAATTGCAACAAACTATGTAGTTTCACACAAGGTCTAGCGAAGCTTTTCATTCGCACTGCTGGCCGCAGAGTGATTGACAAGAAGTGGGCGTTTCTGGGTGTCAACTGACCGTTTTCCGGGAGTGTTCGTAAAAACGCAGGCGTGCCAGGAAAAACGCAGGCATGGCTGGGTGAACGCAGGGCGTGTTCGTGACGGCAAAACAGGAACTGAACAGTCTGAAGTGATCTCAAGCGCTGAGTAGATATTGGGCTACTCTAAAACTGCACAAAAAAAAATTGCCGCCGCTCTGCGATCCTTTCGTTCACACTTCTGGTAAGCTAAAATACACTCCCAGTGGGAGGAGGCATACCGTTTGCACTGCTGCTAAACTGCTAGCGAGCGAACAACTCGGAATGACCACCAATATGCGGTACAGGAGAGCGTACCTCTACACAACACAGGGCAAACCACGTGAAAATGATTTGGATTAAATATTAATAACACCTTTATTTGGAGTAAATAATATACAGCACAGGACAGCACCACTGAACTTATATGGCAGCACCACTGGACTGGATTTATACGCCAGTATAACTGGAATTATACGGCAGGATCACTGGAATTATACGGCAGGATCACTGGAATTATACGTCAGTGCCACTGAAATTATATGGCAGGATCACTGGAATTATATGGCAGGATCACTGGATTTATATGCCAGTATCACTGGAATTATACAGCAGGATCACTGGCATTATATGGCAGGATCACTGGATTTATACGCCAGTGCCACTGGAATTATAAGGCAGGATCACTGGAATTATACGGCCTGATCACTGGAATTATACGGCAGGATAACTGGATTTGTACGCCAGTACCACTGGAAGTATACAGCAGGATCACTGGATTATAGACCAGTACCAATGGAATTATACGGCAGGATCACTGGATTTATACGGCAGTACCACTGGATTTATACGGCAGTACCACTGAATTTATACGGCAGTACCACTGGACTGGACTTATACGCCAGTACCACTGGAATTATATGGCAGGATCACTGAACTTATACGCCAGTACCACTGGAATTATACGGCAGGATCACTGGATTTATACACCAGTACCCCTGGAATTATACGGCAGGATCACTGGATTTATACGCCAGAATCACTGGAATTATACGGCAGGATCACTGGATTTATACGCCAGGATCACTGGACATATAAGGCAATATCACTAGACTGTACTTATACGCCAGGTGGGCCTGGCCTCGCAGCATGCCCTGTATACCAGCCGCGGTTGGGATTGAGGTAGGACGGGCGGCCGAGAAGAGAGCCTGGAGGCTGCACTGCTTGGCCAGCAACGCAAGGCCATCTTAAATTATGGATACACTGGGAAGCTGCCCGAGGGACTCACTTTTCTTGGGGCCTTTGAGCAGGGGCAGGCTAACCTTGGGGCATGTGCCCCCCAAACTGTTACCTCTGGAGCTCCTTGAAACACAGGCAGACAAGGCTGTCCAGCCACTCTGATTACGTGTAATCCACAATTAGAGTGGCTGGGGCGCATCTTTGTCTACTGCCTCTCAGCCAGCAGCCAGACAATGAAGGACTGTCAGCATGCTGATTGGTAGATAACTGGCGCTATTCACCAATTACAGTCCTGGCAGCCATTCACTGTATGGAAGCATATGGAGAGATGGTGCAGGACTGCAGGAGGGGTAAACTATGTTTTTCATTTTAAACTAATGAATGGGTGGGTAGGGGCCCCAGTGTATTGCTTTGCCCAGGGCCTACAATGCTGTTAAGACTGTACTGCAGCCACGCACTATCAGATGGCCAGTCCAGCCCTGACACTGCCCCTTCACACATGCCCACAAATCATGTCATTAAGCTGCAAGGGGTGGTGCTCCTTTCATTTAAAAAAAACAGTCCATCGGGGTGAGTGTCTGGGTAATTAGAACCCTGATGCATGCACCACTGAGCCTAATTTAGGTAGATGCCTCTTATAGAGTCTACAGTCTTTTGTTTTTCACAGTTTTTTATTTTTTCATTGCTATGGTTGTTTAGGGCATTTAGAGAAAATACAGGCTGATAAGCCTGTGTATTAGCGATAGCTAACGTAGTCAATCCCGTGGTTGTAACCTTACACAGGAGCAAATTGTGGGGTTTCTATACAAGCAATTTCCATGACTGGAAAACCACAGTAGTGCCCAATTATGATTTTTATTCTAAGAACGATGTCTCATATGCAGTATTTGATATCAGTAAGTTGGAAACATTGCAAATTAACAAAAACCTGCTGTAACAAAACCATTGTGGATTATGGGTCTAATTCAGAGTTGATCGCAGCAGCTAATTTGTTAGCAGTTGGGCAAAACCATGTGCACTGCAGAGGGGGGGGAGAGAGATATCATGTGCTGAGAGAGTTAGATTTGGGTGGGGTGTGTTTAAACTGAAATCTAAATTGCAGTGTAAAAATAAAGCAGACAGTATTTACCCTGCACAGAAACAAAATAACCCACCCAAATCTAACTCTCTCTGCAAATGTTATATCTGCCTCCCCTGCAGTGCACCTGGTTTTGCCCAACTGCTAACAAATATGCTGCTGCGATCAACTCTGAATTACCCCCTATGTTGGGTTTGAACACACTTGCTTCGAACATCACAGTAAGAAGCATACTTTAAAATATGTGTATTAGTTTTATTGATCACATGATGCATACTCCCTCTGCCCTTGGGCCCTGTAACGGCGTCATCCCTCCACATATGTTCTGTCATAATTTGTAACCTTCATTTTATCATAATTGTCATTAAGTTTATTAAAAGTAAACATATTTTCCTATGCTGTCCACTCAGTGTTAGGATCTATTATTGTCAGCATCTTGACAAAGCATCAGTGAAACGTGCGTTGGCATTAGATGTGCTTGTCGCCAGGCCCTCTATAGTATATGTTTGGGACTTTTAGTTAGTACATGGCAGAATGTGGTCACATCCTGCAAGGTTATTTATACCACAGCAATCTTTATTCTGTGTGCAACCAATTTAGCCACAGTGTAAGCAGCTTCACTAATAAATCCAAACACTGAGTAAACAGAAGATCATAACACCTGTCCCATTATTGATCGGGCTGGTGTATGACAGATAACGCTTGTCTAGGCTATGCAGCAATAATTGGATTATTTATACACATCAGAATTGTGTTAGCATTGAGAGGCACACTGTAGCACTGAACATACAGTATGCTATTTAATTATGCAAGAGAAGTGGGGCAATAATTTATGCCCCTACTTTGCAGCGATGCATACTGCCAGTTTATTTCTAACTGCAATAACATTCAAATGTGGACTGCAATATTGAATTACTGACAAATGAATACACTCTTGTATACTGATATGTAAGATAAAGTGAATTAGGCGATTTCTATTTTCACTCAGGAGCTCTATACACAAACATTGTGTTGTCATACTAGTAACAGGGAAGTGTATCCAGATCTAATATATCACTACAAACATGGGTTCTATTCATGAAGCAGTGAAAAGAGTGGAGAAGTGAGCCTGCAGAGAAATTGCTCATGGCGACCAATCAGCTGCTCTGTACAATTGTATAATATGCAAATTATACATGTTACTTTAATGCTGATTGGTTGCCATGGGCAACTTCTCCACTGGCTCACTTCTCCACACTTTTCACTGATTTATGAATAGACCCCTAAACTGAGTAGCACACTAAGCCCCAAAGTCACAGTCAGCTATATCTATTCAATAGATACATAAGATGGGTGGATTTAGAAACTGATCTTTACATCCACTCTGTGAGGATATATAATGGTAGTGCAATATTTATAACACACTACAGAGATACTGTTAATTAAGGCGCTATTAAAGGTGCATGAATAAGCACATTCATATTTTAAGGTAATCCACCTACTGTATATACTTGCAGGGTAGCTGCACACTCATACTAGACAGTGGGGTCTATTCATGAAGCAGTGAAAAGAGTGGAAAAGTGAGCCTGTGGAGAAGATGCCCATGGCAACCAATCAGCTGCTCTGTACAAATGTATAGTATGCAAATTATAGATGTTACTTGAATGCTGATTGGTTGTCGTGAGCAACTTCTCCACACTTTTCACTGCTTCATGAATAGACCCTAGTGTTTTAAGAGAGAGGTAAAAATTAAAGTCTCTAACATAAGTGATGCCGTGTGATGCATAATAACATTTCCAATACTGCAACATACATGAAGCAGTGAAATGTGTGGAGAAGTGAGCCAGTGGAGAAGTTACCTATGGCAACCAATCAGCTGCTACGTATAATTTTATAGAATGCACTTTATAAATGTAACATCAACATTGATTGGTTGCCATGGGCAAATTCTCCACGGGCTCACTTATCCACTCTTTTCACTGATTCATGAATAGACCCTAGATGTTGCAGTATTGCAAATGTTACAACGTTGTATCCCAACTATTGGGTAAGGAAACGATATATAACACAGCTCACTGCATTCCTCATCAACCTGGCAAATAAGATACATGTCTTATAGGAATGTATAGGGGGCACGTTACTTTAACCATTAACTGATTTGTTAGCCCTACATAACTAACTGGCACTGAGACAAGCTACAATATATTTAGGAGGAAAAGACAAAAAAAACTTTTTTGGGAGCACTCTTAGAAATCAATTGCGACAAAATAATTCAATCAACATGAATGAAAATGTACTGGTGAGTACTTTAAAACTTAACATTTATTCTGTTTAATATTAGAATAATGACCATTGGTCTAACTAGAAAAATCTTGATTCACCCAGTAATTAATCAGGGTCAAGATACTAAGTAGTGAAAATATATAATTCAGGATGCTTAATCCAAGATTGTTTGTATTATATATTTTGATAATCAATCTATGTATCAAAAGGAGAATTCAATTGTTTTTACACGTGTTATAAACATTCATCACAAATACAAAGACAATTATGAGGGTTCAGTTACAAAGGGGAATCAAATTTTCCCAAAAAATAAATGGTATCCAATTGTTATTATAATAACCAGAGATCAAACAATTTGCACATGAAAAGATTCTATATACTTTGTTTGTGCAGATACAAAGTATAAAATTTCACTCTGTTTCTAATCATATCACTACAATGAACAATTAGATGCACAATGTATCCCATTTGTCATCATTGGGGATACTAGATCAAATTGAGCTGTACAGGTTGATAATCATTAATGTCCAATATTTCTGGGTGATTTCCCATTCAAGTACTCAATAGGCCTAACAACTGAGCTATGATTGTGATTGTAGATTGGGTGTATATAAGATATTATAATATATCCGTGAACAATCACGCATGAATGAAAAAGGAAAGAAGAAAGAAAAGTACCCACTTCTGCTGTCTGTACTGGGCCTGGGTCCAGAGTATAAATACACTGGCACCAGATCTGTTCCAGATGAGAGAGTGTTAGAAATACACGAGAGGTATCCACAGTGATTCAAAGAAATCAATTGGGGCTCTGGTGGTTCAAACTTATCCCCCAGGCCTGAAGAAAGAAAGACACTTCTACTGTCTGTTGTGACTGCAAATTGTATACTGAAAGGAGCAACAAGGTGTATGTTATAAAAAAAAATGTTTTTAAGTGTATTAAATCACATACAACATATCTCATGGATTCATACAAAATATGTGCTACAAACACAGGAAGAGATGTACATTATAGCCATAGAGAGTCACGCTCAAATGAAAGAAGAGTACCCACTTCTGCTGTCTGTACTAGGCCTGGATCCAGAGCACAAATGCGTTCGTCCAGAGCTGTTTCAGATGAGAGAGTGTTGGAAATATAAAGAGTACCCACAGTATCTTGAAAGAATCAAAATAGGGCTCTGGTGGTTCTATCTTATCCGCCAGGCCTGAAGGAAGAAGAAGCACTTCTACTGTCTGTTGTGGTGGCAAATTGTACACTGAAAAGAGCAAAGCTCAGATCAGTACTGCTGTCAGCCAGATGAGAGAGGGAGAAAAATAAATGGAGATATTGAATCAATTTATATCCAAAGCACATCACAAGAATAAAGCTCAGAAAGGTTTTAAACATAAAACTCAGACATGCTGCAAATTTCTAAGTGTGTGTGTTTTGAAGATTCTTATAAGTGCAAATATATTGGATCCTATACAATATATCTCCTAAATTCATACAGAATTTGTGCTGAAAATATGGTATAGAAAAAATATATATCATGTGTTATCTGTTGATCAAGGTCCACTCTTATAACAAAATTATACTATAGGGAATAAATATTCCAATCATGTATGAGTGTCCACCAAATTAGTTACCTTGACCATTGGATTCTCCGTTTGAAGAAGTGATCTGGTTATATAATGATCACGTGACATTTTTCATATGATTTTTGCTTTCAAAGTGTCTGTGCATCCTGATATAAATGTATCAGCTAAGTCAGTGGTTCCCAAACTGTGTGCCGTGGCACCCTGGGGTGCCGCGAGACACTTGCAGGGGTGCCTCAGGTTGGTGGTCAAGGACCAATTCAAACTATTTATTGTCAATTTAATAGGCAAAACCAGTGCTGATGGCTTCCAGTTATAAAATATGTGGACAAACAGAAGCAAATCTTGTCCCTCACCACATAACTGACCCTAAGGATGACATATAAACATCATTTACTTAATCTAATATTTTTTTCGAAATTTCTCAATAAGAAACTTGTGGCCTAGGGGTGCCGTGAAAAAAAATCTGACACTCCAGGGTGCCGTGACTCACAAAAGTTTGGGAACCACTGAGCTAAGTTAAGAGAAAACATTGTCTCAAAGTCATTACAAAGTAGCAGGTTCATGTGAGAATAGACAAAACTGCAACTAATGTTGCTTTTGTTGCTACTCCTTGTTAGCAGCTTAGACAAATAGGAGAGGGGAGGGGATAAAATGAAAAGTAGATATTGTTATGAGAGAGGGGGGTTTGGTTAATAAGAGGGGTAACACATTACTGTTCCTAAACCGCAGGAGTATTTGTAGTCTGTGTGTGGCTGCACATGATGTGCGCTGCTCCACCGTGCCCCTGATGTCTCCCCCGCGTCTCCCTGTTCACTCTCTCCGTCCCGCTCTCTGTAACGCCACCGCCCTTTTCCGGAAGGGGCGTAGCTGCGATGACATCACCAAATTACGTCAATCCCCGACATATGTTTTACCGCTGGGCTTGTTCACGGGAGCCTCACTCCACAAGTTCCAACAGTGAGTAGAAAAAGGTTTTAGTGGCCAGTTGTTCACATGGAGTATTTGATTGACAAGATGAGACTCCAATGGAGAATTACTTGGAGTTTAATGGAGATAACTATAGAAGCTAATATATTAAACGAGCATCTATGGCACCTGTTAGTAATTAAGATACAATTTGGCCATATGTATTGGTGTATTTAGAGTTTTAAAATCTATACCACCATGTGCTTGATTCATTCCACGTAAACCACCAAAAGACACACATTGTAATAGGGTTTAAAAAAGAAACATATTTAGTAGAAGAAATAAATTATAAAGATACTAAATCCACATATATATATATATATATATATATATATATATACAGGTTTGTCAACTGTAGGTTATTGAGTTCATTTATTATATAGATAATGTCCTATTATAGAAGGAGTATATGGTATGGTTATACATTAATGATTAGAAGGAAAGGGGAGAAGAGAAAAGAGAGAGAATAAGTGATTGGAAAACCATGTGTTAGTGTTAATGATTGAATTGATGAAGAAAAATAATAATAGAGGGATGAAAATATATTGGTGACATGGTGTGTAAATGAAAAAAATGTATTTATGAAAAATGTGGTCTATTGGTGATGGTGTAACTAATGTTAATTAATGTAGATAATATTGTTGTATAATTGATGTAAGATTTGTGATGGAAATTAATTATTAAAAATTACTAATTTCTTATTATTTTAGTTAAGTGTCGGGAAGAAATGAGTGTATAAATTATTATGAAAGTGTCCCATGGACTTATATATTGTTATGCTTGCAAATAAATGGGGGTATCTGGAAGGGAAAAATATATAAAAATTGGAAATAGAAGAAAATAGAAATAAAAATTAAGTTGATTATATCTAAAAAGTGAGTGCATACACAAATAAAATGGAGGTGATAAGATAATGTACTAATTAGTACATGAAAAGTGATATAAATCGTATCAACACATTTGACATACTGTAAAAGGGAGGCGAAGGAGGGAGAGGAAGGAAGAGGGGGATGATATATAGTGTGAATCTGTCCAAGTATCGCTAAGGCGAATATAAACTGTGAATTTAAATGAGAATCAAAAATTATGTTCTGATGGAGGAGTAAAGCAGACCTAATAGACAAAGATGTTCCTAAAGAGCCTGAATGGGTACTTCAAAACCTTACTTGGAATGAAATTATTTTGTGAGAAAGACACTATAGTTGATATTCTCGTTCAGACCCCTGGGCATTAGTGTGTCCAGTTGAAATATCCTTACAGATTCTTTTTTCTGCAGGGCTGTCATTATATCACCACCTCTAAGACCCATCTTTACCTGCTCCAGACCAAAGATACATAGGTCCTTTGTTTTGCTGCCATGCACCTAAAAGAAATGTCTTGCCACCGTAGTTAAGGTCTTGAATTTGGACATATCTGATCTAGCATTACGTATATTGCCCAAGTGTTCTAATGCCCTTACCTTCAGCATACGTGAAGTCATACCTACATAATGTAGGTTACACGAACATGTGATACAATAAATTACGTTCTCAGTCCTGCAGTTAAAGTATCCTTTGATCTGGATTTGTTGATCGACTTTGTCTGTAACAAATGATGTATTCTGAACATGTGGGCATATTTTACAATTGCCACAGGGGTGGCTGCCAATTATAGACATTTGTGTTCTCGATGAATGTACAAAATTACTACTAACCAATCGATCTTTAAGGTTAGGTTCTCTTTTCAAGCTCATATTGACCCTGTCTCCAATTTGTTTGGAGAGGTCATCATCCATTGTAGTATGTGCCAATGATTTTGCAAGATCTTATTAGCTTCTCTCCAGCTACCACAGAAGTCTTCAATGAATCTCATAGAATTTTTATTTTCTTGCTTCTGAACTTTCCTATCCATAAATACTAAAGTTTCTCGTTTTATTCTGGTAACTTGGAATTTGGATTTCTTGATGAGTCGATTACTATAGCCATGTTCCTTCAGTCTGATACTTAGATCCTCGCATTTAGCCAGAAAAGTTTGATCTTCTGATCAATTTCATCTCAGACGAAGGAATTCGCCCTTGGGGATGCTCTTAATAGTGGGTGGGAAATGTGCACTGGAGGAGTGGAGTAAACTGTCATTTGATGTTTCTTTCCTAAAGATCTCTGTGGCTATTTTGTTATCCGAATCTTGATATATCCGGAGATCCAAAAAGGAAATACTCTCTCTACTGCTAGTATAAGTAAATTTCAAATTGACATCATTGTGATTGAGAGTTTGGATAAATTCCTACAACTTGGTCTCAAGACCATCCCAAATCATCAGGATGTCATCAATAAAGAGCATCCATGTGACAATATGGTTGGTATAGAACTCCTGATTTTCATTGAATACAATTTCCCGCACCCACCACCCCCAAAAAAGATTGGCATAAGTCAGAGCACATGCTGCGCCCATAGCAGTACCCTGGCTAAATGTGAGGATCTAAGTATCAGACTGAAAGAACGTGGCTATAGTAATCGACTCATCAAGAAAGCCAAATTCCAAGTTACCAGAATAAAATGAGAAACTCTAGTATTTATGGATAGGAAAATTCAGAAGCAAGAAGATAAAAATTCTATGAGATTCATTGGAGACTTCTGTGGTAGCTGGAGAGAAGCTAATAAGATCTTGCAAAACCATTGGCACATACTACAAATGGATGATGACTTCTCCAAACAAATTGGAGACAGGGTCAATATGAGCTTGAAAAGAGAACCTAACCTTAAAGATCGATTGGTTAGTAGTAATTTTGTACATTCATTGAGAACACAAATGTCTATAACTGGCAGCCACCCCTGTGGCAATTGTAAAATATGCCCACATGTTCAGAATACATCATTTGTTACAGACAAAGTCGATCAACAAATCCAGATCAAAGGATACTTTAACTGCAGGACTGAGAACGTAATTTATTGTATCACATGTTCGTGTAACCTACATTATGTAGGTATCACTTCACGTATGCTCAAGGTAAGGGCATTAGAACACTTGGGCAATATACGTAATGCTAGATCAGATATGTCCAAATTCAAGACCTTAACTACGGTGGCAAGACATTTCTTTAAGGTGCATGGCAGCAAAACAAAGGACCTATGTATCTTTGGTCTGGAGCAGGTAAAGATGGGTCTTAGAGGTGGTGATATAATGACAGCCCTGCAGAAAAAAGAATCTGTAAGGATATTTAAACTGGACACACTAATGCCCAGGGGTCTGAACGAGAATATCAACTATAGTGTCTTTCTCACAAAATAATTCATTCCAAGTAAGATTTTAGAGTACCCATTCAGGCTCTTTAGGAACATCTTTGTCTATTAGGTCTGCTTTACTCCTCCATCAGAACACAATTTTTGATTCTCATTTAAATTCACAGTTTATATGCGCCTTAGCGATACTTGGACAGATTCACACTATATATCATCCCCCTCTTCCTTCCTCTCCCTCCTTTGCCTCCCTTTTACAGTATGTCAAATGTGTTTATAGGATTTATATCACTTTTCATGTACTAATTAGTACATTATTTTATCACCTCCATTTTATTTGTGTATGCACTCACTTTTTATATATAATCAACTTAATTTTTATTTCTATTTTCTTCTATTTCCAATTTTTATATTTTTTCCCCTTCCAGATACCCCCATTTATTTGCAAGCATAACAGAATATAAGTCCATAGGACACTTTCATAATAATTTATACACTCATTTCTTCCCGACACTTAACTAAAATAATAAGAAATTAGTAATTTTTAATAATTCATTTCCATCACAAATCTTACATCAATTACACAACAATATTATCTACATTAATTAACATTAGTTACACCATCACCAATAGACCACATTTTTCATAAATACATTTTTTTTATTTACACACCATGTCACCAATATATTATCATCCCTCTATTATTATTTTTCTTCATCAATTCAATCATTAACACTAACACATGGTTTTCTAATCACTTATTCTTTCTCTTTTCCCTTCTCCCCTTTCCTTCTAATCATTAATATATAACCATACCATATACTCCTTCTATAATAGGACATTATCTATATAATAAATGAACTCAATAAAATACAGGTTTGTCAATATATATGTGGATTTAGTATCTTTATAATTTATTTCTTCTACTAAACATGTTTCTTTTTTAAACCCTATTACAATGTGTGTCTTTTTGGTGGTTTACGTGGAATGGATCAAGCACATGGTGGTATAAATTTTAAAACTCTAAATACACCAATACATATGGTCAAATTGTGTCTTAATTACTAACAGGTGCCATAGATGCTCATTTAATATATTAGCTTCTATAGTTATCTCTATTAAACTCTAAGTAATTCTCCATTGGAGTGTCATCCTGTCAATCACATACTCCATGTGAACAACTGGCCACTAAAACCTTTTTCTACTCACTGCTGGAGCTTGTGGAGTGAGGCTCCCATGAACAAGCCCAGCAGTGAAACATACGTCGGGGATTGATGTCATTTGGTGATGTCATCGTGGCCACGCCCCTTCCGGAAATGGGCGGCCATGTTACAGAGAGCGGAACGGAGAGAGTGAACAGGGAGATGCAGGATAGACTTCAGGGGCACGGTGGAGCAGCGCACATCATGTGCAGCCACACAAAGACTACCAATACTCCTGCGGTTTTGGAACAGTAATGTATTCAGGGCCGGTTCAGGGGCTTCTGGCGCCCCGGGCGGCATTAGGGAGTGTGGCTTCATACAGGGTGCGTGGTCAGTTACGCCCCCTGTACTGTTGTAAGATATGCGGTGCGCGATGACGTCATCGTGCACCGCACAGCAAAGGTCCTCTCCACGAAGGTAAACTAGACGCTAAGCGTCTAGTTCCCTTCGTGGAGAGGACCTTTGCTGTGCGGTGCGCGATGACGTCAACGCGCACCGCACATCATTACACTGAAGGTCCTCTCCAGGAAGGGAAATTAGACGCGTAGCGTCTAGTTTACCTTCACAGCGGGCAGCCCACGAAGGGAAACTAGAAGCTACGCGTCTAGTTTCCCTTTATAACGGACAGCGGGCCGCGGCAGCGGGGGGCACCACAGCAGCAGCGGATCTTGCCATGGTGCGGCGCCCTCCGGAAGGCGGCGCCCCGGGCAAAAGTCCTGCTTGCCTGTGGCAAGATCTGCTACTGAATGTATTACCCCTCCTATTAACCAAACCCCCCTCTCTCACAACAATATCTACTTTTCACTTTTCTTCCCTCCCCTCTCCTATTTGTCTAAGCTGCTAACAAGGTGTAGCAACAAAAGTAACATTAGTTGCAGTTTTGTCTATTCTCACATGAACCTGCTACTTTGTAATGACTTTGAGACAATGTTTTCTCTTAACATAGCTGATACATTTATATCAGGATGCACAAACACTTTGAAGAAGTGATCTGGTTATATAATGATCACATGACATTTTTCATATGATTTTTGCTTTCAAACGGAGAATCCAATGGACAGGGTAACTAATTTGGTGGACACTCATACATGATTGGAATATTTATTCCCTATAGTATAATTTTGTTATAAGAGTGGACCTTGATCAACAGATAACACATGATATATATATTTTTTCTATACCATATTTTCAGCACAAATTCTGTATGAATTTAGGAGATATATTGTATAGGATCCAATGTATTTGCACTTAAAAGAATCTTCAAAACACACACTTAGAAATTTGCAGCAGTCAATATCTCCATTTTTTTTTTCTCCCTCTCTCATCTGGCTGACAGCAGTACTGATCTGAGCTTTGCTCTTTTCCGTGTACAATTTGCCACCACAACAGACAGTAGAAGTGCTTCTTCTTCCTTCAGGCCTGGCGGATAAGATAGAACCACCAGAGCCCTATTTTGATTCTTTCAAGATACTGTGGGTACTCTTTATATTTCCAACACTCTCTCATCTGGACCAGCGCATTTGTGCTCTGGATCCAGGCCTAGTACAGACAGCAGAAGTGGGTACTCTTCGTTCTTCTTTCATTTGAGTGCGACTGTCTATGGCTATAATGTACATCCTTCCTGTGTTTGTAGCACATAGTTTGTATGAATCCATGAGATATGTTGTATGTGATTTAATACACTTGTAACATTTTATTATAACATACACCTTGTTAGACACAGTATTTCTCTGCTCTTAGTCTACAAAATTCAGCAATGATCTGACTTTGCACATATTATTTAGATATTTATATATTTTAAAACTTGTTTGAAAACTCTATGGAGCTCATTTCTTGTGATATGTTTTGTACATAAATCAATTCAGTATTCTATTTATATTTCCTCACTCTCTCATCTGGTTGACAGCAGTACTGATCTGAGCTTTGCTCCTTTCAGTGTACAATTTGCAGTCACAACAGTCAGTAGAAGTGTCTTTCTTCCTTTAGGCCTGGGGGATAAGTTTGAACCACCAGAGCCCCAAATGATTTCTTTGAATCACTGTGGATACCTCTCATGCATTTCTAACACTCTCTCATCTGAAACAGATCTGGTGCCAGTGTATTTATACTCTGGACACAGGCCCAGTACAGACAGCAGAAGTGGGTACTTTTCTTTCTTCTTTCCTTTTTCATTCAAGCATGATTGTTCACGGATATATTATAATCTCTTATATACACCCTATCTACAATCACAATCATAGCCCAGTTGGTAGGCCTATTGAGTACTTGAATGGGAAATCACCCAGAAATATTGGACATTAATGATTATCAACCTACAGTATACAGCTCAATTTGATCTAGTATTCCCAATGATGACAAATGGGATACATTGTGCATCTAATGGGTCATTGTAGTGATATGATTAGAAACAGTGAGATTTAATACTTTGTATCTGCACAAAGTATATAGAATCTTTTCATGTGCAAATTGTTTGGTCTCTGGTTATTATAATAACAATTGGATACCATTTATTTTTGGGGGAAATTTGATTTTCCTTTGTAACGGAACCCTCATAATTGTCTTTGTATTTGTAATGAATGTTTATAACACGTGTAAAAACAATTGAACTCTCCTTTTGATACATAGATTGATTATCAAAATATACAATACAAACAATCTTGGATTAAGCATCCTGAATTATATATTTTCACCACTTAGTATCTTGACCCTGATTAATTACTGCGTGAATTAAGATTTTTATAGTTAGACCAATGGTCATTATTTTAATATTAAACAGAATAAACATTAAGTTTTAAAGTACTCACCAGTACATTTTCATTCATGTTGATTGAATTATTTTGTCGCAATTGATTTCTAAGAGTGCTCCCAAAATATACTGTAGCCTAATCTACAAAAAATATTTAGGAGCACCGCCAATGGTTAACTGCTTTGAACTGATTATTAGCAGTATTTATATTGGTTCTTTTATTATCTCTAACTTTGTGTATACATACATAGTAACATAGTAACATAGTATTTGAGGTTGAATAGCGGCAAATTACCCATCATGTTCAACCTGTTTTAAGTTGTGATGATTCTACATACTTGCTAAATAATGTTTTATGACTAGTTAGCTACTATAACTCATGTTACCCCCGGATTAACCACGCTGATATTTTAAGTATTATAACCTTGAATAGCTTTTTCATTCAGAAATGTATCCATTCCTTTTTTAAATCCAATTACAGAGTCCGCCATTACCACCTTCCCTGGCAGGGAATTCCACATCCTGATCGCCCTAACAGTGAAGAACCCTTTCCTCCGTTGCGTTCGGAACTTTCTCTCCTCCAGTCGCAGCGAGTGCCTACGTGTCCTAAACTGTGTTCTTTTAATAAATAATTCCTCTGATAACTCTTTGTGATGTCCCTTTACATATTTGACAATATTAATAATATCTCCTCTTAGGCGCCTCTTTTCAAGTGTATACATATTCAGCCTAGTAAGTCTTTCCTTATAGTCCAGTCCTTCTAGGCCTTTAATCAATTTAGTAGCTCGCCTTTGAACACTTTCGAGTTCACTGATGTCTTTTTTATACAATGGTGCACAAAACTGAACACAATATTCCAGGTGCGGACGTACCAATGCCTTATACAGCGGCATGATTACATCCGAGTGCCTTGTCTCAATTCCCCTTTTTATGCACGCTAGCACCTTACTTGTCTTCTTTACTGCGTTTTGACATTGTTTATGGTTATTAAGCCTATTAACAATGAATACCCCCAAATATTTTTCCAACTCTGTTTCCCCTAGGCGTTCCCCATTTAATATGTAGGATGCAAGTTTGTTTTTAGTCCCAAAATGCATAATCTTGCATTTGTCTGTATTGAACCTCATTTTCCATTTAGACACCCAGAGTTCAAGTTTAGATAGATCATTCTGCAAGGACTCCACATCCAATTCTGAATTAATTTCCTTACACAGTTTAGTATCATCTGCAAAGATTGACACTGTGCTTTCCAGGCCTATTTCTAGGTCATTGATAAATATGTGGAACAGTAGTGGTCTGAGTATGGACCCTTGTGGTATTCCGCTGACTACTGGGGACCAGGTTGAGGACTTCCCGTTGACCACTACTCGCTGTAACCTGCTATCCAACCAGCTGCTTATCCATGTGCAAATAGTTTTTCCTAGGCCAAGCTCCTTTAATTTGATCATCAGTCTCCTGTGAGAAACTGTATCGAAGGCTTTTGCAAAATCTAGGAAGACCACATCCACTGCTTTTCCTTGATCAAGATTATTGCTCACTTCCTCGTAGAAGCTAATTAAGTTAGTCTGACATGACCTGTCCCTCACAAACCCATGCTGGTTCTTGCTAATAATCCTAGCAGACTGTAGATACTGCTGTATGCCGTCCCTTAGATTTCCTTCCAATATTTTCCCCACTATAGATGTTAAACTAACTGGTCTGTAGTTTCCCGGAAGATTTTTGGATCCCTTTTTAAATAATGGCACTACCTCAGCTATACGCCAATCCTTCGGTACCATGCCTGATCTAATTGAACTATTGAAAATCAAGTATAGGGGTCGTGCTAGTTGTGAACTAAGCTCCATAAGAACTCTCGGGTGAAGTCCATCAGGACAGGTGATTTATTAATCTTAATTTTGCTTAGTCTCTCGCGGACTACTTCTTTGCTTAAACGAGTATCTAACCATGAATCATTACTGTCACAATTGTTATGCTCTACTCCCACCATCAGTTCTTCACTGCTGAATACTGATGAAAAGAATTTGTTCAGTATTTCCGCTTTTATTTTGTCATCATTTATTAATAATCCTAATTCATCTTTTAATGGACCTATATTCTCCTTTTTTAACCTTTTACCGTTTATGTATTTAAAAAACTTTTTAGGATTGGTTTTACTCTCTATAGCAATTTCATTTTCATTTTCCATTTTAGATGCTCTTATTGCTTTTTTGCATTTCTTATTGCACTCCTTGTAATACTTGAAAGACTCCTCCTTTCCATTAGATTTAAATGCTTTGAAAGCCCACTTTTTTTATCCATTTCTGCCTTAACCTTCTTGTTAAGACACATCGGTTTGAGTTTAATACTCCTGCGTTTACTGCCCATGGGAATAAAGTTATGAATATTGCTATCCAGCAACCCTTTTAAAACATCCCACATTTCCGAAGTGTTCTTGTTATTAAACAGAACCTCCCACTCTATGTCGTTAAGTGCACATCTAAGCATACTGAAATTAGCCTTCCTAAAGTTAAAAGTTTTGGTGGAACCCCTGTAGCTATGTTTCCTGAAACTGATGTCGAATGTGATCATATAGTGATCACTGTTACCCAAAGTCTCCCCAACTTTAGTGTTTGATATAATGTCCACATTATTAGTAATTACTAGATCCAGGGTAGTTTTACCCCTAGTTGGGTCCTTGACTAATTGAGACAAGTAGTGATCCCTAAACATATTTAAGAACCTGCTGCCCCTCGCTTTAGCACATGAATCGTTACTCCAGTTTATATATGGGTAATTAAAATCCCCAATCACAAGGATGTCCCCCAATCCCGCAGCCATTTCGATTTGCTGCAATAGTTGTTCTTCCTCATGTATGCTAATATCCGTCTGTTCTTAGCACGTGCCTATGACTAGTTTTTTGCATCAATTCCCCCACTTGAGATTTTAACCCATAGTGACTCCACATTATCGCCAGTCTCCTCATAGATAACCTCCTTTAGGTATGGTTTAAGTGATGGTTTAACATAAAGACATACACCTCCTTCTCTTTTGTTAGCCCTGTCCCTCCTGAAAAGAGAATACCACTCCAAGTTAGCAACCCAGTCGTGAGAGTCGTCCCACCATGTTTCCGTAATACCTATAATGTCATACTCAGCCTTTGATGCTAACAATTCCAATTCCCCCATTTTACCTTCTAGACTTCTTGCGTTTGCAAGCATACATTTTAGTTTATCGGTTCCTTTATTTGTTTGTTTTCCTAAAGATTTCCCATCCTGGTTAACTAGTGCATCCATAGAGTTACTGATACAGACTGTCCTTCTCGCTCCCTCTCCAACCCCACCGTACTTAGTATTGCCCACCTTACTTTTCTCTTTGGTCAACCCAATGTTCCCGTCTAATTTCACCGCCCTGACATAAGTATTTTCCCTTAAGTCCCGTACAACATTTTCTATAGGCTGTAATGATGACACATAATTGTTATTTAACAATACCTATCTTAACACCCTTATTAGAACCCATGTAAATACCCTTACCGGCTGCACTTTCCCTCCCCCCCTTCTCCACCCCCTTTTATCTAACTACCACCATCCCTACTATACTCGCTGCATGACCCATAGTTTCTAGCTAAACCCTCCCGCCAGGCTCATAGTTTAAAAGCTCCTCCAACCTACTAACTACTCCCCAGCACCGCAGCCCCTTCCTCATTCAGGTGCAATCTGTCGCGAAAAAAAAGATGGCGCCTGACTGAGAAGTCCGCCAGTGTTCCAAGAACACAAACCCCTCTTTCCTACACCAGTCTCTGAGCCACACATTTACCTCCCTAATCTTCCTCTGTCTCCCTGGGCTAGCGCGTGGCACTGGTAATATTTCGGAGAAAATCACCTTAGATGTCCTTTTTTTTAGTTTCTGGCCTAAGTCCCTATAATCTTTCTTAAGGACATCCCACCTACCACTAACTTTGTCGTTGGTGCCAACGTGCACCAAGATCGCCGGGTCTTTCCCAGCCCCTCCCAACAATCTATCTACCCGGTCCGCGATGTGCCGTACCCGAGCACCCAGGAGACAACAGACCGTACGGCGATTACGGTCCCAGTAGCAGATTGCCCTATCTGCCTTCCTAATGATAGAGTCCCCTGCCACCACCATCTGCCTGGGCGCCTCTCTAGCTTTCATCCCATCTGAGCCAGAGGGACCACTCCTCCGGTTGCTAGAGGGAGCAGTCTCCTCCAGCTCCGTCATTTCGTCGCTATCATCCACCGAATCTTCGTCCAATCAGGCAAATTTATTCGGGTTTGATAGATCCGAGATGTCATGCCTCCCCCTCTTTTTCTTCCTTCTAACAGTGACATAACTGCCTACCTGATTTTCCTCATCTACCAGTGACCCATGCTGCAACTCCTCCACCGTTCTATCTAAACTTCGCTCGAGATTGTGAATATCCCTCAGTTGCGTAACGGTCTGCTCTAGATCAGTTACCTGGGCTTCCAGGGCAACCGTTCGCTCACATCTCGTGCATATGTATTCACCCTGGGTCGCCTGCTCCAGGTGCGCATACATCTTGCACGACACGCACTGAGTGAGACTCTCAATTATGGCCCCTTCCATTGTTTGAAAACTCAACTCCCTATTACCATTCGAAAGTACAATAAAGAGAATAAAAACCAACTAGCCAATACAATCAATACACAATAAGTAAGTAATCAATACTTATCTGAGTGGGACCTCTCCTGCGGCACCGATACTCCACCTAGCAGTTGCAGTTGTTCCAGCTCACTGCACCTGTAGGCTCTTTCCCCACCGGCAGCGTCACTGGGCAGTATCTAGTATGCTCACACACAAAATAGAACAACAACAAAGACAGAAACAAAGGAAGCCCTCAAAAAAAATTCTGCCCCTCACACACGCAACAATCACAGCTCCTCTGCTACTCCATGTTAGAGACTCTCTCACTCACTCACTCACTCACTCACTCACTCACAAGGTCAGCCCCTTGCAGCCTCACCAGAAGTTTAATGGTATTGCAAATATGTGTGTTCCTGATTGCGTATTGTAAAACTCACCTTTTTCTGTATTCTAACTCACCTGCTGCTGATTCCAACTCACATACACTTAAAAATCCAAGCTTCACTTTAAAATGCAAGCTTCCTTACAATGAGCAAGCTCAAATGAGTCTGTTCACTGATTATATAGGCTCTCAGCCAGCTGCTGTAATCAGCCCCTCCTCCTCCTGATTACTCACGCCTGATTCAACCCCCTCCCCCTGGATTTCTCCTCACACCTTTTTTAAAAAAAGCACAGTACAGATACAAACAATCAGATTCACACTAACTTTCTCCCACAATATTACTATCCCTATATGGATAGACAGATAATAACAGATACTCACCTGCTGCTGATTCCAACTCACATACACTTAAAAATCCAAGCTTCACTTTAAAATGCAAGCTTCCTTACAATGAGCAAGCTCAAATGAGTCTGTTCACTGATTATATAGGCTCTCAGCCAGCTGCTGTAATCAGCCCCTCCTCCTCCTGATTACTCACGCCTGATTCAACCCCCTCCCCCTGGATTTCTCCTCACACCTTTTTAAAAAAAAGCACAGTACAGATACAAACAATCAGATTCACACTAACTTTCTCCCACAATATTACTATCCCTATATGGATAGACAGATAATAACAGATACTCACCTGCTGCTGATTCCAACTCACATACACTTAAAAATCCAAGCTTCACTTTAAAATGCAAGCTTCCTTACAATGAGCAAGCTCAAATGAGTCTGTTCACTGATTATATAGGCTCTCAGCCAGCTGCTGTAATCAGCCCCTCCTCCTCCTGATTACTCACGCCTGATTCAACCCCCTCCCCCTGGATTTCTCCTCACACCTTTTTAAAAAAAAGCACAGTACAGATACAAACAATCAGATTCACACTAACTTTCTCCCACAATATTACTATCCCTATATGGATAGACAGATAATAACAGATACTCACCTGCTGCTGATTCCAACTCACATACACTTAAAAATCCAAGCTTCACTTTAAAATGCAAGCTTCCTTACAATGAGCAAGCTCAAATGAGTCTGTTCACTGATTATATAGGCTCTCAGCCAGCTGCTGTAATCAGCCCCTCCTTTTCCTGATTACTCACACCTGATTCAACCCCCTCCCCCTGCATTTCTCCTCACACCTTTTTTTTTTTAAAAAGCACAGTACAGATACAAACAATCAGATTCACACTAACTTTCTCCCACAATATTACTACCCTTATATGGATAGACAGATAATAACAGATACTCACCTGCTGCTGATTCCAACTCACATACACTTAAAAATCCAAGCTTCACTTTAAAATGCAAGCTTCCTTACAATGAGCAAGCTCAAATGAGTCTGTTCACTGATTATATAGGCTCTCAGCCAGCTGCTGTAATCAGCCCCTCATTTCCTGATTACTCACACCTGATTCAACCCCCTCCCCGTGCATTTCTCCTCACACCTTTTTTTTTTTTAAAAGCACAGTACAGATACAAACAATCAGATTCACACTAACTTTCTCCCACAATATTACTATCCTTATATGGATAGACAGATAATAACAGATACTCACCTGCTGCTGATTCCAACTCACATACACTTAAAAATCCAAGCTTCACTTTAAAATGCAAGCTTCCTTACAATGAGCAAGCTCAAATGAGTCTGTTCACTGATTATATAGGCTCTCAGCCAGCTGCTGTAATCAGCCCCTCCTCCTCCTGATTACTCACGCCTGATTCAACCCCCTCCCCCTGGATTTCTCCTCACACCTTTTTAAAAAAAAGCACAGTACAGATACAAACAATCAGATTCACACTAACTTTCTCCCACAATATTACTATCCCTATATGGATAGACAGATAATAACAGATACTCACCTGCTGCTGATTCCAACTCACATACACTTAAAAATCCAAGCTTCACTTTAAAATGCAAGCTTCCTTACAATGAGCAAGCTCAAATGAGTCTGTTCACTGATTATATAGGCTCTCAGCCAGCTGCTGTAATCAGCCCCTCCTCCTCCTGATTACTCACGCCTGATTCAACCCCCTCCCCCTGGATTTCTCCTCACACCTTTTTAAAAAAAAGCACAGTACAAATACAAACAATCAGATTCACACTAACTTTCTCCCACAATATTACTATCCCTATATGGATAGACAGATAATAACAGATACTCACCTGCTGCTGATTCCAACTCACATACACTTAAAAATCCAAGCTTCACTTTAAAATGCAAGCTTCCTTACAATGAGCAAGCTCAAATGAGTCTGTTCACTGATTATATAGGCTCTCAGCCAGCTGCTGTAATCAGCCCCTCCTTTTCCTGATTACTCACACCTGATTCAACCCCCTCCCCCTGCATTTCTCCTCACACCTTTTTTTTTTAAAAAGCACAGTACAGATACAAACAATCAGATTCACACTAACTTTCTCCCACAATATTACTATCCCTATATGGATAGACAGATAATAACAGATACTCACCTGCTGCTGATTCCAACTCACATACACTTAAAAATCCAAGCTTCACTTTAAAATGCAAGCTTCCTTACAATGAGCAAGCTCAAATGAGTCTGTTCACTGATTATATAGGCTCTCAGCCAGCTGCTGTAATCAGCCCCTCCTTTTCCTGATTACTCACACCTGATTCAACCCCCTCCCCCTGCATTTCTCCTCACACCTTTTTTTTTTTAAAAAGCACAGTACAGATACAAACAATCAGATTCACACTAACTTTCTCCCACAATATTACTATCCTTATATGGATAGACAGATAATAACAGATACTCACCTGCTGCTGATTCCAACTCACATACACTTAAAAATCCAAGCTTCACTTTAAAATGCAAGCTTCCTTACAATGAGCAAGCTCAAATGAGTCTGTTCACTGATTATATAGGCTCTCAGCCAGCTGCTGTAATCAGCCCCTCCTTTTCCTGATTACTCACACCTGATTCAACCCCCTCCCCCTGCATTTCTCCTCACACCTTTTTTTTTTAAAAAGCACAGTACAGATACAAACAATCAGATTCACACTAACTTTCTCCCACAATATTACTATCCCTATATGGATAGACAGATAATAACAGATACTCACCTGCTGCTGATTCCAACTCACATACACTTAAAAATCCAAGCTTCACTTTAAAATGCAAGCTTCCTTACAATGAGCAAGCTCAAATGAGTCTGTTCACTGATTATATAGGCTCTCAGCCAGCTGCTGTAATCAGCCCCTCCTCCTCCTGATTACTCACGCCTGATTCAACCCCCTCCCCCTGGATTTCTCCTCACACCTTTTTAAAAAAAAGCACAGTACAGATACAAACAATCAGATTCACACTAACTTTCTCCCACAATATTACTATCCCTATATGGATAGACAGATAATAACAGATACTCACCTGCTGCTGATTCCAACTCACATACACTTAAAAATCCAAGCTTCACTTTAAAATGCAAGCTTCCTTACAATGAGCAAGCTCAAATGAGTCTGTTCACTGATTATATAGGCTCTCAGCCAGCTGCTGTAATCAGCCCCTCCTTTTCCTGATTACTCACGCCTGATTCAACCCCCTCCCCCTGGATTTCTCCTCACACCTTTTTAAAAAAAAGCACAGTACAGATACAAACAATCAGATTCACACTAACTTTCTCCCACAATATTACTATCCCTATATGGATAGACAGAGAATAACAGATACTCACCTGCTGCTGATTCCAACTCACATACACTTTAAAATGCAAGCTTCCTTACAATGAGCAAGCTCAAATGAGTCTGTTCACTGATTATATAGGCTCTCAGCCAGCTGCTGTAATCAGCCCCTCCTCCTCCTGATTACTCACACCTGATTCAACCCCCTCCCCCTGGATTTCTCCTCACACCTTTTTTTTTTTTTAAAAAGCACAGTACAGATACAAACAAACAATCAATCAATCAATCAATCAATCAGATTCACACTAATTTTCTCCCACAATATTACTATACCTATATGGATAGACAGAGAATAACAGATACTCACCTGCTGCTGATTCCAACTCACATAAAAATCCAACTCACATAAAAATCCAAGCTTCACTTTAAAATGCAAGCTTCCTTACAATGAGCAACATATGAATAGTTGGTGCGGAACTGCATGCTTGTATTACTGAGACAAGCTACTATAAATTAATATCATTATGATTCCGCAGATCCAGTGGACAGGTCCTCATAAAATGAGGGTTTGTGACAGTGTATAGCCTTATTGTAATTTTATTATTATTATTATTATTATTATTATTTTTATACTTTACTTATATGGTGCCACAAGGGATCCATAGCACCCAATTACAGACTACAGTACATAAACAAATAAAACAGGAAAATAGTGACTTACAGTTGAAGACAATATAGGACAAGTACAGGGTAAATAAATAGCTACATCAGCAGACAAAACTAACATACTGTAAGTATCTGACAGAAAACCCGCAGGATTTGCTGTCAATGATGATTTAAGTAAGAGCAGTATAAGCACATGAGGGTTGATGGCCCTGCTCGTGAGAGCTTGCATTCTAAAGCTATGTTACTATTTAATTTCACTGCATTTTCACTTCCGAGAATAGGGAATTCCCCCGATAACTACCTGATGTATGGGCCCATTACTATGAATCTCTCATACTTCATTTGGGAGTTAAGCTTTTAGCTCAAAGAGTACAAAAGGCCTTCACTCTAGACACCGTCAATAACATGTTCAAGACTGTTTACTCAGGCATTTCATTAGTGCCCATTTAGTTTAAAAGCAAATGCTTAGCTCCAGGGTCGGACTGGGGCATGTAGGGCCCACCAGGGGATACAGTGGTAGAGGCCCATGTTTAGGGGTGTGGCCAGTCTCTAGAGGTGGTCTGCCCAGCCACCGCATTGGTTTGCCTAACCATTTTGCATGGGTTGGTCCCCTAGATAAATATAAACAGTAAATACAGTTGTGCATGCATTATACTAGATTAGGAACAGCACAGTCTAGAACCTGATCCCTAGAGGATGGGGTGGGCCCCCAGGCAGTAGGGCCCACCGGTGGTTTCCCCTGTACCACTGTGGGCCAGTCCGGCTTGGACTTGCTTAGCTCTCTTTTCTGTAGTCTCTTAATACTTAAATTTATTTTGTATTGTGTCATTTTTTTTATCCTTATTTGTAAAAGTAAAGTTAAACACATGTATGTAAAAAAAAAACCTCTTTTAGAGAATTAAAACAAGCAGCCTTTAGAGTTTAAGTTGTTGTTCAGGGTAATTATTATGTCCTCACTTTGTTATACCAGCTGACAGATTTCTGCTACAGAATACATATGTTTTACGGGCAGAGGGAATGCCGGCTGTCAGTATACCGACAGCGGCATCCCGTCTGCTGGCAGCAAGGCAGCCAGTCCCCTTGTGGGCTCCAGTTATATTCCCACTAGTTTGGTGGCGTGGACCTACCAACCGAGTGGGAACAACCTGTGGCGGTCAGGATTCCAGGCATCTGGATTTCACCGGATGTCTGGATTTCGGCGTCGGTATCTTTTTCGCCGGGATCCCGACAGCCGGTATCTTAACTGCTCCCCCCCTATATTTATAGACCTATATAAAATCAACTAATTTAAGTCTGCAAATACCTGTAAATCAATTATTTATACATTTCTGTATGTATACTGTTGGTTTAGTGTCAGAGTATGTTGAAAGGTTCAAATTTTGAGGAAAGTCCCAATTATTTATTATTTCCATTTATCTAAAAAAAGAACATTAACATGAGTTGGTTGCATGTAGGAACAAAAGGCTATGTAAATCTGTATTCATTTACTACTGTACATAGCTTGTACATAGGGTTGCCACCTCTCCCTGATTTCCTGGATTCTCCAGGATTTGATGCCAACCCTCCAGGAGGTATTTCCCTTCACCCGGATTCCTAGATTCTCCAGGAATAAGGGGACCCTGGGAGCACCAACAGTGCTCCTTGGCAGCCGAGGAACTCAGTGAACTACAATGACTGTCTCGCGAGACGATGACATCAAATATCACGAGGCTGTGTTCAGCCCAGACTGAGCCAAAGCTGCCATGACGCTGCCATCGGCAGCTCTTCCTCAGCGTTTCCCCAGGCTGCGCCTGCGGACCACAGACTGAGCCGAAGCTGCCATGACGCTGCGATCGGCAGCTCTTCCTCAGCGTTTCCCCGGGCTGCGCCTGCGGACCACAGACTGAGCAGAAGCTGCCATGACGCTGCGATCGGCAGCTCTTCCTCAGCGTTTCCCTGGGCTGCACCTGCGGACCACAGACTGAGCCGAAGCTGCCATGACGCTGTGATCGGCAGCTCTTCCTCAGCGTTTCCCCGGGCTGCGCCTGCGGACCACAGACTGAGCAGAAGCTGCCATGACGCTGCGATCGGCAGCTCTTCCTCAGCGTTTCCCTGGGCTGCGCCTGCGGACCACAGACTGAGCCGAAGCTGGCATGACGTTGCCATCAGTAGCAATTCCTCAGCGTTTCCCCGGGCTGCGGTGGTGAAGTAACGCCGTCCCAGCTTATGTGAGAAGGGCAACGAGAGCTGACAGGCATGTCACACATATATTTATAATATAATGAGCATGCATGAAACAAACAGAGGCTCAAGTTATATATAGATATATGTATATTTTTTAATCACTAACAGACACCTTTTAGTAGTGCATTTGTTTAACCTGTTGAAGCGTGATATTGATTAGGTTGTGTGCACTACAACTATATGTCCTGAGGCTAAAGTCTGAGGCGATTTACCTTGAACTCTCCCGGGAGCTTCGTATGTGATCCCAGCCATGCCTGAGGGAACCGACATATCACGAGTGCAGCACTAATAATCTAGGGGAGCCGATCCGACCCTCATGGGAACACGCATCGGATTGGAAACACCTCCAATATGCCTGATTTCACCCGCTATATCGGCCCGAATTCCCAAAATTGGATGAAATTGGGCATTATCATTCTAGTGTATGGGGCCCTTTACACTTCCATGGTTCTTCCCTCTTTCACACAATCTAGTTTTAAGGCACCTGTAATTTACATGAACATTGCTTGGTGCCGCGGAGGATTGGGGGTGATGGTATTGGGGGGGGGGGGGGGGTGGATCTCCAGGAATCGATGATGCATGAGTTGGCAATCCTACTTGTACATGGCTTCACTGCAGCTAGTTCACTTTCATGATTATACACTGCAAGCATGCAGCATGAACTCATTGCAGTGCTATCATGCAGCAAGTGAAATTCACCTGACCTGGAGTTACAAAGATAAATGAGATTCGGATCCGGTATGAATGGTCGACCATGTTAAGGTCGACATTCATTAGGTCGACCACTATTGGTTGACATAGACATGGTCGACATTGACTAATAGCCGACACATGAAAATGGTCGACACAGGGCAGGCCGACACATGAACAGGTTGACATGGATTTTTTTATTGTTTTTGCTGTCATTTTTCCGTAACATGACCAGGAACTCCAATTAGTGTACCGCGTCCCCTTGCATGCCTCGCTTTGCTCGCCGTGCTCCCAGTCGTAGTCCATGTGGATGGTAAAGTATGAAAAATGTAAATATCTATTTTTTTTAAAAAGCCATGTCGATCTTTTCATGTGTCGACCATATATCCATGTCAACCATGTCAATGTCAACCAATAGTGGTCGACCTAATGACTGTTGACCTTAACATGGTCGACCATCCAAACGGATATCATGGGATTCTCAGTAAAAATAAACAGACACGAATTTGAACAGAATATAATGTAGAACTTTCACATTTGAGTCTGACCCCATTGTAAAGCTTAACGGAATATGCTGGTGCTATATTAGTAAATGTTAATACATTTGACTCACCACATGAGTACCGACCAGTGACAAGGCCAGCCAGCATGGCCACCAGAATGTACACAGACATCTCCTGTAACAGAACACATATTAATACATTTATAATACAGATATAGGTGTTCTATCACTCTGGTGTAAAGACAGCAGTAATTAGACTTTTACCATCCCTCACTCTATGTTTTGAGATATGACACAGAATATTCTTCAGGTTCCCTTTATGCTGTCGTTTATAACCGCCCACAATACTACTTTAAATATTCAAATATCTTAGGTAGGTAAATATTGGGTTGGCAAATACCAGTTAATACATTATCTATTCATCTCATTGGGAAATCCTGTTTGCTGATCCTGTATAACATCTAGTTAGTATTTAACCACAAATTGAAAGAAATGTTTGATTGTGGTGTAGTACTTATTCTTACAATTCATGATAACATAGGGTCTAATTCAGAGTTGTACGCTATGTCAGTGCTTTCCCAATTGAGCGACGATCGGCAGACTGCGCATGTGCTGCGATTGTACTGCGCATGTGTGAAGGTGGTCTTGCAATTGAGTGATTAACAGGAAGTGACCGTTTGGGGCTGGTAACGGGGAGTGGCAGGAAAAAAATGCAATCATTGTGTTGACTGTTTTTGGGGTGTGTATCTGACGCCAGCTGCGTTCCCGTATGCAGAGAAACATGGCGCCTGTGTCAATACTACCGCAGTTTGTGTAACCATCGAGCAGTCAATGGCCCTCATTCCGAGTTGTTCGCTCATTATTTTTCTTCGCATCGGTGCGATTAGTCGCAAACTGCGCATGTGCAACGTTCGCAGTGCGCCTGCGCCAAGTAAATTTGCTAAAAAGTTTGGTATTTTACTCACGGCTTCACGAAGAAATTTCTTCGTTCTGGTGATAAGAGTGTGATTGACAGGAAGTGGGTGTTTCTGGGCGGAAACTGACCGTTTTATGGGTGTGTGCAAAAAAACGCAGCCGTTTCTGGGAAAAACGCGGGAGTGTCTGGAGAAACGGGGAAGTGTCTGGGAGAACACTGGGTGTGTTTGTGACGTCAAACCAGGAACGAAACTGACTGAACTGATCGCAGTGGCAGAGTAAGTCTCGAGCTACTCAGAATCTGCAAAGAAATTTCGATTCGCAATTCGGCTAATCTTGTGTTCGCAATTCTGCTATGCTAAGATTTACTCCCAGTAGGCGGCGGCTTAGCGTGTGCAATGCTGCTAAAAGCAGCTAACGAGCGAACAACTCGGAATGAGGGCCAATGTTCAGTGTTGTGTGTAGGCTGTGCAGCGGCGGAACTTGCGGTGGTGCAACCAGTGCATTGCACCAAGGCCCGCCGCTATTTAGGGGCCCACAGCCGTCTGGTGTATAATGAGTCACACAGACTCATTAAGCCGCCGCGCTGCTCCGTGGGCTGTCTGTGATGTAGAGGAGTGGGGATGTGTTCCGGCCAGCGAAGGTCAGGAGGAGGGGCAATGAGAACTTCCAAGTGTTATCTCTCCCTGGCTTCTCTCTGACTCATGAGTGACACAGACTTCTTGAGTGCAGAGAAGGATGCGGTGTCGGCGGGATGACGATCGCGGCTAGGTTGACAGAAGAAACAGCTGTATCTTCTGCCTGCAGAGCCAGTGGAAGTGGCCCCTGAAGTAAGTAAATCATTCTGTAACCTCTCTGCAAGTGAATCCCTGGAAGGGAGTCCCGCTCTGTCCCAGATAAAGCAGGTTGTATTCCAGTTCTCACATGCAGCAGCACACAAAGTGTGTGACCAAGGCCGCTAATGAGCAGACAAGCTGATGCCCCCCTCAGACTCCAATCACATTTGTAAAGGTAAAGATGGCCCCCAGGGGACCCTGAGACATGATGCCATCGCAGACATCAGGTCTACCCCTCCTCCAGAGTGCTCACTTTAACAGCCCCACCCCGCTTCCCTTCCCCCATCCTCATAATGCTGGCCAGCAAAATTCTTTGGAAAACACTGTTGTTGTCACCCACAGCCTATCCCCAGTTGCCCACTGCCTCTTCCCGGTCACCCTCTGCCTTCTCTACTCACCCTATGCCTCTCCCCATCACCCACTATCTTCTTGTCACTCTCTGCCTTCCCTTATAACCGACTGCCTTCCCTTTGTCACCCACTGCCTTTCTTTTACCCTCAACCTCTCCCAGCCACCTCTACCTGTCACTACCTGCCTCTTCGTCACCCACAGCCTCTCTCACTGTCACCCACACCCTCTCTCGTAACCCACAGTCTCTCACTATCACCCTCTGCCTTCCTCTGTCACCCATCTGCCTCTTCCTCTCACCCACTGACTCTCCAATCACCCACTGCCTCTCCCTGCAACCTTCTCCCCATCACCCTCTATCTCTCTGTCACCCATTGACTCCCCAATCACCACCTGCCAGTCTCTGCCTTTCCCCATCACCCTCTGCCTTTCCCCATCACCTACTACCTCTCCCTGCCATCCACCATCTCTGACACCCCAGTCACCACCCACCACCCTATGCCTCCCCATTACCCATTGCCTCCTCAATCACCCATCTACGTCTCCCTATCACCCTCTATCACTCCTAGACACCTCATCCTGTCACCCAGTAATGCCACAGTCGCCATCTGACTCTCCATCATCCATGGCCCCCATACTGTCACCCACAGTGTCTGCTGCTGTCACCCACAGCCCCTGCTGCTGTCACCCACTGCTTCTCCCCAGTCACCCTGCTGATTCTCCCTGTAGGGCAGAAGAGGGGGGCCCAGCGCATATATTAGCACCTGGGCCCACAACTCGTAATTTCCGCCACTGAAGCTGTGATTGTGCACGCAGTTGCGAATGTATCTGCGATCACTCCAGTGGGAGGCTCTTTTCATTTCTGGGTGGCTACTTCACTTCCAATTGCATTAGCATACAACTCTAAATGAATCCCATAATCACAACTTATTTACATGTAGCACACAGGGCCGTAAGTTCATCACTAGGGGAGACCCATTTTGCCAAATGCTAATGCTGGTTCATTATTAGAAATTTATACTCTATTCAAATTACTTCAGTTTTTCCACTAGTCCACATAGTCAGTGACCATAGTGTAGTGGCAGTGGATCAAAATAGTATTACAGGCATGTGTTCTTCCTCTGAATATTTATATTCTAGCATTTCTGTTACTGTATAGTGTAGTTCTGTTTTGTGACCGCTACAGTATGCTTTAACTTTTAAGGGTAAATGTAATATCCTCCAAATTGCAGGCATCAGCCACTTCCCGGTGAGCTCTTTTTCATCTCCCATTGCTACTGGAACTCTGAGATTTGTATCACAGCGCAACCTCCGACCTGAATGCACTACTCCACCTGTACAGTGCCTTCACGCATCTTCAGCTCCATCCCCTATAGAGCCCATGACACATACCCTCCAACTGTACCTTTTTAGCAGGTATAGTACCTTTTTTTGGGGGGGCTGTACCGATTTTTGGCTCTCCAAACTTCCATTGAAAGTATAGGAAAAGTGGCGCCCTTTTCTAATTTGTACCGATCTTTGTGTGTAAAATGTTGGAGGGTATGCTGACAGTCTCCTCAGAGAGGCTGCTACTTATGCAGGAGAGACCCACTGTGTCACCTCCATTGTATGCAAACGTGGTGCATACGCCACTGTTAGTGCTGTTTGTACATATACAGCTGTGAACTCCCTTCTACACACACACATGCTACGTTAAACCCTGCATGTCCTGGCTGGATCCATAGAACTTACTGGGTGGAATTCAAATGTTTGAAAAGTCGGTTGGATGTCTGTTTTTTCCTGTCTATTAGATAGGAAAAAACAGACTCCCAACTGACTTTTCAAACATTTGAATCTACCCCACTGTGTTATATATGCCTATTACATTAACCACTTGCCTGGCATGGTCACATCAGATGCAACCATGCCTGCAAGTGCTCTATCTGACCTGGTCGCACAGGATGCGACCAATCAGATAGAGAGTGTTAGCAGCGGCAGGGAAGATAAACTTCCCTCCGCTGCTGCTGGCAGAGGGACTGGAACGTCCTTCTGCCTTCCTGCACTCTCCCCCTGTGTCTGTCATGCTGCCGATCACTGCTGATCGGCCAGCACGGCAGGATCATCCCCCTCCAGCGGCTGCAGACAATGGCAGCCGTTGGGGAGAGTAAATGAACCCTCCCAAGCCACCCCCAGACCCCCCCTGTATACCTGCAGGCTGTCCCGGCTTTCAAAATGAAAGCCGCGATGGTTGCAATGTTCCCGATGTTCCGATGGTCGCGATGATCCCGTTAGATGTTTCTGAAAAACTATTTAAAAAATAAACATTAAAAAAAAAACTTTTTTTTTTTTTTAACTAAAATCATTTGGGATAGGGTTAAAGTCATGTTCTTCGCCTAATTTACTCATTAAAAAACCCGACAATTTCGGAGTGGTTTTTGGCAAAATAAATCGTCAGTTAAGTGGTTAAACCTGTGTTACACTGCAGCTGAGTCAAACTAGTAAATAAATGACAACCTGCTACCGGGACCGTGATCGCCGTACAGTCTGTTGTCTCCCGGGTGCTCGGGTACGGCACATCGCGGACCGGGTAGATAGATTGTTGGGAGGGACTGGGAAAGACCCGGCGGTCTTGGTGCACATTGGCACCAATGACAAAGTTAGCGGAAGGTGGGATGTCCTTAAGAAAGACTATAGGGACTTAGATGTCCTTGCCTTAAGTTCCTTTCCTAAGGTAATATTCTCCGAAATATTACCCGTGTCACGCGCTAGTCTAGGGAGGCAGAGGGAGATTAGGGAGGTAAATGTGTGGCTTAGGGATTGGTGCAGGAAAGAGGGGTTTGTGTTCCTGGAACACTGGGCGGACTTCTCAGTCAGACGCCATCTCTTTTGTCGTGATGGATTGCACCTGACTGAGGAGGGGGCAGCAGTGCTGGGGGGAAGGATGGTTAGAAGGTTGGAGGAGATTTTAAACTAGGAGCCTGGGGGGAGGGTTTAGCTAGAAACTACGGGGTGTGCAGTGAGAATAGTGGAGATGGCGGTAGTAAACGAAATGGGGGAAAAGTTGGGGGGAGGGTAAGAGCAGGCGGTAAGGTTACTAACATGGGTACTAAAAGAGATTTTACCAAAGCACTAACCAATGACGATTACAGGTCATCATTGCTACATAAGGTGAAAGATGTCCCTAACACAAGGGAAAATACTTATCTTAGTTGTATGTATGTAAACGCTAGAAGCATTACTGGTAAAAAGGGCGAACTAGAAATACTTGCAGAAAGCAAACAGTATGATATTATAGGCATTACTGAAACTTGGTGGGACGAATCTCATGATTGGACAGTCAATGTAGAGGGCTATACACTGTTTAGGAGAGACAGACTAAATAAAAAGGGTGGAGGAGTGTGTCTTTACGTAAAGCCATTTTAAAACCTGATATACGGGAAGATATTCAGGAGGAGACTGTAGACACTGTCGAGAAATTATGGGTAGAAATTGCATGCGGGGAAAAAGGAATAAAAAAGTTAGTATTGGGTGTATGCTATAAGCCGCCTGGTATCAACGTATCTGATGAGGAATTGTTACTAAAGCAAATTGAAAGAGCAGCAGGAGTAGGAGACATAGTAGTGAAGGGAGATTTTAACTATCCAGAGATAAACTGGAAAAACGATTCATGTGATACTGCTAGGGGAAATATGTTTTTAAACATAAAAAAGAAAGATAACCCAGCGCAAGCTGATAATATTCCAATATCTGCAGCCTCTAAAGTGGGTAAGCTCTTCCCACAAATTGACAAAAAGACTAGAAAATTTCTTTCCACAAGTGGAAAGAGGGTAGAGGCGCTGATATGAGAATATTATTAGTACACACGTACTATGACAATATATATAATTAATAATATTTTATTTTAAGCAATAAAAACGATTATTTATATTAATACCGGCCGGTAAGTACATTGAAATGCATTACATGATTTATACAATCCTTAAAATATAAAACAAATTTATTCCTGTATAAAAAAAAAATTATTTATCAGAATGTCCTTTATAGCAGACAAATATCGAGGCACTTGGGATCTATTGCACCGATGTATATACCCAGCTCAATGATAATAGTCCCTCTTCCCGTCCGCTGGTAGCAGTTCCTTTTAATGCGGACCTATCTGGAAATGAGGTATATTCAGATAATGAGCTGTCTTGTGTGCAATACTCAAACTGAATATTAATATACCCAGTATAGTTCACTATAAGGCAGTCTCTTATTTGTTAAGGTGCAGGGGAGGCACAGTTTTCCTTTTTTATGCAAGTGATGGTTTTACTTGGTAATGGGAGAGCTGTGCGGCAATAATTCCATTTGTATGAGGTATATAATGAAGTGCTCACCTCATCCTCTCCCCCGGACCACACACCGCTTCCAAGCTTCGGTGCCGGCGCTGCCTCCAGCGCTAATCTCTCCCACAGCCGCTTCTCGGTCTGCTCCCTCTGAACTGAGGTGTCAGACTCTACGGTGCACGCTGCTTAGAGCCACAGCCGTCTCCTGATTGTTTCCCTCTGTGGCTGCAGTATCGATCTCCACACTGTCCATGAGCCGCGCGGTGGTCTGCTGTACCCAGCGCCGCTTCTCCTCATATGCCAACAAGCTTTCTAGCCATAAGAGGCAATAGATGAAATAGATGAAATACCGGCTTTTGGTAGAAAATGTAGAAAGGTTTACGCGTTTCTCTGCCTTTAAATCAACTCGGCAGCTTCCTCAGAACCTAGTGAGGTTGTCTGCATAGGAGTATGTTTTTAAGCATTTAGCAATTCAATACACCTGTATGAGGTTTAATTTGACCTCTCCTATTTTAACCCTTATCAATACAGACAGCCTCTCACTGCTTAAAACGATATGCACATTAAAATCACAAAATTATTTCATAGTGTGTTTATGGCTTCATTGAAATATGTTTACACTTACTAGACCGTTTATATAAACACCATAAATTATTAACTTAGCAGAGGTGAAGTAACAAAACATTAAAATATTTAGAAACTCTACCCAATTATAATATATATAGTAGGTTTCATAAGACGAGGAAAAAAGAGAGAGAGAGAAAAAACTCATATAAACATATCAATTTATTACCATAATAGTATAACTATTTTATAGATCTATACAATAGGTATATAGTATGTATATCTAGGAACCTCCTATATATATATACAAACTCGTCACCGATATAAGCCTGTATATATACATTTTATTGTAATTGTATGTATATTAACAAAGGGAGAATTCCAGTTAGAACAGAATTGATGCCGTCATATATATACGAATCCACATATACATGCATGACGCATCTATATGTATAGAACTACCCCCAATGATTGTATAGACACTAAAACAGATATCAGATGTTGTTAAGCTCCACTGTATCATTAAGTCCATATGGTACTAGTGTTTCTAGTCTATAGATCCAAAATGCTTCTCTTCTGCAAAGCAAGTTAAATCTATCACCACCCCTTTTTGTATTTTTGATGGTTTCAATAGCCCTAACATTAATGCTACCAAAGGTGTCTGATTTCATGCATTGTGAAATGTGGCTTGAGAGGGGATGGGTCTTGATTCCCTTATTTATATTCCGCCAGTGTTCCATGAATCTAGTGTGCAACATACGTGTAGTTCTTCCTACGTATTGCTTTCCACAACTACATTGAATTATGTAAATAATATATGTAGATCTACAATTCATAAAAAATTTTATAGTAAATATTTTTCCATTACTATTTGAAGTAAACTCTGTAGTTTTTCTCAGAGCATGTTTACAAGTAGTACAAGTGGGTTTTCCACAAACATGGAACCCCTTAGGGCGTTCTGGTATCCACGTTTTATTGATAACCTGTTCTTTAGAAAAATTACTCTTCACTAGTAATGATTGTAAATTTGTGGATTTTCTAAAAATTACTGTACCTTCCAAGTCCACATTTTCACGTAGTATGTTATCCAATTTAAGTAGAGCTGAATTCTTTTTTATAATAGACCTGATTTTAAATGCACAGTTGTTATATTGCGTAGTGAACAGAGCAGTCCTATCTGTATTGTTCTTACTTTTAGATTTTTTAGAAGTCTTAAGGAGGTTTACTCGATCAATTTCATTGACCTCTGTCAGGGCCTTTTGTAATATGTTATCCGGATATCCCTGTTCTAGAAATGATTGATATAATTTAGCCGCCTGTTCCTTAAAATTACTATCTACACCACAATTCCTCTTTAATCTTATAAATTGCCCCTTCGGGATATTAATTTTCCATGAGGTTTTGTGTGAACTGGTAAAGTTCAGATATCGGTTTTGGTCGACCGGCTTAATATATGTTTGAGTAATTAATTTTCCCTCAGTGACATATAGTGAAATGTCCAAAAAATTAATCGAGGTTTCATGTATAGTACACGTGAAATGCAAACCAAACTCGTTGTTATTTAAATTAGAAGCAAACTGTTGTGCAGAAAATAAGTCCCCATCCCAAATAAAAAACAAATCATCTATAAATCTGCCATATAGGGCGAGGTTCGCTTCGTATGGCCCCCCCCATATATGATGTTCTTCGAATCTTCCCATAAAGAGATTTGCTAGGCTCGGAGCGAACCCCGCCCCCATCGCAGCACCACGTGTCTGCAAAAAAAACTGTGAATCAAACGTGAAACAATTGTGACCCAAAATGAATTTTATAGATTGTAAAATAAAACTCCGTAATTGTGATGACATGTTGTGATCTTGTAGAAGATAGTGTTCTACTGCTTTTATTCCCAGTGTATGTGAAATATTTGAATACAATGCTTCTACATCACAAGTCATCAGTAAATAATTTTGTTTCCAGGGAACAGTGTTCACTAAGTTCAAAAAGTGGGTGGTATCTTTAATATAGGACCGCAGATTTTTTACATGGTCCTGTAAATAGTGATCAACAAAAAGTGATAAATTACTAGTGAGGGACCCCACACCAGAAATAATAGGACGACCAGGAGGTGTAGTGAGGGATTTGTGTATCTTGGGTAAATAATAAAAAGTGGGAATAATGGGATGTGCATTAAATAAAAAGTGATAGGTATCTTTATTTATTGCACAAACTTCCAGACCCATAGTTAATAGGTCTGAGAGCTGTTTTTGAAAAAGGGGGGTGGGATCGCGATCCAATTTCCTATAATAATGTTCATTAGATAGTTGTCTATTAACCTCAAATAGGTAATCCTCCGTATTGAGTATCACGATCCCACCCCCCTTATCTGCTGGCTTAATAATAATATTTTTATCGGAGTATAGAGTTTTTATTGCCTTTCTTTCACCTTTATTAAGATTGTCCTTAAACTTTTTCTTTTCTGACAGTTCACACATGTTTTTGAAGTGTTCTAAAGTGCTGTTGTAGAAACTCTCAATGAAGGGACCTCTGTATTGTAAAGGATAAAACTCTGATTTTTTTTCTTTGTGAAAAACTATTTTTTATATTATATATTTTTATAGTATCCTCATTATTAGAACCCCCTTCTTGTTGTAGGAGTTCTAATGCCTCAATTGCTATGTTATCCTCCTGATCTAAAATAATCGGTGTCCCTACAATTTCTTTCTGTTTAATTGTTTTTATTGCAAAATAACGTTTGCGACTGAGAGTCCTAACATATCTATTAAGGTCAACAAACAGACTAAAAAGGTTGGGTTTCATTACCGGGGCAAAATTCAATCCCTTTTCAAGTAGGGCAAGCTCATATTCATTTAGACTTTTGTCAGATAAATTAAAAATTCCTCTACCAGTAGGTTTTATCTTGTGCACAGATTTTTGGTGGGATTTTCGTCTCCCTCCCCTACTTCCCCTTTTCCGTTTTCCCTTGGTCTTTTTTGTCCCCCTCCTGTTGGAAACCTGGAGTGGGGTAGGAAACGTTTCTCTAAAAAAACGTCACTTCGGGGAGACATATCCAGATCATCTTCAGTTTCTGACTGTCTAAAGTTTTGATAATATCTCGGTGAGGGCTGATGAATAGGAGATTCATAATCATTAAGAACCTCATATCTGTTTTTATGCATAAAATTCACATGTCTATATCCATCCCTGGGGGGTCTTCTATTCTGAGGGACGTAGGCTGATGGTCTTTCTAATTGATTTTTCCTATTATTAGAACCATATCTAGATCGCTGTTTTCACTGTGCATGATAAGGTTTTCTATAGACCTCATTGGGAGTGTTGTAATTTCTCCTATATTCCAACTGGCCCGTATTATTCCTCCTATTGTAACTATGAATTTCTCCTTTTTGGTAATCTTGTCTATCCCTGCTGATTTTATTTTCCTTGCGTGTCACAAGAACCTGTTCATAATTTTCTATCTTTTTATTCACTCTAATGTCTCTCTCTACAAAGTCTGAATTATTCTCAAACACTTTCAGTGCCTTTTGTGTGGATTCAATTTCCACCTGTAGTTCTTTAACTTTTTCCTCTCTATATCGAATGAGGAGTTTCATGAGATTCCTTGAGCATGAATCCAATATCTGATTCCAATCTTCCGTGAAGGATTTATCTTCACTAAAAGTGGATGTTTTCAATATTCTTAAACCTCTAGGTATTAGACTATTGTCCAAGTATTTTTGTAAAGTAACCTGGTCCCACCAATGTCGCATCTCTGCTGTGCAGAGATGTTCCAGCTTGTTAAACAAACTGTGCATGCTCAAAGAATCTCCCTCCACCTCCATAGTTATAGTTGATACTGTATCTTTAAGATAGGCACTTCTCCTCTGCATCCTATCTGTCACACATCTCAATGAAGCCATATTTACTCAGCCTGCAGCTAGGTTTGAGCAACACACTTAATGATAACTACTTAGTTCAACTAATTGAGGAACCAACTAGGTACAATGCAATCTTAGACCTGGTATTAACAAACAATGGGGATTTGGTATCAGGTATTATAGTAGGGGAACCCATAGGAAACAGCGACCACAATATGGTCACATTTAATATCAGTTTTCATAAACAGCCCTATACTGGCTCAACTAGGACTAAACTTTAGCAAAGCGAATTTTGAAAAGATGAGGGTATTTTTCAGGGATATTGAATGGGAAGGTTTGTTTTTAGGAAAAAATACTACGGAGAAATGGGAGATTCTAAAATTCCTGCTACCTAAAAATACACTCAAATTTATTCCTACGAGCAGCAAAAAAAGGAATAAAAATCATAAACTGATGTGGTTTAACAAAAAGATAAAGGAACTTTGGGGCAAGAAAAGGCGAGCATTTAAAAAATACAAATCTGATGGGGAAGCAGAGTCATTTCAGCACTATAAGAAATGTAACAAAATATGCAAAAAGGAAATAAGACCGGCTAAAGTAGAAACTGAAAAACTAGTAGCAAAAGAAAGCAAAGTGAATCCCCAAAAATTCTTTAAATACATTAATAGCAAGAGAGTAAAGAAAGAGAGTATAGGCCCTTTAAAAGACAAGTTGGGAGTCTTAAGCAAAAATGATAATGACATAGCGAACACACTAAATTAGTTTTTTTCAACAGTATTTACTAGAGAGGACCCAATTCAGGGACTAACACATTTTCTCAATAATGAGAATATCCCACTGATAGGTACTTATTTAAGCGAGGAAGTAGTCTGTGACCGATTAAAACATTTAAAGATTAATAAGTCACCAGGTCCCGATGGTATTCACCCAAGGGTTCTAATGGAGCTTCACTCTGAACTTGCAAAACCGCTATTTTTGATCTTTAAGGATTCAGTAATATCAGGTATGGTTCCCAAAGACTGGCGTATAGCGGAAGTAGTGCCTATATTCAAAAAGGGAAGTAAAGCTGAACAAGGTAATTATAGACCAGTTAGTCTTACATCTATAGTGGAGAAAGTATTGGAAGGTATTCTAAGAGATATTCAGAAGTTCCTTGAAGTCAATAAGGTAATTAAAAGGAATCAACATGGGTTTATGAAGGACAGATCCTGTCAAACCAACTTACTTGGCTTTTATGAATCAGTAAGCGCAAACCTAGATCAGGGTAAAGAGGTGGATGTAATCTTTTTAGATTTTGCCAAAGCATTCGACACTGTACCACACATGAGGCTTATCTACAAGCTACAAGAATCAGGGCTAGAAAGCACAATATGCACTTGGGTCAAAAACTGGTTAAATAATAGGGAGCAGCGCGTTGTGGTTAATGGATCTTTTTTTTTCAACTTGGACTGAAGTGCTAAGTGGTGTGCCGCAAGGCTCAGTATTAGGACCGCTATTGTTCAATATTTTCATTAACGACCTAACAGAAGGTCTAGAGAGCATGGTGTAAATTTTTGCAGATGATACCAAATTGTGTAAAGTTATAAATGCGGAGGGGGATGCTGGGTCGCTTCAGAATGACTTAGTTAAACTAGAAGCTTGGGCAGCGAAATGGAGATGCGCTTCAATACAGACAAGTGTAAGGTAATGCACTGTGGTAACAAGAACAAAAATAACACCTACCTACTAAATGGGGTAAAATTAGGGGATTCTGTACTGGAAAAGGACTTAGGTGTCCTCATAGATAGCAAACTAAGCAGTAGTACCCAAAGTAGGACTGCAGCAAAGAAGGCTAATAAGATATTAGCATGCATAAAACGGGGAATTGATGCTAGGGACGAGAGTATTATACTCCCATTATATAAATCACTTGTGAGGCCACACCTTGAATACTGTGTACAATTCTGGGAACCTTACTACAAAAAGGATATCCTGGAGCTAGAAAAGGTTCAAAGGCGGGCGACCAAACTAATTAAGGGTATGGAGACGCTGGAATACGAGGAAAGGCTTGCAAGACTAGGCATATTTACACTGGAAAAGAGGAGATTAAGAGGGGACATGATCAACATTTACAAATATATAAGGGGACAATATACAGTTCTTGCGCAGGACCTGTTTTTGGTTAGATCAACTCAGAGAACTCGTGGACACTCGCTCAGGTTAGAGGAGAGGAGATTCCGCACAATACGGCGTAAAGGTTTTTTTTACGGTAAGGACGATACATGTTTGGAATTCCCTGCCTGAGGGAGTTGTAATGGCCAACTCAGTCAACACCTTTAAGAATGGGTTAGATAAATTCCTAATGGATAAGGATATCCAGGGTTACGGGACATAGTCACGCACTATGGTTATTATAAAAAAAAGGGGTAAAACGTAACGGCAGTCATCAACTTCAGTCAAAATTTTATACAAAATAATCGTGCATAGGAGACCACAAATAGGTTGAACTCAATGGACAATTGTCTTTTTTCAACCTTAGATACTATGTTACTATGTTACTATGTTCATCAGGTGGAGTGACCGACACCCTGTACTCCTGCAGCCTGGAGAGCAGAGCCAGATTAACAATGGGGCGGATGTGGCTGCAGCTCCAGGCCTCCCATTGAAAATAGGCCCACAGGAGACTGACAGTGTTGACAGGAAGAAATTTTTTTCCTGTCACACACTGCCAGCAGAAGCGGCTGCCCTCTCTCCCCTACCTCGCCTCCTCCACACTGCCTGCACAGCTCTCTGAGTTCAGAATTCAGAGAGCCGTGCAGGCAGTGTGGTGGCCACCCCTCCCCTCCAGTGTCTCCTTCTCTGGGGTCCTGAGCCTGTCACAAGCTCCGCCCCCAGACTACACGAGGAGCTGCAGCTGCTGCATGAAGCCAGGTAATGAATGTTTATGTAGTGTGTACTGTGTATGTATATGTGGTGGTGTGTGTATTGTGTGTGTATATCATACTTGCCTACATTATATTTCTCCTCTCCGGGAGAAGCCCTGGGGAGGAGACGCTGCAGGAGTCTCTCGGGGGGCAGGGCCGGACTGTGACATCACCATCGCGATTTGCTTAATTTTAACCTCTTCCCCACCCGACGGACCCATGAATACGGTAGATTATCTCTCCATCCTGCCCGCATCACTAGGGTGCGAGCAGGATGCAGGAGACCTGCCAACTCTTCCGGGGGTCCGGGGGGCTACCCCAAAAAACGGGAGCCTCCCGCAGCTTCCGGGAGAGTAGGTAAGTATGGTGTATATGCAGCAGTGGTGTGTGTGTTGGTGTACTGTGTGTGTATATGCAGCAGTGGTGTGTGTTGGTGTACTGTGTGTGTATATTTAGCAGTGGTGGGTGTGTTGGTGTACTGTGTGTGCATACGCAGCAGTGGTGTGTGTGTGTATATGCAGCAGTGGTGTGTGTGTTGGTGTACTGTGTGTATATGCAGAGCCGGCCTTAGGCATAGGCAAACTAGGCAAATGCCTAGGGCATTTGGTATGCTTAGGGGTACCAGCAGCTTCTGCTGATTAAAATGTGTGTGACTGCGGCTGTATCTGATACGAAATGCTACGTTGCAGTGTATTCCTGGAAATCACTGTAATGTAGCATTTCGTATGCAGATACAGCCGCAGTCGCACACAGAATATAGGCATGCTGCATATCATTTTTATCAGCGGAAGCTGCTTGTACATCCTAGCCACACAGTAATGCAAATAAGATGCATTTTCATAAACAAAAGGCGCCCAACGTTAGTAGAGCTGCCAGCTGACTCATGCCAGTCATCTCCTGCAGAACTAGCGCGGTGCTAGGGGGCATCAGCCAAAATCTTGCCAGGGCATCATATTGGTTAGAGCCGGCTCTGTGTATATGCAGTAGTGGTGTGTGTGTTGGTGTACTGTGTGCGCAGGGCCGGTTCTAGCCCTTGTAGCACTCCGGGCGGAAAATAGGGCGTGGCTTCATACAGGGGTGTGGTCAGTTACGCACCCTGTAGAGTTGTGCCCCCAGTAGTGCCATTTGTGCCCCCAGTAGCGCCATTTGTGCCCCCAGTAGCGCCGCTTAAAAAAAAATTAATACTTACAATCCCCGCTACTGACGTTGCAGACCTCCGCCGGCGCCACTCCTCTCCTCGGATCTATGGGAGAGATGTCATGACGTCTCTCCCATAGCACAGCATAGAGGTCAATCATGACCCCTTGCGTCTGTGCCAGTCCCACAATGCTGTGTGGTGGGCGATGATGTCATCGCGCATCGCACAGCAAAGGTACTCTCCACGAAGGGAAACTAGATGGATAGCGTCTAGTTCCCTTCACAGCGGGGGACACAGCGGCAGCGGGGGGCACAGTAGCGGATCTTGCCATGGTGTGGCGCCCTCCGGATGGCGCCGGCGCCCTCCAGAAGGGGGCACCCCGGGCAAAAGTCCTGCTTGTCCGTGGCAAGATCCGCTACTGTGTGTGCGTATATGCAGCAGTGGTGTGTGTTGGTGTACTGTGTGTGTATTTGCAGCAGTGGTGGATGTGTTGGTGTACTGCATGTGTATATGCAGCAGTGGTGGGTGTGTTGGTGTACTGTTTGTGTATATGCAGCAGTGGTGTGTGTGTGTATATGTGGTGGTTTGTGTATTGTATGTGTATATTCAGCAGTGGTGGGTGTGTTGGTGTACTGTTTGTGTATATGCAGCAGTGGTGTGTGTTGGTGTACTGTGTGTGTATATGCAGCAGTGGTGGGTGTGTTGGTGTACTGTGTGTGTATATGCAGCAGTGGTGTGTGTATATGTGGTGGTGTGTGTACTGTATGTGTATATTCAGCAGTGGTGGGTGTGTTGGTGTACTGTGTGTGTGTGTGTGTGTGTGTGTGTGTGTGTGTGTGTGTGTGTGTGTGTGTGTGTTTGTGTGTGCGTATATGCAGCAGTAGTGTGTATATGTGGTGGTGGTGGTGGTGGTGGTGTGTGTGTGTACTGTATGTTTATGGTGTGTGTGTGTGTGTGTGTGTGTGTGTGTGTGTGTGTGTGTGTGTGTGTGTGTGTGTGTGTGTGTACTGTATGTTTATGGTGTGTGTGTGTGTGTGTGTGTGTGTGTGTGTGTGTGTGTGTGTGTATATTGAGGTGGTGTGTGTGTAGGCTGTGGAGGGGAAGCGCTACTACCTAGCACAAACTGCACCGTTCCTCACCGCCTGCCAGAGTGACGCCATTAGCCGGAGACTGCTGCCACTGACACGCCAGTCAGACATGGACTGCACACGGGACGTACCTACAGACTCTTAACTACTATAAAGATCAAAGGTAGGGAAAGTGAGGAGAAACTGACGGACTGTGCAAAATAACATCACGAGCTATTATCCACCAATTTCTCCTAAAAGGAGTTGTAAACATTTTTGCTAATCTTTCTCTTTACAGGAGCCACGTATATATATATATATATATATATATATATATATATATATATAAAATGTGGGAGAATAGGGGTTCTGGCGACAAATGGTGTTTTACAAATATACTTAGAAGACTATAGTATAATTAAAAAGAGGGACGTAGTAAAACTTTTTTTATAAAAAAATTTTTTACAATGAGTTTATTGGCAAAATACATATAAACATTTTTTTTTTAAAAAGACATATCTTCAAAACATAAGTGCATATATCATAAAAAATGAAGTGGAGTTATATACATAAAAATTGTATACTAAAAAGACCAAGGAAAATGTATACGTTTTTTATAAAAAGTTTTTTAAAAACAATTTTTAGAGGCATATAGAAAGGATAAAAAGGAAGTAAAATATTTTTTTTGTATAAACATGGCTTATCTTAGTATGGAGGGTCATACGGGAATGTCCAACGCGTTTCGTCAGTCTGACTTCATCAAGGGGTGATGAAGTCCGACTGACGAAACACGTTGGCCATTCCCGTATGACCCTCCATACTAAGATAAGCCATTTTTATACAAAAAAAATATTTTGCTTCCTTTTTATACTTTCTATATGCTTCTAAAAATATTTTTTTTCAAACTTTTTATAGAAAACGTATACATTTTCCTCGGTCCTTTTAGTATACAATTTTTATATATATAACTCCACTTCATTTTTTATGATATATGCATTTATGTTTTGAAGATATGTCTTTTTAAAAAAAAAATTATATGTATCTTGGCAATAAACTTACTGTAAAAAATGTTATTATAAAAAAAGTTTTACTACGTCCCTCCTTTTAATTATACTATAGTCTTCTAAGTATATTTGTAAAACACCATTGGTTGCCAGAACCCCTATTCTCCGACATTTTATCTCAATCTGAAACAGCACCTTACCAATGCTGAAACTTTAGGGGACAGCTGACGCCCTATTATCCATAAGGGAGTGTTTTTTTGTCAAACTTAGACTATCATTTTGGGGGTTTTCCCTCACAAGTGGCGCTATACTTCTATTACACACACACACACACACACACACACACACACGCGCACACACACACATATATATATATATATATATAATTTTTATTTACACATAGCGCTCATTATATATTGTTGTATTCTATGCCATGCATCATTGAGCTGTTTAAATATCACACTCAGCACAGTTATATTTACATTTATGTTAATGTGGTGGTGTGTGTTGGTGTATATGTGGTGGTGTGTGTGTATATATGTTGAGGTGTGTGTACTGTGTGTGTAGTGTGTACTGCTGTATATATGGTGGTGTGTGTGTGTGTATTTTGTGGTGTTGGGTGTACTGTATGCGTGTATACTGTGTGTGTATATGTGGTGGTGGGTGTGTGTACTGTGTGTATATACAGCAGTGATGGGTTTATGTGGGTACTGTAAATTTGTGTAGTATGTACTGTGTGCATATGTGGTGGTGTACTGTGTGTGTGTGTGTGTGTGTGTGTGTGTGTGTGTGTGTGTGTGTGTGTGTGTGTATTCAGCAGGAGTGGGTGGGTGTACTATATCTGTGTGTGTACATGTGGTGTTGTGTGTGTGTGTGTGTGTGTGTGTGTGTGTGTGTGTACTGTGTGTATATGCAGCATTGGTGAGTGTATGGTGAGTGTATGTGTGTACTGTATGTTTGTGTAGTGTGTGTTGGTGTACTGTGTGTGTGTGTGTGTGTGTGTGTGTGTGTGTGTGTGTGTGTGGTGTACTCAGTGGTGGTGGGTGTGTGTACTGTATACGTGTGTAGTGTGTACTGTGTGTGTATATGTGGTGGTGGGTGTATGTGTGTACTGTATGTGTTTGTAGTAATGTGTGTGTGTGTGTGTGTGTGTGTGTGTGTGTGTGTGTGTGTGTGTGTGTGTGTGTGTGTGTGTGTGTGTACCGTATGTGTCTGTATTGTGTACTGTGTGTATATATGTGGTGGTAGGAAGGGGTTAAAGTGGGGCGGAACTGTGGTCCGTCAGTTGTATGTGGAGGCAGTACGTGTTCCTCCGCTGGCAATGGGACTGTCTGTACAGGCAGCGCTGTCTCCTCTCTGAGAGCCATGGCTCCTGCATTAATAGATGGGGCGGTCCCCTTCCAATGGCACTGGGCTGCGGCGGGAATGGGGCCACAAGGAGTAGAGCTGGTGGTGCCCTGAGAGGTGATATTATATGTGTATAAGCGGCACTGATACTGTGGGCATTGCTATGGGTTTAAGCTGCACTGCTACCGTGGGCATTGTTATCTGTATAAGTGGCACTGATACCGTGGGCATTATGTTTATAAGCGGCACTGCTACCATGGGCATTATTATGTGTATATGCAGCACAGGGCCGGTTCCAGGGCTTCTGGCGCCCCGGGCGGCATTGGGGGGCGTGGCTTCATACAGGGGGCGTGGTCATTTACGCCCCCTGTACAGACTGGAATGATGCGCGGTGCGCGATGACGTCATCGCGCACCGCACATCAAAGGTCCTTTCAACTAAGAGAAACTAGACGCGTAGCGTCTAGTTCCCTTCGTGGAGAGGACCTTGGCCGTGCGGTGCGCGATGACGTCATCGCGCACCGCACAGTAAAGGACCTCTCCACGAAGGGAAACTAGACGCGTACGCGTCTAGTTTCCCTTCCCAGCGGCCAGCGGCAGCAGGGTGACAGCGGGGGCCGGGGGGCACACACTGCAGCAGCGGATCTTGCCCTGGTGCGGTGCCCTCTGGAAGGCGCCCTGCGCCCTCCGGAAGGCGGCGCCCCGGGCAAAAGTACTGCTTGCCCGTGGCAAGATCTGCTACTGATGCAGCACTGATACCATGGGCATTATTATGTGTATATGCAGCACTGATACCATGGGCATTATTATGTGTATATGCAGCACTGCTAACGTGTGCATTATTATATGTATAAGCAGCACTGCTACCGTGGGCATTATTATGTGTATATGCAGCAATGATACCATGGGCATTATTATGTGTATATGCAGCACTGATACCATGGGCATTATTATGTGTATATGCAGCACTGCTAACGTGTGCATTATTATATGTATAAGCAGCACTGCTACCGTGGGCATTATGTCTATAAGCAACACTACTACAGTGGGCATTGTTATGTCTATAAGCGACACTTCTACCCTGGGCATTATGTGTATAAGCGGCACTGCTACTTTGGGCAATGTTATGTGTACAAGCGGCACCGCTACCATAGGCATTATTTGTATTAGAGGCACTGATACCATGACATTATGTGTATGAGAAGCACTGATACCATGGGCATTATTATGTGTATAAGCGGCAATGATACCTTGTGGGCATTATTATGTGTATAAGGGGCATTGATACTGTGGGCATTATTATGTGTATAAGAGCACTGCTGCCGTGGGCATTATGTGTATAAGCGGCACTGATACCATGGGCATTATTATGTGTTTTAAGCGTCACTGCTATACACAGTGGTTTCCTTTTGTTTGATTACTTTCACATTATACTGAAGAGGAGAGGGCAGTTGAGGTGGTTGAAGGAAGGCCACATCCTGTGTTGCCGCACACAATATGCCCTTTGTAAATTTCAGCTCCAGGTCCATGTGGACCCTAATCTGGCACTGCTGGAGAGCCATCAAGCTGATCTTTAGGGTGCACCAGGCACTCAGCGTCCTAGTCCTGGGTCGCTGGGTCCCTCTTCCATGATGTGCTGGGGGTAGGGTGCAGCAGGGCTAGTCCAAAGTGTATAAGTGCTCCACTGGTCTCGCTCAGCAACGTTACACTGAATTGTACTACCATTGAACTAGAGCAGAATTAGACTGGACAGATGATTTAACAGTAAATGAATCTTAATGAGCTGCCAGCACACAATATTCATTTTTCTTAAACTGTTTCATGCAATTCACTCAGTGCCAGATCACTGCTGTCAGTTCATAGTCACTGAAATAATTTCCTTGTTGATCCTGATTAATGTGTTCAAATATGGCTTGGACTACTACAGGAAGAAACTAATTGTAATGCATTTGTATATTGCAATGTAACTACAGTATTATTATTATCCTTTATATTGCATCTCAAGGGGTCAAACCCCAGAGACTATGGCTGGTATTCAATTAGCCCTGATAGTTTTTCTCCAGAAAAAACATGGGCTGGATTTTTGACCTATGGTCAGTATCGGGCTATCTAATTAAAGCCCGTAATTTTCGAGAGAAAAAATGCTTGCGCCGATCAGCAAATTCTACCGCAAGTGAATAATGCAGTGTATTTACCTCAGCTGACTAGTCCAATAGGAGTCCGGATTCGTAAAAGCCAGTTTTTCTTGAATCTCTCTTATGAATGTACAGGTGTATATCAAATCATAAGTTGATAGAGATAACAAGAATTCCATATTTTCGCTTTTGACAAACGTCGAACATTAATACTCGCTCAAAATACAGTGGGTGTACAGACAAACTTTCTGCCACCCACTTCATATCAAGTGAGTGACATATCACCTTATCGTTATTTAACACATGTTATTTAATACTTGTTTTAACCAATTTTGCTGATTTATACAGCAATATTTTTCATATTATCTTTTCGTCTGTATAGAATATTAAAAGTTAAGTTTTATTCTTGCATATACATTGTATAAGTTTCACATCTTCACCTATCAGTCAATTAAAATAAAGTGTGCCCCAGAGAGACATAATAAACAGTCTTTCTTTTGCTTCTCTGCAAAACAACCATTTTTAAAGTAGTTGGGTCAAAATAACTTTACAAGTATTTAGGTCAGGACAGCTTTTGAGGGCCCAGTGCACATGGAGGGAGACACATGGAGGGGGCTGCAAAGGGAGACAGGTGTAGATTATTAGATCTACACTAAAAAGGTCTACAGTCAATAGGTCTACCACTAATGGTAGACATGCATTAGGTCGACAGGGGCAAAAAGTCGACATGTAAAAGGATGACTTTGCCATCCACGTGCACTACGATTGGGAAAAGTAACCTGTGCGCAGTGGAGCGGTAGTGGAGCGAGGCACCTTTCCTTAAGGAACAGAAGGAGCTGACATAAAGGACACAAGAACCGCTACTACCAGCCGCTTTACGAACAACCGGAAGCGGGGACCCGAACTTCCGGTCGCGGCAATCGAGGCGGAACAACCACGGCCAGCGGGAGAACACACAGTGAAAACTGTCACGGCTACACCTTCCCTGGAATCATTGGAAGCAACTCCCAGGGTAAGATAGGGACAGTTTTAAATTCAAAAGACTGAATCCTTTTCCTGCAGAGACAGTGTCGCTCGGCTCCACATATCCACAAAGGAGCTGTAAACATTGCATTAATCCTAACCCCTAATCCTCTTTCCCTTTATTTTATTTTAATTTATTTTATTGAATGTTTATTTTTCATTTTTCATTTTCCATTTTTTATTTATTATTTATTTAATAATTTTTATAATTTTATTAATTTTTTACACTCATTTCCACACAGCGCTTGGTACATAATAACCTATTCTTAATCTCACAATCCGAGCAGCTTTTCACAAGCGCAGCAACCTATAAAAATTAAATTCTCATTAAACCTTTCCTTAAGCATTGCGAGCCCCGTATATGTGTCTACCTTTGCAGCCTCCTCAATGTCTCTCCCACTGCAGTCTCCTCCATTTCTCTCCCTTTACAGCCACCTCCTTGTCTCTCCCGTTGCTGCCCCCTCCACGTGTCTCCCATTGCAGTCTCCTCCATGTTTCTCCTTTTGCAGCCCCCTCCATGTGTCTCCCTTTGCAGCCCCCTCCATGTGTCTCCCTTTGCAGCCACCTCCATGTGTCTCTGTGCCTTTCTTTGTAGCACCCTCCATGTCTCTTCCTTTGAAGCCCCCTCTATGTGTCTCCCATTGCAGTCCCGTGCATGCTTCTCCCTTTGCAGCCCCCTCCATGTGTCTCCCTTTGCAGCCACCTCCATGTGTCTCTGTGCCTTTCTTTGTAGCACCCTCCATGTCTCTTCCTTTGAAGCCCCCTCTATGTGTCTCCCATTGCAGTCCCCTGCATGCTTCTCCCTTTGCAGCCCCCTCCATTTCTCTCCCTGTGCAGCCCCGACCATGTGTCTCTGTGTATCCCTTTGCAGCTCCCCACGTCTCTCTGTTTGAAGTCACCTCCATGTCTCTCCCATTGCAGCCCCCACCATGTCTTTCATTGCACACTTCCATCCCCCCATAGTTCACTATGTGGCCCCCTCCCTATAATATACTGTAGATATCTATACTGCAACCCCCCCCCCCCCCCTTACCTTGATGTAGTTGTAATCGCCAGTGCCGCTCAGCTTCTCAGATCAGCCAGGTATTGAGTTGTGGGACCCCATTCAGCAGCAAACAGTCTCATGATTCACTGCCTGTTGCTTCCCACTGACAGCCCCCACATGCTCTGCTCTCCAACCCGACCCCTCTCCTGTCCTGCCACTGCACCCCTGTGAGAGCGCTACGGCACCCCAGGAAGCCGCAGTGCACAGTTTGGGAACAACTGGTATAGTGCATTTGTTGATTAACCCTTCTAGGAATGACCTGAAACTGACAGGTAAATGTAATAATCAGCATGATGCAGGCATCACTGACTTTATGGTGACTTTTAAAGGGGCAATCATTTAAAAGCCAAAATCACTGTTACCCTTAAAACTTACACAGTGACAAAGTTGCTATGATAGATAGGTAGGTACAGTATATCTGTGAGCTTTGAAACTCTAAAATTTTCAGAGAATTGAGCAATAGTACTTGCTCACTAATATTTGAATCACATATATACTTTATTTTTATATTTTTTTCTTACTCATTTGTATACTTCTTTTGATGTATTATTTAGCCGAAACTTTAATACTAATACACAATACAGAAATGTCTTAATATCACTTGAAGAAAAGTTAAGTTTTAATATACAAGTACACCACAATTAGACAATTCTTCCTTCCTGTAGTACTACCGTAGAGTACTGCACGGACCCTATCCTGAATGTATAGACAGCCGACAGCTGTCAGTTCCCCACTCTCAGCACACACTGGCAATGCTGGCTGCCAAGGACACAAAGAAAGCGGTAGTCAGGGGCGGAACTCACAGAAGCAATGGAGATGCCTACCTCCGGGCTCCAAGCCCTGAAGGGGCACCAGCGTGTACAGTAGCACCTGTGTGATCCAAGTGTGACAGCTGCTCCTCCAACTAACCTCTCAGAAAAAAGTTACAAAAAGACCAGCACTCATGTTTACTTTGAAAAAATCCATGCAGTCAGATAAGGATGACAGCAACAGCCCGACAGCCGTTTCAACTACAGTCAGTTGGTTTCCTTCAGGGACTACAGATTCTCTAGCTCCTGAAGAAAACCAACTGCCATTCCTGTCCTGTAAGGTCGGAAATAATATTCCACACAACATGCACTTTCCCGGATGGCGCGTACTGTGGCATATTGGCTGCTACTCAATTTCTACTGTAACACATAAGATACACAAACATACAAGTTTCAATAACCTTTTTTTTTTAAATGCCCTGTTATATATTACACACACACACACACACACACACACACACACACACACACACACACAATTTTTTAAGGCGGGGGGGGGGGAACCAAACTCCAACTTGCCTCCAGGCTACTGGGTTGAACTTACGCCCCTGGGGGTAGTCAATAGGTGCACAGATCAAAATATTATTAAATTAAATTTACATTTAAAACAATACTTTTATTATAAACTATTTGAAATTTTCCTAACACCCATAAAGCTAAAAAATATTTAAAATAAAGAACGGAAAGAAAAATGATTTGTTTAAAATGAACAAGCAATACCAAATAATCTATATAATTATAGTATTGTAGATGCTACACTGTTAAGAATGTACCATGTGAAAAAAAGTATAGTAGTTGTTGTTTGAATATCATTGTGTATTGTCACATAAGAGTGTTTTGGCACATATGTTGTAACACCAAACATTAATTTTATTAATTATTTGTACATCTACCATTAAATATTAACACTGAATTAATCAAGCGTAGTCTGCTGCCATCTACTGGTAGTTTGTACTAATTACAAGGTTTAAGTTGCAGATTCGCTTATTTACTTTGTCCTATTTGTTTCCACCAGTTCCCAACTGCAAATTTCTGGCTCCTAATTAGCTATGTCTTCTTCCTCTTTTTTGTTTACTGTATGCAGTGGTGCCCAGAGGGGGTCAGGTACTAATTACTCAGGCTCAGGCTGCTGAAGGGGCCCGGGTCTGCTGCCTCCCCTCCTGAGTATATCTATACTTAAGGTCAGTGCCATCTTCCCAGTGATATCTTCGGGAAGATGGCTCCCACACATTGACATCAAAGACTCTGGCACATTGTCTAGTGCACATTCTCCATCTTCCAATATATTACTGGGAAGATGGTGCCGGCCGAGGAGGAGGGACCTGCTTCCCGTAAGCAAGGTAGGAGGCGCATGCCCTCCCTCACTTTCTGACAATCAATTACTAATTATTACATTCTGATGGACATGCCCCTTTTAGGCCACACACCCATTCATTAGCAGGGCCCCCGATGGCTCTGACCATCCCTTACTGTATGTTAATGTACACCTCGTATTACCTGGATGTAATGTAGCCTGTCACACTCAGTAGGGAGTCCCATATTGTAGCCTGCCTGGGATTTTGATTTCTTGCTATGTATTCTTTCTATGATACTTTGGGTATATCTACTCCCTTACCACAGATAATGTGTGAATACAAACATGGTACACCAAAACTACAGTCCTCTATACATTCCCCAGCTTACATAATGGAGTCTTTGGAGGAATCTCAGCCATCTTTCTCCTCAGATGACTCCTCTTCCCTTAACTCTGATAGCCTCTGGGCAATTTTCCCTTTTTCCATCAAATGGATAAGAAGTTAGAAAGCATCCAGCTGTCTATTAATGTGATACTCTTGCATCTTGAGTCTAACACAGAATGTATCACTGAGTTGGGCACTACAGTTTATTTTGTCAGGATAACTGCGGACCAGTATCCGTCATACAGAATGTGTGCACACAAGACACTGACAAACATCCTCATCTCCTCAGAGATGCTTCCCAAACAGCCCTATCACTAACAGAGACCATTACCCTAGGCACCAGTAAAGCTCTTCTGGCCTTGGTCACCCAGACAAATGTCGCAGACAGGATTTTCTACCGTAGAGTCCACCCCCCCCCCCCCCCACCCCACACCCAGACCGATAGGCAGGTGACACTCCCACCCTGCCTTCTTAACCACTTAACTGCAATTTTTCCCTTTAAGACTGTTCATAACATTGTTTTGTTAGTTTTTTAAAGTTTTATTTAATATGGTTTAAAAAGTATTTTTCTATATTTAACTAATATATTATGCACATCTGCAAAAACATTTTTTTAAATGGGGGACACACTGGGGCAGCCCGGTTGCATGTGATCTGACCATGTCATTTAAGTTGTTAAGGGAGTTCCTCACAGATGCTCTGGTTAATCAGTCACATGCTACCAGCTACACCAGGCTGCAAGGGAGAAGTGCACTGAGGTCAATTATGCAGTGAAGACACATTTTCTATCCTCCTCACTTCTCTGAGTTTTTCAACTAAACAAGCCTGGTTCCTCTGTAACACACTACTCCAATTGCCACTACTCCAATTGCCACAACTTCAATACTGAAATAGCATCATTGCAGGTTGGAAGGCCTTTATGCTAAATTGACTGGCTTCTGGATTGGTGACGGTGTGGCTGCCCCTTATGTCCAAAACAAGAGGTGAGTGGCACACCCAACTTAATAGTTGGCAGCGACTTTTGTTAGACTCTTACTTGATAGGTCTTCTGCCCTCTTGTCCTGCTGCCCCCCATTGCAAGATAGCATGCAGCTGATGTTGAGTCACAACATGCATGACCCAGGTCATTGAATCAGAACAGGAGAGTCCCATCACTACACAATGTTTTCATTCTTTGCTTTCTAGAATGATGTGTACACATAATGCTAACATTGTTACAGCTGACTACTCCACAATCTCTTTTGAACAGTTCCTCAGGTCTGTCCCCCCCACCCCCCACTAAATACTGCCTACATCATAGTGAGGATTTTAAGGATTACCTGAGACATAATACTAATATACAGTAGATAACTGAGAAGACCTTGATCTATTCTGGGAAGCGTCCAAGACATTGATGAGAGGGCACGTCATTTCAGATATGTCCAGGAAGAATTGGTAATAAAAGGAAGAACGACATGCCTTAAAAAGCAAGTTCCAAGATGCCTATCATTCTAATTCAGCTTACCTAGTTGACTCCAATAAGACCATATATCATAGCCAGCTTCTTGAGGCCTTGCTTTTGTTGGAAGCTCAGAGGAAATTTAAAAAAAAATGTTTTAGATAGAGAGTAAGGCTGGCAAGTGAATGTCTTATATGGTACAGCAGCAAACTAGAAAACATGATGTCCCTAAGATTACACTCTGCTGACACTGGGGAGGAGAAGATTAGACTGGCATGAAATCACTCAAACTGAACAAATCACATGGTTTGAATGGTAACTTTGGGGAATACTATAAACTTATGATGGATGACCTAGTACCCACCATCACTAACCTTTGTCAGTGTCTCTTCAAAGGGGATGTCTCTTACCCTGCCTTTAATGAGGCTTATACCATTTTGATACATCAAACTAATAAAAAAAAGTGAATTGGTTGTTTTACAACTTCCATGGCATTCCTATTGGCATCATGCCCTGAAATTGCTGGCATTTGCAGATGACCTCCTCTTTTTTATGTATAGTCCTCATGACTGCTTCACTAAGATTATGGATAGGATCTCTCAATAATAGTCAGATTTCGGGATTCATGGTTAACATTCAAAAGACTGTAGCTTTGGCCTTGTCCGTCATCACTTGTCCTTCTTCTGCAAGATCTTTAACTCTAACCTGGGCTCCCACTAGTATCCCTTATCTTTGTATCCAACTACCCCAAAATCTCCATACATTATATTCATTGAATAGAACCAAAAAAATTTTGCAAATTTCCTTCCTGGGACAGTCTCATCCTTCCTGAAGCTCTTGTTCCCTTTACAAGTATTAATTCTTTTGCTGACAACTGCATACTCTCTACCAGCTGTCATGACCCAAAATGGATACAAAACATTCTCAGATGATTAAAAAGAAGTGCCCAGACCTGAAAAGTTTTTCATGGACAGGCAGAGTTTTTTTTTTTAAATTCAATAGTTTTTTATTGGTTTTTACAATGTTTTAACATTTAAACATTGCCTAGGGCAAGCATAACATACTTACAACAACCAGACTATAACACTTAAACAAGTAACAACAACATGCTACGGTATTGCAGAGAGAGCATAGTGTGATGTGGTATTAAATATCTCATTCAGAATCATAAATAGCAATAGAGCAGTGGTGATCCAGAATTCCTATATATTAGACCCACATTGTATTATCTTTTATCACGATAACATCGTGCCTTTGGATCCGGCCGGCCACGGGCCATTCACCCCAGAGAACTCACACAAAGACTACTCATATCGGGCAGTTAAATAGATCTAGGGTTCAGCAGTATTCATCCTTGAAGCGAAATAGCGAGAGCTCATCCACCTTCCCCATATAGCAATAAACTTTTTTTCCGCATTCCTGGCCAGATATACGAATTTTTCATGTGCAACCGTAGTATTAACCAGAGCAATCCAGGATTGTGGCGCCGGGGCTTCATTAGCCATCCATAATCTGGCTATGCAAACCTTGGCCAGAGCACTGAGGTTTATAACATATCGTCGACTGGGCGGGTCTAGAGTTTCCTCATCTATAGTTGCCAATATGCAAGAGATAGGTGTAAGTACGGTAGAGGGGATACCCGTACCAACTATGGCCCGTATAACCTCCTCCCAAAACTTCGACACCAGAGGGCATATCCATATCATATGCCAAAAGTCTGCTCCCATAGTGCCGCATTTGGGACATTTTGAGCTGTGGGATCCCCCTATATGTGACAATCGCAGAGGTGACATATATACCCTGTGCAGCACGAACAACTGAATTTGTTGATATCGGACAGATGATGTTGAAAGCCGGCTCGATCCCAGGGCACCCTCCCATATCTCATCCGACACTGGACCTAGGTCAGATTCCCACTTGGTCTTAAGGGAGCTAAGGGGGTCTATATGATGCATTTGAAGTAACCGGCCATATAATTTGGATACTAAGTGACCGGGTCCCACTGTCTGCAACAGCAATTTGACCGGAGAATCAGTAAGCGCCGGCGGGCCATCGGGGAATTGGGCAGACACCGCATGTCTCAATTGAAGGAAGCGATAAAAATACGCTGAGGGGACGTTAAATTCCTGTTGAATCTGCTGGAAAGATCTAAAAAACCCATCAACATACAAGTGTCCCAGTGAAGTCACCCCCCATGGTTCCCACACCTCCCTGACTTGAAGCTGACACAACTCTGGCAATCCATATTTATTGTTCAGCGGAGTGTCAGGGTCAATGCCCTGTCCTTGCAATATCCGATGCGCCAGTCTCCAAACAGTAATATATTGTTTAAAGAGTGGTAGTGCCGATACTTTGACACTTCCACAGAGAAGCAGTCTCAGTGGTGAACCACCTGGGTATTCCTGCAATACCAGCTGAGAATGCAAACTTGAAGTGTCAGATTCATTAACCCATTCCCATAGATGTGCTAGTTGTGCTGCAAAATAATAAAGACGAAAGTTGGGAAGAGCCAGCCCCCCTGAGGTTTTGGGCCTAGTCAGAGTATTAAGTTTCAACCGTGCCCGTTTACTAGCCCAAACCAGAGAGGACATCAAGCCATCTATCTGTTTGAAAGTTTTCTGGGGGATGTATATCGGGGATTGTTGAAGTATGTATAGGAGTTTGGGTTGAAAAACCATTTTTACCAGATTAACCCTCCCTGTAGCCGTCAGGGGCAATTTCCCCCAGACCTTCACCTTATTGCGAAGATAAGATATTTGCGGTGTAATATTAAGGGAAGTAAATTTATGAGGGTCATTGGATATCCATATGCCCAGATACTTAAAGGAATTCACCCATCTTAGCGGGAGAACAACCAATGGGGAGGCAGGGACCTCACCTTGAAGCGGAATAATGGAGGATTTCTCCCAATTGATCAGGAGCCCTGAGTAACATCCGAACTTATTAATAATATCTAAAATCTTAGGCATAGACTCAGCATAGCGATCCACAAATAGCAGGATATCATCGGCATAAAGAGCTATTTTCTCCTCCCTGGTGCCCACGGTGTATCCAATAATCTCAGGGTTCGCTCGCAGAAGACATGCAAGGGGTTCAATGGCTATAGCAAACAGGGTAGGGGACAATGGGCATCCCTGACGAGTGCCTCTGGACAACGGAAAGGAATGTGACACAAAGCCATTCACCGTCACTCTAGCCAGGGGAGAGGAATACATCAGGCGGACAAATTTGATAAAGTTAGGGCCTATACCAAACTTGCGCATGACCCTCCACAAGTACTCCCACTCCACGGAGTCAAAGGCCTTAGCGGCGTCTAGTGATACTACTATGGATGAGGGTGCCTCACGGGGGACCTGTAGATGGGTAAATAATCGTCTGAGATTAATGGATGTTGATTTATTGGGCATAAATCCCGTCTGATCTGGGTGTATGATCTGTGTAATTACCTTATTTAATCTACATGCCAGGATTTTGGCCAGAATTTTGATATCGGTCGGTAGAAGGGAGATAGGTCTATAAGAATCAACCTTCCTATGGTCCTTATCGGGCTTCGGAAGGACAATAATCAATGCCTCCGCCATAGATAATGGGAGGGATTCCTGTGTGAATATTTGACTATATAGCTCAAGCAATTGGGGGACAAAAAAATCTAAATGGCGCCTATATAGCTCAGACGGTATGCCATCGGGCCCTGAAGCCTTCCCATTGGGGGCAGCACTGATCGCATCCGCAATCTCCTCCGGCGAAATAGGTGCCTCGAGGAAGTCATGCGCCTCACCAGTCAGCAAGGGAAGCTGTATAGTCTGTAAATATTCGTCTAATTGCATCGGGGTACAGTCCAGTTTAGAGCTATATAAACGTCTATAGTACGACACGAATTCCGACGCAATCTGTGGGGTCTGCACTACAGTGGTACCGTCTGGGGCCTCTATTTCAACCACGGTATTAGCGGATCTCTCACCTCGTGCCAAAGAGGCTAAATATGATCCCGGCCTATCCCCGGAGGCGTAGAAGGTGTGAGAGGAGAAGAGGAGTCTATGCTGAGTCTTTTCCATTAGACATTCCCTCCATTCCCCCTGCGCTGTCAACCATGCAGATTTGGAACTATCCAAGCAATCCTGTAAGTATTTTACCTCAGCAGCAACACTCAAGGTCTCTAGCTCGGACTCCCGGTGCCTGAAAAAGGTTTTTAAATTAGCCACTCGTTTAATTAGGGTTCCCCGCAAAAAGGCCTTGAACGCATCCCATAAATTAGAGATAGGTTGCCCAGCCTTATTTATCTCAAAAAATTCCCGCCACGCAGTCACCAAATCGGAGCCATCTCCCATATGTACTAGCCAAAACGGGTTAAACTTCCACACCGCCTGGCCTCTAGAGCAGCCAAAGTCCAGGGTCAATGTTAAAGGGGAGTGGTCCGATATACCCCTAGTCTCATATTTGCTATCCTGGACCCTAGGAATCAGATCGTTCGAGAGAAGGGCCAGGTCAATCCTAGAGAACGAGGAGTGGGAATGTGAGAAGCATGAATATTGTTTAGCAGATGGATGTCTCAGTCTCCAGGGATCAACCAGGCCCAGTCCCGACACAACCTCAGCAAAATCATTTCTACCAGAGTGTGGACCAGAGGGATTGGTGGAGAATCTATCCATCGCTTTATCTAAAACATTGTTGAAATCCCCCACACAAACCACGGGTATACCCGGTGACAAGGCCATAAATCCTGCAACCCTTTTTAGGACATCTGAGGAGTACGGGGGGGGCACATATACGGACAGCAAAAGCAGAGGGGTACAGTGGATTTTACACTTTAAAAACACATATCTTCCCCATGGGTCCGTTTGTACTGACTCCAGTACAAAGGGAACTGCCTTCTTTATAAGGATAGAGACCCCCCGAGAGGCAGAAGTGTGTGTGGAATGGAATGCCCACCCTACCCAAGGTCTTTTAAGGGCAAGGGTCTTACTGCCCACCAGGTGGGTCTCCATAAGACATATCACATCAGCGGCATATTGCTTAATTTGTCTAAGCACAAGGGATCTCTTGATCTTGTCATTGAGTCCCCTTACATTCCATGACACCAACCTAAGTCCAACCATGAGGGGTCGTTTTGATAATAAGAGAGGCTACAGCCAGCAGCCAGCCAGATCCATCTTCTCTGTATACAAGAACAAGGCACCACCGCTCAATGAGTAGATTCGTAAGCCACACACACTCAAATTTCGACCATCCATACCAGAAACAACCATAGCCAACAACTTCCCCCCTCCCCCCACCCTGTATACTACTCCCAACCTGCAGCATACTTGGATCCCTGAACCTAATACCGGCTCAAGCCCAGAGCACACACCTTGTTATACCCTGGGTGGAGCCAGAAATACAATGGCCCTAAGAAAGAGAAAACAAAACACAAACAAAACAAAACTTCCCCAGCCTGTAGACTAGTTCGCCCCCATAGGATAGAAAAAGAGGCGAGATATACAAAGTCACCCCCCGGGACTTAAGATCAAATATAATCAGGTATATTCGGACCGCCGATATATCCCTCCTCTCCCCCGGCCCCCCACCCGACATGTCCCAGCATTATTAATATAGTAATTGCCTGTATAAGAAGAATAACAAGACAGAAAATCAGGTAAGTAATTAACCCCCCTACCACCCTCATATCCTCAGGGAACAGCATAGATAGTTAAACATTTTCCCCCACATCCTGCATCACTCCAGTAGATATGCATATAATCTTATCCTGTACATAAAATCTTTTGCCACACAGTCACAGGAATTAATCACTCATCAGCAAGGGCCCGTCTCGCCGGGAAGCGTCTATCCAGCCACATCATCGCCTCACGAGGAGCCTCAAAAAACTTGGTCTCCCCATCAGCTACCACTCGTAATCGTGATGGAAAGAGCATGGCGTATGGCAGTTCAAGTTCCCGGAGTCTCCGCTTAACAGGCAGAAACTGAGCTCTATCTTTCTGCACCTCCACCGCAAAGTCTGGGAAGACCGATATTGGCGACCCGTTCCATTTTAGGGGGCCTTTCGTGCGAGCAAGTTTCAGAACAGTGTCCCGGTCGCGGAAGTGAAGGAACTTGGCGATGAAGGTACGAGGCGGGGCCCCCGGAGGCAACGGGCGCATCGGCACTCTATGAGCTCGTTCTATGGTGAAATGCGGCGAGAATTCATCGGGTCCAAATGCCTTCCGAAGCCACGCCTCTAGAAATTCCTCAGGAGATGAGCCCTCCTCCTTCTCGGGCAGACCGATGAAACGGACATTGTTGCGACGTAAGCGTCCCTCCATATCCGTTAGTTTTTTGCGCACATCAGTCATTTGAGACTCCAAAGTGTCAGTACGCCGCCCCAGCGGAGTGACAGTATCCTCGACATTGGAGATACGGGTTTCGGCCTCACCCACCCTCTCTCTCACCCGTTGTAGGTCCTGATGTATAATGGAGAGATCAGACTGCACCTGCCCGATTTTGTCAGCCAAGCGGGCCTCGCTTGCTGTCACGGCGTCCACCACTCTTTGTAACGCAGCATCAGGTGGTTCTGATGAGACAGAGCTGTATGCAGGAGAAGGGGGCGAAGACTCATCTCGTGTAGTTTCCCTCCGCTGTTGTTGGGGACCGGGGTTGCGGATAAACTTTTCCAATGCGCCTGCCGCCGCGTTTTGTTGACGGCCTTTCACCATTTTGGATAACACGATGCCACCGTATATGACCGATTATAATCAAAGCAGTGCAGGCAAGAGAGGGGGCGCAGGCAGCGGCTCACTATGTGAGGGCCAATAGACGCAGGACGGATATATATATATATAAAAGGACCAGTGTTCCTGATAGTGTGGCACTATAGAATTGGTAGTTATGGTCAGGATCAGGGGATCAAGCAACTTCTCACCTGCATAAACGAGGCAGAGCAATGCAGGTCTGCATTATTATCCTTTGCCAGCCACTAGTCAGGTCTGGCTGCTCAGGCTGCATATAATAGTGTCTGGCAGGAGAGGTGTGGACTGGAGCAGAGCTGAGCCCAGTGCCAACCTCAAGATGGCGCCCGGAGAAGCCCACAGTCAGCCCAGCCTGTGTTATATCTCACAGGGGACCAGGGCTTTTGTAGCAGGCAGAGGGGGTATCAGCTGTCCGGCTCATAGGCCGCTCCGTTTGTGGGTTTTTTTTTTGTGCAGGGCTGTCAGGGGCGGGTGGCGGAGCCCCGTGCGCGCGGCCCGCCAACCGCAAGATGGCGCCCGGCGGTCTCCCGTGCTCTGCAGGGCCGCGACAAGCGCCCTGGTCGTCCGGCAGAGAAGCAGAGCAGAGCGGTATGTTGTGCGGGTGACGGGGCCCCCACGGTATCTCTTCGCCGGCCGCAGGGTACGCTAGGAGAGCCGGGCGGGAGGCGACTAGCACAGCTCCCTTGCAGCAGGATCCAAGATGGCGCCGGCCTCGTGCAGGACAGGATCAGCACAGCCCTTCTTTCGTACCCAGCAGGTACAGTGAGCACAGGATCCACTTGGAAAGGGGCTCAGAACGGGCAGCAGAGTTTCATAAAGCCGCACAGGGCCGTTTATGCAGTCTCACAGGGGGTGCCAGGATGTTTTCAGGATATTGTCGGCTGGGGAGCTAGGATAGCACGTCCTACTCCATTACTCGTCAGGCCACGCCCCCCCGACAGGCAGAGTTTTTAAAACAAAAATTTTGGCCCACTTGCCAGTCTACACAAGTCAGAACATTTTTAAATACAATTTTGTAATACTTCTTAAATATTAAAAGACCTTTGCTCATCTAAACATAAAAAACCTATGGGGAGATGTAAGATGAGCTAGTCAGTGTCAAATATGCTATAACCATGACAGTATGTATGAAAGCAGATAATCACTTTTCTCTACGGTATCTTCAAACATCTAGCGATTTGGCATCACCATAAATTTTATGGAAACGGAAAATCATTTAGATGTATTAAAAAATTATTTTTTCATATATCAGGAGGTAAATTCGCCCCTGTTTTCACCTCTATACACAAAGTGACGCACAGTATATTTTTCTTAATTTTTTTATATTTTGTGATATGCTGAGAATTTTTTGCTAAATTGGACAACAGTGTAGAATATTACACAAAACAAAAACAGAATTATGTTTAAAATCAATGTGATCTGCAGCTAAAGTATAGTTCAAAAAATAAACTGAAGACATGCAATTCAAAGTATTTGCCTTATTATTATTATTATTATTATTATTATTATTATTATATGGTATTGGTATAGTGCTAGCCTTCCTTACAAAGAATGTTTAATCATTCATATTAGTCTTTGTCAAGGGAATTAATAAAAAATCTCTACCACAAATATCAAACTATTTTTAATTTTGGCCAAGGCCAATGAGGCTGCCAGTGAGTTTTTAACCAGTGAGGCGAGGCTGGAGTACCTGCATGAATTCCACATAAACACAAAGCGAACATACAATTACTTCACAAATGCAGTGCAGTGGCTGAAATGGAACCCATGGCCTTAGTGGTAAGACAGCAATGCTAACTCTTGTACCACTGTGCCATCCCAATCTTCAGAACTGAAAGTCTCACAGTCTGGCCAATGTAGGTATGCCTTTGCTTAAATGTTTGGATAAAACTGGGAAGTAGGTAATAGTTTGGACTCGGAGGTGCATCTTCTATGGATTATGGCAGAGGTTCCCAAACTGTGTGCCGTGGCTCCCTGGGGTGCCTCAGGACAATTGCAGGGGTGCCCTGGGTTGGTGGTCCAGGACCAATTCAAATTATTCATGGTCAATATAATAGGCAAAACCAGTGCTGGTGGCTGCCAGTCATAAAATATGTGGCCAAACAGAAGCAAATCTTGTCCCTCACCACACAACTGTCCCTAAGGATGACATAAAAATGCGATCTACTTACTGTAATATTTCTTTCTAAATTTCTCAATAAGAAATTTTTGGCCTAGGCGTGCCGTAAAAATAAATTCTGATATTCTAGGGCGCCGTGATTCAAAAAAGTTTGGAAACCACTGGATTATGGGGTTAATTTTTTTCTACTTGAAATGTCATTGCTTTTATTGAGAAACATAAATGTGTCATTACTCATTGTTAGAGTGTTACTGCTTTGTTTAAAACAAATACAATAAGAGATATTTGTTCCTATACAATGACCCAAAAAAATCTTAATACAACCACAGATTTTGGGCCTGTGCTACTATGTTCTGCTCCTATGAGGTACAAAACTTCCTGAATATCTTGCAGCAAAACAGTAAATTAAAGATAATACAGTGTGGCCCAGATTTAGCAAGCCTTGGAGAGTGATAAATTGCAGAGTGATAGTAGCACCAACCAACCAGCTCCTAACTGTCATTTTTCAAACACAGCCTGTAACATGACAGTTAGGAGCTGGTTGGTTGGTACTATTTAACACTGTGCAATTTATCACTCCCCAAGACCTGATAAATCTGGGCCATATATTTGAAATTTAATTATATCTCTGATTTTGTTGTGGTTTGAGGCACAAGGTTCTGTAAAAAGATAATTTCTCTTCTGTTCTTAAATGTTTCTGTATTTATCCAATTTTTAAAATGGCAGGTAGATCAGTGGTAGAAGATAAGTACAGCAGCCTCAGTAATAGCCTTGCTTGTACTCCATCCAGTGTGTGTACCAACTCCATCCCAGTCAAATGCTGCAAAGTCTCCGCACTGTCTGGGGCTTGCCTCTGGAATGTAGCCACCTCCAATGCAGTACTGTAACATTAACAGAGTGATTAATATTTAAATAAGTACAGTTAGAGGTAACAATTTGTTAGTAGGAAAAGAAACTACAGTATGATAGCAAACATTTTCTAAAAATCAGACCTATCATTAAATAAACACGTAGATTACACTGGTTGGCCTTTCTTTTATGCCCTACCATTTAGAAGCTTTAAGCAGGACCTGAGGGCACCCTGAGTGCCCCTCTTCCACTGGTCCAGTCATCAGAAAAATCTGGTGGGCAGAGGGGTATGCGGGGTAGAATCTAGGTAGCAGAGTCGAATAAGGGCAAAAATATGGTGAACAGATCAGTATGTGAGGGAAAGCTCTTGTACAGAGGAGCACGTGAAGGCAAAGCTGACAGGAAGCAGGGGCATATGAGAAAAGAATGGTGGGCATAGAGTGGCATGTTGGAAAAAAAATTAATGGGCAGGGGTAGGTATGTGAGAGAAATTATATTGATCAGAGGGTTGCACGTAAGAAAAAAGCTGGCAAAAAAGGCATGTGTGGGATAAGCTGGTGGGCATGTGAGGTAAAAGCTGGTGAGCAGGTGGCATGTGAGGGAAAAGCTGGTGTTCAGGTGGCATGTGAGGGAAAAGCAGATGGTCAGGTGGCATGTGAGGGAAAGGATAGTGGGCAGGTGGCACATGAGGGAAAAGCTGGTGGGCAGGTGGCATGTGAGGGAAAGGATAGTGGGCAGGTGGCATGTGAGGGAAAAGCAGGTGGTCAGGTGGCATGTGAGGGAAAGGATAGTAGGCAGCTTACACGTGAGGGAAAAGCTGGTAGGCAGGTGGCATGTGAGGGAAAAGCAGGTGGGCATGTGAGGTAAAAGCTGTTGAGCAGGTGGCATGTGAGGGAAAAGCAGGTAGTCAGGTGGCATGTAAGGGAAAGGATAGTAGGCAGCTTACACGTGAGGGAAAAGCTGGTGGGCAGGTGACATGTGAGGGAAAAACAGGTGGGCATGTGAGGTAAAAGCTGGTGAGCAGGTGGCATGTGAGGGAAAAGCTGGTGTTCAGGTGGCATGTGAGGGAAAAGCAGGTGGTCAGGTGGCATGTGAGGGAAAGGATAGTGGGCAGGTGGCACATGAGGGAAAAGCTGGTGGGCAGGTGGCATGTGAGGGAAAGGATAGTGGGCAGGTGGCATGTGAGGGAAAAGCTGGTGGTCAGGTGGCATGTGAGGGAAAGGATAGTAGGCAGCTTACACGTGAGGGAAAAGCTGGTGGGCAGGTGGCATGTGAGGGAAAAACAGGTGGGCATGTGAGGTAAAAGCTGGTGAGCAGGTGGCATGTGAGGGAAAAGCTGGTGGGCAGGTGGCATGTGAGGGAAAAGCTGGTGAGCAGCTGTCATGTGAGGGAAAAGCTAGTGGGCAGGTGGCATGTAATGGAAAAGCTGGTAGGTAGGGGGGCTATGAAAGCGGAACTTATGGTGTTCATAATATTTGTTTTGTTTATTTAAAAACAAAAAACAAAACAGAATTTGGCGCCAATGCGGAGTTGAATGCAAATCCCTTTGAGAGGGTATCTTGCTTGTTTCTGCTCTATCCGATTACCAAACACATGCAAGTACAAGCAATATAGAGTCATCTATTTGTGACTGAAGCTTTGTAAATGGACTGTAACATGGCATTCTCACACAGGCAAAGTTCAAACAAACCAGGTGTGTCGACAGAATTGTGTGCTCTTTGAGCTTCTGGCCATGCCCCCTCTCCGTCTGTCTCCAGCATCTATCTACCGCTGCTCTGCTAAGCAGCAAGTGACAGGAGCCTCCCAACTGCCCCCTCCCCCCCCCCACCGCAGGACACTGCTGCACATGGGTGGGACAGCGGGACAGTCCCAAAAAAGCGGGACTGTCCTGCAAAAATCAAAAATAAAACAGTAGAAACAAAGATTTTTAGGCCGGAGTTAGGTACAAAGTGGGCACAAGCAGAGACAGTCATGGCAGCCTACTGCTAACGCGAGTATTCATATGGCTTAATGCATATGGCCGAACTACCCACTGTTTTTTTTAGCCAGAACTGTCATCATTGGCATTTACACCCAACTAAACTTTTTGGTGCATTGTGCCAGAGAGAGAATTGCCCCCCCCCCCCTTTTTTTTTCCAATAGGGACATAAGGCGCATGCCTTGTGGGGAAGGGGCATGACATGATTGATCCCAGAGAAATCCCATGCTCTTGCAGCCACACACTATATAGATCTGCTCAGCCGCAATGCTGATCATTTTTTCACAAAGTACAAAGTAAGCATCAAATAGTTTTCTCTCTGTCTTAGAATTCTCTAGCTTTCTATGTAAGGGCAGATAACTCAATGAGTGTCTGACTGCAATGCAACAGACATTGGGTATGAATCCCGGGTATGTCAGTATCTTGAAATGTAATAAAGGACAGTGTGACTGAATAACAAAGAAATCTCGAATTGAGTTCATGAATGTTGTATAGGTATTAGCGACAGAAGCGGTGGGGGAAGGAGAAAGTGGCGGTCAGGAGATGCTGGGCTTCAAAATGGGGGTAAGCTGCAAGTGAAAGTAATTAAAACAGATAATTGACAAGTGCCGCCAACAGCGCCCCCTACCCTGCATTGCTATATGCAGCGCTCCCTCCGCACACACCTAGTTAAGGCCCTTCTTACACCTATCCCACGATGGGTGCAAAAACACCATCATATAAAGGTGTCCGATCTCCATACACATGCCCTAAACGAGCACGGAAGCCTTTCTACATGGCCAAGACACTCCCGGTATACTCCACTTGCCACTAGGAACGCTCATTGCACAGATAGAGAGATCCGGCCACACACCGGCCACTCTCATATCCTCCATCATGTACAGTCAGCTGATAACCACAAAAGTGTCTGCAGCCGGAACTGCATCCAACTCATAATCAGACTCATATGCATCTAAATGTTATATTAAACAGGGATGTAGTCAATATCCCGGCTGTCAGGATCCCGGGGTTCAGGATTCCGATGCCAGAATCCCGACAGATGGGAATACCAACAGCGCTCGCCAGGGCTATTCCCACTCCACGACACCCATAGATTGGGAATATAACCTGTGGCGAGCGCAGTGAGCCCGTAAGGTGACTTGTAGCACTCGCCCCGCTGCTGGCATCCTGGCGGCCAGGGTATTGACAGCCGGCATCCTGTCCGCCGGGATTACATATTCATCCCATTAAACGTAAGTCTATATATTCACGAGGTTAGTGACTATTTGGAATGTTTCACTTGTTTCTCTATGACTGGCAGCAACTTACATGTTCCGAATTACAGCCATCGGTCACTTTCACTCCGGGACATAATGCCAGTGCTGCTTTTTCATTGTTAAACACACGGAATTGGACAAAACCAGCAGTGAATTCATCTGCAAAAGAAAGTTATAAAGTTTCATTGTCATTAAATATATAGTATAAAGGGCCCTACACACTGGGCGATTTTAGCGATTTTAACGACCAATGATATTATCGTTGGTCGATTTTTTTTTTATCAACGATTTTTGTATACACACTGGACGATATGACAGTACATTACATCTATATTGTCCAAATTGGCTGGCATGTATAAACGATGATAGACCAATGATGAACAACTGCGGGAATGCGCATCGTTCATCATTGATGCATACACACTGAACAATATGAATGATTTATCGATCATTTTTGAACGATATCATTCATATCATCGTTTCTCTGACGTCTTAGTGGATGCTGGGAACTCCGTAAGGACCATGGGGAATAGACGGGCTCCGCAGGAGACTGGGCACTCTAAAAGAAAGATTAGGTACTATCTGGTGTGCACTGGCTCCTCCCTCTATGCCCCTCCTCCAGACCTCAGTTAGATTTCTGTGCCCGGCCGAGCTGGATGCACACTAGGGGCTCTCCTGAGCTCCTAGAAAGAAAGTATATGTTAGGTTTTTTATTTTACAGTGAGACCTGCTGGCAACAGGCTCACTGCAACGAGGGACTAAGGGGAGAAGAAGCGAACCTACCTGCTTGCAGCTAGCTTGGGCTTCTTAGGCTACTGGACACCATTAGCTCCAGAGGGATCGACCGCAGGACCCGTCCTTGGTGTTCGTTCCCGGAGCCGCGCCGCCGTCCCCCTTACAGAGCCAGAAGCATGAAGATGGTCCGGAAAATCGGCGGCAGAAGACTTCAGTCTTCACCAAGGTAGCGCACAGCACTGCAGCTGTGCGCCATTGCTCCTCATACACACTTCACACTCCGGTCACTGAGGGTGCAGGGCGCTGGGGGGGGGGGGGGGGGCGCCCTGAGCAGCAATAAAAACACCTTGGCTGGCAAAATAATCACAATATATAGCCCCAGAGGCTATATATGTGATAATTACCCCTGCCAGAATCCATAAAAAAGCGGGAGAAAAGTCAGCGAAAAAGGGGCGGAGCTATCTCCCTCGGCACACTGGCGCCATTTTCTCTTCACAGTGTAGCTGGAAGACAGCTCCCCAGGCTCTCCCCTGTAGTTTTCAGGCTCAAAGGGTTAAAAAGAGAGGGGGGGCACTAAATTTAGGCGCAATATTGTTTATACAAGCAGCTATTGGGGATAATTCACTCAGTGATAGTGTTTATCCCTACATTATATAGCGCTCTGGTGTGTGCTGGCATACTCTCTCTCTGTCTCCCCAAAGGGCTGTGTGGGGTCCTGTCCTCAGTCAGAGCATTCCCTGTGTGTGTGCGGTGTGTCGGTACGGCTGTGTCGACATGTTTGATGAGGAGGCTTATGTGGAGGCGGAGCAGATGCCGATAAATGGGATGTCGCCCCCTGTGGGCCGACACCAGAGTGGATGGATAGGTGGAAGGTATTAACCGACAGTGTCAACTCCTTACATAAAAGGCTGGATGACGTAACAGCTATGGGACAGCCGGCTTCTCAGCCCGCGCCTGCCCAGGCGTCTCAAAGGCCATCAGGGGCTCAAAAACGCCCGCTCCCTCAGATGGCAGACACAGATGTCGACACGGAGTCTGACTCCAGTGTCGACGAGGTTGAGACATATACACAATCCACTAGGAACATCCGTTACATGATCCCGGCAATAAAAAATGTGTTACACATTTCTGACATTAACCCAAGTACCACTAAAAAAGGGTTTTATGTTTGGGGAGAAAAAGCAGGCAGTGTTTTGTTCCCCCATCAAATGAGTGAATGAAGTGTGAAAAAGCGTGGGTTCCCCCGATAAGAAACTGGTAATTTCTAAAAAGTTACTGATGGCGTACCTTTTCCCGCCAGAGGATAAGTTACGCTGGGAGATATCCCCTAGGGTGGATAAGGCGCTCACACGTTTGTCAAAAAAGGTGGCACTGCCGTCTTAGGATACGGCCACTTTGAAGGTACCTGCTGATAAAAAGCAGGAGGCTATCCTGAAGTCTGTATTTACACACTCAGGTACTAGACTGAGACCTGCAGATAGTGCTGCTGCAGCGTGGTCTGTAACCCTGTCAAACAGGGATACTAGTTTGCGAACATAAGACGTCGTCTTATATATGAGGGATGCACAGAGGGATATTTTGCCGGCTGGCATCCAGAATTAATGCAATGTCCATTCTGTCAGGAGGGTATTAGAGACCCGACACTGGACAGGTGATGCTGACTTTAAAAGGCACATAGAGCCTTATAAGGGTGAGGAATTGTTTGGGGATGGTCTCTGGGACCTCGTATCCACAGCAACAGCTGGGAAGAAAATTTTTTACCTCAGGTTTCCTCACAGCCTAAGAAAGCACTGTATTATCAGGTACAGTCCTTTCGGCTTCAGAAAAGCAAGCGGGTCAAAGGCGCTTCCTTTCTGCACAGAGACGAGGGAAGAGGGAAAAAGCTGCACCAGTCAGCCAGTTCCCAGAATCAAAATTCTTCCCCCGCTTCCTCTGAGTCCACCGCATGACGCGGGGGCTCCACAGGCGTAGCCAGGTACGGTGGGGGGCCGCCTCAAAAATTTCAGCGATCAGTGGGCTCGCTCACAGGTGGATCCCTGGATCCTTCAAGTAGTATCTCAGGGGTACAGGCTGGAATTCGAGGTGTCTCCCCCCCGCCGTTTCCTCAAATCTGCCTTGCCGACAACTCCCTCAGGCAGGGAGGCTGTGCTAGAGGCAATTCACAAGCTGTATTCCCAGCAGGTGATAGTCAAGGTGCCCCTACTTCAACAAGGATGGGGTTACTATTCCACACTGTTTGTGGTACCGAAACCGGACGGTTCGGTGAGACCCATTTTAAATTTGAAGTCCTTGAACACATACATAAAAAAATTCAAGTTCAAGATGGAATCGCTCAGGGCGGTTATTGCAAGCCTGGAGGAGGGGGATTACATGGTATCCCTGGACATCAAGGATGCTTACCTACATGTCCCCGTCAGATTTGTGGTACAGGATTGCCATTACCAATTCCAAACACTGCCGTTTGGACTGTCCACGGCACCGAGGGTCTTTACCAAGGTAATGGCAGAAATGATGATACTCCTTCAAAAAAAGGGAGTTTTTAATTATCCCGTACTTGGACGATCTCCTTATAAAGGCGAGGTCCATGGAGCAGTTGTTGGTCGGAGTAGCACTATCTCGGGAAGTGCTACAACAGCACGGATGGATGCTATACATTCCAAAGTCACAGCTGGTTCCTACCACACGCCTGCTGTTCCTGGGGATGGTTCTGGACACAGAACAGAAAAAAGTGTTTCTCCCGCAGGAGAAAGCCAAGGAGCTGTCATCTCTAGTCAGAGACCTCCTGAAACCAAAACAGGTATCGGTGCATCACTGCACACGAGTCCTGGGAAAAATGGTAGCTTCTTACGAAGCAAAATTCCATTCGGCAGGTTCCATGCAAGAACCTTTCAGTGGGACCTCTTGGACAAGTGGTCGGAATCGCATCTTCAGATGCATCGGCTGATAACCCTGTCTCCAAGGACCAGGGTATCTCTACTGTGGTGGCTGCAGAGTGCTCATCTTCAAGAGGGCCGCAGATTCGGCATACAGGACTGGGTCCTGGTAACCATGGATGCCAGCCTTCGAGGCTGGGGGGCAGTCACACAGGGAAGAAATTTCCAAGGACTTTGGTCAAGTCAGGAGTCGTCCCTACACATAAATATTCTGGAACTGAGGGCCATTTACAATGCCCTAAGTCTGGCAAGGCCTCTGCTTCAAAACCAGCCGGTACTGATCCAATCAGACAACATCACGGCAGTCGCCCATGTAAACCGACAGGGCGGCACAAGAAGCAGGATGGCGATGGCAGAAGCCACAAGGATTCTCCGATGGGCGGAAAATCACGTCTTAGCACTGTCAGCAGTGTTCATTCCGGGAGTGGACAACTGGGAAGCAGACTTCCTCAGCAGACACGACCGACACCCGGGAGAGTGGGGACTTCATCCAGAAGTCTTCCAACTGTTGGTAAACCGTTGGGAAAGGCCACAGGTGGACATGATGGCGTCCCGCCTAAACAAAAACCTAGATATTGCGCCAGGTCAAGGGACCCTCAGGCAATAGCTGTGGACGCTCTAGTGACACTGTGGGTGTACCAGTCGGTTTATGTATTCCCTCCTCTGCCTCTCATACCAAAGGTACTGAGAATAATAAGAAAACGAGGAGTAAGAACGATACTCGTGGTTCCGGATGGGCCAAGAAGAGCTTGGTACCCAGAACTTCAAGAAATAATATCAGAGGACCCATGGCCTCTACCGCTCAGACAAGATCTGCTACAGCAGGGGCCCTGTCTGTTCCAAGACTTACCGCGGCTGCGTTGGACGGCATGGCGGTTGAATTCCGTATCCTAAAGCAAAAGGGCATTCCGGAGGAAGTCATTCCTACGCTGATAAAAGCCAGGAAAGAAGTAACCGCAAACCATTATCACCGTATTGGCGAAAATATGTTGCGTGGTGTGAGGCCAGGAAGGCCCCAACAGAGGAATTTCAGCTGGGTCGTTTTCTGCACTTCCTACAGTCAGGAGTGACTATGGGCCTAACTTTGGGTTCCATTAAGGTCCAGATTTCGGCTCTGTCGATTTTCTTCCAGAAAGAACTGCATTCACTGCCTGGAGTTCAGACATTTGTAAGGGGAGTGCTACATATTCAGCCCCTTTTTTGTGCCTTCTGTGGCACCTTGGGATCTCAACGTGGTGTTGAGTTTCTTAAAATCACTTTGGTTTGAGCCACTTAAAACTGTGGATTTGAAATATCTCACGTGGAAAGTGGTCATGTTATGGGCCTTGGCTTCGGCCAGGCGTGTGTCAGAATTGGCGGCTTTGTCATGTAAAAGCCCTTATCTGATTTTCCATATGGATAAGGCAGAATTGAGGACTCGTCCCCAGTTTCTCCCTAAGGTGGTATCAGCTTTTCACTTGAACCAACCTATTGTAGTGCCTGCGGCTACTAGGGACTTGGAAGATTCCAAGTTACTGGACGTAGTCAGGGCCTTAAAAATTTATATTTCCAGGACGGCTGGAGTCAGGAAAACTGACTCGTTTTTTATCCTGTAGGCACCCAACAAAATAGGTGCTCCTGCTTCTAAGCAGACTATTGCTCGCTGAATTTGTAGCACAATTCAGCTGGAGCATTCTGCGGCTGGATTGCCGCATCCTAAATCAGTAACAGCCCATTCCACGAGGAAAGTGGGCTCATCTTGGGCGGCTGCCCGAGGGGTCTCGGCTTTACAACTTTGCCGAGCTGCGACTTGGTCAGGGGCAAACACGTTTGCTAAATTCTACAAATTTGATACCCTGGCTGAGGAGGACCTTGAGTTCTCTCATTCGGTGCTGCAGAGTCATCCGCACTCTCCCGCCCGTTTGGGAGCTTTGGTATAATCCCCATGGTCCTTACGGAGTTCCCAGCATCCACTAGGACGTCAGAGAAAATAAGATTTTACTCACCGGTAAATCTATTTCTCGTAGTCCGTAGTGGATGCTGGGCGCCCATCCCAAGTGCGGATTGTCTGCAATACTTGTATATAGTTATTGCCTAACTAAAGGGTTATTGTTGAGCCATCTGTTGAGAGGCTCAGTTATATTTCATACTGTTAACTGGGTATAGTATCACGAGTTATACGGTGTGATTGGTGTGGCTGGTATGAGTCTTACGCGGGATTCAAAATCCTTCCTTATTGTGTCAGCTCTTCCGGGCACAGTATCCTAACCGAGGTCTGGAGGAGGGGCATAGAGGGAGGAGCCAGTGCACACCAGATAGTACCTAATCTTTCTTTTAGAGTGCCCAGTCTCCTGCGGAGCCCGTCTATTCCCCATGGTCCTTACGGAGTTCCCAGCATCCACTACGGACTACGAGAAATAGATTTACCGGTGAGTAAAATCTTATTTTATTATCGCTAAGTGTGTAGGGCCCTTAACATGCACTAACACATACATACACATAGATGCGCATTAATACTTAACATACAGTATATGTATATACACACCAACAAATACACACATATATATACCCACTAACACATTCTACAGAACACTATCTGTTTTGTAAGTAACTAAGTCAAAAGAATTCTCTGTTTTATTGCAATCATTTCTTTTCTGGCTTTAGGGAAATGCCAATAGTGTCATCCTCTTATCCAGACTATCTCTGTCCTCAGGCATAGTGGTGCAAGGCTGAATTACAGAGCTCAGCCTATAGGCTCTGGTGGGTGGATAATGGTGGTAGTTACTGCTTCAGTGTAATTATTGTATTTGTTGATCTTGGTTTTATATATTATTTATGTTTTCTATAGTACTGACTCTACTCTACTGATTATGATTTGTTTGCTGCCAGCCTGACCATAGAGTGTTTAACATTATACTGCCTGTATCCAGCCCTTGATCTTGGAGTGCATGATTGGCAGAGCCATAACAGGGCTGCAACCCTGTGCCAACCTTGACCCTGGCTAAGACAACAACCAATGGCAGCACAAGGGAGTCTGGGCTGCCGAGACTACGACGTCACAAAGCGGGTGGGCTACCAATGCTGGCGACTTCATCATTGCCTGGAAGGTACTCGGGAGCACCGGGAGGCTGCAGAGACTGCAGGGTGCCTGCCTGGAGCGTCTGAAAGACACTCCGCCCAGCACTGCAGCACAGATCCTGCTAGCCAAATGCAGGACCATGGGACAGTAATGGTGCTGCCCCCAGAGCCTTGTTATCTGTGGGGCAGCGCAGCTTGCACATCCCTAGTTACAGTCCTGATGGTTGGTGTAGCTGGTATGCAGCCACCTCTGACCCCAGAATGCTCATCATACTGTATCCAGTCTTTGACACCTGAGTGTATATACCCACTGCTCCTTGTCAAGGTAGGTGTGTTGAGTGGTTACTGTGAATGTGAATCGCTAGTGCTGGATGTGACTCTGGGCCTGATCAGAAGGGTACACTGTTTCATTAACAAGTGCATATTTGTAAGCAGCGGCGCTACACATATATGTTAATAATGCAGCCAATGAAATTTGTACAGATATTCCTATCAGTTGTGTCTCTAATCCACAGCTTGCGTACAATGATGCGCCTTCAGTCATAAATTGGTCACACCATCAAGCATCTGAACAACCCTGGGACTGCTCAGAATGTCCATTGGAAGAAAGCCGCTGGAGCCATTGCAATTGAGTCTTTAGAATGCAGCTGCTGACTGTAACAAGCCTGTGACATGCCTGCGCCTGGGTAGCCACTCCCCTGCGCCTGGGTAGCCACTCCCATATATCTACTCATAACCCCCCCTGACTGTCCTTCTCTCACTGCGACCGCCATTGGTAAACAATCATGATGCGTGCGCAATGGGAAAAACATCAGCCAAACATTGGCATAGCATCTGCCTCTAAATCACGCCCCTAACTCCACCCTCAGCTCAATCTGTGGTTCCATCCACTTATATGCAAATTCTGCAGGCACCAACCGCTGACAATGAGCCGGTACTTTAAAATTAGGTAGCCTCACTTTGTGCCTTAATTTGTAAGGGGTATTACTGTGTGGGGCACAATATGGATTTTGGGGCATAACTGTGGGGGGCATAATTTGGTGTCATGGGAATAACTGTGGGGCATAATATGGTTTCATTACTGTGTGGGGCATAATATGGTGTAAGGGACATAACTGTGGGGAAGAATTTGTAAGCGGCATTATTGTGAGGGGCATATTATGGATTCAGGGGCATAACAGTGGAGCATAATATGGTGTGAGGGGCATAGCTGGAGTGTAAGGTAGTCTTTTACTGCAAGGTCATATCGCTTTTATCAAGACCATGCCCTTTGCAGTGAGGCCACATCTTTTTTGTGCACGCAACGTCAGTGTGCGCAAATTTATTTATTTATTTTATTAATGACCTTGGCACATTTTTACTGTTTGCACTGGGAGCCAAATTGTCTAGAAACTGCCCTAGGTGCCTGCATATCCTGTAGATATCCAGGTTTGAAAGTGCATGAGGTCCTGAAAGTGTACCTATGAGAACTGTTTGCTGATGAGAATTTGCTTAAGGTTTGGGCCATATCTATTAATTATTGGGTTTTTGATCTGATAATTGTAATTTCTCTTATGTCCTAGAGGATGCTGGGGTACAGTATTAGTATCATGGGGTATAGACGGGTCCACCAGGAGCCATTGGCACTTTAAGAGTTTAATAGTGTGGGCTGGCTCCTCCCTCTATGCCCCTTCTACCAGACTCAGTTTAGAAACTGTGCCCGGAGGAGCCGGTCACAGCTAGGGGAGCTCTACAGAGCTTCTTTAGAAAAGTTTATTTAGAGTTTGTTTTTTTACAGGGAGGCGGCTGGCAACAGCCTCTCTGCATCGAGGGACTGAGGGGGGGAGCAGTGTCCGCCCTGCGGGGTCTTGAACCACTGCCTCCGCTGACTGGACATTGAGCTCCAGAGGGGACAGATCGCGCCCCGCCACAGGGGAACGCTCACCCCGGCAGCCAGCCGCCACCCCCTCAATGAGCTGAAGTGTGGCGAGTTAGTCACTGTCCCCCCTTACAAGCAGGGGGTTAGTGTGAAGAGGGCGGCTTAAGGGTGGGAGCGCGGTATTAACCGCACTCCCGGATGGCTCAGTGGTACTGCGGTGCGACGCTGTGAGGGGCGCCCTGAGCCAGCAAGGTACCCTACACTGACCATTTCCAGCCTGTCGGGGTCCGTGGATCTCAGCCAGCATAAAATTCCTCAGGCCAGTATAATCTTCAAGAGCGGGAAGACAGCACCATTGAAGGGGCGGAGCTTCTCCTCAGAGCGGACCCAGCAGCGTTCAGCGCCATTTTTCCTGCCTGCAATCACTTCTAGTGGATGTCCAGGTCCCTCCAGTGCAACTCCAGCTATCTGTACGGTACCAAGGGGTTGTAGAAGGGGGGGGGGGGGGAGGCTGTGTTATAGGCTGTGTCACCTATTAAGGGACACAGTCAGCGCGGGTTAGGGTCTCCCTATACCTCTAATAGCGCTGCATGTGGGTTGGCTCCAATCTCTGTGTCTCTCTGCCATTCTTGGGGGAAACTCTGTCTAGTGAATACCCTGTGTGTTTGTAGGGTGTTTGGTGTGTGTGACAACATGTCTAGGGACACTGTTTCATATGCTGCAGAGAATTTGTCTTCCCAGGAGGACTCCATACCATGTAATCAGGATTGCACTGTTGTAGCGCAGATCCCTGCTAGAGAGCCAGAATGATTAGTCTCTCTGATGGGGACTATTTCTCAGATTTCTGACAGGGTTGCTAGGACTGAGCATGCCACTCAGATCCTACAATCCTCTATGGTTGTGTGGTCTAATACTGCTTCCTCGGATCCCCTGTGGTACATTCTCAAACAACGTGCACTTGCATTTCTTACGCAGGATGACACGGACATCGACTCTGACACTGCAGATGGTGACGGGCATGTGTCGGGGGGGACAGCATCACTTGCTAGGGGGGTGCAGTTGATGATTGAAGGTGTGAGGGATATTTTACATATTTCTGACACAACTCCTGAACAGGTGGAGGAGGCCTTCTGTACAGATAATAAGTAGCCCCCCCCCTCACCTTCCCGGCATCCAAAGTATTAAACGCTATCTTTGAAAAAGCCTGGGAAACTCCGGAAAAGAAATTTCAGATCCCTAAGAGGGTCTTGGTTGCTTTTCCCTTCCCAGAGGGAGATAGAAAGAAGTGGGAGTCTCCGCCGATGGTTGATGCCTCTGTCTCCAGGCTGTCAAAATAGGTGGTTTTACCAGTCCCCGGATCTACTGCGTTGAAGGACCCGGCAGATCGCAAGGACTAAAATTCATTTACACGGCTTCCGGGGCTATATTGCGGCCTACTATAGCCTGTGCTTGGATTGCAAAAGCTTTTGCCAGGTGGTCAATCACTCTGCAGGAGGAGTCGACTTCGCTGGATAAGGGTGACGTTGATGTATATTTACGCCATATTCAGGATTCTGCAGGGTTCCTGGTGGATTCCATGAAGGACCTGGGTTCCATGGCTGCGGGGATATCCTCCATGTCCGTCTCGGCTCACAGGGGTCTCTGGCTGCGCCAATGTCTGCGGACGTGGAATCCAGGAAGAGCGTGGATGGTCTACCCTATACTGGTCAGGCTCTCTTTGGGGAGGCGTTGGATGCGTGGATTGCCACGGCTACCGCGGGTAAGTCTACTTTTCTCCCCTCAGCTGCCCCAGCTACGAAGAAGCCCTTTACACCAGCCATGTCACAGTCCTTTCGGCCCGCAAGGCCTAGAAAAAACAAGCCGTCGAACACCTTCTTCAGAGGTGGTGGTGCCAAAGGAAAGAAACCTGCTCCCACAGGTTCCCAAACCCAGAAGCCCGCTTCTGATACGCCTAAGTCCTCTGCATGACAGTGGACAGCTAGGCCTGGAGGAGGGTCAGGTGGGGGCAAGACTCCGGCAGTTCAGCCACATCTGGGTGTCGTCTGGACTGGACCCCTGGGTACTGGATATAGTGTCCAGGGGGTACAGACTGGAGTTTCAAAATCCCTCACCTCACCGTTTCTTCAAGTCAGGCTTGCCAGCTCTGCTGGCAGACAGAACAATTCTTCTGGAGGCCATCAGAAAATTGGTGGTGTCAGAGGTCATTGTTCCAGTTCCACCTCAGCAGTGGAAGAAGGGTTATTATTCGAACCTTTTTGTGGTACCAAAACCGGATGGTTCGGTAAGGCCTATTCTAAACTTAAAGTCTTTGAACCCTTATCTCAGGGAGTTCAAATTCAAGATGGAATCTCTGAGAGCTGTCATCTCAGGACTAACGGAGGGGGAGTTCCTGGTGTCTCTAGACAACAAGGATGCTTACCTCCACATTCCCATTTGGTCGCCGAACCAGGCATATCTCAGGTTTGCACTATTGGACGATCACTATCAGTTTCAGGCGCTGCCGTTTGGCCTCTCCCCAGCACCAAGATTTTTCACCAAGGTGATGGCGGAGATGATGGTTCTCCTCTGCAAACAGGGGGTGAACATAATTTCATATCTGGATGATCTCCTGATCAAGGCGTCATCCAGGGATTGGTTATTGCTATCCATCGCGCTCACGACGCAGCTGCTCCGGAAGCACGGCTGGATCCTGAACCTTCCAAAGTCTCATCTGGAGCAGACAAGGAGGCTGTCTTTCCTGGGAATGATCCTCGACACGGAAGTACAGAGGGTATTTCTTCCTGTGGAGAAAGCATTGGTGATTCAAACAATGGTCCGGGATGTCTTAAGGCCTACCCGGGTGTCGGTTCATCAGTGCATCCGCCTTCTGGGGAAGATGGTTGCCGCCTACGAGGCTCTGCAGTACGGCAGGTTTCATGCTCATCCTTTTCAGCTGGACCTCTTGGATCAGTGGTCGGGCTCTCACCTACACATGCACAAGAGGAATCTCCTGTCTCCGAAAGCCAGGATTTCATTCCTCTGGTGGCTACAACTTACGCACCTTCTGGAAGGCCGAAGGTTCGGAGTTCAGGACTGGATCCTTTTAACCACAGATGCAAGTCTAAGAGGTTGGGGAGCAGTTGCTCAGGGGGAAACCTTCCAAGGAAGGTGGTCGAATCAAGAATCCCTTCTCCCAATAAGCATCCTGGAGCTAAGGGCCATGTACAACACACTTCTGCAAGCAGCACACCTTCTACAGGATCAAGCTGTTCAGGTGCAGTCGGACAACGTGAACACAGTGGCCTACATAAACTGACAAGGCAGAACGAAGAGCAGGGCTTCAATGTCAGAGGTGTCAAGAATCCTCCTCTGGGCAGAAAGGCACGCTGTAGCGATGTCAGCAATTTTCATTTCGGGAGTAGACAACTGGGAAGCAGACTTCCTCAGCAGACACGATCTCCATCCAGGAGAGTGGGGCCTCCATCCAGAGGTGTTCGAGAAGGTAACCGGTTGGTGGGGGGTTCCTCACATAGACATGATGGCCTCCCACCTCAACAAGAAGCTGGGGAGGTACTGTTCCAGGTCGAGAGACCCTCAGGCAGTGGCGGTGGACGCACTGGTAACACCGTGGGTGTTCATGTCAGTGTATGTGTTCCCTACACTTCCTCTGATACCAAAGGTTTTTCAGCTGGTAAGTTGAACAAAGGTTCCGGCAATCCTCATTGCTCAGGACTGGCCAAGGAGGGCTTGGTATGCGGATCTGCTGGATCTTCTGCTGGAAGATCCAAAGCCCTTGCCTCTTCGGGAGGATCTGCTACTGCAGGGGCCGTTCGCCTATCAAGACTTACCACGGCTATGTTTGACGGCATGGCGGTTGAACGCCAGATCTTAGCTCGGAAAGGTATCCTGAGTGAGGTTATTCCTACCCTGATTCAGGCTAGGAAGGGAGTAACGTCTAAACATTACCACCGTATTTGGAAGAAATATGTTTCTTGGTGTGAATCCAGGAAATTCCTTGTGGTGGAGTTCCACCTTGGCCGTTTTCTCCTTTTCCTGCAAGCAGGAGTGGATATGGGCCTGAGATTGGGCTCGATCAAGGTCCAAATCTCTGCTTTGTCTATCTTTTTTCAAAAAACAATTGGCTGTCCTCCCTGAGGTTCAGACCTTTTTGAAAGGGGTTCTGCACATCCAACCTCCCTTTGTGGCGCCAACAGCTCCCTGGGATCTGGATGTGGTGTTGCAGTTCCTAAAATCAGCTTGGTTTGAGCCTCTACTGGAGGCTGACATCAAGTTTCTCACCTGGAAGGCGGTCACTTTGTTGGCCTTGACTTCTGCCCGACGCGTGTCGGAATTGGGGGTTATATATTGTAAAAGTCCTTATCTGATCTTCCATGAAGACAGGGCGGAACTTAGGACTCGTCCACAGTTCCTGCCTAAGGTTGTATCGGCTTTCCATATCAACCAACCTATTGTGGTGCCAGTGGCTACTGACTCCTCAATTGCTTCAAAGGCCTTGGATGTTGTGAGGGCTTTGAAGATCTATGTGAAGAGGACAGCTTGTCATAGAAAAACTGACTCTCTCTTTGTCCTCTATGATCTCAAGAAAATTGGGTGTCCTGCTTCTAAGCAGTCGATTTCACGCTGGATCAGGTTCACTATCCAGCATGCATATTCTACGGCAGGATTGCCGTGTCCGAAATCGGTTAAGGCCCACTCTACTCGTAAGGTGGGTTCTTCCTGGGCGGCTTCCTGGGCTTTTCCGAGCTGCTACTTGGTCTGGTTCGAACACATTTGCTAAGTTTTACAGGTTCGATACTTTGGCCTCTGATGACCTCAAGTTTGGTCAAGCAGTCTTGCAGGAGCCTCCGCGTTCTCCCTCCCATACTGGGAGCTTTGGTACATCCCCATGGTACTAATATGGACCCCAGCATCCTCTAGGACGTAAGAGAAAATAGAATTTTAATTACCTACCGGTAAATCCTTTTCTCGTAGTCCGTAGAGGATGCTGGGCACCCGCCCAGCTCTTGTTTTCCTGCATCGGTTTTATAGTTCAGTACTGCTTGGTTCCTAGGTAAGTTCTGCATTATTTACTGTTTCAGTACTGTTTCAGCTGTTGCATGTTGGCCGGATTTGTGTGTTGTGTGAGCTGGTATGAATCTCGCCACTATCTGTGTAATTCCTTCTCTTGAAGTATGTCGTCTCCTCGGGCACAGTTTCTAGTCTGAGTCTCGTAGGAGGGGCATAGAGGGAGGAGCCAGCCCACACTATTAAACTCTTAAAGTGCCAATGGCTCCTGGTAGACCCGTCTATACCCCATGGTACTATATGGACCCCAGCATCCTCTACGGACTACGAGAAAAGGTTTTACCAGTAGGTAATTAAAATCCTATTATATTATCACCACTATTCACGACAATAAGAAATTAACATTAATCTGAATGTAATAAAAGCCACATGCAGGCCCGGCGCCACCCGCTCAGCAAGGTCTGCAAAGCAGGGAGGCGCTGGGCTACAGAGGCGCTCTCCCTGCTCCGCAACCATACTGACGAGCAGCGCCTGCCTCACTGTAACATGCTGCTGCGCCGCCGGCCGTACAGAGGATCTTCATCTCGGATGATGATGGATCTCCTCCTGCAATAGGGCCCTCCCCCCTTCCTGCTCACTCCTCCCTGAAGACACAGCACAGCAATCTCCAGCATGCCCGCTCTCTCCCCTCCCTCTCCATCACGTGATACACACTGACCTCAGGAGGAAGCAGCGTGAGGAGAGGAGCAGCACTAACAGCCAGCCACACGAGGAGCAGTGGCTCAGGTTAGTGCAGCTGCTGCAGATAAAAACAAAGGGGGGGAGACTGTCCTTTTACTGTGTGCTGGGAGGGGGAGGGGGGTCCTTTTACTGTGTGCTGGGAGGGGGAGGGGGGTCCTTTTACTGTGTGCTGGGAGGGGGAGGGGGGGTCCTATTACTGTGTGCTGGGAGGGGGGTCCTATTACAGTGTGCTGGGGAGGGGGGGGGGTCCTATTACTGTGTGCTGGAGAGGGGGGGGGGTCCTATTTCTGTGTGCTGGGAGGGTCCTATTACTGTGTTCTGGGAGGGGGGGGGGGTTCTATTACTGTGTGCTGAGAGGGGGAGGGGGGGGTCCTATTATTGTGTGCTGGGAGGGGGAGTGGGGTCCTATTACTGTGTGCTGGGAGGGGGGGGGGTTCTATTACTGTGTGCTGGGAGGGGGAGGGGGGTCCTATTACTGTGTGCTGGGAGGGGGAGTGGGGTCCTATTACTGTGTGCTGGGAGGGGGGGGGGGGTCCTATTACTGTGTGCTGGGAGGGGGAGGGGGGAGTCCTGTTACTGTGTGCTGTGGAGGGTGAGGAAGTCCTATTACTGTGTGCTGGGGGCGTCCTATTAATGTATGCTTGGCGAGGGGGGTCATTATTCTACTTGTGGAAGGGGGTCCTATTACTCTGCGCTTGGGGAGGGGTGTCTAATTAATCTGTGCTTGGGGGGATCCTATTAATGTGGGAGGGGGAGGGGTGCCCTATTCTGTGCTTGAGGAGGGGGGTCATACTAATGTGTGCTGGGGGAGGGGGTGTGTCCTATTAATGTGTGCTTGGGGTGAGGGTTCATATTAATGTGTGCGGGGAGGCGGATGCAGGGTAGCGGCGATGTAGTATGTGGGGAGTGTGGTTCAGGGTAGCAGCTGCAGTGTAGTATGCGTGGAAGGGGGGTAGGGATAGTACCAGGGCCGGCGCTACCCGCTCAGCAAGGTCTGCAATGCAGGGAAGCGCTGTGCTGGATAACGGCCAGCAACTATGTCAGCGTCTTGTAATGAGTCAAATGAACTCATTACAAGCCGCCTGTGCTGTGTGCGCCACCGGAGGAGAAGAGGAGCAGCGTCAGGGGAGGTCCCGGAGGAGAAGGAGGGAGGGGGACTGGAGCCACAGCAGCGCTATGTAATTGGTAGTGGCGCCGCTGCAGCTGTCCCTCTCCTTCCGCATTGGCTGGCTGGTGCTGCTGTGAATGCTAGGATGCGCTTCCCTCATCCCAGCATTCACAGCGGCGGCGGCCAGCCAATGCGGAAGGAGAGGGGACTGCTGCAGCGGCGCCACTACCAATTACACTGCACTGTTGCAGCTCCCTCCTACCCCTCCCTCCTCCTCCTTCTCCCATGCCCGGGATCTGCCAGCACGATGAACCTGACTGCATGAGCCAGCGCGGAGAGATGGTAAGTATCATCTATTCTGTCTGTCTCTCTATCTATCTCTGTGTATCTATCTATCTATCTATTCTGTCTGCCGTAATGTGTAAAAAGGGGACGCTGTCTGCCGTAATGTGTAAAAAGGGGGACGCTGTCTGCCGTAATGTGTAAAAAGGTGCTGTCGTACAAAGTTGCATCCAGGCATTGCCCCTGGACGCACCTGTGTGGTTTGTGGGTCCACCTGAAAATGGTGGAAAGAATGAAAAACAAATCTGACTTATTCTCACTTTGGGACCTCTTCTTTAGCTGTTAACATTCGGTTGAACTCGATATTGAGAGTTGGGTACATCATGATGTGTTTGCATTGGTGCAGGTGTGCGCAGAAATCTGCTTATCAAGTGCAATTGGAAAGTGCAGTATACATCCAGTTACTAGTATGGTGATAGCGCCTCTGCCACCTCAAGGGATCAGAGCATTTGTGCAAATACTAGCGCTCAGTTTGGTCGTAACTCAGCAATTCATTTTATTGTATAAGTAACACTGTGTAATGTGACTGATGGACACTATATTGTGCGTTGTAATGTGAATTGGTACTATTCTGTGGTCGAGCCCCTTCCCCATTAAGCCACACCCCTAAATTTTTGGTGCGTGCCTTAGGCGCGCATCTGTCCCTTTTACGTGTGTGAGGAAGGGCGCAAATTCATTTTTTGCAGGAGGGCGCCGAACACCCTAGCACCGGCCCTGGCCACATGCAATCATTTCACTTGCATATTTGGCTCCCACAGCAAATCTGCGGATCTGGGGTCAATTGCTGGGAAAGTTTGCAGAATGTAGCCCACATGCAGCAGCGGCTAACCCTTCAGATTCTGATGCCGCTTTCTGGATTTTGGTAAATCTGACAGCAGATCTGGCTTTCATTGTGATGAGATGTGACATGTTAAAACTGTCATCATGTATACATGTTAGTACTTCGATCATTCTATACAGAATATCAGGCGTTCCTCCACTAGGATACATGATACCCATAACGCAATTTTACAGTCTGTCTAAAACCCACTAAAATAGCAACTTAGCAACATTAAAAAGTCAGATATAAAAGGCTATCTTGCAGTTTACATGGTCCTTATTTGATGGGTGAATAATCTGGTTTCTTCTGTTTCCAATTTTCAATACATACTTTTCCTCTGGTGTAAGCAGTACTTCAAAATGAAATCATAAAGGGGACATCCCATGGCGTAGTAATGTCATATTTATTGAAACAGTTACAGATAATAAAATGACAGGTAAAAAATGGCTGCGTAACGCAGAAGACCGTTTCAGAAAGGCACAGTAATACGCATTAGGGGTGATATTCCTACTCCAAATGCTGTTCCTTCTGATATCACAGGTCCCTTTAATGGTCCTCAGTGGCAGTAGCTCTCTTCAGTGCACAACAACGCATTTCAACTATTTAGGGCCTGATTCTCAGAGGGACGCAGCCGCGTCCATCTGGTCTGCGCACGCACACTGGCAGTGCGCGTGCCACAGTGTGATTGACAGCATCGGCCGTTTGCGGGGCGGTGACGCGACATTGTGGGGAGGCAGGATAGGCTGACCATTTTCGGGACGGCTAGCACGCCGATTAAAAAATGGCGGTCGACCGCTTGACAGTGCAGCCAGGCTACGCTGCCAGGGCTCTACCTTAGTTTAATGCGTCTGAAATCCAGTGGCAGAAGTTCGTCCCAGTTGTCCGGAGGCAAGATAAATATTGGTGCACCCCCTATTTCCTTTATTAAGATAAATAAATGTATGTCTGTGTGCGTACGTGCGCGTGCGTGTGTGTGGAGTGTTCTGAAAAAAATGTATATACTGTATTTATACATTTAATTGTCTTTTATTTTAAATCACACAATTCTTAGCAGTCATTCCCAGGATTAGAACCCATGACCTGTTACACTGACAGCAGACACTTACTTATGGAGCTATTTGCTCCTGTACAGGAAGCATGAGAATTCTAACTATATGAAGTTACGTGTAATTGTCAGAGAAGTATCTTCATATAGTTAAAATTCTCATATTTCCTATACAGGAGCAAATAGCTCCACTAGTAAGGTGTCTGCTTCCAGTATAATAGGTCGTGGTTTCTAATACTGGGTATGACACTTGTAAAATGTGTACCTACAGTATAATAAAGAGGGTGTGATTTGTAAAGTGCAGGGACCAGTGAGGAAGTTGGCCACTGAAAAGACAGTGACAGATATCAATTAACTTAATTCAGTGGTGCCACAGAATGGGAGTAGAGGTGACCCCTTCAGAGCAGGAGCCCGGCGGCAGATGACTCCGTTGCCTCCCAGAGTTCTGCCTCTGCTGAAATCTAATTGCGGATGCATCAGGAGGCAGCCCGTCACACATGCTGGGCAGCCCCCAGCATTGAGGAGATGAATGCAGGTCGCTGCAAATGCCAGCTCTGAATCAGGCCGTTCGGGCCTAATTCAGACCTGATTGCAGCAGCAAATCTGTTAGCTAATGGGCAAAAACCATGTGCACTGCAGGTGGGGCAGATGTAATATGTGCAGAGAGAGTTAGATTTGGGTGGGTTATATTGTTTCTGTACAGGGTAATACTGGCTGCTTTATTTTTACACTGCAATTTAGATTTCAGTTTGAACTCACCCCACCCACATCTAACTTTTTTTTTTTTTTGCCCATTAGCTCACAAATTTGCTGCTGCGATCAGATCTGAATTAGGCACTTGGGGGGGTCATTCCGAGTTGAACGTAGCTGTGCTAAATGTAGCACAGCTACGATCGTAAACTCAGACATGCGGGGGGATGTCCAGCACAGGGCTAGTCCGCCCCGCATGTCAGTGCCGCCCTCACCCCCCCCCCCCCTTCCCCCGCACAAATACAAAAGCATCGCACAGAGGCGATGCCTTTGTATCTGTGGAGTAACTCCCGGCTAGCACAGCTCCTGCGGCTGGCCGAGAGTTGTATCTCGCTGCCGCTGGCCTCAGCGGCTGCGTGATACTTTACGCAGCCGCCAAGCCACGCACCCCCAACGGTCCGGCCGCGCACTGCGGTGCCGGCGCATGCACAGTTCCGATCCGATCGCTGCCCTGCGACAAACTGCAGCGAGGGATCGGGTCGGAATGGCCCCCTTAGTCTTTATCAAGGTGTGCCTATGTGCTTTAGAAACCAGATATATATATATCCACCTATTGCCCCTTCATTTTGCACAATCTGATCTGGGCTTATGTAATTTAACATTGTTTGGTTGTAACAGTGTTTTGGTGGTAATTAGGCAGCAATGTGGTATGTATGAAACATAAACATTTATTGAATGTTTTTTTTAACTGCACAAAATGTACAGAGCCTCAGAAAGGAGGCACAGCATTGTATATGCACCAAATAAAATAGTCAATAGGAATCTTTCATTATTTCTTTTTAAACATCTGCATAAATTCCAGAAACAAAAAACTTACTTCTTCCATTTGGTGAGTAATAATTTGCTGCCTTCTCTGCATTGCCAAAATCATACACAACAGGTACTGCAGGTCCATTGTTTGCTGGGCAACTGCCAGTATTGTATATAACTGGGTATTTCTGAAAGATGATGAAGATAGAGTTATACTCTGGATACAGTGACGGATTTTACCTATGACCTGCAGGCAGGGCCGGTGCAAGGTTTCTCGGCACTCTAGGCAAAACTTAAGTCTACTCCCCCCCCCCCCTCCTCATTCACGTTACATTACAATAGTGCCTCTTATTGATGTTACATCACACAGTAGTGCCCCTTATTCACGTTAGATCACACAGTAGTGCCTCTTATTCACATTACACCACAGTAGAGCCCATTTACATTACACAGTCCATTCACGTCATGCCACACAGTAGTAGTGCCCATTATAACACATTATGTCATACAGTAATGCTACTTATAGATTTTGCCACACAGTAATGCCCCTTATACATTTTGCCACACAATAGTAATGCCCTTACACATTATGCCACATTGGCTCGTGGATGGCTCCAGATTTAAAATGATGGTGTTGTTGTCTCTGACATGGCTGTGTGTACTGGCCAGTGCATCACCTGTAAACAGTTGGCGCGTAAAATAAAAAAAGGGGTCCTGTACTGGAGCAAAAATGCTAATATATATATATATATATATATATATACATACAACCTTTTTATAATACAGTAAATCTATTTCATGAAAAGTGACTGCCTATTATGTTTCTTTCTTTAGTTATAGTTGCAAATGCTAGTTACACCCCTTCGTGTGTGTGTGTGTGTGTGTGTGTGTGTGTGTGTGTGTGTGTGTGTGTGTGTGTGTGTGTGTGTGTGTGTGTGTGTGTATGTGTATACATATATGTATATATATATATATATATATATATATTTATTTGTGTCACGTATCCCTTTTCCTATTTATAGAAATGTTAAAAACATTTTTATATATATGTCTGTTGGGGTGATTAACAGAAAATATATAAGGGGGTCCACAAGATGATACTATATATATATATATAAATTATATATGTACATGCTCAAGTTCAGAATCTGGTATTACCATTACATGTCTATGTGGATAGTGAAACCCAGTGTCATAGTGGTCACCCACTGTAGTAGAACCCCTTATACTATCTAGTACTGGTGCCCCTTTCACCTTATAGCACACGGTACGAGCTGAAATTCACATTATAGCACACGTTACGAGCCGAAATTCACATTATAGCACACTGAATGAGCCAAAATTCACATTATAGCACACTAAATGAGCCAAAATTCACATTATAGCACACTGAATGAGCCAAAATTCACATTATAGCACACTGAATGAGCCAAAATTCACATTATAGCACAATTCACATTATAGCACACTGAATGAGCCGAAATTCACATTATAGCACACTGAATGAGCCGAAATTCACATTATAGCACAATTCACATTATAGCACACTGAATGAGCCGAAATTCACATTATAGCACACTGAATGAGCCGAAATTCACATTATAGCACACTGAATGAGCCGAAATTCACATTGTAGCACACTAAATGATCCAAAATTCACATTGTAGCACACTGAATGAGCCGAAATTCACATTGTAGCACACTGAATGAGCCGAAATTCACATTGTAGCACACTGAATGAGCCGACATTCACATTGTAGCACACTGAATGAGCCGACATTCACACTGTAGCACACTGAATGAGCAGACATTCACATTGTAGCACACTGAATGAGCCGAAATTCACCTTGTAACACACTGAATGAGCCGAAACTCACATTGTAGCACACTGAATGATCCAAAATTCACATTGTAGCACACCGAATGATCCAAAATTCACATTGTAGCACACTGAGGGGGAGATGTACTAAGCCTGAAAAGTGATAAATTTCACAGTGATAAACTGCCAGCCAATCAGCTCCTAACTACCATGTCACTGGCTGTGTTTGAAAAATGACAGTTAGGAGCAGATTGGCTGGTACTTTATCACTGTGATATTTATCACTTTTCAAGGCTTAGTACATCTGGCCCTGAATGAGCCGAAATTCACCTTGTAACACACTGAATGAGCCGAAATTCACCTTGTAGCACACTGAATGAGCCGAAATTCACCTTGTAGCACACTGAATGAGCCGAAATTCACATTGTAGCACACTGAATGAGCCCAAATTCACATTGTAGCACACTGAATGAGCCGAAATTCACATTGTAGCACACTGAATGAGCCGAAATTCACATTGTAGCACACTGAATGAGCCGAAATTCACCTTGTAGCACACTGAATGAGCCGAAATTCACATTGTAGCACACTGAATGAGCCCAAATTCACATTGTAGCACACTGAATGAGCCCAAATTCACATTGTAGCACACTGAATGAGCCGAAACTCACATTGTAGCACACTGAATGAGCCGAAATTCACATTGCAGCACACTGAATGAGCTGAAATTCACCTTGTAGAACACTGAATGAGCTGAAATTGTGACAGCAGGGACAGCCAGAGTGACAGCAAGGACAAGAAGAGAGAGAGTCACGACAGGGAGAGAGAGTGATGACAGGGAGAGTAATGACAGGGAGAGAGAGAATGACGACAGGGAGAGAGAGTGATGACAGTGACAGCAGGGAGAGAGAGAGTGACGACAGTGACAGCAGGGAGAGAGTGACGACAGTGACAGCAGGAAGAGAGTGACGACAGTGACAGCAGGAAGAGAGTGACGACAGTGACAGCAGGAAGAGAGAGAGTGACGACAGTGACAGCAGGGAGAGAGAGAGTGAAAGTAGGGACAGTAACGACAGGGAGAGAGGGTGACAGCAGGGGAATATTACCTGACTGTGGTCGGCAGAAGCACCCATGGGCAGCGGCGGTGATAAGGAGGCCTTTGGTGCAGTGAGGTCCGTCTGACCGCCATTTGTTGTGGGTGTGCGGCGGGCGGCTGATGGCTGGCGGTGGTGAGCGGCTGGTGGCTGGCGGCAGTGAGCGGTGGGCGGCTGGCCAGGGACGTAAGTTAATACCAGGCGCCCGGAGGCAAAAAAAGATCATATTGCCCCCCCCACTCGGCCCAGTTCAGGTATACACACAAAGCCACATATACACGCATACACACACTTACATATATAAAAACACACACCCAGCCACATTTACACATACACACACACATTATATCACTTATACGGGATCCGGTCAAGATGCCGCCGGACGGAATCCCGGCGGTCGAAATACCGACGCCGGAATCCCGACCGCCGCAATCCCGACATATTCTCCCTCCGTGGGTGTCCACGACACCCATAGAGGGAGAATATAATAGTGTGCCGAGCGTAGCGAGGCAGCGTGGCGAGCGAAGCGAGCCCGCAAGGGGCTGCGTTCCGCTCGCCACCCCTGTCGGGATTGTGTGGTCGGGATTCCGGTGTCGGTATTTCGACCGCCGGGATTCCGACCACCGGCATTTAGTACTGATCCCACTTATACACACATAGACACACACACATAGCCACATATCTACATACTCACAGTCAGACACACGCAGCCACATTTACACACACACACACACACACATATGTCCCCACACTGACACTCTCCTCCATCAGTTCCATCTTCTCACCAGTTGACGGGCAGCTGTGGTGTCAGCATGTGGGAGCTGGAAACGGGTAGCTGCGCTGTGTGACGGGAGCCGGCCATCCGTGATCCGGAAGACTGAGCTGGGCAGCTGCGCTGTCAGGGGGACGGGAGCCGAGCAGCCGTGGGGTGTCATGCGGGAGCCGGGCTGACGGCGGTGGGCGGCTGTGAGCTAGTACAGCGCTCTACACAGCCGCCGATCAGGGACAGGAGCACAACGTGCAGCAGGATGGCCATTTCCCTCGCCTCCTGCTGCACATTTTCATTTCCAGGTCAGTGGAAGAAGTGACGGTATACCATACCGCTGTATACCGCCCCACTTCGACCACTGTGTGTGTGTATGTATATATATATATATATACACATACACACAGTATATATATTATATATATATATATATATATATATATAAATTTAATATATAGTAGCATTTTGTGAACACCCTTACAGATTTTCTGTCAATCATCCCCACCCCTTATATATGTTGTGCCTACCACCCTGCCCCCCCCCCTCCTCCTTTATATAAATTATACCCATTAACCCTTATGTAGTTTAAGATCAAGATGCCATACACAATTTTTACATACTTCTTTTGCTGACAGTGGCTGGGACTGTCTTTGCTGTGCGGTTCCACGGCAGCACTGCGTCGCTCCTCTCTATACAATGAACAATCAGGGGCAGGAGGTGAAGCGTGCCCGGGACAGGCAACACACAAGGGAAGGAGCCAGGAGCAGGTGGGCGGCCAGCTGCTGGTGGTAAACGGTGTCCGCTGAGGGAGCATGGAAGGCTGGGGGCAGCGATCAGACCTCCCCGCCTATGGCTGCAGGGGGAGGAGGGAGAGGACGATGCTGCTGCCTGCCCGGACTTTAGGACACAGAAGCATCACGCAGCTTTTCCTGCTTGTTGCCTGGACCGCCAGCAGAGGGGGCGCGGCAGATGTCAGTGGCCGGGCCGGGGTTGAGGCCGGGGTTGAGGGTGACTGATTGTGGTGGCTGCGGCCGCCTAGACCCGCACTGCAGCCGCCGCTAGCCAGCCCAGCACAATGATTTTTAAATAAAACTAATTCCGGAGGAGCGTGCCGCCCTCCAATGGCTGGCGCCCATAGGCAGCTGCCTAAAGCTGCCTAATGGTAGCGCCGGCCCTGCCTGCAGGACTGCAGTTTCCCCCCGAGGTAAAGTCCATCACCTCAGCTCATGTCAATGAAGCCAGATGCAGTCCGTGACTGGGGATAAGGGGGATGATTGCTGCACTAGAATTGAGATATATATATATATATATATATATATATATATTGATAATGCTGATTTATATACAGGAATGAAAAGCTATACCTTAAACACACTTTAAATACACTTTACCATGGAGCCGCTGCGGCTGCTATACTTAATACACACTCTACGTACTCTTTACGCTGTTAGCGTAAAGAGTCCCGTACAGTGTACGGACTTTGCGCACAAATGCCGCGCTGATGGTACAAAGTACACACAGCGCATACACACCCAGAGATACACTGCAAACCCTTAACAGCTATGCAATGCGATAATATAATAATTAGTAATGAGCGGGTTCGGTTTCTCGGAAACCGAACCCCCCCGAACTTCAGCCTTTTTACACGGGTCCGAGCCATGCTCGGATTCTCCCGTGTGGCTCGGGTAAACCGAGCGCGCCCGAACGTCATCATCCCGCTGTTGGATTCTCGCGAGACTCGGATTCTATATAAGCAGCCGCGCGTCGCCGCCATTTTCACACGTGCATTGAGATTGATAGGGAGAGGACGTGTCTGGCGTCCTCTCCGTTATAGTAGAAAAGACACAGAGTGACTTAGTTATAATTGTGGGGAGGATTGGGGACGGGGAGCAGCTGTTAGGGAGTACAGTGCAGGGTTTTGATTATAATAGTAGTGACCACCAGTTTAATCCGTTGGTTCTCTGCCTGAAAAAAACGCTCCACCATATCTGTGCTCAGTGTGCTGCACGATATATCTGTGCTGAGTGCACTGCTCACACTGCCTAATTGTGGGGACTGGGGAGCAGTTATTACAGGAGTACAGTGCACAGTTTTGCTGACAGTGACCACCAGTTCAGTATACGTTTGTCTGCCTGAAAAACACTCCTGTGGTGGCTTTTTTTCCCTTCATACTAGTTTAGCAGTCTGCTGACAGTGTCCACCAGGTCCGTTATTATTATACAGTATATATATATATAGCAGTATGGTAGGCCACGGCTGTACCTACCTCTGTGTCGTCAGTGCACTCGTCGTCCATAAGTAATATAATAATACTATACTATCCATCCATCTACATTGTATACCTGTGGTGGCTTTTTTTTTCTTCATACTAGTTTAGCAGTCTGCTGACAGTGTCCACCAGGTCCGTTATTATTATACAGTATATATATATATATAGCAGTACGGTATGCCACAGCTGTACCTACCTCTGTGTCGTCAGTGCACTCGTCGTTCATAAGTAATATAATACTATACTATCCATCCATCTACATTGTATACCTGTGGTGGCTTTTTTTTTCTTCATACTAGTTTAGCAGTCTGCTGACAGTGTCCACCAGGTCCGTTATTATTATACAGTATATTATATATATATATAGCAGTACGGTAGGCCACGGCTGTACCTACCTCTGTGTCGTCAGTGCACTCGTCGTCCATAAGTAATATAATAATACTATACTATCCATCCATCTACATTGTATACCTGTGGTGGCTTTTTTTTTCTTCATACTAGTTTAGCAGTCTGCTGACAGTGTCCACCAGGTCCGTTATTATTATACATTATATATATATATAGCAGTACGGTAGGCCACGGCTGTACCTACCTCTGTGTCGTCAGTGCACTCGTCGTCCATAAGTAATATAATAATACTATACTATCCATCCATCTACATTGTATACCTGTGGTGGCTTTTTTTTTCTTCATACTAGTTTAGCAGTCTGCTGACAGTGTCCACCAGGTCCGTTATTATTATACAGTATATATATATAGCAGTACGGTATGCCACGGCTGTACCTACCTCTGTGTCGTCAGTGCACTCGTCGTCCATAAGTAATATAATACTATACTATCCATCCATCTACATTGTATACCTGTGGTGGCTTTTTTTTTCTTCATACTAGTTTAGCAGTCTGCTGACAGTGTCCACCAGGTCCGTTATTATTATACAGTATATTATATATATATATAGCAGTACGGTAGGCCACGGCTGTACCTACCTCTGTGTCGTCAGTGCACTCGTCGTCCATAAGTAATATAATAATACTATACTATCCATCCATCTACATTGTATACCTGTGGTGGCTTTTTTTTTCTTCATACTAGTTTAGCAGTCTGCTGACAGTGTCCACCAGGTCCGTTATTATTATACAGTATATTATATATATATATATATAGCAGTACGGTAGGCCACGGCTGTACCTACCTCTGTGTCGTCAGTGCACTCGTCGTCCATAAGTAATATAATACTATACTATCCATCCATCTACATTGTATACCTGTGGTGGCTTTTTTTTTCTTCATACTAGTTTAGCAGTCTGCTGACAGTGTCCACCAGGTCTGTTATTATTATACAGTATATTATATATATAGCAGTACGGTAGGGCACGGCTGTACCTACCTCTGTGTCGTCAGTGCACTCATCGTCCATAAGTAATATAATACTATACTATCCATCCATCTACATTGTATACCTGTGGTGGCTTTTTTTTTCTTCATACTAGTTTAGCAGTCTTCTGACAGTGTCCACCAGGTCCATTATTATTATACAGTATATTATATATATATATATATATATATATATATATAGCAGTACGGTAGGCCACGGCTGTACCTACCTCTGTGTCGTCAGTGCACTCGTCGTCCATAAGTAATATAATAATACTATACTATCCATCCATCTACATTGTATACCTGTGGTGGCTTTTTTTTTTTCATACTAGTTTAGCAGCCTGCTGACAGCGTCCACCAGGTCCGTTATTATTATACAGTATATTATATATAGCAGTACGGTAGGCCACGGCTGTACCTACCTCTGTGTCGTCAGTGCACTCGTCGTCCATAAGTAATATAATACTATACTATCCAACCATCTACATTGTATACCTGTGGTGGCTTTTTTTTTTTCTTCATACTAGTTTAGCAGTCTGCTGACAGTGTCCACCAGGTCCGTTATTATTATACAGTATATTATATATATATATATATATATATATATATAGCAGTATGGTAGGCCACGGCTGTACCTACCTCTGTGTCGTCAGTGCACTCGTCGTCCATAAGTAATATAATAATACTATACTATCCATCCATCTACATTGTATACCTGTGGTGGCTTTTTTTTTTCTTCATACTAGTTTAGCAGTCTGCTGACAGTGTCCACCAGGTCCGTTATTATTCTACAGTATATTATATATAGCAGTACGGTAGGCCACGGCTGTACCTACCTCTGTGTCATCACTCGTCCTCCATAAGTAATATAATACTATACTATCCATCCATCTACATTGTATGTACAAAAGATTGGCGCTCTACAGTACACACACTATATCCAATTGGATTCAGACAGCTGCTCACCAGTTGTGGGCGGGCTGCCCCAACAATAGATCAAAATGGATGTGAAAAAAAGAAGGAATGGGAGCGCTGGATGAATCTAATATATATTTTTTATTAAAATAGAGTTATATCAACCACGTAAAAATACAGTACATAAACTGGCCTAAAAATGATGAACAATTAATAATGTATAAATATATACAAGACTGCCATATCTCCTGAACCAATATGAATAAGAATGGTAATAAATTGGGATAATGGGATAATCAACTTTCAAAAATCTATAGACATCATCTGATATTGTGCCTTGATTCAAGGCCGAGTCTAATAATGAAATTAGTTTATCTTTAAAAGAAAAAGTAGGATTACATGACAATTTTTTGTAAAAAAAGGGGATTATTCAATTGGCGAAAGGCTTCAGCTAGATACTTAGTCCACTGTGTTTTGTAAAACCAGGCCGCCACCCTTATCAGCCTGCTTGATGGTAATACTCGTATCTTTGATAAGTTCTTTCAAGGCTTTTCTTTCAGCCTTAGTCAAATTATCTCTGAAACCCACCTTTTCTGCTTTAGTACACAAGTCTCTGAAATCATTAAGAGTAGTGGTGTAAAAACTTTCTAAGAAGGGTCCTCTATGTTGAAGGGGATAAAAATCTGAGGGTTTTTTGAAAATCTTTTTGGGAGGGCCTGTGATGTCAAATAATCTCACTGTAGTATTTATATTTTCACTTTCCTCATAGAGACTCTCTAGCATATCTAATGCTAGTGTATCATTCTTATCAAGTACTATTGGCAAAGCATCAATGTCTTGTTTATGTAAAGATTTGATGCAAAAATATCTTTTCCTGCTCAAGAGGTACGAATATATTTATTTAAATCCACAAAGAGTGTAAATAGATTAGGTTTTGCTTGAGGTGCAAATTTTAAACCCTTTGATAATAATTTATTTTCAGAGTCATTCAGAACTTTATCTGAAAGATTAAAGATGGTGGGAGGTGATCTTAATCCCATCTCACACTCTTTGTGGATTTTCTGTAATCTTTGTCTCCTCCCTCCTCTACATCCTCGTCTCTTCCTCTTTTTTGTGTGGGAAGTGATTGGGGGTGATCTCTTGATGTTTGAACATTCCGTACCCTTGGAGAGTAGGGGGTTGGACCTCTTTCTAAAAAAGAGGATGATGTGTTGGAATGGTACTTAGAATGGTTAGATGGTCATAGTATTTTTCTGTATTTTTATAGGCTCCCTGTGGAGACCGGGACCTATCTGCAAGAGGTGCAAATCTATTGGGATGAGACCAACTTTTTTTCTTATAGTTCTCTCTGGAGCGTAGACAGAAATATTTACATGGAGAAGGTAAAGAGGATTCTTGTGAGAATCACAGCGATACCACCAATGATATGTATAAACTATTTAACAAATTAGAAGATCTATCATTGACTGAAACTAGACACTGGTGGGATCAAGTGACCTTACAAAAATACCTTGATAGAGACATGATTCCTAGAGGCCTGAGGATTTTTAAATCTTGTTCATTTAAAGAGGATCCTGTCTTTGCATCTGAATGGGAAATTATACTTGATCAATGTTCAAAAAACCTCATACGGCTCCTGATTAGGTATAGAGAACAAAAAGTTAATAAAATACAGAAAGAGATTGAGGAGGTACAACATGCACTTGCTCCTTTTTCAAAGCAGGAAAACTTTGATCATAGGGATTCTAAATTAAATTAAAAAATCGAGGACTTTGAGAAATCATTAATACAGAATAAGGATAAAAAACTTGTTAGAGATAGGGAGGATTATGCAAAAGGCCAGGTTAGAATTTACAATAAAAAGAGGATTGATAGTTATTCCAATCAGACCTCCCAACAGACATTCAGATCTCCAGGGAGAGTTAGAAATAGAGACCAATGGTCTCATAGACAATATTATGATGGGTCAAGAGATAGACATTATTCCTCCAGACCTTTGAGGGACAATTTCTCTCCTTATAGAGAGAACTATAAGAAAAAAAGTTGGTCTCATCCCAATAGATTTGCACCTCTTGCAGATAGGTCCCGGTCTCCACAGGGAGCCTATGAAAATACAGAAAAATACTATGACAACAAGAGACCATCTAACCATTCTAAATACCATTCCAACACATCATCCTCTTTTTTAGAAAGAGGTCCAACCCCCTACTCTCCAAGGGTACGGAATGTTCAAACATCAAGAGATCACCCCCAATCACTTCCCACACAAAAAAGAGGAAGAGACGAGGATGTAGAGGAGGGAGGAGACGAAGATTACAGAAAATCCACAAAGAGTGTGAGATGGGATTAAGATTACCTCCCACCATCTTTAATCTTTCAGATAAAGTTCTGAATGACTCTGAAAATAAATTATTATCAAAAGGTTTAAAATTTGCACCTCAAGCAAAACCTAATCTATTTACACTCTTTGTGGATTTAAATAAATATATTCGTACCTTGAGCAGGAAAAGATATTTTTGCATCAAATCTTTACATAAACAAGACATTGATGCTTTGCCAATAGTACTTGATAAGAATGATACACTAGCATTAGATATGCTAGAGAGTCTCTATGAGGAAAGTGAAAATATAAATACTACAGTGAGATTATTTGACATCACAGGCCCTCCCAAAAAGATTTTCAAAAAACCCTCAGATTTTTATCCCCTTCAACATAGAGGACCCTTCTTAGAAAGTTTTTACACCACTACTCTTAATGATTTCAGAGACTTGTGTACTAAAGCAGAAAAGGTGGGTTTCAGAGATAATTTGACTAAGGCTGAAAGAAAAGCCTTGAAAGAACTTATCAAAGATAAGAGTATTACCATCAAGCAGGCTGATAAGGGTGGCGGCCTGGTTTTACAAAACACAGTGGACTATCTAGCTGAAGCCTTTCGCCAATTGAATAATCCCCTTTTTTACAAAAAATTGTCATGTAATCCTACTTTTTCTTTTAAAGATAAACTAATTTCATTATTAGACTCGGCCTTGAATCAAGGCACAATATCAGATGATGTCTATAGATTTTTGAAAGTTGATTATCCCATTATCCCAATTTATTACCATTCTTATTCATATTGGTTCAGGAGATATGGCAGTCTTGTATATATTTATACATTATTAATTGTTCATCATTTTTAGGCCAGTTCATCTACATTGTATACCTGTGGTGGCTTTTAGTTGTGCGCATTAAAATATGGAGAACAAAAATGTGGAGGTTAAAAAAATAGGGAAAGATCAAGATCCACTTCCACCTCGTGCTGAAGCTGCTGCCACTAGTCATGGCCGAGACGATGAAATGCCATCAACGTCATCTGCCAAGGCCGATGCCCAATGTCATAGTACAGAGCATGTAAAATCCAAAACACAAAAGATCAGTAAAAAAATGACCCAAAAATCAAAATTAAAAGCGTCTGAGGAGAAGCGTAAACTTGCCAATATGCCATTTACGACACGGAGTGGCAAGGAACGGCTGAGGCCCTGGCCTATGTTCATGGCTAGTGGTTCAGCTTCACATGAGGATGGAAGCACTCAGCCTCTCGCTAGAAAAATGAAAAGACTTAAGCTGGCAAAAGCACAGCAAAGAACTGTGCGTTCTTCGAAATCACAAATCCCCAAGGAGAGTCCAATTGTGTCGGTTGCGATGCCTGACCTTCCCAACACTGGACGGGAAGAGCTTGCGCCTTCCACCATTTGCACGCCCCCTGCAAGTGCTGGAAGGAGCACCCGCAGTCCAGTTCCTGATAGTCAAATTGAAGATGCCAGTGTTGAAGTACACCAGGATGAGGATATGGGTGTTGCTGGCGCTGGGGAGGAAATTGACAAGGAGGATTCTGATGGTGAGGTGGTTTGTTTAAGTCAGGCACCCGGGGAGACACCTGTTGTCCGTGGGAGGAATATGGCCATTGACATGCCTGGTCAAAATACAAAAAAATCAGCTCTTCGGTGTGGAATTATTTCAACACAAATGCGGACAACAGGTGTCAAGCCGTGTGTTGCCTTTGTCAAGCTGTAATAAGTAGGGGTAAGGACGTTAACCACCTCGGAACATCCTCCCTTATACGTCACCTGCAGCGCATTCATCATAAGTCAGTGACAAGTTCAAAAACTTTGGGCGACAGCGGAAGCAGTCCACTGACCAGTAAATCCATTCCTCTTGTAACCAAGCTCACGCAAACCACACCACCAACTCCCTCAGTGTCAATTTCCTCCTTACCCAGGAAAGCCAATAGTCCTGCAGGCCATGTCACTGGCAAGTCTGACGAGTCCTCTCCTGCCTGGGATTCCTCCGATGCATCCTTGAGTGTAACGCCTACTGCTGCTGGCGCTGCTGTTGTTGCTGCTGGGAGTCGATGGTCATCCCAGAGGGGAAGTCGGAAGACCACTTGTACTACTTCCAGTAAGCAATTGACTGTCCAACAGTCCTTTGCGAGGAAGATGAAATATCACAGCAGTCATCCTGCTGCAAAGCGGATAACTGAGGCCTTGGCAGCCTGGGCGGTGAGAAACGTGGTTCCGGTATCCATCGTTACTTCAGAGCCAACTATAGACTTGATTGAGGTACTGTGTCCCCGGTACCAAATACCATCTAGGTTCCATTTCTCTAGGCAGGCGATACCGAAAATGTACACAGACCTCAGAAAAAGAGTCACCAGTGTCCTAAAAAATGCAGTTGTACCCAATGTCCACTTAACCACGGACATGTGGACAAGTGGAGCAGGACAGACTCAGGACTACATGACTGTGACAGCCCACTGGGTAGATGTATTGCCTCCCGCTGCAAGAACAGCAGCGGCGGCACCAGTAGCAGCATCTCGCAAACGCCAACTCGTTCCTAGGCAGGCTACGCTTTGTATCACCACTTTCCAGAATACGCACACAGCTGAAAACCTCTTACGGCAACTGAGGAAGATCATCGCAGAATGGCTTACCCCAATTGGACTCTCCTGGGGATTTGTGGCATCGGACAACGCCAGCAATATTGGCCCTCATTCCGAGTTGTTTGCTCAGTATTTTTCATCGCATCGCAATGAAAATCCGCTTAGTACGCATGCGCAATGTTCGCACTGCGACTGCGCCAAGTAACTTTGCTATGTTGAAAGTAATTTTACTCACGGCTTTTTCATCGCTCCGGCGAACGTAATGTGATTGACAGGAAATGGGTGTTACTGGGCGAGAACACGGCGTTTCAGGGGCGTGTGGCTGAAAACGCTACCGTTTCCGGAAAAAACGCAGGAGTGGCCGGAGAAACGGTGGGAGTGCCTGGGCGAACGCTGGGTGTGTTTGTGACGTCAACCAGGAACGACAAGCACTGAACTGATCGCACAGGTAGAGTAAGTCTGGAGCTACTCTGAAACTGCTAAGTAGTTAGTAATCGCAATATTGCGAATACATCGGTCGCAATTTTAAGAAGCTAAGATTCACTCCCAGTAGGCGGCGGCTTAGCGTGTGTAACTCTGCTAAATTCGCCTTGCGACCGATCAACTCGGAATGAGGGCCATTGTGCGTGCATTACATCTGGGCAAATTCCAGCACGTCCCATGTTTTGCACATACCTTGAATTTGGTGGTGCAGAATTATTTAAAAAACGACAGGGGCGTGCAAGAGATGCTGTCGGTGGCCAGAAGAATTGCGGGCCACTTTCGGCATACAGGCACCGCATACAGAAGACTGGAGCACCACCAAAAACACCTGAACCTGCCCTGCCATCATCTGAAGCAAGAGGTGGTAACGAGGTGGAATTCAACCCTCTATATGCTTCAGAGGATGGAGGAGCAGCAAAAGGCCATTCAAGCCTATACATCTGCCCACGATATAGGCAAAGGAGGTGGAATGCACCTGTCTCAAGCGCAGTGGAGAATGATTTCAACGTTGTGCAAGGTTCTGAAACCTTTTGAACTTGCCACACGTGAAGTCAGTTCAGACACTGCCAGCCTGAGTCAGGTCATTCCCCTCATCAGGCTTTTGCAGAAGAAGCTGGAGACATTGAAGGAGGAGCTAAAACAGAGCGATTCCGCTAGTCATGTGGGACTTGTGGATGGAGCCCTTCATTCGCTTAACCAGGATTCACGGGTGGTCAATCTGTTGAAATCAGAGCACTACATTTTGGCCACCGTGCTCGATCCTAGATTTAAAACCTACGTTGTATCTCTCTTTCCGGCAGACACAAGTCTGCAGGGGTTCAAAGACCTGCTGGTGAGAAAATTGTCAAGTCAAGCGGAACGTGACCCGTCAACAGCTCCTCCTTCACATTCTCCCGCAACTGGGGGTGCGAGGAAAAGGCTAAGAATTCCGAGCCCACCCGCTGGCGGTGATGCAGGGCAGTCTGGAGCGAGTGCTGACATCTGGTCCGGACTGAAGGACCTGCCAACGATTACTGACATGTCGTCTACTGTCACTGCATATGATTCTGTCACCATTGAAAGAATGGTGGAGGATTATATGAGTGACCGCATCCAAGTAGGCACGTCAGACAGTCCGTACGTATACTGGCAGGAAAAAGAGGCAATTTGGAGGCCCTTGCAGAAACTGGCTTTAGTCTACCTAAGTTGCCCTCCCTCCAGTGTGTACTCCGAAAGAGTGTTTAGTGCAGCCGCTCACCTTGTCAGCAATCGGCGTATGAGGTTACTTCCAGAAAATGTGGAGAAGATGATGTTCATCAAAATGAATTATAATCAATTCATCCGTGGAGACATTCACCAGCAGCAATTGCCTCCAGAAAGTGCACGGGGACCTGAGATGGTGGATTCCAGTGGGGACGAATTAATAATCTGTGAGGAGGGGGCTGTACACAGTGAAAGGGGTGATGAATCGGACGATGATGATGAGGTGGACATCTTGCCTCTGTAGAGCCAGTTTGTGCAAGGAGAGATTGATTGCTTCTTTTTTGGTGGGGGCCCAAACCAACCAGTCATTTCAGTCACAGTTGTGTGGCAGACCCTGTCGCTGAAATGATGGGTTCGTTAAAGTGTGCATGTCCTGTTTATACAACATAAGGGTGGGTGGGAGGGCCCAAGGACAATTCCATCTTGCACCTCTTTTTTCTTTAATTTTTCTTTGCGTCATGTGCTGTTTGGGGAGTATTTTTTGGAAGGGCCATCCTGCGTGACACTGCAGTGCCACTCCTAGATGGGCCAGGTGTTTGTGTCGGCCACTTGGGTCGCTTATCTTAGTCACACAGCTACCTCATTGCGCCTCTTTTTTTATTTGCGTCATGTGCTGTTTGGGGAGTATTTTTTGGAAGGGCCATCCTGCGTGACACTGCAGTGCCACTCCTAGATGGGCCAGGTGTTTGTGTCGGCCACTTGGGTCGCTTATCTTAGTCACACAGCTACCTCATTGCGCCTCTTTTTTACTTTGCGTCATGTGCTGTTTGGGGAGTATTTTTTTGAAGGGCCATCCTGCGTGACACTGCAGTGCCACTCCTAGATGGGCCAGGCGTTTGTGTCGGCCACTTGGGTCGCTTATCTTAGTGACACAGCTACCTCATTGCGTCTCTTTTTTTATTTGCGTCATGTGCTGTTTGGGGAGTATTTTTTGGAAGGGCCATCCTGCGTGACACTGCAGTGCCACTCCTAGATGGGACAGGTGTTTGTGTCGGCCACTTGGGTCGCTTATCTTAGTCACACAGCTACCTCATTGCGCCTCTTTTTTACTTTGCGTCATGTGCTGTTTGGGGAGTATTTTTTTGAAGGGCCATCCTGCGTGACACTGCAGTGCCACTCCTAGATGGGCCAGGTGTTTGTGTCGGCCACTTGGGTCGCTTATCTTAGTGACACAGCTACCTCATTGCGCCTCTTTTTTTCTTTGCGTCATGTGCTGTTTGGGGAGTATTTTTTGGAAGGGCCATCCTGCGTGACACTGCAGTGCCACTCCTAGATGGGACAGGTGTTTGTGTCGGCCACTTGGGTCGCTTATCTTAGTCATCCAGCGACCTTGGTGCAAATTTTAGGACTAAAAATAATATTGTGAGGTGTGAGGTGTTGAGAATAGACTGGAAATGAGTGTAAATTATGGTTATTGAGGTTAATAATACTATGGGATCAAAATGACCCCCAAATTCTATGATTTAAGCTGTTTTTTAGGGTTTTTTGAAAAAAAACACCCGAATCCAAAACACACCCGAATCCGACAAAAAAAATTTGGTGAGGTTTTGCCAAAACGCGTTCGAACCCAAAACACGGCCGCGGAACCGAACCCAAAACCAAAACACAAAACCCGAAAAATTTCCGGTGCACATCACTAATAATAATACACTTTAAACCTTAGCAGGGAAAGGAAGATACGACACCAGATTGTAATTTAACTGCTGGGTTCCGACACCACAGCATATTATTACTAGTTATGTGCACCGGAAATTTTTCGGGTTTTGTGTTTTGGTTTTGGATTCGGTTCCGCAGCCGTGTTTTGGATTCGGACGCGTTTTGGCTAAAACCTCCCTGAAAATTTTTTGTCGGATTCGGGTGTGTTTTAGATTCGGGTGTTTTTTTACAAAAAACCCTCAAAAACAGCTTAAATCATAGAATTTGGGGGTCATTTGATCCCATAGTATTATTAACCTCAATAACCATAATTTCCACTCATTTTCAGTCTATTCTGAACACCTAACACCTCACAATATTATTTTTAGTCCTAAAATTTGCACCGAGGTCGCTGGATGACTAAACTATGCGACCCAAGTGGCCGACACAAACACCTAGCCCATCTAGGAGTGGCACTGCAGTGTCAGACAGGATGGCACTTCAAAAACTAGTCCCCAAACAGCACATGATGCAAAGAAAAAAAGAGGTGCACCAAGGTCGCTGGATTGCTAAGCTAAGCGACCCAAGTGGCCGACACAAACACCTGGCCCATCTAGGAGTGGCACTGCAGTGTCAGAGAGGATGGCACTTCAAAAAAATAGTCCCCAAACAGCACATGATGCAAAGAAAAAAAGAGGCGCAATGAGGTAGCTGTGTGACTAAGCTAAGCGACCCAAGTGGCCGACACAAATACCTGGCCCATCTTGGAGTGGCACTGCAGTGTCAGACAGGATGGCAGATTTAAAAAATAGTCCCCAAACAGCACATGACGCAAAGAAAAAAAGAGGTGCACCAAGGTCGCTGGATGGCTAAGCTAAGCGACCCAAGTGGCCGACACAAACACCTGGCCCATCTAGGAGTGGCACTGCAGTGTCAGACAGGATGACACTTCAAAAAAATAGTCCCCAAACAGCACATGATGCAAAGAAAAATGAAAGAAAAAAGAGGTGCAAGATGGAATTGTCCTTGGGCCCTCCCACCCACCCTTATGTTGTATAAACAACAGGACATGCACACTTTAACAAACCCATCATTTTAGCGACAGGGTCTGCCACACAACTGTGACTGAAATGACTGGTTAGTTTGGGCCCCCACCAAAAAAGAAGCAATCAATCTCTCCTTGCACAAACTGGCTCTACAGAGGCAAGATGTCCACCTCCTCCTCATCGTCCGATTCCTCACCCCTTTCACTGCGTGCATCCCCCTCCTCACAGATTATTAATTCATCCCCACTGGAATCCACCATCTCAGGTCCCTGTGTACTTTCTGGAGGCAATTGCTGGTGAATGTCTCCACGGAGGAATTGATTATAATTCATTTTGATGAACATCATCTTCTCCACATTTTCTGGAAGTAACCTCGTACGCCGATTGCTGACAAGGTGAGCGGCTGCACTAAACACTCTTTCGGAGTACACACTGGAGGTGGGGCAACTTAGGTAAAATAAAGCCAGTTTGTGCAAGGGCCTCCAAATTGCCTCTTTTTCCTGCCAGTATACGTGCGGAATGTCTGACGTGCCTACTTGGATGCGGTCACTCATATAATCCTCCACCATTCTTTCAATGGTGACAGAATCATATGCAGTGACAGTAGACGACATGTCAGTAATCGTTGGCAGGTCCTTCAGTCCGGACCAGATGTCAGCACTCGCTCCAGACTGCCCTGCATCACCGCCAGCGGGTGGGCTCGGAATTCTTAGCCTTTTCCTCGCAGCCCCAGTTGCGGGAGAATGTGAAGGAGGAGCTGTTGACGGGTCACGTTCCGCTTGACTTGACAATTTTCTCACCAGCAGGTCTTTGAACCTCTGCAGACTTGTGTCTGCCGGAAAGAGAGATACAACGTAGGTTTTAAATCTAGGATCGAGCACGGTGGCCAAAATGTAGTGCTCTGATTTCAACAGATTGACCACCCGTGAATCCTGGTTAAGCGAATTAAGGGCTCCATCCACAAGTCCCACATGCCTAGCGGAATCGCTCTGTTTTAGCTCCTCCTTCAATCTCTCCAGCTTCTTCTGCAAAAGCCTGATGAGGGGAATGACCTGACTCAGGCTGGCAGTGTCTGAACTGACTTCACGTGTGGCAAGTTCAAAGGGTTGCAGAACCTTGCACAACGTTGAATCATTCTCCACTGCGCTTGAGTCAGGTGCATTCCCCCTCCTTTGCCTATATCGTAGGCAGATGTATAGGCTTGAATGGCCTTTTGCTGCTCCTCCATCCTCTGAAGCATATAGAGGGTTGAATTCCACCTCGTTACCACCTCTTGCTTCAGATGATGGCAGGGCAGGTTCAGGACTGTTTGCTGGTGCTCCAGTCTTCGGCACGCGGTGGCTGAATGCCGAAAGTGGCCCGAAATTCTTCGGGCCACCGACAGCATCTCTTGCACGCCCCTGTCATTTTTTCAATAATTCTGCACCACCAAATTCAATGTATGTGCAAAACATGGGACGTGCTGGAATTTGCCCAGATGTAATGCACGCACAATATTGGTGGTGTTGTCCGATGTCACAAATCCCCAGGAGAGTCCAATTGGGGTAAGCCATTCTGCGATGATGTTCCTCAGTTTCCGTAAGAGGTTGTCAGCTGTGTGTCTCTTATGGAAAGCGGTGATACAAAGCGTAGCCTGCCTAGGAACGAGTTGGCGTTTGCGAGATGCTGCTACTGGTGCCGCCGCTGCTGTTCTTGCTGCGGGAGGCAATACATCTACCCAGTGGGCTGTCACAGTCATATAGTCCGGAGTCTGCCCTGCTCCACTTGTCCACATGTCCGTGGTTAAGTGGACATTGGGTACAACTGCATTTTTTAGGACACTGGTGACTCTTTTTCTGACGTCTGTGTACATTTTCGGTATCGCCTGCCTAGAGAAATGGAACCTAGATGGTATTTGGTACCGGGGACACAGTACCTCAATCAAGTCTCTAGTTCCCTGTGAATTAACGGTGGATACCAGAAACACGTTTCTCACCACCCAGGCTGCCAAGGCCTGAGTTATCCGCTTTGCAGCAGGATGACTGCTGTGATATTTCATCTTCCTCGCAAAGGACTGTTGGACAGTCAATTGCTTACTGGAAGTAATACAAGTGGTCTTCCGATTTCCCCTCTGGGATGACGATCGACTCCCAGCAGCAACAACAGCAGCGCCAGCAGCAGTAGGCGTTACACTCAAGGATGCATCAGAGGAATCCCAGGCAGGAGAGGACTCGTCAGACTTGACAGTGACATGGCCTGCAGGACTATTGGCTTTCCTGTGTAAGGAGGAAATTGACACTGAGGGAGTTGGTGGTGTGGTTTGCAGGAGCTTGGTTACAAGAGGAAGGGATTTAGTGGTCAGTGGACTGCTTCCGCTGTCATCCAAAGTTTTTGAACTTGTCACTGACTTCTGATGAATGCGGTCCAGGTGACGTATAAGGGAGGATGTTCCTAGGTGGTTAACGTCCTTACCCCTACTTATTACAGCTTGACAAAGGCAACACATGGCTTGACACCTGTTGTCCGCATTTCTTTTGAAATAATTCCACACCGAAGAGGTGATTTTTTTTGTATTTTGAACAGGCATGTCAATGGCCATATTCGTCCCACGGACAACAGGTGTCTCTCCGGGTGCCTGACTTAAACAAACCACCTCACCATCAGAATCCTCCTTGTCAATTTCCTCCCCAGCGCCAGCAACACCCATATCCTCATCCTGGTGTACTTCAACAGTGACATCTTCAATTTGACTATCAGGAACTGGACTGCGGGTGCTCCTTCCAGCACTTGCAGGGGGCGTGCAAATGGTGGAAGGCGCAACCTCTTCCCGTCCAGTGTTGGGAAGGTCAGGCATCGCAACCGACACAATTGGACTCTCCTTGGGGATTTGTGATTTAGAAGAATGCACAGTTCTTTGCTGTGCTTTTGCCATCTTAACTCTTTTAAGTTTTCTAGCAGGAGGATGAGTGCTTCCATCCTCAGGTGAAGCTGAACCATTATCCTTGAACATAGGCCAGGGCCTCAGCCGTTCCTTGCCACTCTGTGTCGTAAATGGCACATTGGCAAGTTTACGCTTCTCCTCAGACGATTTTGATTTAGATTTTTGGGTCATTTTACTGAGCTTTATTTTTTGGGATTTTACATGCTCTGTACTATGACATTGGGCATCGGCCTTGGCAGACGACGTTGATGGCATTTCATCGTCTCGGCCATGACTAGTGGCAGCAGCTTCAGCACGAGGTGGAAGTGGATCTTGATCTTTCCCTATTTTACCCTCCACATTTTTGTTCTCCATTTTTTAATGTGTGGAATTATATGCCAGTAATATATCAATAGCAATGGCCTACTACTATATATAATGCGCACAACTGATATGCACCACAGGTATGGATGGATAGTATACTTGACGACACAAAGGTAGGTAGAGCAGTGGCCTACTGTACCGTACTGCTATATATTATATACTGGTGGTCAGCAAACTGTGCAAAACTGAAATGCACCACAGGTATGGATGGATAGTATACTTGACGACACAGAGGTAGGTAGAGCAGTGGCCTTCTGTACCGTACTGCTATATAGTATATACTGGTGGTCAGCAAACTTAGGGAAAACTGAAATGCACCACAGGTATGGATGGATAGTATACTTGACGACACAGAGGTAGGTAGAGCAGTGGACTACTGTACCGTACTGCTATATATATATATAGTTATACTGGTGGTCAGCAAACTGTGCAAAACTGAAATGCACCACAGGTATGGATGGATAGTATACTTGACGACACAGAGGTAGGTAGAGCAGTGGCCTTCTGTACCGTACTGCTATATAGTTTATACTGGTGGTCAGCAAACTGTGCAAAACTGAAATGCACCACAGGTATGGATGGATAGTATACTTGACGACACAGAGATAGGTAGAGCAGTGGACTACTGTACCGTACTGCTATATATATAGTTATACTGGTGGTCAGCAAACTGTGCAAAACCGAAATGCACCACAGGTATAGATGGATAGTATACTTGACGACACAGAGGTAGGTAGAGCAGTGGCCTTCTGTACCGTACTGCTATATAGTATATACTAGTGGTCAGCAAACTGTGCAAAACTGAAATGCACCACAGGTATGGATGGATAGTATACTTGACAACACAGAGGTAGGTAGAGCAGTGGCCTTCTGTACCGTACTGCTATATAGTATATACTGGTGGTCAGCAAACTGTGCAAAACTGAAATGCACCACAGGTATGGATGGATAGTATACTTGACGACACAGAGGTAGGTAGAGCAGTGGACTACTGTACCGTACTGCTATATATTATATACTGGTGGTCAGCAAACTGTGCAAAACTGAAAAGCACCACAGGTATGGATGGATAGTATACTTGACGACACAGAGGTAGGTAGAGCAGTGGCCTTCTGTACCGTACTGCTATATATTATATACTGGTGGTCAGCAAACTGTGCAAAACTGAAATGCACCACAGGTATGGATGGATAGTATACTTGACGACACAGAGGTAGGTAGAGCAGTGGCCTTCTGTACCGTACTGCTATATAGTATATACTGGTGGTCAGCAAACTGTGCAAAACTGAAATGCACCACAGGTATGGATGGATAGTATACTTGACGACACAGAGGTAGGTAGAGCAGTGGACTACTGTACCGTACTGCTATATATATATATAGTTATACTGGTGGTCAGCAAACTGTGCAAAACTGAAATGCACCACAGGTATGGATGGATAGTATACTTGACGACACAGAGGTAGGTAGAGCAGTGGACTACTGTACCGTACTGCTATATAGTTTATACTGGTGGTCAGCAAACTGTGCAAAACTGAAATGCACCACAGGTATGGATGGATAGTATACTTGACGACACAGAGGTAGGTAGAGCAGTGGCCTTCTGTACCGTACTGCTATATAGTATATACTGGTGGTCAGCAAACTGTGCAAAATTGAAATGCACTACAGGTATGGATGGATAGTATACTTGACGACACAGAGGTAGGTAGAGCAGTGGACTACTGTACCGTACTGCTATATATATAGTTATACTGGTGGTCAGCAAACTATGTAAAAC